>NC_046222.1:74413341-75083841 GCF_009819885.2 Catharus ustulatus | reverse complement strand
TTCTAATCCCAGCTTCATTTCTTTGCTCCTGATTCTTCTATCCTCATCTTGATCACTGCAGGGAATAAGAAATGGGGGTGTAGTCAGTCCATAACAGCTCTTCTCTGTTTCTTCTTTCTCCTCACACTTTTCACCTCCTGCAGTGTGGGTTCTGCATGAGCTGCAATCCTTCAGGAAAAAAAAAATATCTGCTCCATAGGGATTCTCACACATGCTATAGATCCTGTCAGGAAAAAATCTGCTCTAGCTCAGGGTCTCCCCTGGCAGCAGTATCTCCTGTATCATGGAGCACCTTCTATTTCATAGCCTTTGATCTTTGTGTTCCCTCTGCCACACCTGCAGGCTAAAGTCTTCCCATTTACACCAATACAAATAGTAAAGAATTATTTAGTATTGCTGTCTAGTTTAATGAAAATTGTAATGACACCATATCTCACTCAAATCCACTATTTACAGTGAAAGGATAATTTAAAAATTATATAAACCTGCACCTCAGTCCCATAAGGTCATGCTTCAGATTTGTATTTGTAGTTGATGGAGTAAATTCTACAAAACACTGAAGTGAAATGTAGAATGGAAGGATTATGATTCCCATTGTATTATCCCTGATGTGTGGGTAATAACACTAGGATTTGGCAATATTTGTGTAGGTCATTTTACAGTGACTATCTTGCAATAATGAATTAAAAATTAACTGATACCTAAATATTTCATACAAATAAGAAACTAGCTCATAAATTCCCTGCAGCTTTCCAGAAATATTGCTATGAAAAATTGCCACAACACTATTAAATAGTTGTCTTATTAGTACCTTGCTCATATAATTTATATCATATAACTCCTAGATTGTTCTGTTTTCCACTGGATAAGAGTTTAATTTCTTCTTAGTAACAGGTACAGTGCTATGTCTTGGATTTAATATGAGAATGATGCACAAGCATAGAGTGTGCATTTATTACTTAGGTAAAGAGTACTGTATACAGTCTAATAACATATCTTGTAAGTCAAAATAAAGTTTGAGCATGTGTTCAGAAATTCTACAGACTAGACAAACCTTCAGAAACTTCCTAAAACAACTTTATCCCTCTTTGAAGTACTGGTGTCTCTATATGGACTATGACAGGAGACTGTGATTACAAGCGTAAGGATAAAGAGTGCATAAAGCCGGCTAAGATGAATCTGTGACTATGTGACTTTATTTGAACCTCTCAGAAAGACTGTGACTGAGCTTGGATTTGTCTTAGTATCTCATACACTAATTAACTAATAATTAAGTCGTATTTCTACAGAGCTGGGGACATCAGAGCATCGCCAAAAACTGCACTTGTTTTTTGTGTCAATAGACAAAATTTCCTCCCCCCTTCACATGAAAGGAGAACTAAAAAAAGAGCTATAACTATGGTAAAACTATAGTGAAACTATCTGCTCAGTAGATTGGAAGAAAGTTGGCATACAGAGGCAGTGATTCAGTTAACTTTGCCACTAACATGGAACAACAGGGATAACTGCCAAGAAAAAACTGGGGCATGGCAGTATCGAGGTATGTGATTGCTATTGGGGAATAAATTAATGAAAGGGGACCAATCAGAGTCATGAAATGACAGTTCTAGAAAGGACTGTGCACTAAATTTTTGCAATTATATTGATTGAAAGCTCTGTTGGCATCTGTCATTTTCTCACAGCAGATTTCCTTTGTCAATCATTATATTTAAAGGGTTTTAATTATAGGACTTGATAAGATTAGCAACAATAATGTTGTAAAGAGTTTCCTACTTACAGATTGTGTAATATAACAGGATGAAAATGTCATCATCCTTAAGAATAAATGACACTAAGAGGTATTTCACAGAACTGTTGTAAACAAGGTAGATGGACATGGTACTTCAAAATTGAACAGTGGTAGAGATAACTTTTTAAATAACAAGGAATTAGTATTACATTAAAATTAATTAACATTATCAATTATACTCATATTTCAATGCATGTTAGAAAAAAAGCTTGTATCTAGAGAGTGCATTTGTTATATTGGCAAATGTAGAAACCATTTTGCACTCAAAATAGTTCACAAATGGTATAAATGTTAGAACAAGAAGTAATTTAAAGTGTAATAATTGGATTAAAATACTGTTTTGCAAGAACATACCTATTTCATCAAATGTGTCTATAATAAATTGCTCAACTAAATTTCTTGATGAAAACAAACTTTCTCTTTTTTTTCCCTTTTTTTTTTTTTCTTTTAAATAGCAAAATGTCAAAATTAAGTAATTCAACAACATTTTTTCCAAAAGATTCTGTTTCAGCAAAACATACAATATACCTTTCTGAGCAAAATTCTAATCTATCCTTTCCTTCCTTCCTGCCTTCCTGCCTTCCTTCCTTCCCTCCCTCCCTCCCTCTTTGTTTCCACAAGAAACCAACAGAACATGAATAGAAAGAAAATCTCACAAAATAAATGAGCTCCTGACTCTCTTTATTGCCCTCCATAATAAAGCTTTATTCAAAAAGAGCACAGATGCCTTATTAGAAAAATAAACAAACAAACAAACTCACCACAAGATAACAAACAAACGTAATGCAAATAACTTTTGTTTGAAATACTAATACTCTGAAATATTTTTCTACTACACAGGCAAATTATGATTACATTACCAGATGTATCAGGCCAGGTTCATGAATTATTCCAAGTTTTCCACTTATTTTTACATAACAATATTCCTAACTAAAGGGGTTTTTTTTATGTTGTTGAATAGGAAAATGGAAATGCATACCTTTTGTGAGTCTACTACAACATCAGTGGATAAGAAGTTCAACATATACCTACATCTGTGAATTTTCTTATTTCTCAGTGAAATTTCAAGCTATTGTACATCAGATAAGGATCATGTGACAGACAGTAGGTCGCTTCTCTGTTTTTGAAAAATGGACTAGTAAAACTGAGAATGATAAAATTTTTCTCAAGCATATGAATTTTTAGAAAGTGAGGTGGAGATTAAGTTCCCATAACAAAATTTTCAAGTGACTGGGTTCCAGAACATTCATGATGAAACAACTGTAGAAGCAAAACGGTTCCAATTAATAAATCATTGGAAGAGGACTATGCTCTGCACTAAAATCTAAATATATATATTAATGTATGTATTGATCTAGAGAAGAGGAACAAGATCAAGATTCTCTAAATCTAATAACTGCAAAAATAAATTATAAGAAAATATGCAGGCTTTGGATTCATATTTTGCTTTATATATGTGCTGATTTTGGTTAGCCTAATTTTCTTCACAGGTTTATAACTTGTGTTTATGCTGAAAAGGATGTCAATAACATAGAGATAAGTTGGTTATTTCTGAGCAGTGCTCAGTATATAGAGTCAAGGCCTTTTCTGCTTTTCCTATCATTCCATCAGTGAGGAGGCTGGGAGTGCAAAGAACCTGGAAGGGGACACAATCAGGACAGCTGACCACAGCTGACAAAAGGAATATTCCCATACCATGTGGCATCATGCTCATCATATAAAGTTGAGAGAAGTAAGAAGAAGGGATGTTCAGAATTATGGCATTAGTTCCCCAAGTTAGAGTTATGCATGATGGGGCCTTGCTCTCCTGGAGATGTCTGAATGCCTGCCTGCCCATGAGAAGTAGTAAAATAATTCCTTGCTTTATTTTGCTTGTGTGTGTGCACATTTTGCTTTACCTGTTAAACTCTATCTCAACCTGCAGGTTTTCTCACTTTTATCCTTCTGATTCTCTGCTCAGGGCAGGGAAGGTGAACAAGTGGCTGGGTGGTGCTAGATTGCCAGCTGGGGTTAAACCACAATGTAAGAGAGAGAGAGAAAGAGAGAGAGAGAGAGAGAGAGAGAGCAGAATTACCTGTATCAGAGGTCTTTCATGTCCATCTGCTTTACCAGATTGAATGCAGTGTATTCTAAATTTTAATATTCACAGTTAAAGAGGAAATACGTGAAACAGTGACACATACAGGAGGTAGCAAGGGAAAATTTTCAATGAGAGTGTTAGCTGATACCAATATAATAAATCAACAGAACAGTTCACTCAACACTTCATTTGTTGAGATGGAGAACCAAGCAGAAACTTTTCCTCCTCCTGTCAAGGAGAATAAATATCCCATTTATTTCTTGGGCATTTCAAGAAATGCCAGACACCTGTACTGTTTAGATGCAACATTAATCATTTTACCACCTGTGTGTCTTTTCATTTACAGCATCTTCCTCCTTTCAATTCCAATCACTACAATCATTTCCTACAACAATAGGGAGCAAGCAGTTGCTGACAGTGTTCTGTTTCTCATTTAATTAGCATGGCATTTAGATTTTTAAATTATTTTTTACTTACACCTTGGTTCATTCTTCGCACATCTGCCAGTTTGCTGTTTTCACCAGAAGCCTTTTTTTTGGTAATACATTAATACAAGTTTAAAAAAAAAATCTTTACAAATAAGTGGAATGGTAAAAAATTGACTTTGTCCTTTATTTTGCATACAAAGTAATTGTAACCTTTCTGCCAATACTTGATTGGCAGCAAACAGGACAATATTCAAGCAACTTGGGTAGCTGATAAAGCGTTGGTTCAGCACTACACTCAAAGACATCAAAGGATTAAACTACAGATTGTGAAGATCAGTTTTCTTCTACTGCAAACACAAGCCAGTTATTTAAGCAAACAGTATTTCATGAAGGAGAGAAAGAAAATATTTAAAGGTAGACAGACAAGATAACAGAACATATTTAATTCCTAAGACATAATCTATTATTAATAGTTTTCATTTGGTGAGGCAATTCTGAGCCAGCTGGTTGCTTGCTTTCTCCTGCACTTGAATATTGTTGTGAAGTTTTGCTACAGCAGCATGAATTTCGTGAGCTGCTCTCCTTTTGCTACCATTCCCATGCTACAGCTCTGCCAGCAGCTGCTGCCTCTTGCTCTTAGGCAGACTGTACATAGCACAGAGAGCTGGCAATCCCACAGAACAGGAGATCTTAAACATCTTCTCACACTACAGTGTCCTCACAGTATATTAATGACTTTTAGTCAATGCCTTCTGAGCATCTTCAGATTGTAGCTTTTACACTCTGGCTCTAAAAGCGATTGTCTAGGACTGAGAGACTGTTCACACAAGGCATGGATAGAAACAGTCTCTTAAAACAGACTGTTATGCTTCTGATCTTCACTGAAATATTTTTATGAGATATATGTTTCTCAAACATAATTAAGCTAAATGTGAACCTATCAATTCCCAAATCTCAATTACCTTGCATTTCTCTACCAGCTGTCTAAAGTGGGATCATCATCTGTCTTTTCATGCTTCCTATTTTTCTTGTAAAGAAAGATGTGACTTTTCCTTCAATCCTTCACTAACGGGCTTGCATGAGGCTGCAACTGGATCCCAATACCATATCTAAACCATAAGCATAACACTGACATGGCAATCCTGATCAGTATACTCCATGATGAGCTGTAGAAAAGTTCAAGGCCTGCCAGGTGCATGGGGTCAGTAGGAGAAATTTATTCTATCCTGTACAAAATCAATGACATCTGAAAGTCACAGTATTTGAAATGGTGGAGTGTTTTTGTGAATATTACTGATTCATAATTTGGGCTTACTATATCTACAGGCTTTCTCAAATAGCATGCATAGCAGGAATTCTTACACAGTAGAAGTTTACCTTGCTAACTCCTGCAACCTATTGTTTAAGCACTGAGCAAATTTATGGGGAGGTCTAACTTTAGCAAATATAGGAAGAAGTTAAGGTTAAAAATCACTCAAAACTAGCTACTCAATGAATTAAATTTTTGGTTTATGTGTGGAAAGACAGAACATGAAACTTTGTTAGTGCCTTGCTTTCAGAGAGATAAAGGATGTATTTCATTGTGTTGTAATTATGAAGACTCAATCTGCACCAGAGGACCACACACAAAAAGCGAAATTTTTAAAATGTCCCAAGTTAATATAACTATATGTAAATATATGTGTTGATGAGAAAGTTGCAAAAATAATACAACTCAGGCAGCAGAATTGAGAATGCATCTCAATATTTCAAAAGAGAAGCAGAGCTAGATGCAACCAAGAATATTGATTCAAAATCATATCTATTAATTCTATATCTAGCTTCTCTTTCTAGATGGCTCTTAGCAAGTATAGAGTATTAACTCAGAAAGACAAGGTTGAAATGTTAGGTCTACACTGGATAAAATAATAAGGCCTCTTTCTCCTGAATTTGACAATTCTCAGAAAAGGGAAAATTGAAGATGGCAAAATTTCAGGAGGATTGAAAAGTGGATATCTTGGTTTACTTGGGACCCTTTTTGTGCACCGCTAGACTTAATGCTATGTCTTGACCTTGGCTGATGAGTGGGAACAACTTGAAACTACTCAACTAATCTTAAGAATAAGCCTAAGAAATGTTGAGTTCTGCTTTGTCTTCTCTTATAGAGTAAGTGTCATATAGAAGAGAAGGACCATTTTTCTTCTCTCTCCTTTTCACCAGCTTGCATACTTCACCCCCCCAAAAAAAAAAAAAAAGAAAAAAGATAACAAAAAACCCAATAGGGTTTTTGCTCAGACCCAGAAAGTTCAACCATGTCATAACAGAGACTGAAGAAATGAGCCAGAGACCATCTGATGAACTATCTGTCAGACCAAGGGCTCTCAGTAGCAATTGCACCAGGTCAGTGCATATCATATCACCTTATCACCCATATCACTTTTCTTTTAAGTTTTGCTTGTGACTATGTGCATCCATCAAAAACGAGAAAAAAAGCAACTACTGAGCTAATTATTTTATTCCTGATATGTATAATTACATATATATTCTCTGTGTTTTCTGATGCATAAGCTTTAATAACAGACTTTAAATTAGGCATGGTCTTCTTCTTCCTCTTCCTTTTCCTCTTCTTCTTTCTCCTCACTTCCCCTCTCCTCTGTACCACTCCACAGATTGAATAAATGCCATTCGAATTAATCTGTTTTCTCAAAGGCTTATATTTAAATGATTTTCTGCATTTTCTTTATGATTTATAAATTAAAATTGTTATTCTTTTAAAATCTAGTAATTTTTAGAAATATTTCTTTTTAATCTAACCTTCTTTGTTTCATATGACAATTTGATTATTAAATTTCAGTAGAATTACCAAAAGACTCCCCCCAAAACTCAAAATAACCCCCCCACAAAATTTTAAAATACCAATTCTGCGAGGAAGAAGGAGATGTCAACCTTCCCCACAAAAGTAGCCCTTTTTGTAGTTTACCTTTTGCTCTGCTAGCCGTGGTTTTGCTGATTGTCATGAAGTTTTGTATAATAACCACTATAAGCATGTGCATGAACCTACAGCTGTTTTCAACAAAGTAACAAAGCTCTTACATCTTCCTGCATACCATTAAGCTGTCACTCATGATCCATTTTCAGAGGTATCTTATTTACTTTACTGATGTTCCTGATAGAACTAGAGGTTTAAGAAGTGATCTTTCTGTGACTGCAACTGAAGCAAGATAGAAGGTGGCTCTTGCTGCCCCATAGCACCTGTTTTTCACCTCTTTTTGAAAAAGGCTATCTCCACTTGCACTACTTAATATCTTCTACTGGTTACTATTTTTATACCTGTCTCTATTAAAAGACTCTGCTATTGAAAGCAATCTATTTAACATTTAATATAGCAGAAATCACAACATAGTGACTTATAATGAGTGCAAGCATAGGACAATACTATATTGCTCTCACACAGTAGAAGCCAAGCAACACTGATTGCAGTGTCAATTTAAGCCAAGAAAGAGTTTCAGATTTCTTGTTCATTTGTTGGTTGATTTTTGCTTTTTTGTTTTGTTTTGCTTTGTTTTGTTTTGTTTATTCTGCTGAGGAACACAAAGAGAGGTTAGCAACAGGAGTTTGAAGACCTCAATGGTTACTTTATAAAACATCTGCATAATCCATATAAAATCACTGGAACAATACCAATTAAATCATGGGATGGTCTTATAAAGCACTGTAATAATTTGTCTGGGGTAGAGTTAATTTTCTTCACAGTGGCTATAATATGGATAATATGTGTCTTTGTTTTGGATTTGTGCTGAATGCAGTGATGATTATAGAGATTTTTTTGTTATTGCTGAGCAGTGTTTACACAGAGACAGGCTTTTTCATTCAGTGAAATCCTCCAAACTCTTTAACTCAGCTTGTTGCTGTCCTAGACTAATTATCCGCAAGATTCTCTAAATGGCTAATTTCTGTTGTATTGAGCTTGCATGGCAAGGTTTTGGTAGCAGCAGGGTTTCAAGGGTGCCTTCTGTGAGAAGCACATGTGAGACTGTGAGAAAGTAAACTTCTTTTATAATCTTCATAATGAGCAGGCAAGGATAAATTTTTCTTTGCACACAAATAAATTGTTCATATATTTAATCCTTTTTCTTCCATTTGTAGCAGTGCAGTTTCTTTGGGAAACCTGAAAAAAGCAATGTCATCTGTACAGATTTAGGGGTAAAAATCAAATTCAGATCAATGCCTATTTAAGACAAAAAAAAACCCCTGGCATTGAAAAATCTTTTTCTAGAAGTTGGTAACAGAAACAATGCACAAATTAACTTGGACTTTTAGTAGCCATTATATTTCATTTGTTCAAAATAAATATTTTAGATGCAATTTATGTCTGTTACATTATGTTTTCAAATTTATTATTGTGGATTTTCATCCAGAAATTAATATAATGATGCAAAACCCTCCAGCTTCGTTCTGCTTGAGGCTGATAAGTACATTTGCTCTTTCTCCTCCTTTAAACTTGGCAGTAAATGGTTGCACTTGCTCATAGTTCAGAAATAATGGCACAAAGCCAGAGAATTTAGCTTTTTTACCTTTCCTACATTCAGTATTGGCTCAGTATTATATTGAGAGCTCCCTTCCAAAAGCCATGTATTTTCCATGAAAACAAATCTTAAAACTACAGAAACCTGATGGTAAATCCCAACTGTAAAGATTCAGGTGTCCAACCTTTTGGGCTGCTAGTAAGATGATAGTTCTAATTGGTTACAATTTTGTAAAAATAAATTTTAAAATTTAAAAAAAAAAAGTTTTAAAAAAATTAAGGGGAAAAATTCTTACTGTAGATGAAACAGGACTTTACTTCGGAGCATAGCTCTAAAGTAAAATAGGTATGAGTTTGTACAGGTTTCGTCTTGCTTGCAGAACAAATAAACAAACCAACAAGCACCACCAAAAACTGGGTATACAAAAATCATTCTCTACTCAAAGCTTATCTATTTTTCAAACTCAATATAAAGTAGGAACCAGTTTTGCAGCTATCCCAGGAAAAACGGTTTGGCATTTAATTTGATAAAGCTATGACTGACACATGATTAAACCACCATACTGGCACTTTTGGCTCCCCATAACTCTCATCTATACTGTAGATAGACAAGATTTGTAAAAGCCCTGCTGGAGCTCATATAGAATGACTTGATCAGAACCTTTTCTTCCTAATAACTTGGGGGAGAGAGAGGTAAGTCTATTGGGTTTTGTTGGATTGTTTGTGGCTTTTTTTTATTATGTGATTTCACTTCTTTCTTACTGAAATAATAATCAAGATCTTTTTGGTTTTCAGTTAAAAGGATGAAAAACTAACTAAAACCAATGGTTTTCATGCCTTATGTATGAAAATTTGTCTTAAGATGAAATATTAGGGTTTTTCCCCCAATGAATATATTTTAATCTAAAATAAAAAATTATCAAATTGAAAGCTTTTTCAATAGTAGTTGACATTAGAAACTTCTTCATATGCAATATGGACAATATTTCTATTCAAAAAGAAAGGAAAAGATATCCTTAGAACATCAAATAGATTAGGATTTTAAAAAGTCTACTTCAAATACATGCCTTCTTGGCTGAGACTGATGGGCATGAGCAAAATTTTGCCCCAGGTAAGTGCCTTGACTTGTCTGATGACTCTGTTTTTCCAAATAATATTTTGAAAACTGTGGAATCCATCTTGATGTACAGTAGGGAATTGCTGTAGGTTGGAAATAACAAGCCAAACTTTCTGTTATTCAATTCTACTTGTACCTTTTTAGACAAAGCCAGCTATATTTCAGGGTATAGAAACACAGAATTTTTAAAACTCAGATTCTTTTGCAGTATTCTGGTCTGATAATCCCAAAGCATAGACAAGGTCGAAAAAAACACAGGTTTGAAAACATGAAAATATTATGACATCTCCAAACATCAACAGGACTTCAATTCAAGGAATGAATAAATACTAGGTTAGACCTTTATCCAAGTGGATACACTCAGTTAAAACACCCGTATATATGAAAATGCTATTTTGCCTAACAGCTGCTTAAAAACAAAGAAAAAAAATTAACTTTTAGTATTCTTTTAAATTCTTGGAGTTCTGAATTTAACATAAAATCATCAAGGCAAAATGTTTGATAGACTCATAGAATAGAAGGTAGAAAGGAATCATCTGGACTCACCTTTCTTGTCAAAAGCATGGTTCAGACAATGCCACCATGCCAGCTGAATCTTACAAGTGTCCAACATTGCCACTGCTGGGAAGATTATAATGGCTAATTGTTCTTGGGAAAAATGTTCCTCTTGTGTCCAGTTAAAATCTCCCCAGGAGTAATTTACACCCAGTATCCCTTACCTTTACATAGTGACTCCTGTCTTAAAAGGAGTCTTCTTTCAGTCACCCTTTTAAAACTGGAACATAGTGGTAAGATGTTTCCCAAGCCTACTTTTCTCAAGGCAAAACAAAGGCAGTTCTCTCAGTGTTTCCTTATATACCAGGCTTCTCATTTGTTTGATCATCTTTCTCTCCTTCTCTGAACCCTCTCCAGCCTGTCCATGTCTCCTTTGCAGACCCAAGGCCAGGATTCCAGACATGGCCTGGCAGGCACTGAGCAGCAAAGTGAGCTAATGACTTCTCTTGGCTGGTGGCGTCCTTGTTAGTGCAATCAAGCTTCCTGTTGGCTTTCTCTGCCATGGCAGCACGCTGTTAGTCCACCCCCAGTGTCCCCTTCCACAAAGCTGCTCCCCAGACAGGTTTCTGTATCAGTTTCTTTAGGAGGCAGCTGAGGAGAAACCATATGGAAAGCCTGGGAGAAATCCAAGTAAACAGTGACCCCCATTCACGCGACATCAATTGAGCAGGATACTTTGTCATAGGAGATGTACAGGTTTGCAAAACACAATTTACCCTTGGTGAGTCCATGCTGACTTTTCCCAACCATTCCTGCCTTATTAGACTTCAAACAGCCCACATAAACATGCACTCCAGAACTTTCCCAGGAACTGAAGTGAGACTGACAGATGGAACTATGATTTAGTGGATCCTCTTTTATGCAATTTTTCTAGGTGGGGATGACATTCTTCTAGTCTTCAGGGACCTTGTCTGGTCTCCAGACATCTCAGGAGCTTTCTGTGTAGAATCTTTGGTTTTAATTCCAAGGTGAGTGCCCACCATTATGGCAGAGATGTGGAGCCCTCCCCTGCAGGGCTCTGGACCTGCAAGCAGGGCGCACAGCCCTTCTCACAGACCCTTCTGTGGGTGTGTGCACAAGCTGCAGTAGCCTCTCAATCCCTGTTTGCCTGCCCTGCCTGCCATGCTCCCAGTTCCTGCTGCTCCACGGGGCCATTTAAATCTCCTGCAGGTGCTCCTGGCAGTGCTCAAGTCACATCAGCCTCTCTTGCGCTTTCCCTTTGCTCAAGACAATAAAATAACGAGTACACCTTTGTTTGTGTACAGGGCTGGTAATATCACCTTATAGCATACAGTAAATAATACCCATAATATCTCTCTACCTCATTATAATCTTCTCCTTGAAGTTTTATAGCTCCCTAGAGGAAATCATGTGATGTTAACACTGGATCTAGCTATTAATCTTTAAGAGTACACTTCTCAGTATCTGTAGCCCTTAAAAAATATTCTAAGCAATAAATACATACAGATAAAATGTGACATATCTGTATCTCTATTAAGGAAATTTGAGTTACATGGCACTCCTTAAGGTGCTACTAGGGAACCTCTAAATCAATTCTATTATTCTTATTAGGCTTAGAGTTTTCATTATGATACCACACCAGAGCTCACATCATTAACATTCTCGTGTGCTGGGTACTGTGTCATGAATCAATGGAGGCAGAAGAAATTCAGTAAAAATGAACTATAAGGTTTTTAAATATCGTTTTTTCCTTACTGGTCTACAATCATAGTACATAATATATGCTGGAAGGAACTTTTTTCACTTGTTTTCTGCTGATGAATCTGAAATTTTCAGAGGTAGCTGTTATAGTGGGGTAACAAAACTAAAAAAAAAAACAGGGTAAAAAAAAAGAGAGAGGCTATTATGGACATCTCCTTTTCTTGTTGTTATGTATGAATGTTATTTCCAGAATTACTGTTTCTGAAAAAGATAGGTCACTGAAACACCTTCACTCGCTGTTGTACATAGGAGGCACACATAATATTTATGGTACTTGAACTGTGATAGAGGAAAATCATAAATGGACATTTTCACATGCATGAGATGCACAAAATTTATATTGATATTTATATTTATAGCTCCTTGAACTTCTTGAACAACACCCACCTCCTGTCATCCCCCCAGACAACTAGTTTAGTAGCTACCCATCTAAAAGTTCTAAAAAATCTTGCTAACAAGTGGATCAGCAAGTCAGAGAAGTGAGTTCATATGATGAAATGGGCCACTGAGAAAATATGTAGGTGGGAGAATAAGCCGTTCTTAAATGTCAGACAACTGTCTGAGGTAGGACACCATTTGTTCTGTTCTGTTTATTTTTTTTTTCCTAAAATACATTAGTGTGCCAATCATTATTTAGAGTTAATGTTTGATACTCCCCCTGTTAGTCCAAGACACTTTAAGGTTTTATATGTGCTGCTTGTAAATTCTGTCCTTCCAAACCGTTCTTCTAGAAACTCATCAGCATCACTTTATTCCAAAGAAATGATGTTATCCAATATGTGCTTGGAGGAAACAATCAAATTAATAAACCCACAAATTTGCGTATTCATTAAGTCCAGTTCCTTTCATATTCCCAGTTAGGTTTTCAAGTGCTTTAACAATGATTACCAGCTGCTGCCTTCATGAATTGCACAAATGTTTGTAGAATAAACAACAGTTTCATGAAAAAATTTGCATAGCAGTTAACATTATTTATATTGTCAAACTTGGGAAGTTGGGTGCTATTTCTGCCAGTATTCTTGCAGTTTTCATCTGCTGAGTTGGCTCGATTTCAGTTAATCCTTTTGTTGTAGTCAGGTTCTACAGGGGTGCATTTTGGAAAACAAGAAGGTAAACAGAGATGAACATACTTTTCTGGCTAAAAAAGTCTTTCAGCTGATTCAGTTTAGGAAACTGAGTGTGAAATTATACACAACTTCAAAAAGGAGTGGAACAGATAATGGAGACCACAACTGAGCAGTATATAGCAATAAAAGCATTACTGTCAGTCAAGGAAATACTGCATCTTACATCCCAAATCAAATATGTGGTACACAGTATTTTTCTGAGTTGATTTTGTGTACTTTTCATCTTCTTTTTAGTAATTAGCATGATTTTTTTTACAAGGTAAATTTAGATAGTATATAATATATATATTTATTTATGTTCCTTATAAAACCTTGATTTTTGTCATGTTTGGTTTATATTCTGCTTACCTAACTGCTACCAGTATGAGTAATACAATTTTCTGTGTTCTACTTCTGCATCTTATTTTTGATCTCTGGGACCGTTTCAATTACATTTTGGCTAGAGCTAGGAGTCTTTAATGTAATTAAGTTCCTAAAACTTCTGTGACAAATGTCACCATGGTATACAGAGAAATCCCAGCCTGTACATTCACAGAAGGAAAAAAGAAGCAGAATTTTTGTACAAACTATTTAGAAATAGGCTGGTCTGTCTGCATGTGTATAACATTTACTGTGTGGTGTGTAGTTTAAATATCTTTCTTGCCCAGAAGTGTCAAAGGAAGTATGTTTAAAGAGGTATTATTCCAGTAGAACTTGTGAGGACCAAAATTAAGTGTGCAGAGGTTGACAGACTTCACTGTTGGGCTATTTGTGTAGCAATTTTTTTTTACATTAAAATTCTCTAATCACTTGATATCTTGTAATTTATTTCATGCTTAAGGCTTAACAGGATGTGGAAAAATATATTTAGATATATTATTGTCCTGAGAGAATTGATTGATGGCATCATTAAGTCACTATCATCATATTTGGAAAGGCATGACAGTCAGAAAATGTTCCAGATGACTGAAGTGAAGGGAATATTGAACACATTTTTAAAAAGGAGGACTCTAGGAACAACTGGCCAGTCATCTTCAACTCTGTGACAACATGGAACATTTCCTCCCAAAGGATATGTCAAAACATATGGAAGACTGGTGATTAGAGGCAGCCAACAAGGCTTCATCAACTAATTTAGTGGTCTTCTAGAACTGAGGTGCTTCTTCAGTGGAAAGAGGAAAAACTACTGATTGCATCTACCTGGACTTTTGTGAGGCCTTTGCTACTCTCCTAATACTGCATAATATTCTTGCTGCTAAATTGGGGAAATATGAACTTGATGTATGAAATGCTAAATGGCTATGAAATTGGCTGGATGTCTGCTTCCAAGAGTTATTGTTAACTTCTCAAAGTCCAAGTAGAAACCAAGAATGAGTGGCGTCCCACCAGGGACTATACTGAGACCAATAATTCATCAATAATACAAACAGTGAGATCAAATGCACTCTCACCAAGTGCATTTCTAATATAAGAAGAATAGCATTCCCCAGCCTGAATTTGTTTCCCTTTAATAAAGAAGAAAAACAAGCTTGATTAGAGAGAGAAAGAGGCTTTACCAGAGGTAGCAAACTTTTTTTTCCCTTTGATTTTTTTCTTTTTTGTTTTTAATTCTCTGTTTCTAGGTAATGATTATGTAACATAAAAAGATAAAAGATTTCAGGGCTCAGAGACTACATTCAAGCCTACCTGTACCATCCATCTCCCTCTGGCTTTAGGACTTCCACAATACTGCATGCACAGTAATCCAGGAAAAGGAGAATTGGTGAAGAAACATCTTTCAGTGTATTGCACATATTTGGTCTGAAGCTTAGGATATTTCCATGAGACATGTAGATCCAAATCTACCAACATGAAATAGCAAATCCAAATCTCCCACATTCTAGTTCTATATTTTCTCTTCAAGACTTTTTTTCTCTTCACAGATTAGAAACAAACAGAGAACTATTCTTTTGCAAATCATCTTAATTTTCAAATTCATCGAATCACCATCAGTTTTCAATCATCTAATCCCTTGTGATTTGCCAGAGAAAAATCTCCTACACAACTGTTCATCAGATTCTTAGAATTCTCAATGTTTTCTCAGCACCCCAAAGCCAAGATAAAAAGATTTATTGATTTCTACTTCACCCCACATATCCTTCCATCTGACTTTCTTGTAGTACAAGAAGTGATAAATAGTCAATTTTGATGTAATACAACCAGTTAAATATTTACATACACACTTAATTTGAAAAATATGATCATATAAAAAAATGAATATCTGAAACATTGCATATGAGCATGGACTTACATATTTTAAAAAAATGACATTTGAATAAATTTCAAGTAAGACATTCTGTGTGGTGTTCTAAGCCGTATTTCCCCCTTTGAAAAGCTGCCAAACTTCTAAATGAATATTCAAACAGTTTTCAAAAGTATGATTTTTAACAGTGATTTACGACATAGCTCAGATATGGTATTGGTGATTCAAGTGCTGCATCTGGATTCTTAGAAAACATTCCAAGCTCTATATGTGCTTTCATAATTGCTCATTCTCACTCAAAAAGACAAGATGTATATGATGACTTTTTCTGCTTAGCAATACAGCTGCCAAAAAAGGTAAAAATCCAAATAAATCTCTAATACTCTTGCTGTAATAATACTGACAGAATATAGTCAGCAGTTCATTCACTCAAAAAAGCATCAAGGAAGCTTTTTTATTTCTCTAAAACTCTCTGAAAATCTCTGATTTTTAAAATTTAAATAAGAAAGATCCTGAGACTTCTATTGACATTTTAAGGCTTATTTCTCCCATGAAAGACAAAATTAGGATGAAGAGCCAGATAGTTGGACAAGCATAGAAAAATTAAATGTATTTTCCACCAAAGGGAGTAAAAGAAAGACTGTGCCTTTGTTATATGATATTTAGGGGAAATATTGCTCATTTTTAGTATTCAGATAAAATTTGGAAGATGTTACATGTTTTGGACAGACAATTTTTCAAATAACTTTGGTACCTTGATGTGTTTAGGGATTACAACCACTAACATTCCATTCACCACAGCCAAAGAGTAACTTGATTAACTGCAGTTATGTGGAATAGATTTGTCTAAGAATCAGTTTGCTGTCAACCTGTCTACCATCTCCATAAATTATGTATGCAATTGTGCAAGAGCAAATAACATTTATGTTGATTTTCCAGAATGGGTTCCATCATTTCATTAGATTATTATAAAAAGGCATTTTCCATGACTAACATCCTGCATAAAATTGCCAGAGCTGCCCATATCAGAACGTTTAGTGATGCAATTATGTTATTAAGATATTTATGTCTGCTCAGCTACACAATCAATCACTGTAAGACACACACCTTTTGCACCTGAAGTGCTTTACTGTTCCACAATAAACAACCTTATCCTGAATATGATATTAGTACAATTCTGAAGCATGCTATATGGGTTTATTTATAAGACAATTTTATGCTACAACAGGCTTCAGATGACATGCACTGATGTCACACACAGTTTCCCCTCCATAAATGGAAAAAAGTTATGTAAGGAATTTCAAGGTAAGATATTGATTTATGATTACTGCTTTGTTGTAAATGTAGGTGGTTCTGAATAAAATGTACCTCCTTCATCTGCTATTAGTATTTGAAATCACTCTGAGAACTCCAGAAAAAACTAAAGGATAGACTAACTCTTCCATCTAAATTAAGTTGTTCTATGTTGTAATCATAACACTGTTATCTAAATGCTTTCCAGGTCTCTAGAAGATACTAAAGGATCTGATAGTGGCTGAAGTTGGAGAAAGTTAGAAAAAAAATCACATTATCTGTATATACATAAATGATCTATGTATGTGAATGTTGAGAGTAGTCTACTTTCCTATTTTTAATGTCTTCTATTGAAGGCTCAGGCTTCAGTATCAGATGATGCATCTCACTCCATGTCTCTAGCCTTAGACTGGTGCAGGTGTCACTGCATGTGGTTTCATATTCAGATCACAGTTCTGGAAAAATGTACTATCATCTGTAGTTGCAGATCTGACATTTCAGTCTCAACCTTGGTATGTTTTTCTTTTTACCTCTGGCAGTCCAACAATGAAGTTTAGCTATCTTTGTTCCTAAGCTGATGATTTTCATTTTACAAGATGAGAATAAGACTAATATTTTATGTTTTATATCCTGAAAATGGCATTTCAGAATTCATTATTATTAAGACGTAGTCTTGAAAATTCCAAAAACCCTAGTGGGGGGGAAGAGAACAAATAGTGTTCCTATAATTCAGAGAACAGTTTAAAATTGGGGATTTTGTAAGTTTTAATTGTATTTTCTTTCTTTCTTTCTTCCTCTTTCTTTCTTTCTTTCTTTCTTTCTTTCTTTCTTTCTTTCTTTCTTTCTTTCTTTCTTTCTTTCTTTCTTTCTTTCTTTCTTTCTTTCTTTCTCTCTTTTTCTTTCTTTCTTTCTTTCTTTCTTTCTTTCTTTCTTTCTCTCTTTCTTTCTCTCTTTCTTTTTCTTTCTTTCTTTCTTTCTTTCTTTCTTTCTTTCTTTCTTTCTTTCTTTCTTTCTTTCTCTCTCTCTTTCTTTCTTTCTTTCTTTCTTTCTTTCTTTCTCTCTCTCTCTTTCTTTTTCTTTCTTTCTTTCTTTCTTTCTTTCTTTCTTTCTTTCTTTCTTTCTTTCTTTCTTTCTTTCTTTCTTCTTTCTTTCTTTCTTTCTTTCTTTCTTTCTTTCTTTCTTTCTTTCTTCTTTCTTTTCCTTCCTTCCTTCCTTCCTTCCTTCCTTCCTTCCTCTCTCTCTCTCTCTCTCTCACTTCTCTCTCTTGTAACAGAAATATGAAGAAAATTAGTACTGGGGTGCCTTTTCTCTACAGTGTTCTCACACCTCTTGTTAATTTAGGTTCTCATTCAAGTACTTTTGATTTTATACTTTGGAGCGTAGACTCACATCAGGCAATAGTTGCAATCTGCTATCCACATCTTTGTGCTCTGACTGATTATTTCTCTTTTCCATAGAAGTTTAGTGATAATTGTTCTTGTCCAACAGGTTAAGACAGAGGTAGTTACACATCTGTTCCATTCAGTCCTATGAACATCTTTATAATAGCCCTATCTATGAGAGTCACTTCTGCCAGGTAAAAATTAAACTGGATGGAAGTAACTTTTTCTCTTGCTAAATTCAAAAGAAGCATTCTAAACAAAATGTATCTGCACCAAGGAGTTTGTGAGCTGGGGAATGTAAGATGATTCATAAATTTTTAAAACATCTTTGAAAAAGCACATTTGTCAAACCTGTCTGTAAACATTATATTTTATGTCCTAAGTTATTAGACTTATATTTCTATTTTCAGATAGAATGCATATTTAAACAATCATCAAATTCCGTCTTCGCTGATGCTGTTCACTTTGTTATTGAACATTACATCAGCATCGATATTTGCCTCTTCAAACCAAATGCGCCATGTTTCCTATAACTAAACCCTGTATTGAATTGAACTGGGAAACCAATCTGTATACATTCCATCAAAACAAACAATGATGTCTGAATAAATTATCTTTTTAGTTAGTACCAGGTCATCTGTTTCCATTTCTGGCAAAAACACATCAGTCTTTCCGAAAAGAGGAAAAAAAAATATATATACTACATTTATCATCTTACCCATACTTCATTTCTTTCCAAAAGAAAAGAAGCACTGATGATTTATTACACATCTTCTGAGATCTCTTTCTCTTTATTTACATTATTATTTTACTAATACCTTAGAATACTTACTGGAGTAAATCAAGCACATATATGTATATAGCATACACAATATAAATCAGATCTAACCTATCAGAATTTCTCTTATTTTTTCAAGGACAACAAAAACAACACTTTTTAAAACTTGAAGAGATTTGAAGTAAAATAAGAGAGAAAAAATACACTTAAAATGTTGTTATATCAACCAATACCAGTATGAAAAACTTTAGATAAGCAGGTTACTTGAAAAACATTACATATCTCCACACTCCTGTCCAAGGTATGGTCATGAAACACAAGAGACTGCAGTTTTGGTTTTTTGGCATAAATCTCTAAGATTTTGATTCTTCTGTTATCAGTCTTTTGACAGGCCACTCATGTTTTTCAAATAAAATTATAAAATACATTGCTTTGAGTTTTCCCAGATTAAGAACCCTCCTTTCTGTCTTGAACATATTGTTTTTCTTGTCTTAAAACAAGACTTAAAGATAGCCCAAGACAAGAATTCTAAGAAAAAACAAAATTATCTGTGGGCAACCTCAGTAGCAGTACAATTTTCTGAGGTTTTACAAATCTTTCATTGAAATGAGGTAAGTTTATTTGACATAATAAATATGTAAGCAAAATTTAAAGCAAAACTTTGGATGCACATTCAAAAAGCATAATTCCCAACAGTTTTTTCTGGGTTGTGCACAAAAAACATTACATATAATGCTTTTAATAAGTACATCACATTCATTATGACATCTGATAGTATGAATATATGAGAATGAAATAGAAAACTTCATTCTCATTACCACTCACACACTAATTTCTAAAATAAAACTCAACACTGAAAAAAGTAGAAAAACCCATGTTAGAATGTTCACAGTTGTTTTAAAGTAATGCAGATAGCAACAGAATAAGAAAATTTTATTTTTAATAGACTCTACTGAAATTTTGAAGCAGATCATGGATGGCTGTCTTAAAAATATTTTTTTAGAAAAATAGATAAAGATTATAAAAAATCCTAAACATAAATGAAAAATAGTTTTCAGTCTTTTGATGACACACGGAGAAAACTACCTCCTTATAAAAAACCCAACAACAAAACATCCTGAAGTAAAGGTATTAATTATGATGTTTTTTCATGAACAATGATTGAATATGTCACTGCTGTATTGCACAAATATGAAAGTACAATTGCTTGTGATCGCAGAAAGTGCACTCTTATATGTTCCTTCTGATGAGAAAATTAGCATCGTATGTTTCATTATTTAGTATATTTCAATCAAATAGTTAACCCATGTCCTCTTCAAAATGTAAATTCAAAGTCTTTGAAACTTTCAGATGACTTGTGTTTTTCAAACCATATTCAAGCATTTCTAGCAGCACAGTTTAAATTTCAATAGTTATGAAACCTCCAAATAATTTTGCTTGTCTATCTTGCTGTATCCTTGAGTGATATACATCTAAGAGTGTCTTTAAATATGTGAGCAGTAAAAACTCCTAGTCTGATAAGCATCATAAGCAGAAGCCACAACTAAACAAAAGATTAAAAGTTGAGTTCAGAGGGAACAGTTTAGACTAACAGTCTCAGAAAATTTGAAAAGAAGCTATTACTCATCTCTGTGCTCACACCATGTTCATAGCACTTTTTATGAATGTTTTGCTGGGGCCTGACAGACCCAGGTTATCAATAAAGGCAATTTCTTAATGAGTGCTCTATACAGAGAAATGACAAATGTGTATATCCAGAGATAGTGTTCCCATGGAAACCATAATTCAGCCGGTTTGTGCAAGTGTACGTATATTAAAGAATATGCTTATGCAAGGAAGATGAGATATGGTTTCTTTGGGGAGCATAGCATTGACTTCTCTGCTAAATGTCAACCATTATTTTGCATTAGTATATCTTGTACTTTCTTCATTTCATTGTATTTGCTGAATAGCACACTGCATGCTTCTATAATGAAAGGATGTTTTGTGGTATTTTCATGCAGAAGATAAGATAGACATAAAGTAGTAAAGACAGCTGAAATTGTAAGTTTTCTCTCTCAGGTTATTCTTTCAGTTGTCAAGCTTGGAGTTGAAAGATCATTTCTACTTATAGATCTTCACAGCTGCAGAGAGAGCCATGATCTCTTTGAGGGAATTACACTAGTAAAAACATTACACAAAAGAATTTACTTTAGAGTGTTACACTGTTAGCTTTCATCTTTAATAAAAACAGAAATTATAGATGCAGAAGTCCAGAAATGAACTTGTCAATATTCTTAAACCAGTGAGAGTTCAGGTTTCTTGTTAGTCAATGAAAAACTTCAAATTTACATAATGCTCAACAATAGCTAAAGACCTGCAGGGCCTGAATATTTAGCAAGTCTAAAAATGTATCAGACACTTATCTTGCAGCACAGATGCACTGTAAATGAAGTAGAAACAATAAAAAGAAAAAAAAAATTGGTTTTCAAATTCAGATGACTAAAGCATACTTCATTACATGATTTCAGAGTAAAAACCTAAGAAGAAATACCAATTTAAATTCCACCTCGAGAATCTATGGTGCAGCTAGAATGACCAGAATTCAACACACTTTTCTTTGCCTTACTTGTGTTTCACATTCATGCTCTACTGGGAGCAAGCATAAACTAGGAAAAGACTAGAAAACTCCTAGTTGTGGTGATTTTGCCCTGGTTGGCAGCTAAGTTCCCACACAAACACTTGCTCACTCACTTCCCCTCTCCCCAGAAGGAATTGGGAGAAGATGGAAAGAACATGAATGAGAAATCTTGTAGATTTAAAAGGAAAGAAAATTACCAATTACTACTGAGGGCAAAATAGACTTGGGAAATTTAATGTATTGAAAAGTAGAATAATCTAAACATATTATTAGTGCTTGCAGTATTGGGAAACAAGTTTTGTTCTGGGTTTTGTTAGGATAATTTTCCTTATAGTAACCTGCATGCACCATCTTTTGGGTTTTTGACCAAGCAACGTTAATAACGCAGCGACGTTTTAGCTATTGCTAAACAGTGCTTGAAAAATGCCAAGGCCTTCGTTTTGCATGCTGCTTTGGAATGAACAGGCTGGGAATTGGCAAGAGATTGTGAGGGGATGCAACAGGGTGAGCTGACCCCATTTTGTATTTTAACCCCGTTTTGTATTTTAACCCCAGGTGGCAACTAAGTTCAATCCTGCGTTAATGTATTGCATGCATTTACATATCTTCCTATACTTTATCAAACAGGCATCACCTTGGACTAAGCTTTAGTGGAGCTTTCTGTTTAGGAAACAGGTTTACAAAAAAAGCTGAAGAACATAATACAGACTATCATGAGGCTTTAAATTCACAATATTTACAAAAATGAGCTCACTCTTCTATCAAACATTATCACAAACAGTCCTGCTAAAGTCAGTGAGATTTTTCTTGGAGAAAGATGCTGCCCATTTTAGTCTGAGTTATCAGGATCTATCCCATAATTATTACAGTGAACCATTAAAGTCTTGACATTTATCACACTATGGTATTTGCCATTAGTGAGGCATTTGCAGTCCCCCAAAGCTTGAATGGGGAGTACTGCAAATACCATGTGAAGTTTAACTACCATCAGTGGTAAATGTCAAGATTTTAATGGTTCTTGCTCTACTTGTAATATGAATTTCGAACTGAAAATGTCTAAAAAGGTCTGAGGTCTGAACTGAGTTTGGTTTTTTGCATCCTATATTGCATCCTGTAATTTTACTAATTCAAGTTATACTTGAGATGTACAATTCAGGTTTATGGAAACTCTTCTGTCAATTGTTTAACGGAAGTTTCACTTTCTTAGAAGCTTGTACCACGTGAAGCAACGCTCTTCACAAGTGTTGCCAGTAAGTGCAAACATTACTGAATAATTTACATTAAAGTCTGTTTTATAATAATAGAATAGTTAGTTTTGTAAATAATTTTTCATTAATTAGGAGGAACTCTACAAAATTCCAAACTATTAAGAAATGTTATTGTAAGATGGTACCTAGAATAGATGTGAATAATATTAGGAGTTTTGGTATTATTCTTTGAGAGTCAAGAGAAAATACGTGCAGATACAAATGGCACGCATGATCACACACATTTGAAATCAGACCATTTTCATTACCCCTTTTTGTAAGGCTGAGAGCTTTATTTTGGATACAAGCCTTGTTGACACATTCTACACCTAGTACACTACAGATAAAGCTGTAAAATAGCTAAAATTTAGTAACTGATAAGATTTCATTAAGCATGGACAATTTTAAGCCTCAGCAAACTTCCAGGGTTTGGAGAATCATTTTAGAAGGAAGAGGGAAAGAAAGAGTTAATCAAAATTGAAGCAAACTAATAGAATTAAAGAAACAATGCGACCTCTTACGTCTCTGCTGGCTTACAGCGCATAAGGGAGCTGCTCATTATGTAATTCACATCAGGTACCCATGAAAAGTGATGCAATTTCCAGTGATATGTAGAAGTCCTGAGGGGTGACTTCGGCTATATCAACTATATACTTAAAACTGAATCCATGTATTGAATTAATTATTCACCACCGTACACTGGAAGTTATTTTGATTCTGAAAAAGCAGTGCATTTTACATTGTTCAAAGGGTGAAAGGGATTCTTGCATTTTTATTTTTTTAACTTATTTCTGGCTTATCTATAGCTTTGTATGAGGCATAAACCAATTCCAATTCATTATCTAGTTCTCCAGTAATGACTTAAATGTCTTGTCATATTAGGAGATCAGATGACCCTTCCTCTGATACATTGATTATTATTGTGGAGAAGTTATATAGCATATAGATTATATACAGTGCTTGATATTTTACTTTAAAAAATACAATAATGTCATTAATACTGATGAGTATGTATATTCATCTACTATCAATGATGTTTTTCAAATGGAACTAGAGATTTTGGATGAATTTCATTCAGTCCATAAAAGGAGCAGATCTTGTGCAATGAAATAATTTTATTTCAAAATTCATACAACATACATACTTGTCTGTGGATATGCATAGGATGAACGATGAGGATATTTAATGTATAAAGACAAAGAATATTTAGAAATAATTTCTACTCAGTAACATTTACAGCCTGCTATCTAGTGTTTCAAAAAATTGGATTTTTAATGAATAAAAGCATTTCATGCGCACAAATGTGTAATATTTTTAATTATTAGCCTGGTTATAATAAAGATTAAGCATATATGTATACTCTTACTTATAGAAAACATATTTTTCTCAGGATTTACAATTAAAAAAAAGCCCATAGATAGAAACATTTCTTTTTTCTTTCTAAATGGAAAAAAACAAACTGTCTTTGAATTTTTATGTGCTTGATACAAGCAAGAAGAAAAATTCTATTAGACAGTTTTCTCCCTAACCTCGTTTTATTAACTGGAATAGTCCATAGTAGACATGTGTTTTCGATTAAATTAATCACTGCAATGAAATAAAAAATATAAAATAACCAATTATTTACCTAATTATATTCCTACAGTTAAATACTAAGCACTGGTTATTGATTATTATTTACACAGTTTTTTGACTCTATTACAAAATGCTTTCAAAAACACAGAAACAAATTACAGTAATTTCACGATTATAAGCCGCACCTGATTATATTCCGCACTTCCGGGTGTCGGCAACTTTTCATTCTTTGTCCATATATAAGTGGCACCTGATTATAAGCTGCATGTCTGGGTGTCGGCAACTGTCTCAGGTTACAATACAGAGTGTGATAAAAGGTATCTATTCTATCACCATCTGTTGAGGGTGGGGTCAGTGATCCTTATCTCAACGGTAGATATTCTGCTAAAGGGCCATCCATTGAAACCAGGCAGAGCATTGTTCTTTATCTTTTCACAACCCATCCTTCCTCCAACCAGTCATTTTCTGCTAATGGCCCATTGAGTCCCACTGTGGGACTGATAAAATTACTGCATCCCATTGGGAGATGCTCCAGCCAGAGGGAAGAGCCCAACATTTCTTACCAAGATAAAAACAGAGGTTTTGGGACACTAAGGTAGCCCCTTTCTCCACTGGACTCCAGAGGGAAACGGGATTCCTCCACATCACCACTGGACCTCCTGAGGGAAACTGCACCTTGTACAGGAGCACTGCTCCAACTGAACCACATCTGTCACTGCAGGAGGATGCAACCACCATTTAATGGGACTGCTACCAACACCCTGACTGACGGGGTGTCAGGTTGTACTCTGACTTTGTCAGGGTTTGGAGTTTGTTTCTTTGTAGTACAATATTTCCATTTTAATTTCCCTAGTAAAGAGCTGTTATTCCTGCTTCCCATATCTTTGTCTGAAACCCCCTTGATTTCAAAATTATAATAATTTGAAGGGAGGGGGTTTACATTCTCCATTTCAAAGAGAAGCTCCTGCCTTTCTCATCCAACACCTGCCCTCCAAACTAAAACAGCAACTTTTCATTCTTTGTCCATATATAAGTCACACCTGATTATAAGCTGCACTTCCAGGTTTGCACCAAAATTTTAGTCAAAATGGTGCGACTTATAATCGTAAAATTACTGTACTTCTGTAGAAATGTACTCTTATTTTTAAATAAAAACTTGTTGTCATTCTTCTAAAAAAAACAAAAGCTAAACTTATAAATAACATGAACATGTGCCTGAGTACAAAATATTCTTTAATACACTAGGCAGGTAGACTTCTGCTGTTAAATGTCAATCTCTTTATATCACCTACTTTGAAAAAATGTGCTTAAGACCATGTTTAAGGTTTAATTAATGAAGAAAAAACCATTGAGAATTGTTACTGTATATTACCTCATACAGTCTGTCATCACTCTTTTCTTAATTGCTCTAAATAATTTTGGAGAGGTTTTGCCTAGTTCCTTCTTTATTTGCCCTGGTTTCAAAATTGATATAAAGCAGGAACAAAATGTTCCCAGCTTGAAATGTGGTAAGTCCACTAGGAACACGTTCAGCTTAACAGTCTTCACAGAATTTTCTTAAGAAACTTCCAGCATCCTTACATGGTTTAATAAAAATTTTCTACTTCCTTAACTTGATACTAATAAAGCCACTCTTGTTTTAATTTAATGTCATTTTGCATGATAACTCTTTACTATGCGAATGCATAATAAAATGCAAACTTGGAAAATGGTAATGTATAATCAGATGTAGAATTGTGAAGTCAGAAAACAATCAATTAGAGTATTTCTTCATGCTGCTGAAATAGGATTCAGCGTAACATTCCTAAAATGTAGTATAAAAATTTAGGTCTCCAAGACTCTGCAGATGTTATCTACTTACCAACTTGGATTTATTCTTGTATTTTGACATCTCTATAGCTTTCCATTTTATAACTGAACTTCCTAAACAGAGTCACATGCAACCACCTTGGAAAATTTAAATGATGTTATTATTCCCAGTCTTCAGCTGATAAAACCAAAGAGCCAGCTCACCTCACTCCCAGTTTTGTGTGAATTTGTATCTGTCAGCTCTGTGTGAATATTTCAGATACCTTTAGCACACCAGAAAGTACTGTTACAGTTAAGAGCCGATTCTCATCTCCAAGTTTTCCTGACTGATTGGTCCATCTCACCACTGATGATTGTGGGAACATAAAAATGTAGCTCAGACATAGATCTCTTAAATTTGGCATTTGGGTAAATTTGTGAGGACTTAAAAGCTATTGCAATGACCTTGTGCACATCTCCTCACTTCTGGGAATTGCTGGTCTGGGCTCAGGTCCAGCTGGGAAGGAGCACAGATCACAGCCTTGGGGAAAATTGTTCTGAAGAAAGTGGAATTGGTAGGGTCTGCCTCCCTTTCCTCCCTGTACTGCTGGGACTCTCCTGAGTTCCAGCCTCTGCTGCGCCATAGCCAGGCCCTTACCTAGAGGGCAATGCCCTCAGCCTTGACCTATTCCCAAAGAAATTTCCAGTGTCCCAGTCTGGGCCTCTACCAGCTTTCCCCAGTGCCCCTTTTCCTAGCTGGGGCAGTGAGACGTCCTGGCCTCCAGTCCCTGCCCTAGGGAACCTCTGATGCCCTCAAGTAGCCACATGCTGCATCTTCACATACTTAGAGTCTGTGAAATCAGCAACACACATCATCCATCTGGCTACTGCAAAATGGTATAAACAGACTACTAAATTTCTTACTTCTTGCTTCTTGTTCTGTTAGAGGAGTTCAAAAAATATTCCAGAAAAACTCCATACTGGCAAAAATCACCTATGCAAAAAGAATGTAAAAGTTAATAGTTAAAAAAAAAAATCCATTGAAGGTATTTGGAAAGACCAGCTGTGGGAATTGGGACTTCAGAAGGAAAACTGCAGAGTTGGGGAAATATCTATAGAACAAAATAATCTCCACAGACTTCTTATAGTTTCATTTCCATTGATAAGGAGTAGGTAATAAAAACTTAGGCCTTTACCTACACGCTGGTATAAATTTGTGAAATCTGTGATGTACAACCCATTGCAGATAAGCAAAACAAAACAAGGCTGGTATGGGAATTGTTTTCCTGAGGAATTTCTGGTAAAGGAAAAGGTATGTGGAACCTCTTGCTGTTGGTAACACCCAAAGTCGTGGTAAATTGACAGACTGTAAATAGAAACTTCTGCAGATGAGAAAAGTAGTTGAGAGGATTGCTGAAGTTTAGGACGTGTGAATGGAATATTCTGTGGATGGAGCTGGTGGGCTCTTCTAATAATTGAAAAGCTCTCTTGATAACCATCTCAATACAATGAGAATAAGAAGTAGATCTTCTCAGGTATGAGGGAAGAACATGACCCAACATCTGATATTCAAACTGATTTGCGAAAAGCAATCATAAGGATGTGTAAGGCTAAGTGCCTAAAGTTAATTTTTAGGAGAATCAGCATCTTTATCTGTCAGAATGGCATACTTTCAGAAGTGTGCTCCCTGTCTCCTATATTCAGACTTCTGAATATTAATACTGTGGACTAATGAGACTTTCCTGGCTTTCTGACTGGAACATAATGACAGCTGCATAGTATCTCTTAGTATCCACAAGAGATGAAATTTTAGTATTCTATAAAATCCTCACATATAAGATTAAAGGCATGAATTACTCATCCCAGAGACAAAAGTTCACTTATGGATGAACTCTCAAAGATGTCTATATGTTGTGCAGACATTTAGGTTTTGGACTTTTAACCATCTTTAGACTGGTAAGTACATAGGCAAACACAATAAAAGACAAGTGCATTGAGACAATTAAACAAAACTTATTAGGGTTCAAATTCAAGGAAAACATAGGGAATTATAGCTAGGAAGAAACAATCATCTACACAAAACCAAACAAATCTGATTAGAAAAGCAGGAGGAAACGTATGCTTGAAGGGCTTAATGAAAGTAAATGCTTTGTTAGATAGGTGAAGGAGGACTTTTGGCTTGCTTTGTTTCTAGCTCATATCTCAAGTCAGGTTCAATCTTGGAAATTTGAAATTTTCTCAATGTTAAACTCTAAAAACTATTTAGGAGACATGTCCAGAAGGTAAAGACAAGCAAATCTAAGAAACATAACTGTCCTAAGCTCCATAATCCATGGAAGGGAAATCTGAAAGATAAGTATTCAATACTTGAGAATTGCAAAGTGGAAGTCAAGATTGCTGAAAATACTTGAATTGGACAAGAATTAATGAGCTTAAGGGAGATTGATCATTTTTGTACAGTGTTTCCAGAAGTTTAAACATGTCCTAGTTAAACACTGGAAGAGATCATATAAACTACTCTGTGTAGAATACAGATCTAGAGTCTGCATCCTCTCTTGGAAATACTTGTGTAGCATTACTTTTGAATAGTGTACTTCACTGTATGTTTCC
Organism: Catharus ustulatus; assembly: GCF_009819885.2. Classification (NCBI taxonomy): domain Eukaryota; kingdom Metazoa; phylum Chordata; class Aves; order Passeriformes; family Turdidae; genus Catharus; species Catharus ustulatus. The sequence continues at coordinate 75,055,005 of NC_046222.1, read as the reverse complement.
AGGTGAACTTTCAACTTCTTCAGATCTTTTACAGACTTTAGGGGGTTTTTTTTAATTTTCGGAGGGAATTCCTGAAAGAGGCTGCTATTCTCTCTTTTTTTTCTTTCTTTCTTTTCTGATTATTTAAACTGTATAATTTAAAAACATCTTTTTCATGATTTAATCATATTCTCTCTGTCTTACTGAGACAAATTCATGTGTTTAACTTTAGTTTTTATAAACTGACACATATAAAATATTAATCTCAAAGCAACAAGTCATTACTCTGAAGGTTACACACTACTTCAGCAGTGTGATTGGTTATCGCAATTAGAGCTTAATTGTTCAACATTAAAAATATTACTCTAAGCTCAAAGTACAAAACTATTCTTATGAGCAAAGAATACTCTATTTGTCATTTCACCCATTTGCATTCTTTGAGACTGGTTAATGGAAGTTTTTCTCTAGGTGATGGGGGTGTGTGCTGAAGTAATTTCTTAAGATAATAGACTTATGCTGAAATGGATTGTATCACAATGATTTGCATTATCTGAAGGTCTGACTTATTTCCTTCACTTTTTTCTTTTTTTTCCTCCAAATATTTTGTGACACTCTGTTACTGGGATGTCCAAATTCTGTGAAATGAAACTGTTTCTGAGGGAAAAGAAATATAGGAAGGGAAAATCCTAGTGAAGAGGTAGAGATGGATCAAGTATTTCTACTGCCGTTCATAATTTGCAAAATCCTTTTGTCTCTAATACCTCTCAGTTTTCAGTTTGCCCTTCAATTGCCACCTCAATTTTTTTTCAGGCAAAATAGAATTAAGTCCAAATTGCCATGGAGGTAAAGTGAAAAGGAAAATTCATTGAGGGATGTCAAATGGCAATGCAGATAAAAATATTTTTTAAAGAAAAGAAAACTTCTGTGATGAAAAAACATTGTATTGAATATATTGTCAAAGTGGACACAAAATTGACAGTTTTCCTTTATGAAAATAGAAGCCATGTTTCAGTTGGTTTCATACGGTTTCATTGTTTAAAAACAAAAACAAAGCGAAAATTCCAGAACACTTTCCCCTGTGCTTGGATACACCATTATGAGCGAAAACACATTTTAAGAGAAAGTCTTCTCAGCTTTAGACTGTTCATTGTTGTTTTAAATAATAAATAAGCAATAACACAAGGGAATTGGCACTACAGTAGAAATAGAACAAAAATTAATTAGTCTCTAGGTAATAAAGAAAAGAAGAAAATACAAATGCACTCCAAGATTACAGATTTCCTGGCATTTATATCTAATAAGGAAAATATTACGTGATTAAATTAATGTCCCCTCTCAAAGTCCATTTTCTTCTCATTACAGAAAACATTTCAGAAGAAAACCACATGTGAACTTTTTATAATTGCAAAAGTCAACACAGAGAATCTACAAAGTTAACTTTTGAATTTTAACAGCTATTTTAATATATAGGATGTAGAGATGCATTGACCCAGACTTTCTCAATTAGACAGAGGAGACCAAATATAGCAAAAGGCATATGCTCAAGATAAGGGCAGGCAGTGGCTCTGTTTTGGAGCCAGCTGGCCTTTACACCATCAGATACAGAAGTTTATGGCAGTTTCTCACAGGAGCCACCCCGGTAGCCTGCTACCATTAAGAACAAGTCCAAAATATTTGCATACACTTAGAAGATTTTCCCTTACTAGGAAGAGTCACAGCTCCTTCCAATACGTTTACAAAATCCTTGGGAAACTTTTGCTGCAATTTAAATCTGTAGTCTTATGTTACTATCACCAAAGTTATTACCCTCTTTAACCAAACCAAATCTAAAGAAACTTTTTAGCAGATTCCCATCCATTTGTTTTCAAATATTCTAAGTCACATTGAAGTGTGCTAGTTTATTACTCATCAGGAGAACTATCCTGTAACTAGTACTTAATATGATAGGAAGTAGATTCTCTGTAGTAGTAAATCCACAATTTCTTTTTGAAGATTGAATCAAAATTCATTAAAAGGATCCCACAGAGAATCTCTAAGCAATTTGGACTTCACAAACAAAAAATAATATTGTGTGCTAAAAAATAATTTTATCTTGTCCCTAAAATTAAGTATACAATGTAGCTTATAAACATCCAACATACTGTTTACACATCCAAAAAAATGGATACACCTGTAGTGAAAAGTGAATGTGATCAGCAGCTTATCCATTCAACTTGACTTGTTTTTCTGTGTGCTTGAATTTCTGTTAACTTTGGTCCTTCATTCCACAGGAGGAATTTCCCAGACAGGCATTTTTCTGTTGTATTGTGAGAGACTGGAAGGAATGTTAGCTTGAAACACTTCAGGAGCATGTGTGTAGAGGAAAGGGGAAAACCTTGCTCTGGTGAGACAATGCCCTGCTAGACACACCCTACCCCTTTGTGCCTGTATTCCAACCCCACAGCAGCCACAATTCCAGGCACACTGGAGGCAATGTTCCAGAGCTTCCCCTGCAGCTGCTATCCCAGGTCCTAAGTACACACCTGACCAGAAATTCCAACTGGGGAAAGGGCCCAGGAAAACCTAATGTACTTAAGGCAGAGTACAAGGTAAGCACGTCTTGACCCTATTTCTTGGATTTTATATGAGCTAGAGCACCAATGGAGGAGTGGTAGCTGTGTTTGTTTTTTCTCTCTTCTCCCTCTCTTTTTTCATTTAATTCCTTCTTCTCAAAGTTAGAGTATCTTAATATCAGATAGGTTGGAATTTGCTAAGCTAAATGAGCATGGAATTTGCTAGGTCAATGATTTGTGGAATGCTTTATGTTGATTGAATGATGTTTTAAACTTTTCCATAGTTCCCTGATTTTCTGAAGTTTGCTGGTAAAGATTTTGTTATTTTGACCTCTTGAGATAGATTTTGTCAATATTCTTGTTGCTATATTCAGTGCTTTTTACTTTGGGTACATAAAAGAATCTTAAGCCCATTTAAGAGACTCACTGAGTGAGATCTGGGGCCTTGCACTTATGCCACTGAAAGTATCTGTTCTAGGAACCATTAAAAGTCCAATTGTAAAATTAGAGCCTTTCTTTTCAGTTAGCATTTCTATTCATGTAAGATAATATGCAGAATATGCTATGAAATTTATAACTCTTTCACAGATTCTCTATCTTTCCTTAGAAACATCAGTCCTGAGCAAAATAAAAACAAACAAAGAAACAAAAAAAACAAACAAAAAACCCAAAGAGAAACAACAAGCCCCAATAAAATACAACACCAAATTGTGTGACAAGAAATATTGTGATTGCCATCAATCTCAATGCATTCTTTCCAAACCTAATCAGTCCTTAGAAACTTCAGATAAATTACCCAGCTCACAACCATATCAGTATACTTATGAAGACACCTATTCCAAATATCTTACACACTATCGGGTTTTTATTTAGTTCTTTTCCTTCACCATGACCATTTGCTTTAACTGCTAATTTTCAACACTTTTCAAAACATGTCTTCCCTGCATTAATTATGATTTTGCCTGCCTCTGAATTTTCATTTAGGTTCACAGGTTAGGAAAATTTTGGAATTTCTACACAAAATGTACTGAGAAATAAGGAACCTATTTAGCCATTTTGCAATAGTTTATTCTACTAAACATTAAAATATTTACATATGTATATGTATATACAAAAAAAATCCAAAACCACTGAAAGTCACATTGTTAGGGTAAGACTGTTTGCAAACATATACTGTATTTTTAAAACTAGCTGCACACTTGACTGCCATTCCTTTCAATACACTTGATTTCTTCATAAATGACTTGCAGGAGGAATCCATATACAGTAATTTCACGACTATAAGGCACACCGTTTTGACTAAAATTTTCCCCCGAACCCAGAAGTGCACCTTATAGTCCGGTGCTCCTTATCTGATGTACAAAGTTCGGAAATTTGCGAACCCGGAAGTGCGAGGTGCCAGCTGAGCCGGGAACCGCAGGAGCCGCAGCCACCGAGCGGGGGAAACCGGGAATCGGCATGGCCACCGGCCGGGGAGAAGCGGGGGGAAGTGGCGCGGCTATGGGAAAGCATCAAGAAGCGGTGAAAAAGCGCCGCGGGAAAGTGCCGAGAAGCAGTGAAAAAGCGCCGCGGGAAAGCGCTGAGAAGCGCCGAAAAAGAGGAGTGGGAAAGTGCCAAGAAGGGCAAAAAAGCACCCCAGGAAAGTGTGGAAAAGTGGCAAAAAAGCACCCTGGGAAAAAGTGGCAAAAAAGCACCCCAGGAAGTGCTGAGAAGTTGTGAAAAAGCACCGCGGGAAAGTGTCGAGAAGCAGGGAAAAAACACCACGGGAAAGTGGTGAAAAAGTGCCCCGAGAAAGCGGCGAAAAAGCGCTGCAGGAAAGCGTTGAGAAGTGAAGGAAAAGTGCCATGGAAAAGCAGTGGAAAAGCAGTGCGGGAAAGCGCTGAAAAGCAGCGAAAAAGTGGTGAAAAAGTGTTGTGGAAAAGCAGCGAAAAAGTGCCGTGGGAAAGCAGTGAAAAGTGGAGAAAAAGTGCAGTGGGAAAGCGCTGAGAAGTAGTGGAGAAGCGCCGCGGGAAAGCTCCGAATAGTGGCGAAAAAGCGGCACAGAAAAACAGCGAAAAGCGGTGAAAAAACACTGCGGGAAAGCGCGGAAAAGTGGTGAAAAAGCGCCACGGGAAAGCGCTGAGAAGTTACGGAAAAGTGCCGTGGGAAAGCGCTGAGAAACCGGCTGCGGGGAAGCCGGGATGCAGCGTGGCCGCATGGTGGGAGCCAGTAGTTGTAAGCCGTGCCAGCTGGCACCGAGAGCGGGTGGGAGTGCTGGGGCCCGCTGCACGGGGAGGGCGCCTGGGTCTGCGTTTAAAGGCTACACCGATCTTTGAAAAATGTTTGCAAATTGAGCACCTGCCAGTAATTCGTTACTTTGTTGCATGCCGCGCGGCTCCTCACTGCAAAAATATAGTGTGCCTTATAGTCTGGTGCGCCTTATATGATCTACAAAGTTGCGAAAGTTGCCGACTCCCAGGGGGTGCGCCTTATATTCCGGTGCGCCTTATGGTCATGAAATTACTGTAGTCTGAAGCTTAGTGTAGAACGAAATAAATAATCAAATCTTCTATGATTATTGATGAGTAATGGCATCAGTTGAAGGGAAAAAAATGCAAAAAGAAACATTTTAGCTCACGTAGTCTGTTCCAGATGGTCTGTTGAACACAGTAATTCCTTGCCTGCTAGGAAATTCTAATTACTGATTTAAAATAAGTAATTTGGATAATTCTATAATAGTTTAATCTGACATAGCACTAAAAAAATAAATAAAAATGAGAAGAATGAAAATATTTATGTGAGAGGTACAATTACATCATTTTGGTTTCATGTGCAAATATATGATACAGCACTGATTATTCTGCATCTCTACACAAACAAAATCTCTTGATTATATGGTACTGAAAATTGTTGTGTTGTACTAAATCCTGTTCTTTCATTCTTGTGTTTTCTTCAGTCTTATGTATTCTTTGCCTCTGTGTTAACTTTTCATTTTATATTGAATTCCATATGGACATCATGGAATAAAATTGCAAATTTGGCCACTTTATTAAAAAGAGATTTTTAAAAAGACAGATTTCTCACCCAAAAGGATAAAAACCTGATGGCATTTTATGGCAAGGTGCTTTAAAGTTCTGAAGCAATTTCAGAGAAAATAAAATTATTTTGACGGTATAACAAAACTTTTTAAGCACTGTTTGTATACTTCATGATTTGTTATATCCTGTCAACTAAAAAGAACATTCACGCTAATTAAATCTCCTGTGTCCATAACCATCAGTGCTTGGTATTACTGAAATTCCACACTGGATGTAATAGACTCTGCAAATCAATCTAATATCTTTGTGCATATTGCATGGAGCTCTTCCTTACATGCATATTGTGTAGTCATGTAGGCTTGAATAATACAATCAAGATAAAATGGTTTTATCCTTTTACACTACCATGACTAAACCAAAGAAAGTAATCTGGTCCCAGATGCACATTTAAGAACCTCTATCTAAAAGGAATCTAATTCTACTACTGCACAGACACACACATTTCCAAGGGTATTTCTAAACAAGATTGCAAATTGAAAGCTAAGCAACTGACTACTGAGAATAAAAAGGAGATTGGAACTTTCATATGTTTATCTTGCAATTTTATGCACCAGAAAAATCTAAAGGTATTAGAAGACAAGAGTTGCTCTGAAGCCAAAACATATTTCCTCTGTAAAAGGTTTAACTTAAACCATAGGGGTTTGTTTTGCTTTAGTTTGTTGGGTTTATGTCTTGTTTTAAAGATCTCACAGGACAGTAAATGTTACTAGAACATCATTTGGGATAGGAAAAAGAGATTGATCTAAAAAAATATCAAAGTCTAGTGTGATGTAACTCTTTAGGGCATGTCTACATTAATATAAAGATTCTTCCTTCTACCCTCCCCCCCACCCAAAAAATTAAAAAACAGGAAATGATGCATACATGAATTAACAGAAAACCTCATGCTGAATGAGATTGAGCAACTTTTTTCACTCACAGTGTTTCATAATGTCAGTCTTGGGTTTTAGTTTTTAAAGCATCTTGCTTGTTTTAAATCACCCTAACTTCTCATCTAAGTGTAATTTTTAAATCCTCTAACTTTGTCAGATGAACCCTATTAATGTTGCTAGCAATAGGTAACTTCCAGGGTTGTTTCCCAAAAGTAGCACGGATAATTTTGTTTCTCTTCAGTTAATAATCTGTTAGACACACAGTACCTCCTTAACATTATATACCTTGTCTTGCTATATGACCCATATTCATCAAGAAAAACAAAATGCTATTCTTTGGAGATTTGTTTCTACTTTACTAATCTTCAAACCAAATTGCAGAAGATATCGATATTTCCTGACCTTGAGAATGAAAACTTTGGACTTTGCACAATATGGTTGAGAACTAGATCCAAATTGATTATAATGTATTTCCACCTGGTTAAAAGATCACTAAGTCAGGAGAGATGGCCCCTTAAATTTTATTAACTTGCTTGAGAATGAACTCTTGCTGTAGTAATAGATTGGGAGATACTGGTAGATAACTATGCATGCTGTTTGCTGTGCTATTGTTTCACAGCTGGAAGTTTTGGTTCAATAAAACATGAGGAGGGGAAAGAGGCAGGACTGCAATTCATTGCAGATAGACAATAGTAGGAAGTATGCTACATGCATAAACATATGCAAAAAGGAAGAGAGTTTCATACTAAGCCTGCATCTGCGGAATTTTTTTATTTATTTATTCATCCTTTCATTAATTTTGGGGAAACATTGAAAAGTAGCCTTCATGAATTTGTGTTCTCTCTTAAGCTACCTGAATGATATTTTTCTTTACTATCTTCTTCTTATTAATCAAATGAAAAACATGAACCACTGTCCAAAATACCAAAAGCAGAAATAAAATATTTTAAAAAGTAATGTTTCGTTAAAACTGTTTTATTGAATAATTGTTCTTTAAAGGTAATTTAGGAAAAAAATAACATGAAATCATAATGATCATTTATAATTAGTTATTTTACCCATATATTAATAAAGTCACAAAAAAAGGTGCCACTCAGTTACTTTGGTCACCCGATGAGGAATGAAGGTCTAAATCCTGAGTCCTTAGAAGGACAGAGAGAAAGAGTAGCAGAAATGACTTGATGGATACCTTGGATCTGATGCTGAACTTGTTCAGAGTTAATGGGTCAGGGTTGTAGCGCAGACCAATGATGGAAGTGTAGTGGTGGGTGTCTACTCTAGATTGCCTGATCAGGAAGAGGTGAATAAAGTCTTCTTCAGGAAACTGGAAGAGTCATCAAACTTGCAGTTATTTATGGGAAACTTGAAAGGAGTTTCAATACAGAAGAATAAAGATAGCAAACACTTAAACAAGTTGGGCATACACAACTTCATGAGACCTGATGGGAGAGAAAAAGAGACAAAGGACATAAATTCTACTTAAATGTGAAATAATATTTGTACTCTGGTGATGGGGAAATGATAGAAAAGTCTACCTGGAGGCATGGAATATGAATCCTTGGAGATAATCAGAAGCAGATACCAAAAAACCTGTACTAGTTAATCTTGGTCTCAACAGGTATACTGGATTAGGAGATGGCCAATAATTATGACAAAGCTAAGATGTCCGTAATAGGTGGGAGGATAAGCAAAAATTCTGTGGAAAAATAAATCAAACCCGCCTTATCTTTCAGCTCAGAAAACTTTCAAGGATTGAAATAACTCTACGCGGAAGAAAGATAAGAATATTGATATGCAAATAATTCAATTAGATAAAGTTGATTACTTACAAATTAATTTGCTGAACCACACTATGTTTATTCAAATTGCTCTTCTTCAATTTAAAAGAAAGTACTATTTTACATATGAGAAAAAGAGTCCACTCTTTTCCCTGAGGTATTTAGAAGGTGTAATTATTAGAATACTGGAGAAAGGATGGAGTTTTAAGACTGCAAAATACCAGCTGTGATCCATTCTGCTGAACTTAAAAATCTGTTACGCCAAAATTTTGATGTGAGAGAATAAGCTTCATAAAATTGCCAGTGGAATATATGAAGAGAGTCAGATGCCCTTGAAGGTCTGTAAAGCAAATGTCGTTTGTATAGTGAAAGCTTTTTCTGTATTTGGAAGAGACATGAGACAGCTTTTTCCTGATGTAATAAAAATGTCAGCCATGGCACACACTGTTTTGAATGTTCATTTTTTAGTCAAAATTTAACTTTAACCACAGGCAGATAATTTCAGTTTGACAGAGCTCTCTTTAAACACTCTGATTTATGAATTCCAGCTACTTTCTTCCTTTTATTTTCCCTTGCAAAGAAAGCTAAAACTTCTAGATTTATCCCTAAAATTCCAAATTTGGGGAAACTCAAGTACAGCTTTAAAATTTATCTAGTTATTTTTCATAACTGTCATGTTTTTTCCCAAAATTTTGCCATAGAAATTTCTGCTCTTCGACTTCACAATTATTTGTCCAAAGAATGAGACAGAAAAAGTGTCCAGTGTCCTAGAAATGGCTCCATCTGTTCATAATTTTTCTGCTTTAAAAAATAGGACCTTGTAAAATGAATTTTATTATAAATTGTGTAACTCTTTTTTCTTGTAATCAAAATGGTATTTGAATCAATAACTAGGAAGCATTTGACATCACAGATACTTTAAAAATATTAAAGCATTCAGTATAACTGTGAAATCTGACAAAGTGTGATTTCTGTATAGAGTGTGTATATATATTGTGCTAGTCATAATCTTAGAGTACAGATATTCAGGAGGAAGAACAGAGTTTAAGAAACAATAGCAGAAAATCCTAAACAGAAAAACAATAATCATGAAATATAGAAGCATATAGAGGATGCACAGAGGAAAGATATACGAAGTGCCATGATTAAGGTGAAAAGCAATTCCAGAGGAGCAGGAAAGTCCTTGGTTTAAGAAAAAGACCTGTTGACCAGTGGAGTTTCAATTTCCTTGGCAATTCAACCAAGGATATCCATTCCACAATCACTAAAGCAGCATTTGTGCACTTCAAGGGGCAATAAGACTACTTCTTTACTGTTCAATGAACAACAGGATCTGTGGCAAATGGAGAAATCATCTTAGGAAATGGACTCAGTGTAATGAAATGCTAGGAGATGGTGAACATTTAAGGTCTGTTGATCTCATATAAAGTTTAAAATACTCTGGAGACTATGGCGCATATAAAAAGATGGTGCTTGCTAAGTATACTGGACTCCATAAAGCAGTCTAAAGAAAATGCAGCTTTACTCTTAAATGGTTAAATTAGAACCCATTACTATCAATCGAATGTAGACAATTTTATTACCTAAGAAATAGTTGAAATAGATTGTAGTCAGTGTTTGCAATAAAAATCTATTCTGGTTGGAATGCTGAATGAATACAGATTTCAAGAGACTTGAATAGAAGAGCAGACAGAGATTTTAAAATGTATAAATTTTTGTGGTTTAATGTTTTTTCCCTCATGAGCACATTCAGTGCAAACCATTTTACATGTGTTGAAAACAGGATATTTGATTCTAAACAGTCTTAATATATTTTTATTACTTCCTTGAAAGGAAAACCTTTTTGAAACTGTTGGATTATATGATTCAAGGTTCAGGAAGAATCTACAAAAAACAAGGATCACAGAAGAAAAATAGCAATATTCTAAACAAAGAGGCAAGTCACTGCCCTGGCTCTGCTCCCAGATGTTCCAGGACAGCCTCAGCCTCATGGTCTGGGGAGAAAGATTTTCACCATGAGTCAGACGCAATGGCTTTCCAGATGGCTTTGCAGACTGGGTGGTATTACTGCCTAGTGTTAGAGAGTTAATACTGGGGTGCAAGGGAGCAGCATTTTTGAATTGCACTAGGCTTAGTATGGAACGTTAGGGGAAGAACCGAAGAAGGGAAAGGAAGGAATCAAGGTGATTTGGAGACAATTAGACATGGGAATAGAGGAATAATACAATAAGTGGGGTCAGCCATGCTGACAGGTGCCGACAAATGTTCAGTGTGCTTGTAAAGGTGTGACTTGCACCTGATCCCTGCATTGTGCCACTGTACCCCGTTTCCTCATTACAGCCTATGTGTATTTTCTGACTGCTCGGCAGAGCTGGTGAGATCTGGTAGAGTTAGATGAGAAACCTGTTTGCACATTTGTTTGTGTGTATGAACATGTCTCTGTATGAGGTAACTGAAAAGTAGAGTGTCCAAAGACCAGCTGCAGGATAGGCTGTGTGTCTGGGGCTAATTGTTGGCCTTTGCCAGGATCAACCAGAGAGACAAAGATGAAGAGGACATTGGTGTCCTTCCTGAAGGACATTCATGTTTGTGTGAGTACCATGTCTCCGGTGTATGTTGATCCTTGTGGTCAGAGGTCTGAATATGTATATATATATTCTATATGGTGTAACTCTTGGGGGTGTCCTGTGCAAGGCCAGGGATTGGACTTTGGTGATCCATGTGAGTCCCTTCCAACTCAGGATACGATTCTATGATTTCATGAATCTATGTTTGTGTTTGCATGGACCTAGGAAGTAGGAGCTGCAGCAGTGCTTCCGTCAACTCAGCAACTCCTCACAAAAACAAAAAAACAAACTGTAAGTATTGCAAACACCAGGATATTGTGGTGTTTTTCATGGTAAAATTAAAACTCATGTTCACGAATACCTCTATCTGAATAACTATCTGGCTGTACAGAAAGAAGTGGGGGCTTTGTATTTCAAAACAAGATTTTTCCACTAAATATGAATCATAAATGGCAAAAGATGGTCGAAAGCAAAACAGTTCTATGAGTATTTTTATCTACACAAGCTTAAAGATGACTTCTATAGATTTACCAGTTATTTTCAAGTCTAGTTACTTTTGCATAGATCTGATATAGAATCACAATCATATAATGCTTATATTCAAAATCCAGCTTCTATAAATGTTGATTTCAGTGCAATCTGTAAAGTTACTGAAGTCAGTGAAATAAAATGAGACCAAGGTTTTGTCAAACTTTCAAGTACACATTTCTGACTGTGGCAGTACAGGGAAAGGAAAAAGCATCCAAAGAGCCTCAAGTTTTGGTTGCATTTGTAAGGCCAGATTTTGTTGTTATTCCAGAGTACCAACTATATTTCATGTAGAAATCCTCATGTTTAGTAGTGGAGTAGTTTTGGAGGTGGGCAGGGAGGAGTGTGATTTCTTCTTTTTTTTTTTTTTTTAAATACTGTTTAAAACAGTCTCATTTAAAGAATGCCCTCTGAACAGAGAAAATCTCATATGTTATATATTTTGTATTTCCCTTGAATTTACCTTTTCCATGAGTGAAATTGCGCTAAAACATGTTGATGTTATTTGTAGTACCATAATAACAAAAAAAGGAAAAGGAAAAGTAATGGTGTGGCTTTTAAGAATGTCAGGATTAGTTATAAACTCCCACTCTGGCATGACCTTCTAAGCTGTTTATGGAAGATGCTTTTTTGGGTTCTAAATTAAATTCTAATTTTTCATTCCTTAAGCATCCTCCTTTCAAGTTCCCTATAGGTTTTTCATTTCCATTTCTTATATCCTTTAGATATTCTTCCCTTTCTTTTTCTTTCTTCTAGAGTTGTTGCACTTCCCTCTATCATCCCTCTTCAGCTTTTCATAATCCTGGTCTTTGTACTGCAAGAATCTGAGTTTGCCTTTCCCTCCTCACTCTATATTATAATTCATTCAGTTACTTCCTTGTTGAAACTGAATAAATTGAAGAATCCCAGTATGAGTGTTCCTGTTCAAATGAGGGTTTCCATTATATATCGATTATTACCTGTAACACATATTGAACCTGACGACAGAGTAACAACTCAGGAATGATCTTAGATATTTTACAGCAATGATATAAATACATGATTTAAGTGGTAAACTCTTAAAGATAGTAATTTTGGTTTCAAAGTTATAAGAAAACAAATTTTTGCATTTAGATGTACTAGGAAAGTAAAATTTCATCTCAATTAATAGCTTAAAAACAATTTGGTATCATAACTTTTTATCATAAAATGAAAAAAAATATTGGGACATAACTTAAGGAGGTCAGAAATGCAGTAACGAAAGCATGTTCAATGTAGCTCAATTAGAAGTATTTAATGTTTGTTGTTTTTTAGATGCAATTTTTACTTAATGATAAATTAATGATGTCCAAACTGGTAGTGTAAGAATTTTAGTAAGAAATTTCTGGAATTAATGCAGCATCAGATTGGTATAATTCCTCCCTTACTGAGTGCAGTGACACTTTCTCAGTACTAAAGTGGTACAGTTACAATCATTCTTCACCTCTGTATCTGTGCAAATTTAGACAATGATGACAGCTCTGTGGTTTCTACAGCTGATTAATTAATGGCTGTGTGTCCTTTTTCTGCTGCTTTAAGTCTAAAATGTACGGTATTTATCATAAAAGTCATTAAAATGTTGTTATATAAACAGTGTCAAAATTGTCTATTTTGAAGCACAGCATGCCATCTAGTGGACTTACCTTGCAAACAGCACAGCAGATAGAAGAACTTTAAAGAAAGTAGTGAATAAAATCTCATCATCACTTCTCCTAAGCTGAGCTTCAGTGTCCCACTATCCATTTATCTTTTGATTAATGAACACCTGACATATTTGTGAATCTGTACTTCCAAATAAACTTACCCAAATATTCGAGATGGCATTTGAGTATGTGATACAATTTATTCAAATCAGTGGAAATTTAGCATAACTACTTTGAAAGCTGTGCATGAAATATTAAGGACTGTCTAATAACAACTAACTTTCAAAAGCAGAAGCCTGAGAACTTAAATAACTAGTCACTGAGTCAGTGTAGAGTAACTTATTCTTCGCAAACCATTCCTGTGGCTTCAGGGGTTTTGTTTTCTTCATAGTGATACATACAAGAAAATACATCATGGATGGAGACTACAACCTGAGAAGACTCTCATTCTGCCTTCTTTATATTCTTCCTCCAGGAAGAATGTACTATGCATGCTACTATATATTGAGAAAATACTATTATATATTGAGAAAAGCCCCCTGAGACTTTTTCTCTGTAGGTTAAATAGTCACAGGTCTTTCAGCCTCTCCTCACAGGAAGGCTTTGTCATCTCTGTGGCCCTTCATTGGACGCTTTCCATTGGGGCCATACCTCTCCTTAGTGGGGACCCAGACCTGGACACAGGACTCCAGGTGTGGCCTTACCAGTGCTGAGTAACCCCTGAGAGTGAGGATCCATCTCCCTTGACCTGCTGTCAGTCCTTTGCCGAATCCGGCCATGGATACCACTGGCCTTCTTTGTCATATGCCGTTTTGTCTTCAGCTTGGGTTCCAACAGGGCTCCCTTGCCCTTTTCTGCAAAAAGCTGCTTTCCAGTTGAGTGGTCCCAGTATATATACTGGCACTTCCATTTCAAAAGGTGGAAATATGTTGGCCTTTCTAGCACATATTCTGGTGTCATTATGTAATTCTGATTCATATAAAACCGAATTATTAATTTATCTGTGCTTTTTGTTGCCACAAATCCACACCAGACATAGGTTTCATCACCCTTTGAATGCACACATCATCGTGTACATGATTTAATAAATTAAATACAAAACAAATTAAATCTGAAGAGAATGTCTGTTAACCAAATAGGAATTCTTTGATATTTCTTGCGACAGCTAAGTCATGACCTCCTCCTCCTCTAGCAGTTAATAGTATTTCATCTTCAGAAAACTTTTTATTGACGTGAGTACATCAGCCATCCTCACACAGCTGAGTTAATACATGAACATTAATGTCTACATGTATGATACCATGCAGCTTTCTGTCTAACCATTGCTTAATAGGAAGGGAGAAGTAGAGAGGGTTGCGTTCAAAATTTCTTACCCTTGCTCCCAAAAGACACACAGGAGCAGGGCTAAATTACCTCTTGCTGCATCAATCTGATTTAAAAGGACTGAAGCTAGTTGTGAAATTGCACCCCAGAGGCATTGCACTCCTCTCAGCCATTCCCACTGCTGGCTCCCCACTGCATTGTGAATCCAGCAACCTCAAGTTTCCCATGCCTCTTACGTGCTCAATGAAGAAGAACAATTTTTTGAGGTTGCAAAATCTCACCTTGGTTCCCAACTACTGCAAGATTAAAGAAAAAGTTATGCAAAATATTCAAATTACTTACAGAGACATTCCTCACCCCGATATTTGACACTGGTGTTCATACACTAATAACCAGATGTCTTCTTATTCCTAAATATAATTAAATTCACCTGGATGAAGTAAGCATTTTTCAAAGCGATGTCAACTATTCACTATTAACTTTGAGAACTCTTGAAGGACAGTTGGATTTCTGAGGCAGAAGAGGAAGAACAGACAGAGAGACAGAAAGACAGAGACACACAGAGAAAAAAAACAGAGACAGACAGAAAGAGGGAAGAAGCTTCTAGATTATGTAGTCCAATCTTAGTTGCAGAAGTGTACTGAAAAAAAAAAATCATCAACTGATCTATCTATAGCCTTTGGAAAAATCAGATATAGTGTTAAGAAAAAATCACTTTGGAGTAATGCAATTTAGAAAAGCAAAAAACAGGTTTTAAAGAGCATAACTCTCTAACATTGGCTCAGACCTTACAATAACACTTGGCAAAAGGCAAAAAAAGTGACAGAGTAGGAGCTAAGCTTGCTAGAAAACTGTACACACCAACTAAATCAGAAGTTAACCATCATAATGACAGACAGTTTTGACCAAGGTTCTTCAGTGAGTCTTTGACAATTTATAATCTGAGCGTAAATCAGTTGTCAAAGTGCAGCAGAAAAGAGGACAAATGCTGAGATGTATTAACAGGAGTCTTACTTGTAAGACTGAAAGGAAAAAAAAAAAAAAGAGTTCCACTTTGCTTATAAACCAGAGAGCATGTAGCAAAAAGGTGCAGAAGTACAGGAAACATGACTGACAAAGAATGACTGTAGGTCTGAGCATTGTTTAGTCTGTAAAAGACTAAGATCATAGTCTTCGTATGAATAAGGGTTGTTGTTGCAAAGAAGGCAATAATTTGTTCTTGGTGTCCACAGGGGGAAAAAAGAAACAAACACATTTCCTTTACAGGAAGTTCTTAAGGACAGATTTGACAAATATTTGGTAGGAACAGTTTGGACAAAATTAATTTGAAAGTAAAGGAATCATTTATACAACTCTCAAGGTTAATTCTGGTTGTAATTTTTGTAACTGTAAATGACAGACATATTGACCAAACTATGAGGAGTATTTCCTGTGCCCAGGACTAAAATTCCCAGTGGTCTCTGGTAAAAATTAAATTCTTTTCTGTTCCTGTAAGATTTGTTTGAAATTTTGGAAGAAATCAAGATTGTCTGTTTCTTCTAGTAGTTTGTTGGTTTTGGGTTTTTTTGAGGACATACTGAGGGAAAAAAAAATAAGGAAATTTCTTAATTGTACAATGACTGTGCTCTTTATATTTTACTTGAAGTTAAAAACATTTTCTTGAAGTTAAAGACATATTTTTATAAATATTTTATAAATACTTTTAGACTCTCAAAGTAAGTTATGAACAAATAATAGCTTTAATGTAATTTTGAAATAATTGTTTTGCAATAATGTAACTGTCTCTTTTTGTTCATAACTGGTATATAAAAAAGACTTTCATAAAATGTAAGAAACTGTGTTTGTTTGCATTATCCAAATGAAGGAATCCTATGAGGGATTATTTTGTTTCTGCTGTCCTGTCATCTCACTCTTCTACAGGAGCAGGAGAAAAGTTGTAGCTTCATCCCAACAAGCAGGACTCAGCAAGTCTCTGCAAACCTTGTCAAATGCTGAATGACCTCAGGGTAGCTGTTTCTGTCCTTTTTTCCTAATGTCTCTCAAAGGACAAACTCATCAAATAGAGGAGTCTTCCAGCATCTCTGAGGGTCATTAAATTGAAATTAATTTGCATAGGAGTAAGGAACAAATTCTAGAGGGAAACAGCCTGATGAACTCCAACAATTTCCTTTTTGCTTGCATCTTTCTGATGGCCTATTGATTCCCTGGTTCATACATTGGCTGCTAATGCATATTTTTGTTTTCTAGCTCTCAAAGTTTCTCAGGGAACCTTTGTAATTGGGAAAATCTTTCATGTGCAAATAGTGTTTTAGCTGATAAAGCTAACAGAAAGTTAGCAAACAAAGCAAATTGCCACAAGCAATCACAGTTGAGCATGTAAGCAAAAGTCTCATGATGTATCTTGCGGGCTTACCACAGTTAAAACTGTAGCTTCTGGTATATGAATGGGAGTCAAATGGAAGAAGATTTTTTTTTAATTACTCTAATTAATTTAAATTCTTTAAATATATTCCTTATTTTAAGATAGTTTTAGAACCTTTCCAACAATTAAAAAAAATTTAAAAGGATAGGAAAGTAGGAGAACTGTGGAACTGGCAATATCATTAACATCATGTTCTAGTTGAAAATCATATACTCACATTATCCCGATGATACCATAACCAGTGGGGTGAGCACAGCTGTAAGTTTCTGAATAAAATGACTATAACCAGGAGAAAATGTCAACATCTAAAGGTTATATTCTTACAAGTAACTTGACATATTCACCATGACTCCATTTGTCAGAATATATTCACGTGCACTTTTTATCAAGCATGTCAGTATTTTTTATTCACTGACTGAAATGAGGAAAGAGAAGAGACCAATCAAAGTAAAAAATGTAGCTTTTTAAATTAATTATAAAGTTAGGGGTTTTTTTTATTTTTATCTTTGTTGCTCATTTAATCTTCATCTCTTTTCCATCCCATACACACATTTCTTATCCTTGTATTAACTTCGACTAGCCATTCACCAGTGGCTGAATATTTTTCAATAACTAGAGATTCACTCCCCTTTATGCAATCATTTGCTGACACCAATTCGCCTTCATATGAATTGCCTGCAGGCTGCACACTTGTACTGCATTTATTAGGAAACTTATGATGACTTTTCCAGGCTGTAGCTGTAATGCATCTCATGTTTATTGAGGTCAAAAGAGCCAGAAAACTGTGCTTTTGCTTGTTTCCTGCAAATCCATGTCTTTTTCTTCAGCACAAAATTTCAGCAGGTGTTATTCTTTGTAAAAATAAGAGGAAATAAAAAAAGAAAAAAGAAAAAAACTTTTTCTGGTGGAACAAAAATTTTAACAGTGCAGTCATATAGCTGGGTAGACAGCCTGTGACATAGCTGAAAATATATTTGTGAATTTAAAAAGGGCATATGTTTCAAAATGCAGATGTATTTTTGGGGGAAGGTGAACAGAAGTGTCTTTCTAACATAGAGAGAATATGAAATTTAAACAAAAAAATTACAGAACTATAAAAGAAAAAAAAATTCCAGGAAGCAGGTTTCTTAACTTCCACTTACCTACATGATTTTATATATATATATGAAGAAAAACAGCTTCTTAACAGCTTCTCCTGTGTCTTTTTTCTCACAGTCTCATTCTGAGCCAAGATGTCCAATGGTTTTTACCTGAATAAACAGGCAAACAGAACACTGTTCATGAGGTGAGGAATGTGCACAGCGAGAAGCACATTGTTATCTCTGCTCTGTGATGGGATATTAGGTAAACCATCACATCAGTATGTCTTACCAGGACTATGCTGAATGGCAAGTTTAAGAATTACTTTGTGACTTTCTTGTCAAAGCTGTGTAAAAAAAAAATTTGCATAATCTGAAAACTCAAAAAAATGGCGTTCACAGAAATAGACTACATATTTTCACAGATAGGTGAAAGATGAGCTGCTTTTCATCCTCAACCAATTTTTTCTGCATATTATATCTTGTTTAAAATACAGTATCTATCACCACTTTTAATGCATTAAACAAAAAAAACAAGTGCTTTTTAATTTCAATATATTTGCAGCAATAGCACTTCTGAACTGTCAGTGTTACAAAAATACAATCTCTCTGTGTGCACTAGACCAAAAGAATTACTTTCAAGTTTTGTCATAAAGCCTCACATAATGCAAATCAAGTTTCTATAGAAAGTGGTTTTTGGGTTTCTAGTTGTTCTTTCCCAGGACTGGGAATACTTTAATGTGCTTCTTACCTTGGGTCACAGTTTCCACCTAGATGTAGCAATTCCAGACTCTGTGATTTAGGGGCAATAAAAATACCAGGTTTTATATTCCATACTATACAATAAATAAACTGTAGGATTTTAGGCTCTAAAAAAGGTTTCTTGTTCAAAAATCTCATTATAAGCCCCACCCAGAGAAGGATAAGATTACTTAAATATACTCTTCATTTTCTACTTTTGAAACAACTACTCAGGTTCACTTTTATCTCATGACTGCAAGGTTTCCTTTAAGTCATGCAGTGAGGAATTTTGCCAAAAAACATTCTGAATTCAGTTATATCAGTATCTTTCTAAGGATTTTCTTTTCTAAAGACACTATGAAGATGAATAAAAATCTTGGCAAGGAAGCAGAATAATCAAGTGTATAAGATGCAATTCCTACAGTGAAAAATTTCTGCCCAACAGATACCTAAACTCAGTAGAAGTCAGATTTATTCATTTTGGACATGTAACTCCCTCAGATGCAGGCTACCCTCTATCCCATGGAAGTAATGCCTAGCCACAGAAATTGAGCAAAGCACAATGCACTACCCTTCTGGGCCAAACCTAATTGTAGGAAATTGATGCTGGCTGAATACTGGGCACCCACTAAAACCTCTCCGTCACTCCCCTCTGCAGCTGAACAGGAGAGGGGAAATGGTTTGATACTGAATCATGTATCTGATATCTTTCAAAAAAGGAAGTAAAATGGAACATTTGGAACAAATCCTCAAACTGTATAAAGAGATTAGATTAGAATAGCACAGAACAGAATAGAACAGAACAAAATATTTCAGTTGTAAGGAGCCTGCTGTGGTCATCTAGGCCAACTGCGTGACCATTCCAGTGTTGTCTGAAAGGGAAAGTATATTTTTAAGGACATTGTCCAAAGGTGTTTCAAACACTGACAGACATGGGGCATTGACCACATCTCTTGAAGGTTTTTTTCTAAAGGTTGACCACCCTCCCAGTAAAGAAATGTTTCCTAATGCCAAGTCGAACCTCCCCTGATATAGCTTTGAATCATTGCCATGTATCCCATTACTGCATGATAGGAGATCAGTGCCTCCCATCCACTTTTCCTTCTCTAGAAGCTGTGGGAAGCATTGAGGCTACCCCGTACTCTGCTTCTCTTCAAACTAGACAAATGCTGTGTTCTCAACTACTACTTATAGAAATGCCTACCAGCTCACCAACTCTGTTGCGCATTTCTCAATATATTCAAAGCCTTCACATGCTTTTAAAATCGGGGTTATAAAATATCCTTGCAAGAATAGGTGGATTTCTGGCACAGAGCACTGATCTTGAGACCTCATATGCCAAATCTATAGAGTCTGGCATCTGTCAGTTTTAACTTTATGTTCAAATGTTCTGTGAAATTGTCATCTTAGTCTAGATTAAGTAAAAATTCGAAATTCTGACTGCATCTAAGAGAAATAGCTCTTTATTGTCTTAATGTCTTCTGTCTAGAATTTTGAAAAATGCATTAAGCTTTGAAAATTCTCAATGCTTTGAAGCAGAACATTATATGCTCATAATTATCATTTATTTTATAAAATAATCCTTCTAATCCCACAGTATCCACAATATGGGCCTAGTGACACCAAACTTCTGACAAACACTGACATATATCTAGTTATGCCACCTGGACATAATATAATGAACTGCACCCTCACATAACATTTATTTTAAATTCCTCATATTTAGTTGTGACCTATTTCAGCAATTTCACACATATCCTTCAGGTTCATTTTCCTTTCCAGTCATTTAGCTTGATTTAAAATTGTTTCCCTTTCAGTGAAAAGAAAACCTCAGTTAAAATTCAAAAGGTTGTCCTAGTCTTCCTTATGTCTAGCATCATGCATTTGTTCTAGCATCTGCTCAGTAGCACCTCCACAGGCTTGGTATTTTCTCTTGATGGATTGTGCCCTGAGGTAAATGTTCAAAATTACTTTGTATTTCTGTGAAGAGTTCTGAGTGTTCTACATACCCAGGTGTCAAAGATTTTCCCCAAAACATACTACTCAGTAAGCCCTTTCTGGATCTTCATCATTTTTTTGATTTTTGTAATTGAAGGTTGCATACTCAGCCTGCTCCCAATTTTCCTAACTCCTCTACTGCTCAGGGTATGATTCTTATTAATTTTCTTCTCAGACTCATCTAAACTCCTGACAAATGGAAAGGATGCACACCCTTTAGAATGTTTCTAGCTGCCTTGCAGTCAGCTGTCAGCTTTTCCTCTTGCCCACTGTTTGGTCTCTTTTTCCTTTCAAAGCAGTAGCTTTCTTTTTTTTTCTTAATTTCTATCAAGCATCTCTAACAAGTTTACCCTCAGAGATTCCGTCCTCCAGATTCCTTGGCATTAAAAAAGCCAAGGGAGTTGTATTGGAGCCATTTTTAAAGGAACAGACGCTGGTATTATGCCTTGAAACACAAGATTGTAAGTCAAATAATTCTTTGAAATCACTTTATGAGTGTCTGAGGTACAAAGAGTGACAATGCCAAGGTTATTGAATAAACAGATATTAGATATGTAATAGGAGAATGAAGTGTGAGTAAAATATGGCACAACCTAAAGCAGAAAGAAATGAAATACAGCTTGCTGAATATTGCCTAGCACAACTGGATAAGGTGGTAACAGAAAAGAGGATATTTTTCATGTAAAGCAGCAATCAATACAGCAATAACACAAGAAAATTTCTCCAAAAGCTGCTGAGTTGCTAATGGAAAAATTAGTAAGAAAATAAAGATCCCTAAAGAATATAATAAATCAGGATTCCAGGGTCCTAAAGTGCTTCTCATGCACAGAATGTAATGACATTTCATTTCCTACTTTTCTGCCAGGAATGCCAAGCCAGAAGAATTATATAGAGTCTTGTAAACCTTTCTGCTTCATTTCTGTACTGGAAATTTAGCAATGTGTATTTAAATGGACTAACAACATAGTAGAAAGTAATGTGTCTTATTTAATATCCATATTTTCTGTTCATAAATACTTCAAAACCTCTTATAGTGATGTGCCATTTTCTACAAAAACTAGCTAAGGGCTATATGTGTATTTAAAAACTGAGCAGTGTATTTATTTCTGATTTGATACATGGAGTGAATTTACATGTCATAATAGAGATCTAGACACTAGATAACGCAGATGGCACAATACGAATCTATAAAGACATCATTTGTATGAAAGCATGTTTTATAGACTGTTAGGCAACCTCTAGTTTAATTCTGGTGTCTGAAGCATGTGGCCCAAAACTGTTCTTCTAGCATGTTGATTGTTTTGGATCTGTTTCTGAGGTATCTAGTTTCCACTTGATGTTATAAAAGCAGCTTAAACACCTAATTTAAAATACGGATGTGGTTGTGGGACAGGAACCAGAAAGTTAGGTCTTGCAATATTCAGTATTGCTAAACGACTTCCTTTCTTGATTTAGATTTCTGTATAATGTATTAGGGAAATCTGTCTGAGAACTTGAAATCAGTTTTCTCCAAATTCAATCTATTTTGAGTCATGACTGCAGCAAAGTGATTCCACCTTACAGCTTTTAGATTTCTGTATATGCCCCCATGAATTCTCTGACAAAAATTGATTATTTTTTTCCCAAATCTGAGGTATAAAAAATTAATTAAAATAACACCAACCCATAAATAAACAGTCTAAATGTTAAGTCACAAAATGCAGTCACTAGTTCTGGTACCTGGACTTTTGTTTTATTCAGGATATTTTAACTGGGTAAGCCAATACTAACAACTCAAGATATTCTATTTAAGGTCAGCTATAAAATGAATCTACAATGACAGTCATATTTTATATGATGTTTGGTATAGAGATACACAGTGGAGATACATAAAGATATGTTGGTTTAATGGAAAATCAAGTATGAAAAGATATTAAAATAATGTTTCATCAAAAGCTTCAAGTGAAAAATTTATTTAGTTTTACTTTATATTACAAAAAGGGCTAATAATGTATTCAAAATACAAGGGAAAGTCCCTCTCCAGTGCTTGGACACTTGAATACTACTACTTCCCCACTGTGGTGTTATGAAAAAATAAGTCCTATACAGTGCATTGACTTAGACTGGACTAAAATCAAGGGATTACCTTTAGGCATTTTGATTCATTTATTTACTTGAACTCCTCTGTAACTAATAGTCAGAACAATTATCCATCATATGTCTCTTTCTTGGTTCATCTATTATTGCCTATATAAGCTGGTTAATATAAAGCAAACAAATATTAGATTGTGATCACTCCACTTACCCAATCAAATGCAATTTTATTCAGTAAATAGTTTCAAAGAAAGGCCAGCAAGTAAAAAGTGTGTGAAATAACTTCTGTGTGTGCATAAAATTCAAAGGGGCTGAGCTAGATACATCACCTTGGAAAAGACACAGCTTGGGAAAAGGATGAGTATGGGTGGTATAATACACTCCTGTATAAGAGACAGAAGGCATAAGAGCTCACAGTTATTAAACTCTTGCAGTGAAAGAAGAAGGGATGATTGGCAGAAACAAGGAGGGTACAAATTTGGAGCAATGAAAGGCAAGTTGGGTTTTTTTAATGCAATGGGGAGCAGAGCTGTGGAACTCCTTGCCAAAGGACATTGTGGTTGTAAAGATTTGACAAGGTTCATGAGAAGCTTGGATGGCCACCTGGAAGAGATGCACACTGGGATGATTAAGGAGAGAAGTCAGCTGGGACTCCAGAAACCCCTGAGCTGAAATCAGTTGGAATTTGAGAGCAGAATATGAAGCCATATGCCTGTTCTGTCCACACTCTTCCTTGAGTACATACTTTTGATCAGTCAGAGACTACTGGAGACAGACTTTGAATTGAGATGGGTAAATTGACTGAAACAGTGTTTCTTTTCTTTTGTCTCAATCCCATAAATTTCAGGAAAGTGTTTGCTGTTCTATAAAAGGAGACAGATGCTTGTACACATCTCCACTGTCATTTTCTTATCGATCATTGCCTCACTAAACTTGATTCTTTCCAGTAGACACCTGAGAATGGATTTCCTGCTGGGCTAATTACTCTAAAAGCTGACAAACCTGTCGACTGCTCTCACCACAGCAGCTGTTCAGACATTCCATTGTATATAACCCATGTAATTCTCCCCTGTTAACTTGCCAAACAGCATGCAGTTGGCTGAGAAAACAAGCCATGGCAATTGTTCCTTTATGACTTGCATGCATCACCTCCTCAGTAACTTAGATCACAAAAACAGAGTGTCTTTCTTAGGTATATTGCCTGTGTACTCTTGCCCACATCAATACAGATAATGATGCAGTCTTCTGGTAATGGAACATGTAATCACACAGCTCCCCCAAATATTCTAATATTGCTTATTAATTCATACAGCAAAATACTTTAAAGGCTGTTATTCTGACACTATTTTTGTAATTACAGGTATTTGTATTTCTCTCTGCAAACAGATCGTGTACAATTTCAAGATAATCAGTAAACAATGACTGCAGACAAAGGCTATGCTAAGTTGGAGTCAAGTTTAGGATTAAATAACTGCAATGGCATTGCACCTTTTAGAAATAACGGTTTGCAGAGATTTATATATATAGGCATCAAAATAATTGTTTAAGGTATACAAACAACCCTACCTCTGCCATAAAACAAGGTAATAAAATGCTTAAATTTTAAAAATACTGTATTTTTGTATATTTTCAAAACCAAAATTACCTCTGAAGTGATTTTTTTTAAAATACATTTGGGATTCTTTTGGCTAAAATATTTTTTCAGAGTGCATTCTCATTTTCATCCATAGTTCCACTACGTCTCATCGTATTACATAGGTCCTGATGTTTTGCATTCATTTCTAGAAACAATACTCACATGAAATTGTTAAAACACATTTGAGGCTGACATCAGCACAGATACTTCAACATGCAGTTTTCAAAGAATCCCATTCTTCCACCAAGTTTAACACAATCAGGTGGGAATAATCCCTTTCATCTTGGACGCTTACTTCAATGAAAGAGAGGCCAATATCTTAAGCACCATAAGAAAATATTTACATACAGAGCCTTTCTGAAGTCATGTGTCAAGGGGCAGTGGTGTTCTAAGCAATACTTCTATAACTTTATAATAAACATTAAATAAACCTAGTCCACAGAATGATGTAACACTAGCATGATAAAAAGTCTTAGAACATCCCTAATAAGCATAAACTTCAAAGTATGAATTTATTTACTTCTGTAAATCCATTCCTATCTTGTAGTTGTTTCTCCCCTGATATTGTATTGATGAAGTGCTCTGTTACCGCAAGACTTCTTGTATTACCTCAGGCTGTGAAAATGTTACTTTTATTTATTTTAGAAAAATTTCATAACCTGTATATTAACCACTAGCATGTGAACTACAGGTTGCTTGGTAGCACAATGTTTGAGCTATTAAAGACCATTCCTCCCTCTCCAACCTCCTAAACAGAGAAGCAAGACATGGTAAGCCTGAGCTCCTTACTAGAAATATTTTCCACATTTACAACTGTCACTGGGGATCATTCAGAAGTCAGCCTGCTTGAACTTTACCTTCACCCAATAACCCTCAAAACTATTCATTATAACACTCATCAACCTTGGATGGAACGAAGGAGAAGAGAAAGCTAATTGGCAAGAACAAAAGCTGCAATGAAAGTAGAGTATATAACAGCATTTTTAGTAGGATGATACTTTTTCACTTCTTTAGAAAAGCAGAAGCAAATATAAATAAGAAAAATAATAATTACAGTAATTGCACGATTATAAGCCACACCATTTTGACTAAAATTTTGCTCCCAACCCAGAAGTGCGGCTTACACTCAGGAGCGGCAAATATATGAAAGAATTTTGGAAATTTCTCAACCTGGAAATCCGAGCCCGCAGCAGCCCTGAGCCGAGCTGGAGCCCACCCAACCCCGGGCAGCGGGGCAGCGGCGGCACAGCGGCGGTGCAGCGGCAGCGCTGCCCAGCCCCAGGGAGTGCAGCGGCGCTGCCTGGCCAGGGACGTTGCACCCCCGCTTCCCAGAGGCCGCGGCCAGGCATGCTGCACCCCCACTTCCTGGTGGTAGAGGCGAACGGGGCCGGGGCTGCTCCCTGATGGCCGCCCCAAGCAGCGCTGAGCCAGTAAACCCCATGATCCCGTGATTCTGTTACTAATTAGCAACTTCGAGTGGATCCTCGCTGCGAATGAAAGTGCCGCTAATAATCCGGTGTGGTTTATTTATGGACAAAGACCTAAACTTTGCCGACACCTGGAGCTGCAGCTTATAATCAGGTGTGGCTTGTAATTGTGAAATTACTGTAGTCTGAAAACTATCATAGTGGAAACAGTGCTAAATGCAGACAGGAAATAAACTATAAAAGGGCCTTGGACACAAACAGAAAGGAGGTAATTATTTTATTACTCCTTTTCCTCCCTTTTAGTTACTGATATTATAACTGTATTTTATTGCACTGGTTGAGCAGTCACAGAAGTTGACATGTCTGTTTGTGCTTGTGCAAGTATAGCCAGGACACTATTTTTCCTGGCAAGCAATTCTTTAAACTTTGAATAATGGCATCTAGCAGGTCTTATTTCCTATGGGAAAGATTAATTTCTCATTAATGAGAACTGTAAAGTTGATATCACAATTCATTACCCAGCTCACTACCCAGGGAAAGACTTAAGGAGGCCAGTGTTCTGCCTCAGCACTGATTTTTTCCCCCTATTTTCTTTCTCTTTTTTAATTGATTAAGTTATGTAAACTCAGAGTTCTTATACTGTTGAGTGGATGAAAGTAGCTCTATGAAAATCCACTCTTAGAACATATGCAAATGCCAACTTTTAGCTCAAGAAAATTACTCCAAATCTTCTTGCCTCAAAGAGAACTTCATCAATTGCAATGAGAACCAAAACAGAAGTCCTGCTGCCAGAAGCTCATTCAAATGCATGGAATATACTCCTTTCCCCTCTCTCCACATACACATTACAGCAGGAACTCTGAGAAGAATTTACCTTTACAACTTTTGCCATGTAAATCTTCCTTTTGGCAATTCCAAGCAATCTGTTTGAGCAAGACCCTTGGATATACCATGTTTTACACCAAAGACTTGCAAACTACTTAAGAATAAGCATCTGTCTGACAAAATAAAGCAAGGCTACTTGTCAGTTTAGGACAAGAAATACAGACAGTTACCATATGCAACTTTAAAAAATGGGGCAATATCCAAACTGGAATGTGACCAAGAAACTAGATTTAACAACTCTATTTCCACAGACTCTGAGACATTTATTTCTTAATTCCCCAAATCTACTTTAATTGTGTGTAAGGAAATGTCTGTATTAAAGGAAAATAACAGGGGTTACAGTAGTTCTTTTGCAGCTCTTTGTCTGCACATATCACTCAAATCAAGCTTCTTCACAACTACTAAACTTTCAAATTACTGATTTTTCTAATATGTCCCTGTTTCTAAACATTTTCTCAGTTACTCTGCTTCTCTTTTCTCTACTTCATTAATTTACTGCTGACTCTTCCTGCCTACTGCTCACCATTCTAATCCTTTAACCTTCTGAAGTTAAGGTACCAGAGAAAAAGATTCTCTCTGCTAACTGACTAATAAAAAGGTGGAACAGATAGATGTGACTGAACAGCAGTCTCATCCTGTCACATAATTTATTTTTTTTAGAGCATTTATCCTTACAACTTTTGCAGTTTCACATATTCCATAATTTGTGCAACAAATCAGTTCTTCTTTGAATAATTGGTGGACAGGATGCTTTTTAGGGACCCCTGAAACATTTTGAAGAAAGGATTCCTTTCTTTGAGACAGTATTTTTCAGATGTTATACTTTTGGGCACTTTCATCAACAATACAAATAATAATTCAATTTTCTGGGAATCATGAGAGATCACGTCTATTTAATATTTGCTTATATCAGTCTTTGTTCTGTTCTCAAAATGTCATTTGAAGATGTAGTCATTTTATTCGGAGATAACATGCTGGTGCTATGCATGAAGAGACTGATAGTTTATCAAGTACTGTATATACCATTAATTAAATTAACAAATTAAAAGGGGCATATATACAACCTGTCTAGTAATAAAAGTATAAAAATAAAATAGCTTTTTTTTTCCAAGTGAAACTTTAAATGTGGGCAGGTACTAAGCGATTGGAAATGGCAACATTTTTTTCAGAATTATTTAGAATCTCATTTATGGTCATACATTCTTAAGAGTCTCAACCATTTAGAATAGCATATCCCAAAAATACGCTGTGACCTCCACTGCAATATCCATGTATCAACATTTTAGAGAAGTTTATATGAAACACATTGACACAAGTTACCCTCTGCAGCATCCATATAAACTACATTTACACAATGCTGAAATGTGGGGTGGAGTTCTGATTTCACTTCTGGCAATGGTGCATGCTTCAGGGGCCGTGGGGCATAATGTCAATTCAACACCACATGACTGCTTCTGAAGAGGAAGTAACTCTTTAGAATAGGGTGTTGTCTACACAGATGTTTAGCCTTGAGGCTATGAGAGTCACTGGAAAAGAAATCAGTTATAGCTAGATGGGTGCTAATTCTGTGTTTGCAAGTGTATTGCTTGGAATTAAAGCAAGAAGCTCAAAACAGTTTATGAGTTAGCCCTAAAACAAAACTCTTGAATTACATGGTAAACTGAAATATATGCACCAAAAGATAGATTTTCATTTTAAAAAAACCTCCAAACCTAAACCAAAAATTAACAGAAAGCAAGCAGATAACAAGGAATCTCGTGTATATTGTTTCAAAAGCAAATGAACCTACTATTTCCATTTTAATACAAAATTGAATTTTAATCCAAATGCAGTTCCTCTTTTCATTTTATAAAAAGGGTAAGTGAAAGTTTTTTAAACTGAATTTTCAAATGGAAAAGTGCTGTGAATTATCAGTCTCATGCTCTGACTCCCCTCAAAGTTCTTCATGTGATTGAAGCCTTTGTTTAGGGAAAGTGAACACAACCTTAGATGAGATTAAGTTTGACTAGATTCACCTGCCTCCCACCTTTCATGTGTTCACCTTTCTTATTTTAAGGAATGGGTAGCCTACAGTAAGATAAAAGGGGGGGAAAAAAGCATAAAGAAAAAACAAAACGTAGTATGATCATACTTCCGACATCTCATTCCATTTTACCTAGGAGCTTAATTGCTCATTATGAACAACTGGTTGCCATGCAGCAGGAGTGATGACTCCTAAAGCACAACTGAGCAAATGTAGAAAACAGGGCATTTTACAAAAGCATGCAATCTGAAGGTAACAATTTTCTAGGTCAATTTCAGTTACTATCTCTTTCTTTAATATTTGTGAGAGACTGAGAAATTTATTTCACCCTAAGACAGATTTCCAAAGGCCTTATCTGTCACAGGGGCACCCACCTTCTGTATATGAGTTCTCCAAACATGGCTTAGATGACAACTTGACTTTAGTATCTCTGACAGCCTGAACCTTGTTCCTGATGCAATATCTTTATCTTTATAAGAATGCGTTAATAGATAAAGGTATTGAATAAAGAGTTAAATCTCTATGGCAGCGCGTGGGTGCTCAACACTAGCAATATTTCATCCTGTTTTATCTTATTTTTATCTTACATTTTAAAATGTTTAAACCATTTGAATTTCAATAAATGTTGCTTTTCTTATTAATCTTTTATATAATTCAGAAATGTAGAAAGAGAAATAATTTTAAACCATACCAGTATTTTGATAAGAGTATTATTACTTCTCATTGTTCAAAAAGAGGAAGAAACAAAAATTACTTGCTTACTAACTTTGCCTTGCAAGGTCAGGCTTCATATATATATATATATATGTGTGTGTGTGTGTCACAAATTTAGCAGGTTTTGACCAGGAAGTCACCTTCCAGTTGCTATAGAGATAATGCAGACAAAAAGTTCATATTTCTGGCTTAGATTTCTGTGATTTCTAGTAGATATCTGTGTTACCACTCAAAGATCTGGTCATTCAGGTAATATTTGTTCATATGGAGTCTAGGCTTAAACTCTTAAGTAAGTCAAGATTTTCAAAAGTTGTACTCAGTGTAGCACTAGAAAATTAATTTACAAGTGCGTGGGCACAAAAAAATGAATGAGTTTAACTGGAGGGGTCCCACTTTTGAAATTCTTCCCATGGTGCTTTGGTTTTGCATGTTCAATTAAACTGACTTCTCTTTCATTAAATAATTTTAAAATAATGAAATAATTGCAAGCATGAGTTACTGGGAATATAGTGACATTTTCTCCACCAAGTTTTATGGCACCATTAAATGTTTTTGTAATAGCTCATTAAACAGGCAATAAAATATAATCTCAGAGCCATTTTCTGCTCCCCCTAATGGAAATACCAGCATATGGCAATTCAAATAAACATTGATTTAGTTTAAGTTTCATACTTTATTAGATAATTTCATTATTTTGAAGGTCTTTACTTGATGAACCATCATCATTCTAACATAATATTTATGAAAGCTGGGCTAATTCTTATTCCAAAGCCTCCGGAGTTGTTTTTTTTATATTACTGCTTTTTGGTTTCTTTTGCTGAGAGCTAAGAAGGTGTGTGTGGAATGTCAGTTCACATAAATCCATGAAGAAAAATTACTTTTAAAATTATTTTAAGATGAAGAATTATTTTTAAAAACTCAAACTTGACAATATGAAAATTCTATTATACCAGGAACCAAAATCTCTCCCCTTGCCTTTCTGTTTCATTGCTCAATGACTATATGTTCCTAATTTTAGCATTATTCTCATCAATTCTATTCTTCTGGAAGTGGATGTGATGCTTCCCCTCTTCTTGCTATCAAAAATCTTTTATCTCCTAGGGATTTTCAGGTTTAGTAATGCATTTGAAATGGAAGAAGTTTCATGGAAAACCTCTTGGTTTTCCCTGTTTCTTTAACATTGGTTGCACTCATTTGTTAATTTTCAGGAGATTTTCTTGTAATAGTAAGTTCTGAATGTGTTACTAGAGCTGATTAATTTATTCTGTAACAGCTATTGAAATGGTAGAGCTTCCAGTTATTTTTGTCAACATTGGGTTTTGGGGTTTAAAACTCTGTTAGATTGCATCCAAGCAATTGGGAAACTTTTTGCTTAACATTACCTATCTGCCTGACCAGTCTAAACAAGGACTGCTGTTGACAAACATTTCCCAGAAGTTTGCAGTTCTGTATAGCCAGAAAGACTTCTGGTTTTGCCTAGTTAAATGTCCAGACTCACTGTGAGTGATTACTCAAATTGAAATATCAGGGCAGTGCACATTGTTTCACAACTCAGTAGACAGACTACTTAGACTAAGGCAAATTTTATTCCATACTACACCTGAGGTAATTTTTACCTACATCAATCCTAGTCCAAGGAAGTTTCTTTATCCCTAGTAAATGCAGCTGCGTGAGCAACAGCCGTCCCACAATAGACCTTGATCTTGTGTTCAGACAGGAAAACAAGTTCATACACAGAATTCCAGACATAAACTGTCCAGGGGAAGTAGTGTTTTTACTTAGTTATGATTTTGTTGGGGTAGGGTATTTTATCTGTTATAAATTTTTAAAAGTACATCCTTTTGACATCCTTTAAAAGTCCATCCCCTTTAACATTTCAAATTCTTTGAAATGGAGAATGTAAACCCCCTCCCTCCAAATTATTATAATTTTGAAGTCAAGGGGCTTTCAGGCAAAGATATGGGAATTAGGAATAACAGTTCTTTTCTAGGGAAATTAAAATAGAAATACAGTACTACAAAGAAACAAAGAAACAAACCCTGACAGAGTCAGAGTACAACCTGACACCCCGTCAGGCAGAGTGTTGGTAGCAGTCCCATTAAATGGTGGCTGCATCCTCCTGCAGTGACAGATGTGATTCAGTTGAAGCAGTGCTCCTGCAGAAGGTGCAGTTTTCCTCTGGAGTCCAGTGGAGAAAGGGGCTACCTTAGTGTCCCAAAACCTCTGGTTTTATCTTGGTAAGAAATGCTGGGCTCTTCCCCCTGGTTGGAGCAACTTCCAATGGGATGCAGTAATTTTATCAGTCGCACAGTGGGACTCAATGGGCCATTAGCAGAAAATGACTCGCTGGAGGAAGGATGGGTTGTGAAAAGATAAAGAACAATGCCCTGCCTGGTTTCAATGGATTGGCCATTAGCAGAATATCTGCCGTTGAGATAAGGATCACTGCCCCCACCCTCAACAGATGGTGATAGAATAGATACCTTTTATCACACTCTGTATTGTAATGTGCGGCTTATAATCAGATGCGGCTTATAATCGTGAAATTACTGTAAAGCAGATCTATGGCATGTCTTCTTTAATACAATATATTCTGCAATGTGAAAGTATACCAACCTACAGTGTCCATAGAATTTTCTTCCTATTAGGCTTACTGATTTCTTCATTGGCTCCCAGTTTAGTTAAGATTTTATTCTTTTTCTAAATATACAATTTATATTTTATCAGCAGCAAAACAGGTAGAGAAAAATTTCAAATATTTTTACTGCTAAATTTTACTAATAAATTATTATATTTATAATGTATAGAAAATCTAATTTCTAGTCAAACAATACTTGATCTTTATAGATGCTTTGGTTTAACTCCAGCCAAAAACTGAGCCCAACACAGCCACTTGCTCATTCACCAGAAGTGAGATGGAGGAGAGAATTGGAAGGGTTAAAGTAAGGAAACTTGTGGGTTGAAATCAATGCAGTCTAATAGGTAAAGCAAAAGCAAATACACACAACCAAAGCAAAACAAGGAATTCACTCAGCACTGCCCATGGGAGGCAGGTGTTCAGCCATCCCCAGGACAGCAGGCCCCACCATGCGTAATGTTGACTTGAGAAGACAAATGCTGTAACTGAATATCCTGCCTTCCTTTTCCTTTCTCCAACTTCTATCATTAAATGTGATGTCAGATGGTGTGAAATATCCCTTTGGCTGAAACTGCACCCTAAGGCCTGGTCCCCAAATACCTTGCAGAGCTGGCCTGGGATGCTGTTTCATGTAGAACAGTAAGACATTAGAGGCTCTTTCTCCCAGGGTTGGTATTCTGCTTTATTCTTAGGCTTCCATGTGGTCAGAGCGAGAGATGGGGATAAAGAGAGAGCCCACACGTGGGCTCAGGGTTTTTCTCTGGGTCAGGAAAGGGGAGGGGTCAGCCTTGGCCTCTGGCCAATCCCACCGCAGGGGCCAGTCCACCGGTCCTGCAGGGGTCACAGGGCTAAAGGGACATACCATTCCCAAAACAGTAGGGTATTGGGTTACAACATCTCACCCTTTTTTTGTTTAAAAGAAGAAAGGTATTAGGTTGTTAAAAGGAAAACAAACATTTTAAAACATGTTAAAAGTCTCTGAGTCTGCCAGAAGGTCATCTTCTGTGTCAGTTCTCTCTCCTCTCCGGCGGCGTCTTCTTTTCGAAGCAACTGCGACTTGCTTCTCTTCCTCTTCAGCTGGAGCTGGCTGTTTAGGGACATAAGGCTTCACCCATTTCTGGGGAATCCACCGAGGGCCTGAGGGAGTGGATACGCACGCATAACCACGTCCCCAGGTAACAAGCTCATAGGGACCTTTGGTTTCCCAGGTTTCTGGATCCCTAATCAAAACTGGTGGATGCTCAGACAGCTTGAACTGTTTGCCACTGTTAAAATGACGAACCACAGGAGGATTCATGTTTTCAAATGAACAGTTGAAGAAATTGATAGTGAACAGGGCTTTGCACAGCTTCTGCTGTGGAGACATCCACACAGTTGAATTGCTCTGTCTAGCCAGAACATGCTTGAGCGTCTGATGTGCACGCTCAATCACAGCTTGGCCTGTGGGGGAGTGGGGGATGCCTGTCTTATGTTCCACTCCCCACTGCTGGACAAATTCCAGGAACTCCTTGGACACATACGCTGGGCCATTATCTGTTTTGATTTCCTTAGGGATCCCCAATACTGAAAAAGCTTGCACTAGGTGTTGTTTGGCATGCACAGCTCTTTCTCCTGCATGGGCAGAGGCATAAACCGCACCTGAATATGTGTCAATGCTTACATGAACATATTTGAGGCGACCAAAAGTGGGAATGTGTGTGATGTCTGTCTGCCACACCTCACAGCTGCCAAGGCCTCGGGGGTTAACCCCTGCACCTAGCGATGGCATGGCCTGGAGCTGACAGCTGGGACAGGTGGCCACAATGGCTCGAGCCTGACTCCGTGTTAGCTTGAACTGATGGATCAGACCTGGCACATTCTGATGGTATTGCTGGTGGCTTAGCTTTGCCTGTTGGAAGATGTCTGGGAGGCGTGCTTGTTCTGCTGGGGTGGCAAGGGAGTCTGCCTGACGATTCCCTTCTGCGATCTCGCCTGGCAAATCGGTGTGTGACCTCACATGCATCACATAGAACGGATGTTCTCTATGAGAAATCAGATAGATTAGTTTTGACAGCAACCTGAAAAGCTGCTCATTGTCAACCTCTTTGAGCACTGCCTGCTCCGCCCTGGACACTACTCCCGCTACATAAGCTGAGTCTGTTACCAAGTTGATTGGCTCTGAGAACTTCTCAAAAGCTCTTACCACTGCAGCCAGTTCAGCTACCTGAGGCGAACCCTCCACAAACTCAACATCAGCTTCCCAATGCTGAGTCTGAGGATTTCTCCAAGTCATCACCGACTTGTGGGAAGCCCCAGAAGCGTCTGTGAACACTGTGAGAGCTTTGAGTGGTCTCCGACTCCTCTTCTCACGAGGAATGAGGTGGAATTCCTCATTGAACAGCTTGTGAGACGGGGCATGGACTGATATTTGTCCACTGTAGCTGTCCAGAGACAACTGGAGACTGGCATTGCTCTGGAGCAAGTGCTCGAACATCTCCTTTGTCAGCCTCTCAGGAGAGTTCCTTCCCTCCTCGGAGAGTTTGACTGGAAGGTGAATACATGTGAAGTCACAACCTGCCAGCTCATACAGTCTCATCCTTGCCTTACGAATCAGCTGAGCTATGAGTTCTTGTGGCTTTGTGATGGTTTTGGATCTTTGGTGGGAGAGGAAGACCCACTCTATGATTAAGAGCGAATCTCTCTGCCCCTCGATCCATTGGAATATCAAACCGTGTAAGTGTGGTAGTTTTCCCAGAATTATGAATTTGAAAGGCAATTCAGGCTTGTAGCAATGAGCCTGCCTCTCTGCCAATGCTTTCTGTACCTTTTCGATTGCAGTTTTTGCCTCTGGGGTCAGTTCCCTGGGAGAAATCAGCTCTCTCTCCCCCTTCAATAAATTGAAAAGGGGCTCTAGGTCTTCATTAGTGAGGCCTAGCCAGGGCCTAACCCAATTCAAAGACCCACACAAGGAATGGAGATCTGCTAAGGACTTTGGATTACAATTAATGTCCAATTTCTGAGGAACAATGGTCCTTGCAGTGATTTCCAGGCCCAGGTACTTCCAAGGTGGCATCCTTTGGACTTTATCCTCCTGCAATTGAAATCCAGCAGAGGTTAAAACCTTAACCACTAGGTCAAGCGTGTGTTGGAGTATAGAGTCATCGGGGGCACACACAAGCAAGTCATCTACATAATGTAGGATGATAGCTTCCTTTCTCTGAGCACGCACTGGAGACAGCAATGAGGCCACATACCACTGGCATATGAAAGGACTACACTTCATCCCTTGAGGGAGCACTTTCCAGTGGTAGCGCTTCATTGGGGCTTCTCTGTTGATGGTAGGAACAGAGAAGGCAAACCGTGGAGCATCTGCTGGGTGTAAAGGGATTTGAAAGAAACAGTCTTTAATATCTAAAACTGCCAATTTCCAATTTTGAGGGAGCATCGTTGGAGAGGGCATCCCTGGTTGAAGTGATCCCATGTCTGCTATAATTTTGTTTATTTCCCGGAGATCATGTAACAATCTCCATTTGTCCTTCCCTCGTTTCTTAATTACAAATACCGGGGAATTCCAAGGACTTGTAGTTTCTTCTATGTGTCCTTTTGCCAATTGTTCTGCTACAAGCTCCTCCAGCGCCTTAAGTTTTTCTTTACTCATCGACCACTGAGCTGTCCAGATTGGAGAATCATCTAACCATGTCAATTTGTGGGCAGGGCGCTCCTCAGTGGTCACCTTTAAAAAATCCTGAGGACTTTTGGGGATCACCATTTTCATTCCCCACTGAGACATGGTATCTCTTCCCCACAGGGGGCACTTATAGTCTGTAACAAATGGACGGACACTAGCTATTTTTCCATCCGGCCCCTCAATTTGCACGATGCTTTTTGATATTTTTGCCAATTTGATTCCCCCTATACCTTGGATTTTGCCTGCCACGGGTTGCAATTCCCATTGTGACGGCCACATCCTTTCGGGTATGATCGTCACATCTGCCCCTGTGTCCAGCACCCCCTCCACATGGAGATGGTCTGAACCATGGGTCAGATTGCATGCCACAGAGGGTTTTTCCTCACCTGCCACCTCTGCCCAATAGACTTCAGGTGATTTTCCTTCTGCTGTGATTTCCTTTGGAACAGGGATGGCCTGGGCGAGGATTTGCCCCTCATTCAGGTAATAAGGCGGTTGTGAGCAGCGTGCTAAGAGAACGAAACCTGAGACATTTTCCTTCTTGGATAATGGAAGTAATTCCATCTCCAAGGGTGTGTGTGCTGTGTCCCCCATAACTAAATACTCACAGCGCAGTTCCAAATGCAACAGCGTCAGGTCCAGTGAAGTGCTAGACAGATCCACTGTAATTGTTGTCCACTCTGTTGACATAAAACAAACACCTTTAGTGGTCTTAAGATTGAGACGACCAAAAGGCGTCCAACCCTTGCCAATTGAATATTTAACATTAATGCTATCATTAATCCCCACACCATTTGTCCCGTCCTCCCCCTTATTTTTAAAGAGAGAGGTTTTTTCCCGTGTGGAACCCGCAGTATTTATATCTTTGCGCGTTATGGTATTTATGGCGGGTACGCGCTGTACACCTAGTTTTTTTGTTTGTTGGTCTTCTTCTGTTTCTGGTTGTGTGGGCAGTCCCTTGCATAGTGTCCAGTTTTCTTGCACTGGAAGCGGGTGATGTGCTGCAGCTGCTGTGGTGGTACCGGTTGCTTCCTTGGTCCTGGTGTCATAGCTGCTGCAGATCGTGAGTGTGCTGGTCCTGGATTCCTCTCTGGTGCACTGAACAGTTCTGCTTTTCTGGTGCAGGCTTCTATCATCTGTGCTAAGCTAGGTGGTGGGTCGAGGGGAAGACTAAGTATGACCCTGCGACATGATTCATTAGCGTTTTTCTGAGCCATCTCCTTTAGTAGCTCTGCCTGCACCTTTGGGTCCGAGACTTGTCTCTCCACCTGTGCACGGAGGCGATCCAGAAACTGCAAGAAACTTTCTGAAGGAAACTGTTTAATATTAACATAACTACCTGTAACTTCAGTAGTAGGTAATTGATGGAAAGCTTTTTCTGCTGCTAGAGAGATCTTATCCAAAACAAATTTAGTTAATAAACGTGCCTGTTTATCAGGGCTTTGGTACTCTCCTTCTCCCGTTAGGTGTTCCTGTGTAATATCATTATCATCCTCATCTTTTGCACTTTCTGGGCTTTGTTGTAGTTCCTGCAAAAGTACTCTTAAAGATCTTTTCCAAATACTTTCCCATAAATCAAATTCAGAAGGGGACAACAAACATCTGAATAAATCCTTAATATCATTGGGTACCATCTCATTAGAACTAAATGTTGCTCTTAAAAATCCTTTAAACATTTCACTGTGTCTGCCAAATTCTCTTTGAATCTTACAAATTTCCTTTTTATCTTGGTATGGTAGTGGCTGATATGTTCTCCTGCCATTTCTCCTACCCATATAAATGACAGGAGCCACAGACGGTATCTGAGTTTCTAGATCGAGGGTTTTAGGGATGGGCTGTATTCTGGGCTGTGTTAACTGTTGATAATGTGCCTCCACCGGGACAGTGTCCTGAGCGATGGGCGGTGCCGAGGGTCGTATCTCAGAAGGAGGTTGTGTAAAACCTGTAGAACCAGTTTTTCCACACCCACCCCCACCCCCCTCTGTGCTAGCCTGATAGCTTGGGGGAGGGGATGGCAAAACCTGAATAGAGTGAGAATTGCCCTGAATACTCAGGGGCCAGGATGAGTTTGGAGAGAGGTCTGAGGGTGTTATCAAGGGAGAAGGAGTATTATGGGAAGAAGAAGAGTTTAATGCCATGTGGCTGGAGCCATTTTGGGGTCTGCTTTCAGCCTCAGTAGTAAAAGACATGTGGCTGTCAGCACGAGTTAGAGAGACAGAGGAGTCAGATTTCTTAGGTGAAAAGGGAACAACACATGTAGAGGGACAGATACAAGAACTGGTTGACTCTGAAGCAGTTTGCTGTGGCTGCCTGTTATTTCCTGTTTGAAGTAACAGTTTTCTAATTTCCAAAAATATTGGGATGAACATAAAGGCTTTTTTATCTCCATGTTCTACTTTTAAAGTTAATAAATCTCCAATTTCATTCCAAAAGAAAACCGAATTCATATCTGCCAAATTAAGATCAGATCTCTCTACAGACAGCCACTTAGCAAACCTATGTAGTTTTCTGTTAGTAATATTCACATTTGCAATCTTTAAAAGTTCTCTAATTTGTGAAGCCACGCTCTTTTTCAAATTAGAATGCTGGGAGCCCATATTTCCACAGCAAGTTACTCTAATATCTCACTACAAAGCACAGTTAAAACACAGTAAGAGAAGACTGCTAGTTGCCGGCTAACTGGCACTTCCCCCCACAGAGAATCACAGGCTGCAGCAAAAACGGCGCCTCTCTTTGAAATCAGCTGTCTGGCGTGATACTGTACACACGGCAGAAACTGTTTCAAGGCGGCCTTGCTACCCCCACCAGTGTCTCCGGCTGCATACAGCTCCAAACCCCCAGGGAGGACGCTGTGCAGCCCAGCCCCCCGCACCTCGATGCTACAGAGAAAGCACCTCAAAATCCCCCTCCCCACGGAGGAAAATTTATACTTACCACTCTGTGCGAAGTACCGAGGAGCTGAAGAACTGTACTTTGTAATCTGCTCCTGAAACCGACCTCCCTTGGGCTGGAAGGTTTACCGGTTCCGTCCCCTTAAGCTAGACCTGCTAGAAAGCAAGTTTCGCCCGCAGGGTAGTTGGGCTTCCCGTCGGCTTCCTAACCCTTCTAAGGGTCACAGCCTCTCACGTGGGTTTTAATTTAAAAAGCACCACGTTGGGCGCCAACTGAAACTGCACCCTAAGGCCTGGTCCCCAAATACCTTGCAGAGCTGGCCTGGGATGCTGTTTCATGTAGAACAGTAAGACATTAGAGGCTCTTTCTCCCAGGGTTGGTATTCTGCTTTATTCTTAGGCTTCCATGTGGTCAGAGTGAGAGATGGGGATAAAGAGAGAGCCCACACGTGGGCTCAGGGTTTTTCTCTGGGTCAGGAAAGGGGAGGGGTCAGCCTTGGCCTCTGGCCAATCCCACCGCAGGGGCCAGTCCACCGGTCCTGCAGGGGTCACAGGGCTAAAGGGACATACCATTCCCAAAACAGTAGGGTATTGGGTTACAACATTTGGCCAATTGAGATCAGATGTCCCATGGGTGTCACTGCCCAGCTTCTTGTGAACCCCCAACTTAGTGGTGCGATGGGGTGAGATGAGGAGTAGAAATGTCCTTTACTGTGTGTGAGCACTGCTCAGCAATAACTGAAACAAACCTGTGTTATCAACACTGTTGCAGTCCCAAATCCAGAACATAGCACCATTTGCAAGCTGCTGGGACCTTAACTCATCCAAATTAAACAGAACATAGAAGAGAATGCTCATTCAGGACTTCATGACTCTGAACTGGCAATTTGATAGATATGATACAGTCATACACACATGGTGTACTGTCATGCTAAGACTAAAACGTAGATGTCTTAAGTCTCTATGGTCTTTGTATTTGGTCAACATTTTATAGTTTGGCAACAAGTACTTTTTATCAGAAACAATCATCTATATTTATTTTACTGGCAAATTAAATACCTTGAGGATGACAACAAATTTTATTTTATTCTGCTAAGAAAAAAATTGAAGAAATCAGAAAATCATAATCTGTCTTATTGTATGAAAACAGCCCTATTGATATGTTCCCATTTGTATATGAGTAAAAATGCTGAAGGTAATTTTTTACTATGTAATTCATACACTACAGAAATGGGTGCAGATTCTGTTTGCTTTCCTCTTTTACATTGTTTATTCTATATTTATTTCAACTTAAAGTTTTTTAGGAAGCAGAGGTGGGAAAAACTTCCAGCTTTACTAACAGGTAAGGACATTCATCTGTCTATGTATATACACCCTTACACAGCTCTTCAGCAGCTGATATCCACTGAATTCAGCGGTGTACATTGATGTATGTGTACATGCATATACATGTACACATACATGCATATTTATTTATTCTTATGTAATTAAATATCAATATTCCATTACAGTTTTTTTTTTTTTTTTATGTACAGACAAGTTGCTAAAAATTATACTAATTTTCAGCTTCATCTTTTCTTTATCTTCTTCTTGAAGAAATGAAGCTGATTCTTCCAAGGTTGAAAATATTGGAGGATTGTTTATTTTCTCTGTGTTAAGAGGATGGAAGACAAAATCGGTCAATAGTCTCAGGAGGTTTGCAGATGTTCATTTAGAAGCATTATTAAGAAAAGCAGCAGATGTATTTTCTGGCAAACAGCTTAAGTTGCTGTGACCCTCTTTCTGTACCTCAGAAAGCCAATTTATTAAACAATGAGGTGAATAAGACCTGTTATGTTGCTCTGTGGAAGAAGATTACTGAAATAAGTACATTGTCCAACTGCAATGAGAAACAAAGCAAATTTTTTTCCCCTGTAAGGCCATATCCTACATGGAACTAATCTGCAATTCCCCAGGCTTTCTTAGCAAAGATAATAGCTGTCTCACAGGGTCAATCATTTGACAGACAAAGGCACTTTACTTCAGGCCAGGTGGGCCTGTGGTAGCTGGTACTGGTACTAGTGGTTTTCTGGGTGGCATAAATCTTTATCATGACAAACAGGACAGAAGGGAAAGAGGAAGATCCAAGTTCCTTTGGGAGCAATATTGTGGTGCTAGATGGCAATATGCCATAAAATGTAAGTTTATATATAATCTAAGATGACTACTTCTTTAGTGGAGAATGAACAGGCTTTTCTTGGATGTAGTCATCTTGAAGAGAACATTTACATTCCACCAATGTTTTTTGGAAGTAAAGGTGTCAATTTGTCTTTAATGACTATAAAGAAGGTGGAAAGTCTATCTCAAACATAGACATTGGCAGCCTAGGAAACAGAGGACTGATTTGATTAGCTAAACTTAGGCTTTTATTGCAATCTGAGATGTTGCAGTTGTTGAGACATTTGTGTGAGGATGACACACCTCAACATATAACATAGGCTTTAAGGAGATTTCAGCCTTTCTGACGTGGCAGCTTGAAACAAGGACAATTCACAAAGGAGTTCTAAATGCCTGTGACTAGATAAATTAACCAAGTCCCTGAATTTCTGTGATATTAATACCCCCTCTCTGGTTGGTAATCGTTGATTTAGATTGAAAATACATGCCAATAACTAACTATAGCTTTCTGATATTTCTAGTACTCTGGCACTGTCAGAGTTTGAGAGTCTGTTAAAATGAAGCAGCCATTAATTTGCACCTTTAGTAATTAGCTTTTGTAATCCTTAATGAATCTTAACACAGCACTCCACAAACGATTGTTCATGTGTGCTTGTTCATGCAAAATTAATTTTGCATTTTGAGAGCTAGAATTTCAGCTGGCTTATAAAAATATAAATTCACTGGGGTTAATGGAGTTTTCAAAGTTTACATCGAGACTTGACACAGAATGAGGTTATGCAATACATTTTACCAGAACAGCTTGATACTTTTGGTATGAGTACTTAATTTGGTCAAGTGAGCACTGCAAAAGTCAGTTTTTCCAATACTAATGAGGTTTTTATTTTCTTTGGACTGTGGTAACAAAATGACTTACGAGGTTCAGTGTTCTGCACCTGTCTTTCCTTCTTGTTGGGCTAGGAGTGCTAAGATCCCTCAGTCAAGCTTTCCCACAAGAATTTGTTAACTCATGGCTTCTGGCTAGATGCTCAGGCTTTCCTCTAGGTTTTTCAGCTTCCTGGCTGTCCTTCACCACTGGATTGTTCTAGCTGTTGGCCATCAGTAGTTTTGCTCTCTATTTCACCTCTCCTCTTTGCTGCACTATGTTTTTTTCTCAAACTGCTCATTGACAGGGGACTTATTTCTAAAACTTCCTCCTAGTTCTATTTCCCAAACTGATGATTGAGCATAAAAATTTATTTCAGGTTCTTTTCAGCTTGTCCCTTGACAGGGAGCAGCCAGAGGGTGGAGTGAATGTAATGAGAGAAGAATATATTATTCTCAGCTGGTCCAACACTAAAATGTGGCAGCAGCAATATTTGTTCTCAGTCTTTCTGGATTTTCAGAAGTTTGAGGACAGAGTAGGCCAACTGACAGAAGTCTATTAACCTGAGTTTATGAATGACATGAAAGTCAAAATTATGAGGTAGGTTGTGAAAGACTATATCACCATAACCTTTCAAATGTCCTTTTAGCAACATGAATGCAGCAAAGGAATGCAGCTGCACCCTTGGAAAACAGAACAGATTAAGTAAATTCTCTTCAGTTTTGCCCTGCATTTAAAAGAGATAGAAATATAGAAGCTAATTTAGATCTCACAATCCTTGTTGGAACCAGAGAAAACTTCATTAAAGTCATTAAATAATTCAATAAAAACACAGTGAAAGGGTAATACAAAGGAGTCTAAAGAATCACAGGATCATAGAATCAGGATAGCCTGAGTTGTAAGGGACCCACTAGGGTCACAAAGTCCAGCCCCTGGCCCTGCACAGGACACCCCAAGAGTCACACCATGTGCCTGAGAGCACTGTCCAAACAGTTCTTCAACTCTCTCAGGTTGGTGCTGTGACCACTTTCCTGAGGAGTCTGTTCCATTGTCCAACCACCCTCTGTGTGAAGAACCTTTTTCTGACATCCAGCCTAAACCTCCCCTGACACAGCTCCTCTCATTTGTGAGGGCATATGTGCGTTTGATTATTTAAACAAGTCATTAGATAAAGGGTATTAGTACATCGGCACTACTGCTATAGTTGAATGTTTATCAGAAAAAAGAAAGAACAGACAAAGCACAAAAGTATTACTAAAGCCATCAAAGAGCATGAGGAATGAAGGCAAGATTTGAAATACAAACGTGCTAGGGTGAAAATGCAAAAGTAAGGGTTCGCAGAGTACACACATAGGGAAAAATATCAAAATATTGACTTCTAGATATGATTAATATAAAATATTTTCAATAAAACAAAAGTTATCATGCTCCACTAACTTTCCCGTCATTAGAGTTCATGCTGGATTCAATAACTAATGTTTTTGAACCTGATGAAAATTTCTAATAGGTAGAAAAATCAAATGCATTGTATTGCTGATTCACAAAGAAAGATAGAATTAATCGCCATTAATTTTTTTTAATCTTGATTTTTTGAGCTTGTCCCAAAGCTAAAATGTGTTCAAAGCATTTAATTTCTTTATATACAAAATCTAGTTTGATTGCCACCTTGCACACCTTTGATGGAAAGAGCTCCATATAATATCCATGTTTAATTCTTACTTCATGCACTAGGGGGTTCCCTTTCCTTCCTATTATGTAGACATTCCTAAATAGTTTTAACATATATATTTAAACTAACAAGAAAAAACATCAAGTGTGGTATGGATTTGCTTTTATTTTAGGTAAGGGTATTTATTCAGCATGATTAATTTTCTCTATATGAAGAATTTAAACTACAACCCTGTCTTTGACAGAAGGATATGTAATATTATCCTGTGTTTTTATTCTGCTGATTTACTTATAAATATGTCTAAAATTTCTTGAGCTGTATGTGATTGAAATTTACTTAAATAAATAACATTTTTATATACTTATTACTTACTTGTGGATATAATCTTTTTTTTTTAATTCCAAATAAAAACATCAAGAAGGCAGAATTACAAACTTTTAATAAAGTTAAAGTAGAAAAAAAAAGGGATAACTAAATATGGCAGAGCAAATATTATCTCTTTCTTGCTTTATGGATTAAATAAACTGGCTGTGGATTTTAAAACAATGTCATTGTGGTTTCTTTTTTAAATCTGAAAAAACCTAATCATTCAAACTTTATAGTGCTATAGTGCTATAGTATTATATTTATCAAAAATTATTATACATCACAGCAGAGATTTTGTTTGAGTGAGTGGGTGGTAACGTCATCACGTTTTGAGAAATCTGTGAGGGTTGATACTAATTTCTGCTCCATGATAGACATTTCCCAGGTAGAAATTCCTGTCTTTCATTCAGAATATGTCAGTAAAGGGAATGCTTTTGAGGACTTTGGGAAAGGGTAAAACTCTGAAGACATACAGTGTTGATCCAGCATCTTTCAATATTCTAATAAAAATAGTAGTTCCATTCAAATCTTCTGTTACAACCAAATTTCTGAAATATTCACGCATTATTTACGGTAGCAAGATAGGTTGTAGAGTAATGATCCATTAATTAAACACACTTCTGTTTCTTGTAGCTTCTGTCTTTTCCCATGCACCCAAGTCCAGGATAATCTAAGTAGGATTCAATGATAGGCTGAAGACATCTATTATATATCATGTATGTGTATCAACTCAATAGACACCTAACTAATACAGTAGTTTAGAGGCAGACAGCTTTTCAGTTCAAAAAATCTAGATGTCTTTGTTAGG
Organism: Catharus ustulatus; assembly: GCF_009819885.2. Classification (NCBI taxonomy): domain Eukaryota; kingdom Metazoa; phylum Chordata; class Aves; order Passeriformes; family Turdidae; genus Catharus; species Catharus ustulatus. The sequence goes on along the minus strand of NC_046222.1, from coordinate 75,010,609 downwards.
GTGAGTAAAACATTTCTCCAGACTGTATTGGCTTCTTTAATTGCCTATTTTGATCATAGTGTTAACTAGACATCCCAGATTACACAGGCAAAGATAGTACTGTATCTACACTTACAACCTGAATTGTCTTCCTAAAGTGTTTAAAGAAAAATTTCTGTCTTTTCCTGTCTAATTTCAGATAGGAAAAGATGTCATGTGCTTAATTCAGGTACACATTAACACATTCAGTGCCACTTACAAAAGTCTATGTATCTATCCTGGTTTTGGTTGGGATAGTAGGGATAGCATCCAAGAGTTCTGCACAGACCTTGCAGATACGGCAAAGAACATACAGAGACACACTCACCTCTAAAGTGGAAGCTGGACCCCAAATGTTAAAGTCTCTCAAAAAGTAGTAGCTGTCTAAATATCAGCAACTGAGTAAATCACTGAGTTTCTTAAAAGTGAAGAAGAAAAATTATTTATTTCGATGAAACAAGGAGTAGCTGCATTTAGATTTACCTCTTGCGATGTGATACAGTATGCTCTGCAGCGTCTTTAATCTATAATCTGCTGGAATACATAAATCCTGACACTACAGTGCATGAGAAAGGTCGTTTTGCATACAAACAATAATGCACTTCAGGTTGTTTGTTGCCCTCAATAACTTCTTTCTAATAAAGGCTCTAACAGTGTTATCGCCAGGCCTGGAACTGATAAATCTGCCCGAGTAGCCTAACGTTATCATAGCCAAATAATTCTGATGTCATCACAAATAGGAAAGAGAACTTCTTTTTATTGTTTGTATGTGGCAAAAGAAATCATAAATCATTTTAGTAAAACCATTTTTTTTTAAACAAAGATGATGTGTATCTATATCAGAGCAGTTATTCTTCATATCTGTAATTACAGACTAAAAACTGGTGGTGCAACGCAACATAGTTTTCCATCACTTCTATGCCTGAATAACTTGCTTTTGCATTTACAATTGCTCCAGTTACAATGACATAGTAATTTACTAACCTAATGCCAGATGCTTGTTCTTGTCAGTTCTACTTTTAAAAATTAAATCTTTGTTGGTTCAGTTTCTGCCTAATTTCTTAATCTTAATTCCTATTTTATTACTTCATGTATATGCTCACATGTTTGCAATCATTAGTTTTTTTGCAGTCTAACAATTTGTCAATTGAACAGCTTACTTATGAATTGTGAACTTAATAAATGATTAATGTACTTAACATCACTTATAAAAAGTATCTCATTTCATTTTCAGGACCATGATATGTTAGAGAAAGGAAGGTACACATATGTTAATTAACCTTGGCTCAATTCACGAGAGATAATTTGATAAAGAGCAGTAATTTGATCAGTATTCTGAATATATTATGAGACCCTGTCAACATAGTCACAAATATTTCTGTGAATGTGGTTTATGGAGTAAAGGTCCACAGCTGTTTGTTTGGTCCCTCTTCTGAAGATTACTACCATGAGAGCCTGTGGTATGTGTATTTCTGTTCTTCTCTTTTGCCTCAGTACAAAGTCAAATTACCTTATTTTTACAAATATTTACAATTTTTTAATTTTCTGGTGGGTTTTACCTGGTGTTTTATTTAAAAAGTGAGAAAATTAGCTGTATGAGTAAGTCATATGAAGTGTGTTTTCTAGACCAACGGCAGCCTTATGCAAAAAATTTGTTAAAAATCAAGAATAAAGAAAAGACAACTATGAACTAATCAGGATACCATCTAGAAAGTGTGATTCTCTCCATACCTAATATTGCACTGCCAAAAAAAGTATCTTGTGAGAGATTATAATTTTGTCTGAAAATACTTATCAAAGCCTGAGGAATCATATTTGATAAGAAAGACAACTGAATGGCAAAGATATCATGATTTCTAACTTGCTGATATAAACAAGATGCTGTCAAATTTCAGGCACTACATAACAAGTCAGAATCTAGGTCATCATTCTGCCTGTGGCTGGGTAGCCCTTCATACACCTGCATGCCAGATTCACAGTGGCAAGCACATATATATTATTGGTTTGTTTACTTGTGCCTGTGAGTACGTGCATAGCAATATCAATGAATCCACTGATATCCATGCATATATATTGACTTTTCCATGGTTATGAAATTCATATATGGATTAATATATTTAATCATTATCCTTGTCCCATTCAACTAGCATCCACCTGACCAAACAGAATGCCATTAAAACATAGCACTTGAAAGAATGTGTTTCCATTTAATTTGCATATTTATACAGCAGGCATGATTTCATTACAAATTTCATTAAGATTTTTCTTACAGGAAACACATAAAATAAGCATTTTCTGCATTGTACATGAGAACAAATTCCTCTGAGCAGAATGAATTTTTTTTTAAAAAAAATTGCACTATTGAATTCCATTACCATCTCTATGATTAAATATATAAAGTATACAGTCTTTTACAGTTAGAGAAACAGAACATATTTTTTAAGCATACCTTTATAAATTTTGGCGTAACAAAAGATTGTCCTAATTTTCTTCACTTTCCCACATACTAATTTAAGACACTGAAAAGTATCTTTCAATAATAATGATGTTCAAATTGAAGTGCCCTAAATTAACCCATTTTGAAGTCATAAGGTTTCTGAGCACAACCAGTTTAACAGTAAAAGTATCTGAGAATTATTAGATGCCTTAATGTATTTTAAATGTGTTTCAGCTTAGAATCAATGAAGTTAGCCAACCTCCTCCTCCAACACATTTTTAAGCACCATTTTTTAAAAGGCAGCATAACCTTACCCTGCTAAACCTGTTATACAATCATGTGTTTGACTGTTTATGTGGATCCATCCTTTATTTGACAGTCACATGTAACATTTTTAGCATGCATATAACAATTGATTTCTATTATAATCACTGCAATCCAAGTTCTCAGTTGGTTCAAACTGTTTTTTTCTACTAGAGCTAGTGAACAAATATTGACTTCAATGGGGCTATTTTGATTCATAGTCCCAGAAGTCCTACCCTACTATGTGGAAATGAATGTTTTTACAACAAATTTTGTTACCACTTCATTTGGCCCCAAGAACCTTTCATTGAAAAATAGTAAATAATTTCCCTTATCAATATCGCTTCCTAAATTTTAATCAAACAGATTAATCAAACATTAGAAGTCTATTTATCTGTACATTAGAAGTCTATGGTAGTTGAAGAAGTGAACATGAGGATATGTTCCTTTCAATGATCTCATTTAAAATGTTAGTTTCTTAGTCTGAAGAACTTTATGTATAACTTCAAGTTTGTACACTAATACACTGCCATCAATATCACACCTCAGATAAAAAGGAGTCCATCTAACTAATTATTTTCCAAAATTTTGTGAATCACATGAAATGTCCCTCAAGCAATATGCACTTACGCAGAGTCATTTGACTTGAGCACTATAGCAGATCCCAAGTAGTTCAAAAAGCTTCACATTTCACTATTCAGAAAGTTTTGGCCTAGGGAAACAATGTCCTACAAGCTCTCTAAGCTCTACATCAAAGTATCTAGGCAATGAAAAGATAGTTCAGAAAAGGGTAAAGGTAGATATGGGAATGATCCACAGGAAAGACAGACTATCTCACTGATACTCTGATATATTCTCCTCCAAGAGGAGTATTTTGCTCTAAAACTGTGTTCTTCTGAAAATGAATTTCAGTCTGTGTTGAAATTCACAGATGCAGATGTAATCTGGCTATTTTTTCTGAAAATATACCCTCAGAAGTCTGAGGAATGCCTATTTCAAACAGTGTGAATACCAGTGAGTACTGCATTGGACTCCACAACTTAGAAATTTCTGGTTATGTAATTTTTCCAAAATTGCTAAAGCAGACAATTTTAAAGAAGCAGCTAAAAATTGTCACTATCTTGAGAACAGGTACAAAACAAAGAAGAAATCAAATATATCTGCAGCAGGAACCCTCTTAATTATTTAATGTGTCTAAGGGTGAGTGCAAGGAAAAGCATGAGAGCTGAAGAATGAAATTTCAAAAAAGGATCATGGACAAAATCAACAAACAAATGATTAAGTAACTAAGTAAATTGTAGAATCTTAGAATGTTTTGGTTGGAAGGGACCTTAAAAGTCATCTGTTGCTAAGCCCTCTGCCATAATAACTCAGAGTCTATTTGACAACTTGGTTTCTTGTCAGTGAGTAATAGCTGATAGATCCATCCTCTCATATTAAAGAATCCATGAAACACAATCTCCAGCTGCTGATGCTCTTTGGATCCTAAGACACCAATGCTAATGTTTAAAAAGTCAAACCAATTGAAGAACCCACAGAAACACTGGAATGAGTTAATGAAGGCTAACATTACTAACATGTCAGTAATAATACGGTGACCAAAAATAGCACAGAGACTAATCAACAGCTGTGTCTAATGTGACATTTCCTTTTTGCTCTGAGGTCAACTGTATATGATTTAATATGTATATGATTTTATAGACCTCTTATATCTAACAAAACTTTGGATTCTGTATCAGATGAAATAATAATGGTTTTGTATCTATTTGAAAAAGTACATGTAACACTATTAATAACAATTGATTCATGAAAATATATCAATGTAGGCCTGAGGGTTACCCTTCAGAGTATTGTGTTATGCGAGGGTTTTATTATCATGTTGTCCAACAGATCAAAACCAACATCTATAATAATGTCTCAAGAGCAGTTGTAATCATTTCTAAAGCAATTCAGAATTATTATTTAATTCACAATTCTTTTGATAACACTGTCCAATTTCAGCTCAATTTCAGAGTACTATGGTTTAAAAAATAATTTTATACAACATCTCCTTAAGGAGTTGTGTCATGTTATTTTGGTGACATAATGTTAAACAACGACTGCTTTTTTGTCTGCTGCTTTATTGTCTGTTATTGAAAGAGTAAGGAGGAAGGGACCCAGAGCTGAAATTAATTTAGGTTCTGTCCATGTTGGGCTGGATGTTACCTCTAGTTTTCCAATAAGTTTAATACATTTCTGAGTGAAATTGAGGCCGTTTGCTTTTTCTATTGCTACTTTCACATAGAATAGCCTACCTAGTAAAAGGTTTGTTGAGATGCAGTTCTCAGATCAATATTATATAGTTTGCATACACATCTGGGCCTGAAATCCTACTGTTTTCATCGACGTTCAGTAAATGGAAGTGGCTTCAAGAGGGCAGGAACATCTTTACATGAGTCAAAACCTGTGAATTGTGGAGATAATTAGATGTTTTGTTCCTTTGATAGATTTAGTGCTAGATTTAGTGGAAAGTGTTGGCTGAAGAAAACCAAATCATGCTTTGCTAAGAGTAGTTTCTGTATGTTTTCCCTAGTGAGAAGTGTAGGTGTACATTGGCAAGGTATAAACTACACCATGTGAAAATACCTCATATAAGACTCCTGGTGGGGTAATTTCCTATCTGTGGCTCCCCAGATTAACAAGTAGCTTCAAGCATGGAAAAAAACCACATACTTGAAGAGTATGTTAACTCCTGTATTAGATTGAATGCATTGGGAACTATTTAACACTGAAGAAGCTACAGTAATTTCATGATTATAAGCCTCACTGAGTATAAGCTGCACTTCCGGGTGCCAGCAATTTTTCATTCTTTGTCCATACATAAGCTGCACCTGATTAGAAGCCCCACATTACAATACGGAGTGTGATAAAAGGTGTCTTATTCTATCACCATCTGTTGAGGGTGGGGGCAGTGAACCTTATCTCAATGGCAGATATTCTGCTAATGGACCATCCATTGAAACCAGGTGGGGCATTGTTCTTTATCTTTTCACAATCCTTCCTTCCTCCAGCCAGTCATTTTCTGCTAATGGCCCATTGAGTCCCACTGTGTGACTGATAAAATTACTGCATCCCATTGGGAGTTGCTCCAGCCAGGGGAAGAGCCCAACATTTCTTACCAAGATAAAAACAGAGATTTTGGGACACTAAGGGAGCCCCTTTCTCCACTGGACTCCAGAGAAAAACAGATTTCTCCACATCATCACTGGACCTCCGGAGGGAAACTGCACCTTCTACAGAGGCACTGCTTCAACTGAATCACATCTGTCACTGCAGGAGGATGTAGGCACCATTTAATGGGACTGCTACCAACACCCTGCCTGATGGGGTGTCAGGCTGTACTCTGACTTTGTCAGGGTTTGGAGTTTGTTTCTTTGTTTAATTTTGTTTCTTTCTTTAATTTCCCTAGAAAAGAGCTGTTATTCCTAATTCCCATATCTTTGTCTGAAACCCCCTTGATTTCAAAATTATAATAATTTGGAGGGAGGGGGTTTACATTCTCCATTTCAAAGAGAAGCTCCTGCCTTTCTCAGCAGACACCTGTCCTCCAAACTAAAACAGCAACTTTTCGTTCTTTGTCCATATATAAGCCGCACCTGATTATAAGCCGCACTTTGGGTTCGGACCAAAATTTTAGTCAAAATGGTGCAGCTTATAATCGTGAAATTACTGTAATCGAAATGTTTTTAATTGTACAGTATTCACAGGCATTTCAGAGATCCCAATAGATCAAAGATTTCAGTACTTGAATTGGACTGAGGATGTGGAATTTTAATTATTTTAATGAATCAGGTAGTACTTAGAAAGATTAAAATACATTGCTGCAGGATCTTTCTGTTAACTCTTTTTCATTTCCTTGAAAATGTCCATTAATAATTAAAAATAAAACCCCAAATAATCTTAAACACTGATCTAGAAAACAGAATGGATAGACAGGGCAGGATAATTGACTTCTTTCCATGATTTCTTTCCATGCCAAACCCCTTGTCAAGAGCAAAATAGTTTACTGATAATCTGTATACCATCAAATCAGGAAAGCGGGACAAAAAAGAAGAAAACAAACAAATAATCAAAACAATCAAGCAGAAAAAAAAAAAAAAAAAAAAGTAAGTGACACCCTGGCAATTATTTAAGTCCTCTAGAATGACTTTCCAACTGTGAATGAATGAGGGACTTTTCAGAAAGCACTAAATGATCTAAACCACATTTCGAGAATTTAAGACATCATCACATATTCTGATGACTTAATCAATTTCCATAAAACATAGGAAGAACGTCTGGCAAGTGTGGAAAAGCTTCTAAAGATTTTTGTGAAGTAATGGTTTTAATTTGGGAAAAGCAAATGTCAATTAATGAGGCATCAAATTACCTTTTAAGGGTATGCATGTTCTGAAGAATGGCAGAAGTCTCAGTCACAGAAACTGGATATTTAGTAATATGGAGATAATTCCTGGAAAAATGGGTGCAAAATCTTACACAGATTCTTGAGGACACAAAAACTTTTCAAAAACAACCAACAGAAAGTAGCTTTCTCATGATACAAAACCATGAGAGAACTTTTTATTTCTTGGAAAGTTCTAAGTCCAATTTTTTTAATTCCTGAAAATATAGCAGCAGTTTGTAGAAATTGGTGATTTTCACACATTAATTGTTAGCATTAGGTGACTAAATCTCTAACAGGTTGAATACCAGATTCTTAAGATATATTAAAAAAAAAAAAATGCAGCTAGTCAAATATATAATCTGAACTTTGAGGAACCCTCAAAGGGATATCCAGTAAGAATTATGTGAATCAGGTACATGAACTATAATTCCCTGTGGTCACTATTTAGAGCCCACAGTCTTGTGGCACACAAACCATGTAAAAAGAGTTGCAATGATGAATTATCTTGCAAATCACGACACTGGTTTCTTGTTGACCGGAGACAACACAATGACATTAGAGACATGAGGTTCAGTGATGGTATTCCAGAAAAGTAGGCTTTGGAAGTAAAATTGAAAGATTATGCCAGTACTAATTTGCATAGTTACATGTGCAACAGAATGTGACATTGTTGCTGTTGTCAGTGGTATGCACAGAGGAGCTCTGGAACGTCCTCAGTTTATGATGGATGCACAATTAGAGGCACTGGGGTGGGTTTACCCTGGTACCAGGTACCCACTAAAACCTCTCTATCTCTGCAACTGGACAGGAGAGAGAAAATACAGCAAAAGGTTCATGAGTTAAGGGCCAGGAGACATCATTCACTGTTCATTGTCATGGGCAAAACAGACTGAACTTGGGAATATTAATTGATTTTATTACTAAAATAATAAGAGCAGGATAATGAATGTCCTAGGCACTTTCCTGTACATTCCGCATACCTTGCAACTATTCAGCCTTGTGGAAGATCTCGATGTGATATTCTTAAATAGATTAACCCTGAACAAGACCTGAAACACTTTCAGAAGGCTTATCAACAGGACCATGGTGGTTTGAGTATCCCAGGAATATTCAAAATGCTCAAGAGCAATTGTAAATAGCCTGGAGGAGAAGGTGGAGATGGAAGGAGATGTGTCTCCCCCTTAGGCTGGCTTGGAGAAGGCATAATTATTAATAGCTTCCAACAGATGGCTCCCAAAGCACAGAGTTGACAGCAATGCTGATTATAAATACCAGATCAGTTTCATGACCTGAAATTCTATAATTTCATAGGACAGTGTTACAAAGCACAACAGGATGGCCTTAGCTCAGTTCCCATGAGTGATAAACAGTACAACAGGAATCATATACTGCAATTAAGGCTATTACATAAAGTAATTTTAAGAATAAGCATACCAACCTTATATGAAAATAAATCAAAACTGTGACCAGGAACTATTAAATAAATATAATGCATGCTTACATTTTTTTTCTAATTCTTTCCACTCAGATTTGTTGTTAGCTCAACCTGTCGTGCCCCACCTTGAGGACAGAAAGTTCTGTCATGGTTTAACTCCAGATGGCAAATAAGTATCATGCAACCCCTTTCTTACACTCACAAGGAAGGAAAATCAGAAATTAAAATGGCAAAACCTGTGGTTTGGGATAAGAACAGTTTAAATTTTGAAATAAAATAAAGCATCATCATCATCATCATCACCACCATCCTAAAATAATGGAAAGTAAGAGAACATAGGAATAATTTCTCATGATCCACTGACCAATGCCCAGCCCATTCATGAGTAGTGATTGTTCCCTCCCAGCCAACTCCTCCCCAATTTACATACTGAACAAGATGTTCTGTGTTCTGGAATATCCCTCTGGCTAGTTCAGCTCAGCTACACACCCTCACAGCTTTTTGTGCACCTCTTCATTGTTAAAGCATGAGAAACTGAAAAGTCCTTGACTTAGGGCAAACACTACTTGGCAACAATGAAAGCATCAGCATGTTATCAACATTATTCTCATAATAAAGCAAAAAACTACTGTTTTGTGTCAGTTATTAGAAAGAAAATTAACCCTATTCCAGCCAAAACTAGGACACTAATATAGAAATAGTGGTAAAACAAAGGAGAAATTCATGTTAACCTGTACATGAAGACTATGATCAACAAAATCTATGAAAATTTTTGCAGTTGTTTTGAAATTCTATTTTAAAACTAATAAAACCCAAGAAGATAGGGAGAATAGATATTTAATAAATATAGGTACTATCTGGAATCTGATACGGATTTCGCGGATTTCACGGATATCACCTGAATCACCTAAACAACTCATAACCACTGGAAAGAAGCATTTTGTGAGGCCTAGATGTCTAACAGAGAAAAGATGCCTCACATCTTTAAAGAACCTACTTCTAAAAATGTCTCAGAGAAAGGTAAGTCCTCTCCCTGTTGCTTCCATTAGCTAGTTTTGCCTTTAGAACTGCAAGATCAAAACTACAAACATTAAATGACAGGCTAGACATTCTAATTCAAAAAGATCTGGAAAGCTCTTCCTGGCTAGTGAATGCCAAACAAACCAACCCTATTATCAGATGTAAAATGAAACAATCACTTTAGGCTTGTAAATGAGCTTTATTGTCTCACAAAGTTGAAAAAAAAAAGAAAAAATCTGTTCAATGAAAATTTTACTGAAAATGGCTTCCCAATGTGTAATAGTATTAAAATGTCAGCACAATATTATGAGGTTTGAGGAGTAAAACAAAAGGCATTTTGATCATAGAATTTAATATCTGTTACTTAAAACAGAGCTTGCTCTTCACAACAAATACTGTATGAAGTTCTTCACTGTCTCAATATGTGCAAGGTTACAAACACAGAAGCTACCTGGCCATGATGGTAATCATGGTTTTGGAAAAAATTTCATGAGAATGAACTCTAAAAAAGACTGGAATATTTTCCATCAAATGGAAATGAATAATATAGACATCTACTTTATAAACCTTATAAAAGCCTACATGATAAATGCTAAAGGACAAGGAAAAAAAAGGATCATATATTTGGGTTGATATTGTTGCTAATTATTAAAATACTAATGACAAAATGGGAGGATATGGTGTATCAATAGTTACTCTCTCAGAAAGTGTGAATTGTATCTGCAAACAAGTTATCCAGAACTTAGAAAAACTCGGAAAAATTGTTCAGAGAGGCTTGTGAATATAGAACACTCAGGGAATAGCAAAATTCATTCTTTAAATACATAATAAAGAGTGTATGAATAGATACTATATTTCAGATTCCAAGCTGGTCTCTGATTTTTCTAGAGGAAGTAGATATTTTTTGTCAGTTCTCCGGTGTTTGGAACTGTTCACAAGGACAAGGAAAGTAGATTTTTTGGAAAGGATTTCTTTAAACCAATCTGGTAATGATTTTGATGCAAGAAAAGTAAGACATGCAGTAACTACTCCACAGGCCACTGTAGGAGGTAGCCTGCCTGAGACTGGAGACCCTAGCATTATGTATATTAACCAGAAATGAAATCACTAGAGTCTAGGAACTGTATATGCATCATTTCTGTCCTCCACAAGATGTGCTCTGTGCATTCATCAAGCCTGTTCTGTGAATCTGCAAAGTCTTCTTTTTCATCATTCTCACTTCAGAACTGTTCTGACACCATCCAAAATAACTTTACTCCTTTAAGCAATGATGTAATATAACAGAAATGGAGGAGTAGTGTTAGAAAAATCTGGGTAGCCACATGTAAGTAGCTAAAAACCTGTCAGATAATTCCAAGAGCACTTCCAGAACAACAAACCATGATTATATAGGGACATCCAGCTCTTCCAGAAAAGGGTCAAAAGAAACAGGAGATGCTCCACAGGAAGACTCATGTACAAGTAGTATCTTTCCCAATACAGTGTCAATCATCACAAGTCAATTTAGATTTCTATTATGCTCTGTTACACTTCTCTTACCAAGATTATGGGTGGTGTCCACACATAAACTCAAACTGCATTTTCTTCATCTTAAATTTCTTTTCCATGGTCCTTCATAAATATAATTTGGTTAAAGTGATAATGAAATTTATATCCCCACCCAGGTAACTATGATTGTCATAAAAAAATTAGATACTGTTAGAATAAAATATGTGCTTTGCAAATGAGTTGCTTTTGCATTGCAAAATGGGTTCCTTCAAATAACAGATAGAAAAGAGGAGACCTTGGATTACAGATCACATTGTTATTCTCCTTGGACATACAAATGATAAAGGAATAATAGCGGAAAAAGAATTAGTATAAACGATAATTACTAACTTTTGTCTGAAAATTAGAGCAAAACTTCTAAATATGTGGAAACAAGGAACATAGCTATTTTGAAGGGATGCAGATGCATCTATTATTTTATATTGATTTAGTATTAGAAAATATTTTCTTTTACTCCAGTGTCACAAAGAATTCTATTAGTGTAATAAAAAGTAAGACAGAATTCAGAGACAGCAAGGGGTATTTGGTGGATGAAATTTTGAATTCATGCATATCCTAGCTTTTATTACAAAAAAGTCAACATAATCTATCTGAAAAGAAAAAAAAAATCATGTTCCTCATTATGCTGTTGGGTTTTTTAAATATTTTTAATTTGACTTTTTTTTTTGGTCAGGCAACATGAGTTCTTTGTTTTATATATGGCAGGTGTTTATTTTATTTAAGGTGAGTGAAAAACATCTGTAAAGGAAAATAAAGGAGTTTTAAATGCCACATTTCCTGACCCAAAGTTTTCAAAAATTAGTTTTTTCAAGTATTAAATATGGTATTTGGCATAGCTGGTGTAAGTATTTATATTATTTGAAGGTAAAAGTGAAATTACCTTATTTTTAGCTGCAGTCTTCTGTATTTTGGGACAGTAACCACTCTTCTTATTCTTTCTGTTATGACTAAAATCAAGTCAGACACTTCATAGCTTATCTTTTAATACAAATTAATTTGAAGGTGGGACTCTGAATGTGGAAATAGTCATACAAAGCAATCTGTAACTTATTTGTGGTGCTGGTACTTATATTCTCCTTTGTCCCTTCTGTATTTGTTTTATTCTGCCTGAATGAACATTGTTTTCTGTGTTGCACACATTTGACTTAAGTGAAAGGCTAGAGTTCAGTCCTAAAACTAGTCTATTGACTGTTTTAAATTTTTTAGTTTTAAACTAAATAAAATTCTAGAGAAGATCAATCACTGCAGTACTATTCATAAACTTGTGTTCTGTACCTGTAGCTTCAAAGGAACATACTCAATTTGCAAAAATCAATGGACTACAAAAACTAAATCCCTGCATTCCCCAAGTACATCATGTAACACTACTTCTCAGTATGCAAGAACTGTTACAGCTGAAAGCAAAACTATTCAGTATGTGAAATATGAATCCTTGTTTTCTTAGTCATACAGAGTATTCAGGACCTCCATTCTCCACCTGATACCCAACAATTACAAAAGAGAAATCATATCTTGCGGACTGAGAGAATGTTGAACCTATGGTAGGTGTTGTTAAGCTACCCATATTATAGAGAGCCCTGATGCCCACAAAGAGGAACTTGAACCATCATCTGGATTTTGGTTCAAAAAGTTTATGAAACTCAATGTCAAGTAGCTAACTGACTGCAGGTGATGGATGCACAGACATATCTTAAAATATTGTGTTTGGAGTGAAATTCCTAAAGAAGTCCTTAGTCTCATTAGCCTTTGTGATGCCCTAGTGTTAAGTCATTCCTTCTCTTCCCCGTGGTCACAAGTGATAAATTGGGTAGCATGTTGCATCAGTTTTATGAAATATCATGGAAATTCTCTGTTACTACCTGTGCCATCTTTAGAACCATTTTTCAATGCCTTCACAGACTCTGCATCACAGCAGAGGACTGAAGACTCATGTCCAAAATCTAATCAGTACAAACAAACAAAAAAAAAAAAAAATCCAAGGACTGAGAATCCTTGGACACAAAAATTAGTCTCATATTTAAACTGTTTTTCTCTCTAACTAAGCATTTGTAGAAGACATTAATTTTCGTTGCAGTCTTCTGCTGAAAAAACACAGCCACTAACAAGTGCTGAGGCAAATACAGTTTAAGAGGATCCTGCAAATGCTGAAACTCTAAATGTGCCTTAAGCAGAAACAACCCAATATCCTGCATTGAAAATGAAAATATATTTCTCCTTTGTGAATAGTTAACTGGAGCCAAGAACACATCTGTTATGAGGATTCTACCTCGTTTTTATGCTCTACATTCTTGAGAACAAAAGGTTAAAAAAATCATTTACAAATGTATATCTGCAAAGAACTTTGTATTATTTATTTGCTATTCTATTCAAAGTATTCTGTACATCTGCTGTTTATCATTAAGTTCACTAACATAAAACTGAATCTGCCCTGAGGTGATAATCTAAAAAAGGGGCATTAGTGAGAGAAAATGTTATGGGAATGACAGAAGAATGCAGCTATATATTTTGATGAACAGTGAGTCTTCAGTGACCCAAGTCAGAGGAAGCTATAAATGATTCATAACTTTGAGAAATTTTGTAGTTTCAGTAATTTAAGACATAGAGTTCTATCTAATTAGAAGTAAGTACAGTATCTATTCTAGTCTTAGCTCTTTTATTGGGTCCTGGCTTCAATAAAATTATTTTCATGTGATGCACATTGCTATTTTAAGGGACTCTGTATGGTGTATGCGTTGATTTATTATTATCTGATTTGCACATTGAAAACAATTGCACTCAGGAGAATTACAATGGGATTTGATTCAGATGTAAATAAATAACAGAAGAGCCCTGAGATCTCAGCACAGTTTGCTTCTTTTTGTAGATCTTACCAGATTTCCCAACTTGCCAGAAAATATTTTTCAAACCTAAAGGCATAAATTTGAAATTTGTGTCTCACTTTTTTTTTTTTTGCTGTTATTGTTTTTAGTAGATACATTATTTATATAATGAACAGCTGCCTTTGACTTTGGGAGTATGGCTGTTCTTGCAGTCATTCCTCTTTTAAAGGCAGACTAAATAAATGCTTCCAATGCTTTCATTTCATACCTGGAAATAATACCTTTTTGCTATTTACTATAGAAATACCCTGATTCTGCAAATATGTGTACACACAAATGTATTTAAAACATTTCAAAACTGTTTAAAGCTACATATACAGAAAAAAAGTTCAGATGTCTTAAAACCAGCTACTTGTAATTTCTAGACACTTGGCACTCTGAAGGGTATCCAAAATCTGGATGCAGATACATTTACAGAGGTAATCAAGAAAACTCATTAGTTCTGGCCAGGGAACTACAGAGCTAGGTAGAAGAAAACCGGAAATCCTGAGCTTCCCTAGGAAACAGGAAACTGAATGGGACTGTGGGACTGCCAGTAGGTTCTTCTGACTGTCAGAAATGGATAACTGTGTCCTAGAAAAAGTTACCTAGAAAAATATCCTTAAAAAAATAAAGGAAACAAAAAAACCAAAACAAAACTAAGAATCAGAGAGTATTTTTGCATATTGTTTAGTTAAAAAATGGCAGTTTAAAGGAAATTACTGTAACAAAGTTCAGAAGTCTGTAAATCCAGTTGATGAGCAATGACTTTTAATACCTTGAGAGTGATAAAGTAAGGTGGAATTTGGTGTGTTGGGGTATAGGAAGGGTCTACAAAGGGATCTGGGCAGACTGATTCATAAGTCCAAGCCAGTTCTCTGAATTTCAACAAAGTGAAGTGCTGGGTCCTGCTCTTGGGAGAAAACAGTCCCAGGCAACGCATCAGGCTGGGAGCAGAGATGCTGGAAAATGGCCTAGCAGAAAAGGTCCTGGGGCATTCTGGTCAACAGCCAGCTGAACGTGAACCATCTTGTGGCCAGGTGGCCAAAAAAGCCAGTGAGATCCTGGCCTGTATCAGCAGTAGTGTGGCCAGCAGGACCAGGGCAGGGATTGTCTCCCTGTACTCAGCACTACTGAGGCCAAACCTTGAATCCTGTGTTCAGGTTTTGTCCCCTCACTTCATGAAAGTCATTGAGGTGCTGGAATGTGTCCAGGGAAGGGCAATGAATGTGATGAAGGGTCTGGAAGGGAGCTGGAGTTGTTTAGCCTGGAGAAGAGGAGGCTTGGGGTGGGGGGTGACCTTGTCACTCTCTACAATTACCTGAAAGCAGGTTGCAGCCAGATGGGGTTCAGTCTCTTCTCTGTGGTAACAAGCAGTAGGATGAGAGTAAGTCTCAGGCTAAGCCAGAAGAGGTTTAGATTGAATTTTAGGGAAAATTTCTTTGCAGAAAGGCTTGTCCAACATTGAAACAGGCTGTCCAGGGAAGTGGTGGAATCACTATTGCATTTAAAAACATGTGGTTGGTGGCTCTTGGGGGCATGGTTTAGTGGTGAACTTGGTAGTGCTGAGTTAATGGTTGGACTTGATGTGTCTAAAGGTACTTTTCAACCTAAATGATTCTGTGATTCTGTTTGAACAAGGTATATGTGAGTGTATAATGAATGATCTTATGTTTGCTCATATTCCTCCATAAAATTTTATTTCTTCACTTTAGGTGTAAACATTTTTTCACAGCTTTACTGATTCAGTGCTATTAGTGACGTGGATGTGAGTTTTTGTGGGGGTGGAGAGAGACTAGATCCCTGAAATGCTGCAAATTGTAAAAATTTTTTATTGGTGATAGTTTCCTCTTATTGGTACTTCCTCTGATGGCAGATATCTTCTGATAGTCTTCAAGGAAGTCCTCAGCTAATTCTCTCATTTTTAATTTCCCATGTCTTTTGAAGCTACTGCTAGGGTAGCTTGATTAAAGTTAAGAGATGTTGAAAGAGTATATATGAAGAAAATTATTTATCACATTGCTAATAATATGATTTTTGGAAGTGTCTTTCTGCAACTGACAATTTTTGGTGTGAGTGCCAACACACATTGACAGGAGTATGACAGGGAGCAGCCCACAGAGGCTGAGTGGAATGGCCCGGGATTGTGGCCAGTGACAGGGACCACTGAGATCCCCCAGAACCTCTGGGGATCACTGAGACAAGACTAGAGCCAGCTTGCATGTCCCATCATAGGCATTTGAATGTGAAGAGCAGAAAGCGGATGGAAAAATAAATAGTGAGGTGGGAAAAGTAGAAGATAAATTAGAAAGATAGACTCAAAGTTTAAGATAGGTAAGGCTTTACGTATCGCCCAAAAATCAATACACATTCAGAAGTCATATGCTTCATGGTCCTTAAGGTGTATTTTATCCAAGAAGGGCTGTCTGAGTATCCTGAAAAACTTTTATTAATGGAATGGTTTCAACCTTAGAGACTTCACAACTCACCTACAAAACATTTGCTCTATAAGACATAAAATTTGCCTTCCAACTAGTAACCTGACTTGGGGAGAGGATATAGGTGAACCATCATTTACCAGTGCCTGGGTGGGAGGTCTGGGCAATAGATCTTCAGATGTGAGGGAGTAGATTAACTTCTTCATCTCCCTGCTTTTTTATTAGCCCTGCTTTGAAAGCACCACTGGCACTATTCCTAGAATTAAATAGGCAATATGAGAATCCCACCACAGCTCAGGTATGGGTCAGAGGGTTTAAGGAATATTCCAAGATCTGAATAGCTGTATACATATAGCCACTAGGAGAAATGCAGCTTTCTATGGACTTTGTATGCTTCCCTGGTTTGTTAGAGGATACTGAAAAAAGGATTCTGAAAATTTTCAGAACTTTCTAATACTGTTTTAGGATGATTAATAATTATCAAAATCCATTCATCAATTTAATTCCTTTTCCTTCAACTCCTCTTTGACAACCTCTTAAGATATCATAATGATGATTTTAAGTTTTTTTTTAGACTGTAAAATTTTTGCTTCTTTCTCAGTATACAAAATAAATCTCAGGTGTCATCTGACACTTACAATTGACATTGCAATAACTCTTACAGTAAACTAAGGTTTGGTTTAGGGTACTCAGGTTGGTAGAAGAGAAATTATTTAGTCTGAAAGCTTTATTACAGATTAAGCAGAAAGAAGATTTAAAATATTTTGTATTCTTTAAGTTTCAGATTCTCCAAATCCTTCAAAGTCAGTAAAGAGATGACTGAGATTAATTCCAGCAGTTGTCTTAAATTAAGTAATTGTAAAAAGGTTACAAACACGCCTTTAAACATGATTCTCGTAAGAGAATAAGAGTGAATTCTGGCTCTAATAGAGGTTGAGAAATAAATATTAAAAGATAAATATTTCAACATTAACAGCTGTATAGTTGTAGGCTGGTGTTAGGTACATTTTAAGGTATAATTAGCCTGCATAATACAGTCCCATGTGGAAGTACTTGAGCTATTACGAGAATGACAACCTAATTGTATTGTATCATTTTTAAAATACTGATCATTCCTATAAAAGTAATTGTTTTAATGTACCAAATATCCTGTACCTTGTAAAATAATCAATTCAATTTAAAATAAATCTGTCCTGTCTCACTGACATTCAAAACACAATAAAGATCAAACGCTTCAGCATTTACATATACAGTAAATTCACAAATACAAGCCGCACTGAGTATAAGCCACATCTCTGGGTGTTGGCAAATATTTCGTTTTTTGTCCATAAATAAGCCGCACCTGAATATAAGCCGCTCTGTCGTTCGCAGCGACGACCCGTGTGCAACAAAGTTGCCAAATAGTAACAGAACGGCGGCAGGGCAGGGGGGTTTACTGGCTCAGCTAAGGCTGTGCAGGCTCGGCCCGCTAGGGGCTGCCGATGGGGCCAGGTAGCCCAGCCCGGCGCTGCCACTCGGCGGGGCCACTGGGTGCCAGCCGCCGCTGCCACTGGGCTCGGTCACCGCAGCCTGGCGCTGCCCTGTGGTGGCAGGCAGAGACGGAGCCCCCTCACTCCCACGGCAGAGGCGGCGGGCGGGGACGGAGCCCTCCGCCGCCTCCCAGAGCTACAGCAGTGGCAGTTCGGGTGCCCCGCCGCCTTCCCGAGCCGTGGCAGGGGCGGCCCGGGTCCCCCGCCGCCTCCCAGAGCCGCAGCAATGGCGGCGCAGGTCCCCCCATCTCTCCCCCAGGCTGCAGCAGAGGAGGGAAGGAAAGAGCTCTCCCGCCTCTCTCCCCGCCCCCCGTGCTGCCTGCAGGGATCCAGGCTCCACCCGCGGCACAACAGAGTAGCAATTTGTAACAATCGCAAAATGCCGACTTTGTAGCAGCTTGGCTCGGCACTCTGGCTGGCACTTCTGAGGTTGTAAATGTCAGAAAATTATTCACATATTAGCCACTCCTGGGTATAAGCCGCATTTCCGGTTTAGGAGCAAAATCTTAGTCAAATTGGTGCGGCTTGTATTCGTGAAATTACTGTAATTGAAAATACTAAGTTTGAATAGTACTCTGTAAATAACTAGTGGTCAGTCTTGCTGGGTAGAATATGAAATAATACCTAATATGTGTACACACAGGCCTTGCTGGTTTTGGATTAATGTTTACAGACATGCTCTTAAAGATTCCTACATTCTGTGGGAAACAGTGAGGCCTGAATTATTTTCCCTCAACTGTCCCAATTTTTGAAAAATAATTATTGTAAAATTTGCGTATGGATATTGCATTATGTTCTTGTGAATGAGATGCCATCATTTATCTGAAGGGGGTGGTAAGCCTGGAAGACAATATAGTGACAGGGAGAAATTGTTAATTACTTTTACTGTAAAAATCTGTTACCAGAGTTTAAAACAACTCCCATCAGCCCCCTCACATATCTTGATAAAAATAAATTTGTTCAAATATGAAATAACTCACCTATTCTTAAAGAAAAACATACATGAGATGAAGCACTTGACTGTCACCTCTTAAGTTTGCATCACTGGTTTAAACTGCCCAGCAAAAATTGCTCAGAGTACCTAGAGGTAAACTTGCAACAAGTCAAAGATTAAGAGACCTGATGAAGGGCAAGTTAAGTCAAATGGAAGACAATGCCTATATTCTTAACTCTAAAAAGAAGATACCTAATTAATTTTCCCTTTTGTTCTCTAAAAGGTAAGAAAATTTCCCTTCATGTTTATTACATTTAGGAAACCAAACTTTTTATGCTTTTGTTTTCTTCAGAAAATTTTATCCCTTGATAATGTCATCAATATTAGAAAAATAGTAAAATATTTTTGTCTAATCTCTTTTGGATGGAAATGTCAGAGCTAAATTGGGTAAGCATATAATTAACTAAAAATTGTAAATCTTTATTTATGTTCATGTCAGTTAGTTCAGACTTATTTAAACATCCAGCAGAGCTCTAATAAAAAAATATATACACAATTGTCATTAAATGTTCAGTTCCATTGATACCTATCTCTATTTTTTACTAAAAATAAGCATTTTGCTTTATTATTTCAATCTACACAGTGAATCCACATGTTAGATAACAGCATTAAAATATGAAGATTGTGATTTGAACATTTATGGAAATTTTGATCCATATAAGAAAACTGTGTTTAGGCCAAAAATTGCTCTTCTCATCTATAAAAATCCTTAGAAAAACTTCTACGGTGCTACAAGTCCACTCAGGATCAATCTTGCAAGAGTAAGTGAGCAACTGGGTTGTGGATTACAGACCAAAATGTTAACAACTTGTCACCATTTGAGTATCTAATTCTCCAGTTGTGCATGTGTATATTACAGTAATTTCACGAATACAAGCTGCACCAATTTGACCAAAATTTTGGTGGAAACCCGCAAGTGCGGCCAATATTCCGGGGCGGCTAATACATTAACAAAATTCTAAAAGCTGCCAACACGGAAGTGAGAGCCCGCGGCAGCCCCAAGCCAAGCTGGAGCCCGGCCGGCCCCGGCAGAGGTGGGAAAGCCTGGCAGAGGCGGGGCCAGCAGTGTGGGGGGCGGGCGGCAGAGCCTGAGCCAGCAGGGCGGGGCAGGGGGGCGGCAGAGCCCGGGCCAGCAGGGCGGGGGAGCCCGGGAGAACTGGGGCTAGCAGTGCAGGGGAGCATGGCAGAAGCAGGAAGGCCGACGGGTGGGGCTGCCTGGCAGTGGGGGAAGCCCAGCAGAATCGGGGCCAGCAGCATGGGGGAGCCCGGCGGTGCGGGGGCCTGCAGTGCCGGCCAGGGCGAGGAAACGCGGCGGTGGTGCAGACAGGAGGGGGTGGCCGGCGAGCCCGGCGGCGGGGCTAGGGAACGCGCCGCGGCCGGCGAACCCGCCGGCGGGGCTAGGGAACGCGGCGCGCCGCGGCCGGCGAGCCCGGCGGCGGGGCTAGGGAACGCGGCAGCGGGGCGGTGCTGATGGGAGAGGGGGGCCAGTGAGCCCGGCGGCGGCGGCAGTACCACCCGGCCAGCCCCGCCGAGCCGTGGCGCTGAGCTGGGCCACCCGGCCCCGTCGGCAACCATGAGCGGGCCGAGCCTTCCTGGCCCCGCCCCGAGCCAGTAAAGCCCGCTATGCCGCGATCCTGTTACTAATTGGCCAATTTGTGAAAGCTGCGCACGGATTCTCGCTACGAACGAAAGTGCGGCTAATATTCTGGTTGCGGCTTATCTATTGACAAAGACAGCAACATTGTCGAGGCACCGGGGGTGCGGCTTATAATCCGTGTGGCTTGTATTCGTGAAACTACTGTAACTCCAACAGAGCTCTGGGAGGGTGCAGGGATGAGCCTATACAACTCTCTGCATATCCACACTCTTTTCCCACTTTTTTTGAGAAATATTTTAATACATCTCAACACAGTTTTCACATAAATTAACTTTTCTGGAAAGAAATTTCAGAATTTCTTTTTGGACTCAGAGGGGAAAAGATAATTTTATAAAAAATATTAATTTGTCCATAAAACTTGTGTCACATAAATGTTGAATAATAAAATCTCATTAGAAAATATGTGATATTTATTTTAAATGCATGCTTAACTATAACTGTGCAGAAAAAATGCAGGATCGGATAATGATATACACTGTACATATACTGTATGCATTTCTTTTCATCATTCAAAGAACTTTGAGGTTGTGTTAGCTTTAGAGTGATAAAATCAATAAAAGTCCAGAAATTTTGTACGGTAGTGCTCTAGCAGAAGTTGTGACTCTTCATTCAACTATAAAATACAAAACATTTAATTTTTCATTATAGCTTTATACTCTCTATTCTTCCATTTCAAAACCACCTAGCTTGTAGAATATTAATTGTGCTGCTTTTAAATAACATTGCATGAATAACACTATATGGAAAATGGTGTAATCAAGTGTCACTATATCAGGATATTTTCAAATGATAATTCTCTCCTGCTATTACAGAAACACCAGAGCTGTTGCAGTGATCCTGGATGCAAAATACATGATCCTGTTTCTTTTCAAAAGAGAATTTTTAAATCTGTTTGAACTGTTCCCCTCTCCCACCAGACTGGTGATGAAAAATAGAATTAACTGTGTGTAAAGCATTAGAGATGTGAGGAAAATTAAGGCAACAATGTTCTCTAGGTTGTTCATAAAGGTAATAACAAAGTAGCAATAACAACATAATCAAATCCCACCCAGCGCATTCTTATCTTTACAACGAATGAATTGTCATGATTAAAACAATGGATCTCCTTCCCTGCCTAAAGCTGAAAATCACAATGATCTGAAAACTCTGAGAAACAAATGTCCTTTTCTCTGTTTCCACTGTTCAAGCAATCTCATCATTGATATCACATTCATGTTTTTCATAAACCACACAGCACTAACAATTGCCTTTCCATATTGTCTCAATAGGTTTATTACTGAAGGAAGAGTGGCTGCATCAGAATGAAAAACTGTCAATGGGCCCACACCCTGCTGGACAGCTCCAAATTAATCATATAGTTCATTACAAAAACAGCATTTCCCTCTTTTCCAGATGACAGTGATTATAGCCAGCCATGGAAAAGTTCCTCCAGATGAGGTGCCTGAAGGAGAGCACTAATCTGACTTTTCTGAGAGAGCTATGCTTTCCTTTCCCAGAGGCTTCAAAACACCATAAAAGAATGTTTCCTTGGCTTCCCCCCATCTTTTCCCCTCAACATACACTTCTCAATTTATTGAACAGCTTCAGAGCCTGAACTCCAGAATTTAACTCCTGCATATCTGAGGTAAAGGGGCTTCAACCTGATTAGCTTGACTTTCCTCAAGTCCCTTTGTTCTTTTCTATCTTACATTGAAAAGGAAAAGAAAGGAGCAGAAGTGGGGGGAAACACACAAGAAGCCATGAATGGATAATCTACTTCTTTTAAATGTCTTATTTTCTCAGGTACTTAACCCATGAAGTGACACAGAATAAGACAAGAAGGAAAGACCTTTCAAGAGGAATAACCTACAATGTGGTAATGAAGGCCAAGAAGTTGTGCTAAGTTTACTGATGGTCTCTTAGTTATGAATGATAGAAAGATGGGATAAATACTGAGGATAAATCCACAAAATAGTCATATGTTTGTTTTTGAAGAACTACTATGCTTTCTCTTGACCAAAAGAGGGGGAGGGAAAAAACCAAAGAAAGAACCAAACAAAATAAACCTACAGGGTACTCCCAACACATAAATCTCAGTTTCCTCTAGGGCAGGAAGGAAAGGGTTTGACACCTATGGAGCATAGAGTGCCTTGACCTTTTCAGAGAAGTTTCTCACTTGAGATTCACAAGTAACAAAAGAGACAAAGATTAAATTGTGTGGCACTTTGTCACTTGAGATGGTGATGTTTGCTCTTCTCACAGAGGATGTAGAAATATTCCCCAAAAATAGTATTACCTTGGGAAGCACTAGGTATTTGGACAAGAATTTCAGCAAGACAAAAGCTTGAAACCAATGGGCTCTGGTACAGAGACAGTCTATTTTTATGGTTGACTTTGACCTGGAAACTCTTATGAGTCTCTTTAGAGACCCACAGTTGTCTGCTCAATAAGAAGGCAAATCTCCACCCCAACATGATATAGTTCTAAAGGTCATGAAGATTTTCTCCTTTTCTAGGCTTTACTATATTAATGGATTTTTTTACAAAATGGGGAGCATTATATAAAAAAAAAAAAAGTCTACAAAAATATAGCTTGAAGGAGCTCTTTTTTTCTTTGTTCTGAGGTTTGTAATGTATCTTCTTATTTTCTATTTCTGGTATCAGAACCTCTGTTTTGTTTCTCATTACAAACTACAGGAACAATCTTATTCTAAATCATTATTTGATAAACAAATCAATGCAAGAGACATATGTTATTCCTCAAAAACAGCAAAAATGTAAACATCTGCTCTAAATCCCCAAATGAAACACATTTTCCTTCGGGACATTTAAGTTTTCATTTCCTGATATATCATCTTTCGTGTCTCAGCCTTCTTATGGGAAATCCTGAAGCCATTACTCTGGATAAGAATAAATAAATGTAAGAACTCGAAAGCAATTAGGGAAAAAACCCAACCCAAACCAAACCAAGCCAAAACATCCCTGATTAAATTGTTTACAATATACATAGGCCATGTGATCACAGCTAGATAAAAAAAGTTAAAAAGATTGACAAGATTTTTTCATTTGTCATCCCCCTAAATATATGTTAGCAGGTCTTTGTAATTTATTTTTGTATTTGGAGGATTAGGGAAGATGAGAAAGGGCTGGATAAAGCAGGTTACTTCTGCTTTGAACATAGGCTTGAATACCATGATATGAATTTATGTAACTACTATGTATCTACTATACTTGCCAGTGCTGTCACTGTGCTGTCAGTGCAAGCAGATCTGAATATGCGGATTTCTCTGAAAGGTTTGACCTGGAATGAAAAGTACCAATCACATTTAACTTTATGACCCATCACATCTACAATTTACCCTTTTACAACTCAGGATTTTTGCAAAATGCGAACAGATTCCACAGTGCAATCAATACTGTTCAAAATAAGCATAAAGCTATCAGATGAAAGTAAGACAGGATAAAATTTTGATGATAAAGACAGTGGGCAATTTTAAAAATCATCTCAATGCACCTAAAATGGGCTGAGAATCTTTATTGCTTTCTGACATAATATAATCACTGACATGTTATGTTTCTAAAAGATCAGATTTAATAGTACTTCCTCCTGAAACACTAAAGTATATAGAGTTTATATATTTAAATTATTGCATTATTAATATATTGAATTAAACTGAGTGCTTCAGAGGGAAGGGTGAATACCAGCTAGTTGATTTAGATAAGCCTGAAATTAAAGCAGTTGCAGAGGTTGACAATGTTTGTCTGTATCTACAACCATGAGATTATGTTGATCATTTACAATGTTGTGTTTCAGTACTGGGTCCTGACCTGGTTTTCTGCTCTGAAAGAGGGAGAGTGTCTTTCCATGTTAATGAAAGTAATATAATGACTTCTTTTTTGCTGGTTCTTCCCTCACATTTTTCAAGTTTAAAATTAAATATAAAATTAATTAACATTCTCTCTAGTAACAGGATTTAGATGTTTATCTTTTGCAAATCAGCCTGTTTACAGACATTAAATCTGTGAGTGGATTGTAGTGTTGACATTAAATAATCACATTTCAGTTAATTAGACAAATCTTACTCTTACCATAGAAAAGTGAAAGTAGACATTCTATTTATGCTTGTATTTAAGATTACTAACATCTGTACTTTTTCGTGGCCTATGTAACAAATTGAAGGATTTGAAAATTTTTAAATTTTTCATTCATATTGTTTGCTTAGAATACTGCTACAATACTATGTAAAATATCTTTCTTAATGCATCTGTGATTGGTATAATTAGAACTGTCGATTTGTAAGTAGCCAACTGCTTAAATTAGAATCTGCATGCTACGCCGAATTTTAAACATGAATTCTGTAAAGGCTTTGTTCCAGCTTCCTTGAACTAACAGGGTCAAATTCTTCTTGAGATGTACATCTGGCCTCAGTTCCTGAAACAGGACATACTGTATTTTACAAAGAACACTAAAGATCAGCCAAGTGACCTTTTATGTATTTTACAAATGCAATTGCACAGTGTGCAGCTGCTGTGGTATCCTTCCAAGGTGTTCCCCTTATTTGTCCCTCTGTTTCTCCCAGTGTTGCAAACTGAAATGATTCCATTTCTAATTACATATTATATTATTAAATCCCAGTTGTTAAGTAGGAGAGCAAGAATGCCTGAAAGTAACATCAGCAGCTCAGTGTCTAGAAAGAAAAAAAAAAAAATCTGAAATGATTTCCAGTATGTTTTTCTTCCAAAATAAGTTTTAATACTGTGGTTCATCAAAAGAAAACAAAACAATAATATATGCTCTTTGACATGATTTGTCTTTCTACTATAATGTACTGAGTAATGTACCCTGAACTTGAAATAACACAACTTTCTTGAAATTCAAAACAGAAGAACAATTTTTTCAAGCATGCATCCAGTGATTATACCCATTTAGAGAGGACAATAATCTCATAAGCAATAAATTAAACTGACTGTGAAAAATTCTTAGCCAATGATTTTTGCTTCAGTTTTTAACAAAATTATTTCATATTGATATATGTTTTTAATTTAACTGATCTGCAGCTAATAGCTTTCTATATAATTATTTAATATATAATAAGTATAAATATATTTATGATATCAAATGCAATATTAATATTACAACTGTAAGAAATTATGATATTTAATGGAGAATTTTCTTCTCTTGAAAACTCATATCATTGGCCACAGCAGTACTTCATTAATTCCTACCACTTTGTATCCTGGTTTCTATTTGAAAGCTTTGTTTTTGTACATCAGAATCTATTGGATTCCCTAAAATATATAAATATATAGAATGAGCAAGTCTATGTTTTTTTATGTGCCTGACTATATATAACATGCATACCCACACACACATATGTGTCTGATTGGAAAAAAAGGATAAATAGTAGAAATACATTGTTAGAATGTCAAGGTTAAAAAAAAAGAAAAAAAAATAAACAAAACACCACCCTTAATGGAAGTGGTCAGCAGGATTCAATGTTCTATGGCTAAAAAGACTGTGATAAAAAAACTTAGCTGCTGTATAAAATCAAGTTAACTTGATAAATGCAGGATAAAGAGCTGGCAATCATGTAAACTTCACACTGCAGAACAGATTTGTAAAAGCTTTTACAGCATATTAAATTCATATGAATCATTAAGTCATCACAGTTGTTGGAGTTTTTTAGGTGTTCAAAGTGAGTTAAGATGTTATTATCTTTAACTGTAAAATTTCTGGAAATCAATGGTCTCATGGATTGTAATAATATTTGATTGCTAGATTTTTCGGGGGATGGGCACTCCATCAGTACTTAATTTTTATTTGCCTGTTCAATTAGTGTTTTCAACTCCAATTAAGCCAATATAAATATTGGTAAAAAAAGGGAAAAGGTCTTCACTATGTCAGAGGTTCCTTCATATGCTTGTTTTGATTACACAAACCCTCAGTTTTCCAATCAATTGAACAGAATGTTGACATGCATTTGTTACATTAAATTACAACAGCTTGTGAGACAGCAGTGGTGCAACACCATGTAAAGAGTACCTTTTCCATTCTTTGTGACACGGTGCTCATCTCTCCAAGGCGACTGTGTCAGTGTTTTAGGTGGGTTGAAGGAGCTGGGGTTTAACTAAAAGTCAAAACTTCCCTATTTTTCTCTTGTCCTTCTCAGAATCCATGCCTTGTAGTGACAGAACTTCAGAGAAACTGAAGTGCTGGAAGGCCAGTTTTCTAAGGCATCCTGAAGTAATAGAATCGCTCAGTTAATCGATGCATAGGTGTTGGCAGTTGGTGGAGTTTTCCACGTGGCTAAGGTTAGTACAGTCTTCAGAGCAATGATTTCTGACAAATCAGAGAATTTCAGACAAATCAGAGAGAGATACATTAGTCTGTATGTCTAGGACTGGAACTAAGGGCAAAAGAAAGTTCACTTTATTTTCAAGACCAAGCCACAACAAAACAAAAAATCCTATTTTACTTCACCAAAGCATTTATATAAAGTCCCTTCTATTATCATCAGCAGAATACCATAACTGTTACACTATTGAGAAGACTGACTTAGGTCAGAAGGTTTGGAAAACACAGGGCACATTGGTTAAAACTGATAGATAACTTCTAATGGTATAAGCTAAGAAAAATAGAGAGATACAGTATTTATTCCATTAGGACACCACAGTCAGGTTGGCAAACAAAAAAAGCATGATTAAATCCCTACTTTCCAAATAAAATAATTCAAGAAAAAAAATTATTAAAAATAGTTTAATATAGTTTCATTGAAGAAAAAGTATGCCTCAAGTATTGATAACTACTCCAAACAGGCGTATCTTTGCTCCTCTGCATGGATTGTCAATGTAGATCTTTTTGTACTTGCAAATGATACTGAATCTTTAGGCATTTACAGTCTCCTGGGACTTTCTATCTGCTGAGGGATCAGGGCCAGCTGTCTGCTGTCAGTGAGCTTCACTGCAGCACCTGAACTGCACTTTGTCAGAATTTCTGACATGGAAATTCTAATGAGAGTTGTACGAGAGACTGAAATAAAGCTGTCAATTAATGACCAATAGTCAGTCATTCCTATGCTTATCACTGGTTGTATATACATATGAAAACTAACAGAAGCTTTAAACCATTTGTTTCTCAAGTTATTAAATTTTTTGAAATTTGAGGGGTTTTTTCACTGTTGTAACAAAAGTGCTCATCATATCTGTTTCAGAAAGTATCAGGGAAGTAAACAAGAGCTGCTTCCCAAGTAACAGGGATTTTTATCATATAGGGATAAACTGATGGTCAAAAATAGGTATGAACACAATAAAAAATAGGGAGTGCTCACTCGTCTTTTTTCTTGCTTGTTTCAAACTGTTCTGAGAGATTTAATTTCAGAACAGGAAAAGATTCTCTTTGGACTAAATGAATCCCTTTTGGCATTTGAATTCAGCAGCTTAAGCACTTCCTATAATTAAGTCCAAAGAAATACTTATTTTAGGCTTAAATAAATCCCCTTGGAGCTGTCAATGAATACCAACTTCTCTGGGCTCCAGAGAGATGTAGGGGTCCAGGGATTTCTCTTAAGTGCCTCATTACCCATTAGCTTGCAAAACACATTTATTTTCAATACCTGTAATATGATATTGAGTTTTAAGAGAGTAAAAAAAAAATCTAGAATCCTGCAGGAATGTCCCCTTATGAAATGTAATATGGAACTAACTTCAATCCCAGTTTTTTTTTCTGACAGAGTGTAAGCTAACATGAAACACCATACAGGAAGCCTTTTTCTTTCTGCTTTTTAGGCTCTCCATCCCCACCCCCATCTTTGAAAACAATGTACAAAAAAGGACTCTTCTGCTGCCTGCAAGAGGTGTCTAATTACTAGCTGGAACTCCATTCATTGCCCAGGTGTCAGGAAAAACAGCCCTCTAATAGCAGACCATTGCACTCCAGTGAACTTGCCCTGCAGGGGTTTGGGCTGCTCGGGGCCAAGCCTAGGGCAACCTGTTCACACCTATATGGAGGATCTATAGTTCTGCTTATAACAGTCCTTCCTAAATTCCTGCACTTCCTCCGCTATCCCCACAGATATTTAAGAAAAAAAATGTAATTGCAGGAAGAAGTAGACGCCTACAACCACCTGTACAGCAATTCCTTTATGCACAGACAGAAATTCTTTTATAAATTGCTGGCTGTATCGTGTAAAAGCAAAAACAAAGTATGCATGCATGAGAAGTTATGAAGCATTAATGCAGAGAAGAAATAGAATTTTTAAAAAATAAATCCACAAAGCAGTCATATAAGGAAGCATAAAAAGAAATATAAAAGTAACTTGTAGAAATTTAAAAGAAGCTGTTTGAGGCAGAGATGCAAGTTATTGATTATATTCTAACTTCTAAAGATCAAATCTAATTCCTTCCCTTCCCTTCCCTTCCCGGAACTTCCCTTCCCTTCCCGGAACTTCCCTTCCCTTCCCGGAACTTCCCTTCCCGGAACTTCCCTTCCCTTCATGTGGGACTGGAGACTGATGGCATAAACAGACACACAGTCTTGTGCGCTTAAATAGCTGAAGCATCTGTGCACAATAGTCATATAAACCCTCATGTTTGTCTTCCTGACATTTCAATTTAATTTTATAGTCATTCTTAGAGCACTAGGAGAGACAAACACATCCCTTTCACACAATTGGCCAGAGCTTCAATCTTGCAGGAGTTCAATTTTAACTAGTTTAAAACTGTGTAGTGCTCAAATTCCACAATGTGTATGCCAAGACACCTATCCCTGTTCATGCAAAATACACTGGGTGTAATTGTAATTGAATTTTAAGTCAGATCAGGAATGCACTTTTGAAACCAAATCTCCTGATTATTGTGGAGCCAGTCTCATCACATCCAGGCTTCTATTAAATATCTCCAAGGACGATGTCTCCACCACCTCCTGGGTAGCCCATCCCAATGTTTGACAATCCTTTCTATGAATAATTCCTCCTGGTTTCCAGCCTGAACCTCCCCTAGTGCAGCTCAAGGCAATGTCCTCTTGTCCTCTCGCTGGTTGTCTGGGAGAAGAGACTGAGCCATAGCTGGCTATGCCTTTCAGGTAGCTGTAGAGAGTAATGAGGTCTTACCTGAGCCTCCTCCAGGCTAAACAACTCCACCTCCCTCATCTACTGCTCATTAGACTCCAGACCCTCCATCATATTCATTGCCCTTCCCTGAACATATTCCAGCACCTCAATGACTTTCATGTAGTGAGGGGCCGAAATCTGAACACAGGATTCAAGGTTTGGTCTCAGTAGTGCTGAGTACAGGGAGACAATCCTTGCCCTGGTCCTGCTGGCCACACTGCTGCTGATACAGGCCAAAATGTCATTGGCTTTCTTGGCCACCTTGTCCTGTGCATCCCACTGATTGCACTCAAGATGAATGGATCCATAATCTTGCTGCAGCTGCCTGGATCCTCCTTCCAGCCCTTCTTGTGGATGACATCCCACTGGCCAACCTCTAGTCATCTGGGATATCCCCAGTCAGCCAGGACTGATGAAAAATTATGGAGAGAGCTTTAGTGAGCTTTTCTGACAGCTCCCTTAGTACCTTCAAGAGAATCCCATCCAGCCTCACAGACTTATGAATGTCTAAGTGTCACAGCAGGTCACTAACTACTTTCTCCTGGAAGGAGGTGGGGGGGTGTCTATTCTGCTTCCTGCCCCTCTCTACCAACTCAGGGCATCAACATCAGTTGCCCTGAGGATCACTGGTATTTCTGTTAAAAACTGATGAAAAGACTGCATTAAGCACCTCAGTTCTTGGTGACAATTTCTGCCCCCATCCAATAAAGACGGAAATAAAGAATTCGGAAAGAATGAATAAGGAAACTGAGTGTCACAATGCAATTCCTTCTTTCATATATGAATTACGAAGTGTTTGTAAACTCACAAATAACGGGTAGAAAAGCAGTGTAGTTCTGTATGTTGAAGTAAACTCAAAACCTGTGTTTGTGGTGTAGAGATATATTTACTTCCTGCTATGTGGGCATCCCTACGGAATGAGATTCTGCAGGAATCAAAGAAAGTGGTTGCACTGAAACACTTATCTTAACATGAGATATATTTGCTGGTATGTTCCTGAATATATATTACATACACACATCATACACATATATAATATTGTATTATATGTTTTGCACATATAAAGTTAAATGAATAGCATATTCTTGTATATTTCTTGGGATGAATACTTAACCTAATGCTTTTCACCTCTATAGCTGGGGAACAGCCTGATGTTTACTGAGTGTTAAATGTGATAAAAGCCATGGTATCTTTTCCTTATTCTGTAACCTGGGCTAAAGACAGTCAATTCCACTCAATGAACTGTGTGGCTATTTTTGGCTGGTGCTGTTTCTAAGTCAGCCTCACTCTTAGGAAAGATCAGATATGTCTGAGAGAATGGCAGCAGCATGAGCTATGTTTGTTGCGACGTTGTGCCACATTAATGTCACTCAGTGGCATCCAGAATAAATGGGCTCTGTCCTGACATTTCAGACATAGTCTTGAGAAGAGTATCCCATCTTCCTCCACCCATACCAAAATTCTCCATGTTTTTCTCCTGACAGGGCTCTAAGTACTCTGGGAAGTGCTGTCACTTTGAGGTCTTTTAGTACCACTCTGGGTTAAGAGTTCAGAAAATAATACGCACAAAAATACTAATACAGGAAAGGTATGTCTTCTCTTATAATTATTTGCATTAATTGGAATGCTCCTAATCTAAACAATAGATTTTAATTACATTCAGACTGAACCACTGAAGGAAACAAAGAACTGGTCCTGCTTTTCAGAGTACATACCTACAAAGATGAACTAAGGTCAGTTGCTGCACTTGGAAGCATAGTAAAACACTTCTTGGGTCTCAAGGTTATGAAAATTGTGAAGTTCTTGTCCTTAAATTTTTCTATACACCCATTTTTTGAAATATCACAACCACCTTAGAGGTATCCATTTTTTAAATTTCCATTTCAATCTAAAAGTTTTTACACCCTGTTCCAGACTTTCCTCTTGTTTATGAATATTTTCAAAAGTGTTACAGACAGCCTTCTTATAAGAATTTTATATTTACTTTTAAAATACCTATATTTAATGAGATTTTTTCCTGACATTTTTGCAAATATTATTTCTGAGTAAAAAAATTTTACGGAAGTCTAATTATAAAAATCTTCTAAAGTATTCTTCTTACAAGAAAAAAAATGAATAAATCCACATGTTTTCCTTATTTTCCCAGTAACTGCACCCTCCAATTCAATTTGCTGATATTACTTGTTTTCTTTTTGCCAACTTTCCCAGGCCTCTACTTCCTCTGCAAGGAGAGACCTTTCCAACTGCATTATCTCCAAACTCCCTTGTTGACAGAGAATTATTCTTCCAGTTCCTTTGGAAGGACAATATCCCTTTGAACCATCTGCCGAGGAGATATGCTATTATAATTTTCATTCCTTTTTCTTCCTCTTTCCTCCCTCAAGGAATAAAATGTGTGTACCTCAATCAAAAACTGAATGAACAGCGATTTCTCTCAGATCTTCATCTGTGTTCTTTACATTTTATCCATTCTAGAAGAGGAAGCTGAATGGAACTTTCTGCATCAACTAAGATAAATAATTTATGCCTGAAACATCAAATGATCTTCTGCAGAGCACTGCTTATAGTCTATCTCTAATCTTGCATTTTACCAAAAGGAAAGATTATAAACACCCGGATGAACAGTAGGGAGTCTAAGACATTTTTCTGGAAAGTATCTTCACAGTAGAAGATTTTAAAAACATATGTAGAAATCTGTAAACCTAAAGCCTTGCCTCAAAATAATCTTTCCTGTGTATTTTTGAGCTATGTAGCAATCTTATGTAAACATTACAGCATTAGACCACTGCTTGTTCTATTTACTTGCTATCATAGGCAAATCTGTTTAGTCTCTTTGTCAAACTAT
The DNA here is from genome assembly GCF_009819885.2 of Catharus ustulatus. NCBI lineage: Eukaryota > Metazoa > Chordata > Aves > Passeriformes > Turdidae > Catharus > Catharus ustulatus. The sequence continues at coordinate 74,978,019 of NC_046222.1, read as the reverse complement.
TAATACTTTTGGATTCAATGTTGTCTTGTGCCTCTGAGCTCCATTATTTTTTTTTTTAATTTAACACATTACTGCATGTCACTAGATTTTTGTAAGAATCATGAGAAAATAACAATGCCATTTATTTAGAAATCACACTGTGTATCTAATTTTGTGCCAGCATGATCATGTATGTCTATTTCTGACAGTGTTTGAGTGATGCAGACTACAAAATATATGCTGAATATATTTTCTGTTCTTAACCTACTAACCTTTAATTGCTTTTTCTTTACTAAACATGTCTAATTTATTTAAAAAGAGCTTAAAAAAAGTAGTAATTAACTGCTACTTCTATCTACTACTACTATGGAAAACAGATTACTCTTTTCGGTTTTGGAAAAATCTTTTATATATTTGATGAGTGTTATCATGAGTTGTCTAAATCTTCTGTTCTTTAAGGTAAGAGGCACCACAACTTTCATTCATTCTCATACATTAGATTTTCGACACTTGTCAATGTTTTCCTTGTTTTCATAAAGATTCAATTTAGGCTACATACTGAAACATCCAAACATGAATTCCAGGTGATATTTTAATGTCACTCAGTACTGAAGATAAATAACTTACTTGTCTTGCAACCTTAATTCCTATTTAAACATTTCTATTTGATTTTTTTTCTTCATAAAAATATGGGATAGCGAAATTCTGGTTCCCAGTAATCTCAGAGTGTGTTCTTAAGAACTGCTGTAAAATAGTTTTTCTCACCTTACATTTCTCCAACCTAAATAATTTTATTATTCTCTATGATTATTCTTACTTTACAGTGGCCCTGTTAAAATATCTTTTATTTTCTACTCAGTCAATTTCACTTACAAGTCAAGATCATTTTGTACTCCTGCCCTATGTTTCATGTGACAACCACAGTGATCCTGAGTCCCTCCTGAATTTAAAAGACCTCTGTTGCATATCAAACATATTTTTATCTTGCTGAAAATTACTCATCCATCTACAGAGTCTTCATGGGAGTCATTCCATATCACTGGTTATTCATATGATTTTTAGCTTACTTTTTCTATTTCTGGTGTTCAGTGGAATGATAAAATGTCAAAAGATTACTATACAAAATATTTTTAAACACAGTTAATTAAATGGAAGACGTAGTTCTGTTACCTCAAGGAGAATAGTTTGCAAAATAAGTACAGTAATTTCACGATTGTAAACCACACTTGATTATAAGCCGTACGTTACAATACAGAGTGTGATAAAAGGTATCTATTCTATCACCATCTGTTGAGGGTGGGGGCAGTGATCCTTATCTCAATGGCAGATATTCTGCTAATGGGCCATCCATTGAAACCAGGCGGGGCATTGTTCTTTATCTTTTCACAACCCATCCTTCCTCCAGCCAGTCATTTTCTGCTAATGGGCCATTGAGTCCCACTGTGGGACTGATAAAATTACAGTAATTTCACAACTATGAGGCACACCCTTTTGACTAAAATTTTGGTTCGAACCCATAAGTGTGCGCCTTATAGTCCGGTGCGCCTTATATGATCTAGAAAGTTGTGAAATTTGCAAACCCAGAAATGCGAGCTGCGAGCCGAGTCGGGAACCACGGGAGCCACGGCCGCTGGGTGGGGGGATTCCGGGACATGTCACAGCTGCCGGCTGGGGGGATGTGGCACGGTCGCTGGCCGGGGAGAAGCAGGGAGGAAGCGGCGCAGCCGCCAGCTGCAGGGAAGCGGCAAGAAGCGGCGTTGCCGCCACCAGCCACGGGGAAGTGGTGAAAAGTGGCAAGAAGCGCCACTGCCGCAGGAAAGCGGCGAGAAGTGCAGCCACTGCAGGCCGGGGGGAAGCTGGGAGCTGTGAGCCGTGCCAGCCAGCGCCGGGAGCGGGTGGCAATGCAGGGGCCCCGCTGCACGGGGAGGGCGTCTGGGGCTGTGTTTAAAGGTTACACCGATCTTTGAAAAATGTTTGCAAATTGAGCACCTGCCAGTAATTCATTACTTTGTTGCGTGACACGCGATTCCTCGCTGCAAAAAAAATTGCGCCTTATAGTCTGGTGTGCCTTATATGATCTACAAAGTTGCGAAATTTCCTGAGTCCTGGGGGGTGCGCATTATAGTCCGGTGCACCTTATGGTCATGAAACTACGGTACTTCATCCCATTGGGTGTTGCTCCAGCCAGGGGGAAGAGCCCAACATTTCTTACCAAGATAAAAACTGAGGTTTTGGGGCACTAAGGTAACCCCTTTCTCCACTGGACTCCAGAGGGAAACCGGATTTCTCCACATCACCACTGGACCTCCGGAGGGAAACTGCACCTTCTGCAGGAGCACTGCTCCAACTGAACCACATCTGTCACTGCAAGGGGACTGCAGCCACCATTGAATGGGACTGCTACCAACACCCTGCCTGACGGGGTGTCAGGTTGTACTCTGACTTTGTCAGGGTTTGGAGTTTGTTTCTTTGTAGTATTTCTCTTTAAATCTCCCTAGAAAAGAACTGTTATTTCTAATTCCCATATCTTTGCCTGAAAGTCCCTTGATTTCAAAATTATAATTTGGAGGGAGGGGGTTTACATTCTCCATTTCAAAGAGAAGCTTCTGCCTTTCTCAGCAGGCACCTGTCCTCCAAACTAAAACAGCAACTTTTTGTTCTTTGTCCATATATAAGCCGCACCTGATTATAAGCTACTCTTCGGGTTCGGACCAAAATTTTAGTCAAAATGGTGCGGTTTATAATCGTGAAATTACTGTACTAATATCAGAATCAAGTTGCAGAAAAATTAACACATCAGTGCAAACCCAAAATCTTTCTACACGGCACAGTTTCATCTTGGTAAGTTTTATGCAACACCTCTAATTTGGAAATTAGACAGATACCTTCTGTTACTGAGAAACCTTTTGCACACCTGTCCCCATCTGAATTCCTGGTTTATTGTGCAGTTCTACAATGCCTTTTGTTGGTGACGAATGTTGACACACATTTTATAGATATGATAGTGGGAAGTTATTTAAATTGCTCATGAAATTGTCAGTTTTGGTCTCACAATATAAAAATCTGTTAATTCATGCATTTCTACTTGTTTTCACCTTATTGTGAGTTTCCTCCAGAATTCACAGAAATCACAAGCTTCATTTAAACAAATTTCCTTTGCATATCAGTGTTTTGTAGTGAGGCTTCATCTCTAATGGTTGTTTGTTCCGGTTTTGTTGAGACAGTTTTGATTTTGTTTGCAGAACCACAACTCCATGGACTGGAACTTTTTTAACAGCAAAGATGTGGCCTCCACTATTAAACACTACACTAGTCTGTGGCAACTTAATCATCATTCTATTAATCATATCCTATTTTTGGTATGTTGGCAGACATGAGCATTGATGAAATTCCAAATGACAGGAAGTCATTTAACTGAGCTCAGGATATTTACTTTTTTAATTAGAAAGTAGTACTGGCACCAAAACAAGGCTTAATCAAAATATGAAATACTGTGCATCTTTTATTGTTTAATTAAGCAAGAGCTTTAAATTTAAAGTTAGTATAACATTTTAGCATGCAAAAAATAACTGCACAAAAATGCTCATGACTTGAGAATTGCAAGTAAATGTCATTTTTTATATATGTGCATATATATTTATGCATATATATATCAAGGTACGTAAATGAGGGCATGCGTTTCAACTGGAAAAATAATACTTGAAGGAAGCAATAGAAGGAAACTTTTTTTCTAAGTTGAATATACTTGGTTTTATAAAATTCTTATTTACAGATGCCTGAATGACTTAGCATTCTCTGTTGCAGTATGATCCCATTACTGCAAAATTAGAACTAGAGGTAGGCAGAGATACAATTTTTTCACCTGTAGGTACAAAAACACTAAAAGTCCAAACTCCACGGAGATTACTCACCTCATGTAGCTTCAAATGTCTAAAATTGATCATCAACATGTATTAAAATTGGTTTGTGCTCACTGTACTGTCAGCACAGTAACATGAAATCTGCAAGAGTGCAGTTTGTCTCATCTTCACATCTGAAATCTCAGTTCAGGTCAACTCCCTTTTCTTCTCCATTGACTATGAGGAAACTTGTTATGATCAGCTCAGATTGAAGCATTTAAATCTTACAAGCCTAAACTAAGAGAGAAATGCTCCACATTTTGAGAAATTTAAGTTTTGAAGATAGTGGTGATTTCTTTAAGTCGGTGACAAAGCAATAATCATAACAAAGGCTTTGATTGATATTGATCTTGCAAGCTTTTAGAGCAAGAATTTCACCATAAGTATGCCAACAGGTTCAGCAACCTCACTTGGAACATAGATGTAATGGAATTACTCAGAAAATCAAGGCTGGGATTAAGTACTAATTACATGACAACCCTGGATTTTATCATCTTTGTTGTCTATCAAATTTCATAAATTATATGGGCTCTGTACACTAAACTTATGTGCATCGTCACTTAAACCTATTTAAATCCATTTTGTAGACTTTTGTCATTTCAGTTCTGAAAGATATTGAAAATAGAAGTGCTGATTTGTTTGTAAGGTGCTTGTAGTTTCAGAGGAGACAGAATACAGTGAATTTTCGCATCAACCACTTGTCACAAGGTTTACCAGTCTTCCATTGCTTGATTAAGCCAAGCCTTTTTAATAGCTGTGACACTGACTAAACATCAAACTGTCTTAATCCAAAGTCTGCACCTCTGAAGTGTGTTCTTTTTTACTTTAAAACTTCATTGAACTGACTTTCCTCGAGCTAAGACTTGATAAAATTTTGATAAAACATTTTAAATTGTGATATAAAATGTGTTTTCTCTTCAAATAAGGAGTACTATTATTTAGTGACTAGTGACCTTAACAACTATACTGGAGACAAATTTAATAGAGAAATATAATCTACTTATCTCAAAGAAAATCCATGCCAAATTAATGTTTAGTTGGTAACAAGATTTTCCTAATACGAGAACTGCTAATGGGAATTTACAATGCATATCAAAAAAGATGTAAGATATCTATGGATGTAATATTCTGTATCACTGTTATACAATTCTAAAACTTTCAAAACACTTTTTCACACATAGTGATCACTATAAAGTCATGTCAATTATCTTTCTTTGATGACACAGAACTATAAAGAAAGGTCATTATACATATTGTAGTCATAAGAATCACAAAATAGTACTGTAAAAGGTCTCTTGTGGAGCACAAGAAATAAAAGAACTCGAGCCTGTGGTGTAATGTGGCTGAGCAGAGAGAGTCTATTGTTGCCAGTGGTGGTAAATCAGCTGGCATTCCCTAGGGATTTTAGTCTACACTCGCAAATATCCCTCTGCCAAAACAAGCTGATTTCCTTTCCAATCCCACATGCTGCTCACCCTGATGTCAGAGTAGTGAGGATATCATTGACCAGGAAAATAGTAAAAGTAAATGCCATTAAGAACTTCTTTTCTTACAGTTAAAATTATTTTATAGTTAGAATAAACCTGAGCTTCCTCTGGAAAACACACACAACTACTTCATACTTAGCAGTTTATAGCTAACCATCCTGTTCTCAGCTCAGTACTCCAGCAAGTGAAAGTATTGTCTTTGTACAGAGATATTTTCCTCAAAATGTATCTTCTTCTTTTTCTTTTAATCCTCTCTTGAGAAAAAGGTTTTAGAATTTAATAACACTTTGTTTCACTTTAACAGAACATTGTGGTTCAGATTATTTTCTGAATGGCTGTTTGGAATATATTTCTGAAAAATTTTATTAGAAAGGGATACACATGACAATTTTCTTTCCAGTTTTAAATACATTTAAAAATGGGGATGCAAAAGACTGGTGGAGGCAAAAAACTTCAAATACGCCTCAGCATTCTAAAACCTACACACATTTTTCTGTTACCCTCCATTGTCAGAAATTTGAAGAAGGAAACCATGTAATGAGTTGATTAAAAATAGGGATGGCAAAGTCAAAGAACCAGGCAGAAGAGGTACTAACAGACAAAATTCTGATGTTTTTTCCTTATTATTTGTGTTTCACAGATGATTTTTAACTTTAGAACTAGTGATGACATATTTTTAGTGCCTTTAGTCTATTCTTTTATCTATTTCACCTAAATATATGAATTATATACCTCCTTATACAGGGTATAACCATGGCATTTCAACATTGATTAGAGTAAACAGTTTTTACTTTTTTTTTAATCAAAGAAAAAAATCTCATTACATGCAGATCTCTGAGGCTGGGACAATTCCGATTTAAGAAAAAAGTAGAAAGGACATTTTTATCATTGTAAAGCAAAACCAGGCTACAAGAGCAATTTTATGGAGATAATTTCTTCTTTACTGAGTCCATCTGAGCTCCTCCTAGTTAGTTGCATAAAAAATTACAGGTTTACCTTTCTTTTGAGTATATACTATAAACTGAATACTGTGACTACATTATTGTGTTCATGATCAAAACATAGTTCATCACATTTAACATTTTCCAATATATTTTCATACAGTTTTACTAAGACAAAAATTTCATTTATTATAAGGGAAATCTAAGATGAAAAGCACTACATAAGAGTAAGTACAGCTTATATCTTACTATTTAGAGAGTCAAAAATTCATCACTGCGTAAAATGGAAACCAGTTTGTGTTCCATGTAAGAGTCCTGAATAGGAATGTAACCCTTAGAAAAGGAAAATCTAACTAACATAACACTTATCCTACCATCAGTGCTCCCTGAAGGAACTGCATTCACATTATCAATTTACCCCTTGAACTGTATTCGTAACATTTTTAAGTCACGGTTCTCTCCCATATATATTCTGCTGTATTGTAGCAATTAAATAGAAAATTGTAGCACCTGTGCATGCTGTTTTATTTCCTTCACAGTTTCCAGACGGCATGGAACAGGTGATACAGCAACATGGAAAGTCTCATTTACAACAGGAAAACACTTCAATGTGCATAGCAGTGTGTCTCATCTCACTGCAGCTAGACCTCCACAAAAAGGAAGAAAAAGACCCCCTCAACAATACGAAATTTACAACAAAAAAATTGCACCACAGATGACTAAGAAAAGAGTATCCCCTTCCTTTAAAGAAGAGTAGAGGCAAAGAGAAAGTTCCTGCTTCTCTGCCTACCCTGAGAGTTAGTAACACAGCTAAAAGACTCATCACAAGATCATGACCAACAATTCAGAGCCCTATTGTCATCTCTCCTTTCTGGAAAGACACAGATATGCATTTCTTTTCTTATATATGTCTATTAAAGACAGTTAGTTAGTCATTTTTCTTAGTGTTAAATCATTCAGCACACTCATTACGCTTTGTTTTATGCTTCAACTAAGGAAGTCCAGACCTTATTTATTATGAAAACAATAGCAATACTGCCATCAAACACATTAGTACTGCACAATGGAATGTGTTGCCTCTCAAACCCATTAAGATCCAATCCAGAAGTCTCTAAAAATTAATTCAATAAGCTTTTACTCATCCATCTATCTATACATACACTCATACATAATGTATACAAAAGTACACTATTTTATGTCTTTCCTTTTTTTTTTTCTTTTTATTTCCTTTTTTTTTTTTTTTTTTTTTACTTCCACTGTTACATGAGACTTAGTGTATTTTCTTCTGGAATCTAAAGGCATCCATTCCCAAAAGCTCTCATTTTACCGCTAGAGGGCCAGGGTATACTAGAATTCTTTAACTTTCCCATTATATAGCTAATGGAGGAAGAATCTAGAGCAGGAGCAAATATTATTTCTGGAAGTTTGTCATTGCTTTGTTTTATTTGTTTGCCACTGGACAGTGCTCACAGAATCTAACTGAATTGTTAAGAAATGTAGATTTGAAATGCACAATTCTTGTAATGAGATCAGAACTGCCTAAGTAAATACATTATCTACCAGCTTTACGCAACTGATTACATGTAAATGCTCTCCATACTCACCAATATGCTAAAGGTAATACTTACACGAATGGCTGCACATGTGCACATGCTTTTGAACTCAGTTGCAAGTAGCCTGAGACCTTGCATCAAGTTTTCAGAAATGATTGGTAGTTAGGTTATATCAAATAACTTCCTTGCCATATAAAAGTATATGAAAAAATAATTACTTTAGGATATTTACATAGTTTTACTCTTAGGTAAGACTGCTTTACAACAATTAGGATAAAATAAATTTAAACTCTTGATCAGGGCCATTAAAAATTAATTCAGTGCAGAAAGACATCTGATGGAGTTTCATGAATCTACCTCAGCAATATCTGCAGGAATGATTTTCAAGTACTGGCTAAAGTGCATTCCTGTGTATTTCCACTTAAGCCATCTGCCAATCTTAATACTTATTCCTGAGGGAGGAAATCTTCCAGTGCTGTTTTTCATTTGATTTGCAAGGACATCCTGTTTAGGTACTTATCAAAAGAACAGAAGAATAAATGCCAAATTCCAAAAGTCTTGGCTTAGAAAACTAAATGGGTAAGACTAAAGTAACAAGCTATATTTAAAAGGTGTTGCAGCATTGTTCCTTTATATTTGAAAAATATATGTTGCTGTTTACAGGATAGATATATTTATGCATGTCTCCACAGTAACTGTTCTGTTTCCTAAACATTAAAGGATTTTGCTAAAAGTTGCTAAACTCCACTGGTTTGATGATTAAGGATGAAATAAAAAAAACCAGCTAAACAAGCGAGCTATGCAAGAAGAAATCATGACTGACTTAGGGCACCAGTTAGCTCAGTTGCCTAAACAGTCATTGACCACGGGGTTCAAAGCAGGAGTGTTTATGTTCTCAGATGACAAGAGTTCTGCTACTGTACATGTTTGCTGCCATTGTGTATGAGCCAAGGTCTTGGTGCTTATCTCTTGCTTCAGGCTGTTCAGATCAAGCCAAAGACTGTGCCCAAATCTCGCAAAATACATATGTTGGAGGGAAAGGTGGAGGGAGGTGAGAGAAAGAAACCACACCTAAAGCACTCTCACAGCATTTAGTACAACACAACCACACAGCTATATCCCGTGGACTGCCATTTCCAAAAACTGATGGAGAGAAGCTGCAGGTTTGCCTTGGACTACAGGTGTTCATTTCTTCTTCCAAAAAGAGACTGCCTATCTAGCAGTCTGTGTGCAAAGCTGAAATACAGTGAGAGGATTCTTTCAGTGAGAAGTACAGGAGAGCCTATGCATCACCCATTAGTTAGTACAGCTGCACTCCCTGGCAGGATAAGGGGTTCTTTAAGTTCCATTTCTTGATTCAAAGACCTTATACTTTCTTCATTAAAGAGTCATTGGACAATATGCCCTAACTTTATTGGCAAGAATTAGAATGCAGGGAAAAAAGGCAAGCAGGGACCTGTCTCAGTGAAAAGTGCTGTTTTCTTTGCACCTAATCTCTTGGGAGGCTAAATTCCTAGAGTTCCTGCTAGCTACACAGTACAAAATTTCCATCCTAGGAAAAAATTCAACAAACTACTTTCAAGGTTTTGTGAGCAATATGATTAGGTGACTCTGCCAGCTCTGCTCCATTCCAGGACCTCTTTTAATCAGTACAGCTCTTATTGACACTGAGGCTAGAAGCTATTTCTCTAAATTTTAAACTGATACATTTCAGCTACTCACTCTAGAGGTCTTTTATGGGTAAAGAACAGGGGTTTGAGAAACAAGTCATTTTACCCAAAGTTAGCTACCTAAGCTAAGTTCAATAACTTTGAGTAACCATAAAGGGGTCTATTTCCTCTTGTTGAACAGAAAGGAGTTAAAGTAGCCACTCAGAGAAAAAGTTCTATCATATGAATACCCAAAATCAAGTGAGAAATAGTGTCTACAATTTCACTGGGAGATTTGCTAGCATAGAAGTTGCCAGTCTAAATTTTAGACCATCATTTTAGTTAAATAGCAAAACAATCACTGAAGTTCTGACCAAAATATTTTCTTATTTAAAAAGAACCCTAAGAACAAATCCTGGATTTTTATTCATAAAACATAAAAGTTGATTGAAGGCACTGTTGCAAATTTGGAATCTTTTGCTAACAGGAAAAAAAAAAAGTTTGATTAAAGGTGGCCTGATTTACTGTTATTAGTAAGCCGTATATATTTCTGCTTTGAGGAAACAGACAGCATAAGTGTTAATGTGAATCTATGACTAGGAGCTTTCAAATACACTGTTGGAAAAAAGAACAATAAAGTCTATTTCCCAGGTATCCCACAAATATTAGCACCTGAAATTACTTTTGCATGGTTCTGTGATACCTCTGTACAAGAGGCAGGATGGAAATGTTTCTTTAGTATTATGTTATCTAGTCCTGCATCAGTCTTGGTCTACATGTGCTTTTCTAATGCCTTTCTGCTCCTATGTATGCAGCTTGCATAATGCTGGGCTTTGCTTCCTGCTGGAATTATTAACCCTGTGTGCTTCTCTTAGTCTCCAGATTCAAAGCAACAAAACATTAAGTTGCTGGTCAAGAGCCCATGTGTGGCTAAAGAGAGGTTAGTGGGGCTTGCCTGTTAATGAAGACAAGACTGTTTCAAACCTGAAAAAGAATGCATTTTTTAAAATCATGGTGGAACATGTTTTTTTCTACAAGTGTGTATAATAGATAGAAACTGTTACTAAAACAACAACAACAACCACCTCCCCCAAAAAAACAAAACAAAAAAACAAAAAAAAACCAAAACAAAAAATCCGACCAAAGCCAAAATGAAGCGAATTTAAAAGAACAAACAGAACCAAAACAAAAACCATGAACACACAAACAAAAACCCAACAACAAATAAATAAACAAAAAGTAAAACACAAAAAAGTCCCCCAAAAAACCCAAGTTAGGGGATTTACATGATGGGGGAATCAAAAAGTGGACACCGTTAGAGTTGTGACTCTCATGAATGACTGCCAGGAAATTGAGAGTTAAAGATGATGTTCCATTTCAATCTCATGCTGTTGTTCCTGTCTCTGAGTTCTCACACACACTGGAGAAAACTTTGTAACTTGAATTGTCTTGGCTTTTTTCACTGCAGTTCCTAATGCTGCCATTTAAATTAGGCCTTCCTCTGCATGAACATGCTCCCTTCATGAACTCCAGGCTTACAGTGACCCATTTTGAAATGCTGCATTAGCTGTAGGAAGAATTAGTTCGTCACTAGTTCGTCACAATAACTGATCATGAGCCACAGAACAGCTTCTCCATCACATCTTGCAGCATGAAACTAACATTTTTTATATTTTCTAACATGGGTCTTTTTCCCTACTCATTTTTTAAAATGGAGATTGACTGCAATAGTATTTTATTAAGACATTCTGTCTGATCTGGCACTGTTAACTCAGTCAGGAGAGACATCTCCCAGCAAAGCAACGCCCATTTGCTCAAAAACCTAAGCTATCACAAAGATATTTTAAAAATTACTGATTACAGTTCAACAAGAGAGTCAGTTTGGCAGGGGTATCAGTTCATAGCCATGAAACACCAACACATCCCTCTAGTCTGTCACTTGATGCTTTGGAGGCAGAATAATATCTATCCTTTGACAAGGAAACAAATCAGCCCAGCGTTAGAGCCAAATGATTTTTGGCGTAGCAATTTATAAGAATGTGGCAGAAACTTACTTGCAAGAGTAGATACATAGTAAATGAAGGCCAGAAAGTATTCAATCCAAGACAACACTAATAAAAAAATCACTGCAATCATCCTGGGTAAGCCAGAAAAAACATCAATATACTATACTCTCACTTAACTTCCTTTTTTTCCCCTCTTTTTCTTTCTTTGTTCCCCTCTCTCTCATTCCCTTAAGACTATTAAAATTCAAAGAATTAATTTATAACCGTGCTGGCATTCCTGTGCATCCTGGCGTTTGTTGCTATCAATTGGCTCTTTATGCCCCTCGGTGGAGGCCGGATGTTTGCAGTTGCTGGCAGCTGTTGTTGGAGGCCCCAGAACAGCTGATGGGCTGGCAGAGACATTGAGAGGGAGCAGCGCAGAGCCTGGGAAAGAGCCCAGCGCTGAATGCGCTCGCCTCCGATGGGTAATTAGCTCGCTGCACGCAAGATCAGAGCGCTAGCCCAGCAGATAGGGCAGCTGACCCACTTTCCAAAAGTCATCAGAAATTAGAAATGGTAATACTTTCACAAGAAATGTAAAGAATTTTGTGAATGGAATGGTTGGCTTTTTTTTTTTTTTTAACCAAAGAAACTCTGCTAGAAGTTGATCTCCTTTGAGCATTAATTTAAGCAAATAGTTATTGTGTTATGGTTATTTTTCTACAGTGAAATATTTGAAATATTGTTTAAAAATAAATTTATATGTACTTGTCTCTGAAATTTGTGGTTGATACAAATTTTTAGGCATAACTTGTTGTACCAGTAAATCATCTGGGATTTTTTAATTTGTTTGGTTCTTTTTTCCTTTTTTTTTTTTTGTTTGTTTGTTTGTTTTGATTTGTTTGGGTTTTTTTTTTGGAAGGGGGAATTACTTTCAAGTAGTTAACCCCTATTTTTTAAGATTTGATCTAAAAAAAAGTCAGGAAAAAGATGTTATTCATAAAAATAGAATTTAGTCTCCATTTTTTTACTTTCATTTATCATATAGACAGGATCAGACCCAAAGCCAGATGAGATCAAATTAAGGTCTCTGTGTCCTAAGGGGATATGCTGTAATATTCAAGAAGTATCTGCATGCATGGGGGGTGGGTATGTGTATGTGTGTGTTAGAACACACCACATCCTTTTTCATATCCTGCATTTAGACTGCAGTTCTTTCAGGATCATGAAGTTCTCGGAAATTCTGATCTAAGCACGGCAGTAAAACATTGTCTCATACAGCTATGACACCAACTCCCTCTATGCTCTGGCAATGTTTTCATGACTTTCCACAAAAATGAAGAAAATTATTATCTATTTCACAGATGATTTTGGGAAAAATAAAATTATTTTTGCAACCTACTTAGAGGAAAAAAAGACATTATCATAACTCCAAGTCCAATGCTACAGCTCTTATTAGAAATTTGCATTATAAAACAATTTGGATTTTGTGAGTCACAGTATTAAAGTCTTGGCAGATGCAACCTCTAGAGTCAGTGCTCTACCTCTGCTTGGACCTGAGAATTGCTACCTGTGGTGCATGGTATACCTACTATCTGCACCTGAAGAAACCACAAGTTTTTCTTTTGAGTGGAAAGATGCAAAAAAGTATTTTAACAGATATAAAAATTCACAGAGAACATCAATGAGCATCCTCTTCTCTTTTAGTTTACTGTATTTTCAATTAACAGTGACATTTGATGTTGGGGCACCTCTCAGGAGAATAAAACAAAAACCTAGGAGAGGAAACTCAGGTTTAGAAGTAAAGGCATTAGAAGCAAATCACCGGAAAGAGAAAGGATATATGTGTAATTAATTTTTACTATTTAGTTCCCCTGGGAATCTGCAGCTTGCAGAGGGAGAAACTGTTGACTTCATCTGTGTTTGGAAGTCAGCTACACACCTGGGGTAGAATACATAGGAAACTGTACATTTTAGAGAGAGGTCTGAAATACTACTTTCATAAAGAGGTTTTGGGGATGGGGAGCACTCAAGTTTCTAGTAGTTTCCATTCATTTCCAATGAAAACCATCTGAGAGGAGCAAGCTAACCGTGTAAGTGCACAGGTTAGTCTGTATCATATCTCCCTAAAATTAATTCTTGGGCCTGAGATTACTGCTTCCAGATAAGAAAGAGGAGGGGGCATATGACAAGCATAGACAGGGGGACAGACAAGGGGACAAGAGATGGGAGACAGAAAGAAAAAAGTAGAGCACTATGTATTTTGCTAGTGACTGGTGTTCATTTTCATTAATTACTGAATATTATCAGCATACTGAACTGTTAAAGAGAAAAAAAAAAAAAAAAAAAAAAGAGGACGCAGTACCAAAGAGATTTATTATCTTGGAGTATCAAAAACTGATGTGACTTCATGCTATGACTCTGAAGTCATTCTAAAAGATACAGCCATTCATATTTATAAAAGCCATGAGGGGGGAAAAAAAGGTGACAAGAGAAATTAGCTTATTTTCTATTCATTGCCTCAGTACAGGAGAGCTACAAGACAAAATGTCCATGATTTAACTTGTCTAGCTTAACTAGATTAGTTGGGAAAGAATCTGACAGTAAAAACCAACCTGTTCCTGCAAGTATTCTGCTTTCGGAATAGCTTCCATTGTCATACCAGATGTGTTGTAGCAATCTGGTGACCCTTTCTGAAGGTAAAAGAAGAAAGTGAGGAAGAGTTCGATTGTTTTCTAAACCACAAATTGAGCTCACAGTTAACTGAATGCAAATGTAACTTAGAGTGCCTAAAGCAGAATGATATATGTGAGTCAATCGTGCTATCTCCGATGGGGGCTTGTGTGAGCTGATTTATCTTAACCCTAAAGCAAGAATGCCTTGTATGATAACATCCCATTTTACCCATTCCTCCCATCTGGATGTAGTACAGGTGTAGGCATATGCACCAGAGATGCCTTAAGCTGAGGGATTGAAGTAATTCGCTGGACTTGGCCAACATCTTTCTTGTCCCTCTTCCAGAAAGTTATTCCATGCTTTCACTACAACTTCAGATCAGCAGTGACCAAAACACTCCATTACATGAGCTATGCTGAGGTACTAGAGTTTACAATTCACTCCACCCATCCTGTTTACATGCCTCAGTATGGAAAGCAATGAAAAACATCAACATGAGGATAACGTGACGGGAAAGGGAAGAAATATTTGCTGCTTCTTTTCATTCCTGAAGGGCATGTACCCACATCAGTGTTTGGGCTGGTGTGGCACTCTTTCTAATTTTTCTATTAATTGCCCACAGCCACAATTCCTCTACCAGGAGGAACAGTTTATAAAACAAGAGGGTTCTGCTATTTCTTTCTAATTCAACCAACTGCACCGAGAATCCCACTCCTTATCACGTGTCAGAGCAGGCTGAGTACACATATGAAAGGTAGAAAGGAAATGTTAAATATGTTTATGATTGATTATAAAAAATATAAAATGTGCCAAGATAGATTATTCCACCAGTCAACTTATAGAACCCTCCCACATCTACGGCAAAAGTGGGGCATTGCAAGAAATTATTTTTATATGATAAATGAGTCAGTCTCAGAAAAAACACACATGCTATCTGATTTAGAAAAAAATACGAAGTATTCATGGAGGTTTTGTTGAAAATTTTGGCACTTGCAAGTGTTGTGGTTTTTTTTCTCTTGCATTGATAAAACAGACTTCTTTCCCCCCAACTGATTAATATTTGTCTATCAATAAGATGGGTTTAAAATGAGAAATTCTTCCACTATATCTTTTAAAATGTCTTTTTAAACTGAAATAAAACCAAAAAGTCCTCAAAAAAATGCCACAAAACTACTGACCAGTATTAATATAAATCAGAGGAGATCAAGGATGATGTTGACTGATAGGAAGGACTGATTCCTCTGTGTGTATGTGTATGGGTGTGTTCACAAAAGCATGAAAAAAAGTTATTCAGTGAAGGATCGAAAGCCATTTATAGTGGCTTTTCTGTCAAATTCTTCAAGAATTTTATTGTGAATTGTGTAAATGGAGGTGATATCTTTGGCCTGTTTAGAAATACTTACACAACAGGTGCTTTTTCTGATGAGTTACTAAATATTATATAGAAGTAAATAAATCAATTGGTAAAAGAATCCTCTATAGTAAGTGATACTCTTTCTTCAGTGCACCAAAAAAGAGCAAAGGGAAATATTGATTTAAATAAGCTTAGTATTTGCTATGTAGATTTTTATAATTCTTTTTAAATTGAATTTTAAGCCCTTGACAAATTTCAATAAATTCTGCATGGATTTTTTTTTTGTACTTACCTAGATCCTATAAAAGTTATCTGAATTAAACAGGAATGAGGAGACTTAGATACATCCAGAATTAAATAGTAAAAATCTATCTCAGCAATAGAAGTAGAAGAGCATAGCATTTAAAGCAAAGAAAACAAAACAACAGAAGATGGTTTAAAATATGGTCTTTGGATATAATGATGGAATTTAAATTTTCATTTCTGGTTCCCAACTCCTAATATTTTGTTTCCAGGCCACAACTACCTTTTGAAGAGTGAAAAACTATACAGTAATTTCACGAATACAAGCCGCAGTAATTAGACAAAAATTTTGGTGGAAACCCAGAAGTGCGGCTAATATTTGGGTGCAGCTAATCTATGAACAAAAATGTGATATCTGCCCTTACCTAGTATCATACCAGTCCAGTCCCGAGCCGAAACAGTTTGAAATCCATGGTTTCCTGTTGTTCCGACGATGAACCAATCAGAGAACAGCTTATTGCCTGCCTATGGATGGCGGCATTACTGAGGGGCGGGGGTTGTTATCGGGGTGAGTTACCTCGGCGAGTTACCTCAGCAGTTCGATAAAAGTGTGTGATATTTCTCTGTACTTTTTAAAGTGTTTTCAGTCTTGTGCGGCTACGGGGTTGGCTGGGCTCGCAGGGAGAGGGCTGGGGGAGCCTCTCTCCCCGCAGGGAGAGGGGTAGAACGGCCACTCGGCTCGCAGGGAGAGGGCTACAACGGCCGCTCGCCCCGCGGGGCTGCGAGGGCTAAAACGGCCGCTCGCCCCGCGGGGCTGCGAGGGCTACAACGGCCGCTCCCCCCGCGGGCCACGAGGGCTACAACGGCCGCTCCCCCCGCGGGGCTGCGAGGGCTACAACGGCCGCTCCCCCCGCGGGGCTGCGAGGGCTACAACGGCCGCTCCCCCCACGGGGCTGCGAGGGCCAGAGTGGCCACTCCTGTGCCAGCACGAAGATGTGGCTCCGCTCGGAGCTCAGCTGCCTGCCCGCGCGGCTGAGCGGCTGTTTAAAGGCAACACGGATCCATTGGGAATGCTCGCAAAATGACCACACTATTGTTCCTGTCTTTTTCGGCTTGTAAATAAAGGGTGTGTCTTTTTTCACTTGGAAACAATGTTTCCGAGGTCGGCAGTAAGCCAGTAAGCCCCGGCGATCCCGCGATTGTGTTACTAAATGACGACTTTGTGAAAGTTCGCGGCGAACTAAAGTGCGGCTAATATTCCGGGTGCGGCTTATCTATTAACAAAGACATCAATGTTGCCAACACACCGGATATGCGGCTTATACTCTGTACGACTTGTATTCGTGAATTTACTGTAATTTCCATTAAAAGGTATCAAGAGGATAATAACTATCAAGAAGCAAACAATCAAGAGGATAGCTTACAAAGTTATAGCTGACAAAATGTCTAAAACCTAATTTTAACAATGACTCAACAGTTAATTCCACTTTGCCTAGAGACCAAACCTCTCCTAGATATGAAACCGACCACGGTGAGGTACTTAGTCATATCAAATAGCTGCAGTTTAAGGTGATAAAGCAGGAACTCATTATTACTGCTAAAATTTTCATAAGAATCAGCCTCAAGGAACTCTAAAAAGAATCAGCTTCTCTCATAGGTGGAACAAGCAATTAAATTTGCAGTTAATTTTTCCTGCATTGACCATTATAATCCTCATGCCTCAGTTATTTAATTCCTTACAAATTCTTACCATTTGAACTCCAATTTTCTAAAATTTCTTTTCCCTGGGGTTGGTTATGCTAAGAAAAATTTCAGCAATAATGGTTGTCTTCAAGTTTTTAAGACTTGTCTTTATAAGTTCAACAGTCTTTTTTTATACAAAATACTCTATACATATAAAACTACCAAATTATTTTCTAGCACTATGAGGTAGGCTTGTTAGACACTTGAACTGGAACAAAAAAAAAATCACATTTGTGCTGTCAGTTCTTAAACAATTGATTTACTGTAAATAATCAAATAGGGATAAAAATGAGCATTAATCTAATAATTATATCATGTTCATTATTATAAAGTGTAATTTGAATTACCCTGCAGTACTTCTAGATTTTTTTTCTTAATAAGCTGAATTTCTAGGAAGGGAATTTAATAAGAAATCTCATTTATCCATTCTAAATGTTAGTAGATTTCCTGTTTCTATTAATTCTTCCCAGAAGAATATTCATGTTACAATGAGGTAAGCACAGAAAAGAGTTCTCTAGCTAAGACATAAGTGCACTGGGTCTCTCAATTTTAATTAATACAAAAAAGACCCTGATCAAAGTAATTTTATTAGGAAGACTGAAAAGTGTCTCTGAGTAGAAATTTAAATGTGAGGGCTGGATCGAATGGAGTTCAATGCCAAAAGGACTTCTTTTGGAAATTTTAGGTTTGACAAAATTTAAATTTTGGGGGAAAGAGAAGAAAACAGAAACACTGAGTATTTAGATTCTCTGATATGATCATGCTAGTAGGAAATTTTGTTTTAAGATAGTTGCAATGCTAACATACAATACTGGAATTGCATTTAATTTAAATTTTCATGTACTTTTATTTTTAACTTCATCGTTTTTATTTAACATTTTATATAAAAGCTTTTGCTGTTAAACATTTTTAAAATTTTATTTTAGGAGGTATATTCTGAAATATTTAAATTCCATTATTTGAGAACTGATTATACATTAAACTTTAAAGATTGACATCAAAGTGTAAATGATTTTAGAATATTCTTATTTCCAATAGCTAGAAATTCTGGTCTCCAGACAACACTATGAAAAACTCTCCAGTGTACTGCTGGGTGCTGACAGCTAATGTTTAGATGCCTAAATTTGGGTGACCATAAAATGATGATGATTTCAAACATGATTTTCAGAAACCTAATCAGAAAATGGAAATTCTTTGGGTTGAGAGAAAAATATTTATATATTTAGTTGCCATCATTTTGTTCCATTTCAAAACTATATTAATTGCAGTTTTAAACCATATGTATATAGAGACATATATAAGACCTATAAGGTTTCATAGATATAACTAAGTTTTCTAACTTCTCCTCTTCAAAACAAAGGTGGTTGTACATAAGTATATTCATTTAAAAAAATAAGATATTCTTTTTCTACATGAAACCAAAATGAGATGAAGGCTAGGCATTGTTATTATTGAGTAGATAGTAAAATTTGACAGTTTCAAATACTTTTGGGGCTGGGACATAGCTAACTAAAATGTCTGGTATAAAAGAGGGGGGAAATCCATTGCTTCATTTCCCACTAGTTTGAAAACTGTCAGCTGTTTGATAGCCCTGTTTAAAAAATAGCTGACATGAAACAGTGTTGCAGCCTCTGAAAATGTTTTTACACTGCTCACAACTGTAAGCACAGTCTCCCTCTCAACATGTAAGCCTTCATGCAGAACAAAGCTGCTGTGGCTGCTGCCTTTATGCAATTCAAAAGTTTGATGTGCCAGACTTGGCATAAGCCTATCTCTCATTAACATCAAAGGCTCTCAAATAAAACACCATTAGTGTTGTTTGGGATTTTCATGAGCAGTCCATATAAATACACATCTCTTACACTGCCATAGTTGTATTATCCTTCAACATTAATGATGACTCTGGGACACAGAACTCTGATTCAGAGCTGGACTTTGAATCTCCCACATTCAACCCACAGACTCTGAAAAGTGGGTTGGAGTCCAGTGTTTTATTTAGAAGTATTTAAAAAAAAAAAAAAAAGAAATGTTAAGATTTGCAACTTGGTTTTGCAGACTGTTCTAACATCTTCCATATGTGACTGCCTCTCTCTCCCCCTCTATCATTGCCTTCCAGGCTTCATATCTGACTGTGATGCATCTAACTTCTCGGTTATAAATGTGCATCCATTCAAACATTCTGAACTTGTAGGGAAATCACTCAGAATGGACTTTTAAGCTTTCAATACTATATAGTTAAAGTGTCATAAGAGAAAAATTCAGATGTGTTTACTTTCTTTGAATCTGCTTCTAAACCTATCAAAAACTCATATGTTCCTAATATTATTATTTTTTTCTGCTGTTTGGTTAAATGAATCAACTGACTGTAGTTCAGAATTTCTTGAAGATGTGATAATATTGAAGCTTGTCTGGTATACATATCCTAAAACCTATAAATCAGAGTATGAAAATGGTGGCAATGTTTTGAAAAAAGTGGACCAACATATTAAATAGCTTCTTTGATTTAAATTTACTTGGTTTTAATTTCTATCTCTTGCTCCCCATTCTAATGTCTTTAGGAAAAGTCAGGGTAGCTAAGATGCCATAAACTTAGGTTATCAGCTCACTATAAGCTTCCCATTCTGGCAATGATTTTATTCTGGCAAGCCATTCCAGGTCTAGCCACTTTTGTTGCTGTTGTCCTAGTGAATGCAAATAGCTTAGAGCACATAGTTTTTGCCAACAGAAATCGCAGTTAATAACAGTAAAAACAAATTAAATTATCATGTACAGTGAAAAAGAATACAAAATGACCATCAAGAAGGTGAAAACAGGACTTGAAGAGACCTTTCTCACCTCCAGCTAAGGCAGATGGTTTGATTTTAATAATTACAGTAATTTCATGATTATAAGATGCACCTGATTATAAACCGCACTTCCGGGTATCAGCAACTTTTCATTCTTTGTCCATATGTAAGCCGCACCTGATTCTAGGCTGCACGTTACAACACAGAGTGTGATAAAAGGTATCTATTCTATCACCATCTGTTGAGGGTGGGGGCAGTGATCCTATCTCAACAGTAGATATTCTGCTAATGGGTCATCCATTGAAACCAGACAGGGCATTGTTCTTTATCTTTTCACAACCCATCCTTCCTCCAGAGAGTCATTTTCTGCTAATGGCCCATTGAGTCCCACTGTGGGACTGATAAAATTACTTCATCCCACTGGAAGTTGCTCCAGCCAGGGGGAAGAGCCCAGCATTTCTTACCAAAATAAAAGCAGAGCTTTTGGGGCACTAAGAGAGCCCCTTTCTCCTCTGGACTCCAGAGGAAAACTGGATTTCTCCACATCACCACTGGACCTCTAGAGGGAAACTGCACCTTCTGCAGGAGCACTGCTTCAACTGAATCACATCTGTCACTGCAAGAGGACTGCAGCCACCATTTAATCGAACTGCTACCAACACCCTGCCTGAGGTGTCAGGTTGTACTCTGACTTTGTCAGAGTTTGTTTCTTTGTTTCTTTGTTTCTTTGTAGTGCTGTATTTCTATTTTAATTTCCCTAGAAAAAACCTGTTATTCCTAACTCCCGTATCTTTGCCTGAAAGCCCCTTGATTTCAAAATTATAATAATTTGGAGGGAGGGCATTTACATTCTCCATTTCAAAGAGAAGCTCCTACCTTTCTCAGCAGACACCTGTCCTCCAAAGTAAAACAGCAACTTTTTTGTTCTTTGTCCATATATAAGCCGCGCTTACGGGTTTGGACCAAAATTTTAGTCAAAATGGTGCGGCTTATTGGCTAAATTTTAATATGTTATACTGCATATGTGCCAGTAAAAATTTCAGGCACATTACATTGGAACAAATATATCAAGTAACCTTGTGTATAAATATGAACTTTTAGAATTCTAGGTAATTTTCTTTACCAGGACACTGTCATCAGATTTTAATCAACATTATGTATTTATCATGAAATTGTGAATTAGTCTTTAAAAGGATGAGTTATCCAATATTTTAAGTACTTCTCCTTTTAATAGGGATTGCAACTTCAAGTTATATAAAGAAATTTAAACAAACAAACCTGCAGTTATAAATAATTACACACGGAAACGCTTTGTAAATACTGCTTGCGATGTTTCCTTTATGCACATTTTTGTTTCTCCTCATTCCCGCTAGAATTTGGGAGTGTTTGCCATGGACGTATCCTTAGTAGGTTCTGTTTGAGCAACAGAGGAAAATCGTTGTATGTAAATGGCTTATTCTTAAAAGTATATGAAGTTGACATTCCCATATATATGCAAAAGCAAATATGCTGACTCTTGCTCAATTTAGACTTTCTTAAAAATCAAAAACTGCTGATTTTGCATAAAAAGTTTGCAGGTACTCTTTTTGGGCAAAAACCAATTTCTTTGAAATATTTTTAAATAATTATGTGGCTTTTGAAAAAATTCTATTTCATTAAGAAATAATTCTTGAGAGCAATATGTATTCAAGCAAAGCAGCTTAAAACTATTAACAAGTCAGTGATCCAGTTGAATAAACTGATAGAGGTATTCTAGCAAGCACACATATTCGATTAAAAAACTGAGCATTCACAAAATATCTTAAAACATCTTCTAAGGTTTTTACTTAGACATTAAATAATTTTTTCTGCAATGTTTTCTCATTGGTGTTGCCATGTGTAAATATACCCTGTCTTTCCTAATATTCAAGCCCACCACAGGTCTCAAAATTTTCAGTACAGTAATTTCATGACTATAAGGCGCACCCTTTGGACTAAAATTTTGGTCCAAACCTGGAAGTGCGTCATATAGTCCGGTGCACCTTATATAATGGACAAAGTTGCGAAATTTGCCAACCCTTGGAAGTGCAAGCCGTGAGCCAAACCGTGAGGGGAGGCAGCGCCACAGGAGTGCTGAGCTGTGCAATGTGGACCTGAGCGGGCAGCCGCGGGCAGTCCCCGGTCAGTAGAAGCTCCCTGGGGTGGGCAGGACCAGGCAACCGCAGGCAGCCCCCCAGCCAGCAGGAGCTATACAGGGAGGGTGGGAACTGGCAGCATCGCGCTGCCCCGAGCCATGGGAAGTCCCACGCCACCCCGAGTCGCGGGCAGTCCTGAGCCGCCCTGAGCCGTGGTGGCCCTGAGCTGCCCTGAACTGCAACAACCCTGAGGTGTGAGCCGTGGCCGCCCCGAGCTGCGGCAACCACGAGCCATGGCCGCCCTGAGCCCTGCCTCTCCAGCCGGAGGCGGGTGGGAGTGTCGGGCCTCACGCACGGGGAGGATGATTGGGGCTACATTTAAAGTCTACACCAATCTGTGAAAAACGTTTGCAAATTGAGCACCTACCAGTAAACTCCAAGATCATGGGATTCCGTTACTAATTTATTACTTTGTTGCACACGGTACGGATCTTTGCTAGGAAAAAAAAGTACGCCTTATAGTCCGGTGCACCTTATATAATATACAAAGTTGCGAAATTTACTGAGTCCCGGAGGTACGCCTTATAATCCGGTGCGCCTTATAGTCGTGAAGCTACTGTAATTTTGGCATGTAAAGCAGTAGCACTGTCCCAGATTGCTAAAAATTATACCAGATGGCATAGGTATTAGCACTGGAATTGTAAGTATTATTTTGTTATAACTCAACTGATGCTTATAACGTGAGAATTGCCACAGTCATATTTGATGGTGATTATTTGTCATTGACTAATGAGATACTGGGTGCTATTTCCTGCCAAAATGGAGAATATTTCTGAATTCAATAAAAGCTTTGACCAGCATTATTCAAAATGGCACATTGTAGTAATTCTAAACTAAAAGTATTGCTTCTACAAAGCAATTCCCAAATCAAATAAAAAACATTGAAGCAGAGAGAAGATTCTGAGGTATAAATATGTTAATGAAGTGTCTTTGTAAAACATCTGAACTGGATGATGATAGCTCCCTTTCTGACTGTTGCTAAACTGTATGTCTATTCCAAGAGTATGGATGAAAATCCCAGAAAATTTGAGCATAAATTATCTGCTTTTTATGCTACTCAACAGGAAACACTAGTTATAGGTCACAAAAAGTGAAGGAAAAAAGCTTTTATTAATAGGGAAGATTTCAGAAAGTTCTACAAGACATAAAATAATACCCTATCCACCACCATACCATACACCACTGTGCAATGAATATGGTCAAGTCCTTTTGGCTGATCATAAGGAAACACTGAATACAAGCCCTGGAGTTTTTGAGAGTTTGTCAACATATTCTTCTTTGAGCAACATGAAATGAAACTTTACCCCATCTAAAAGCATCTATTGGTAACTAAAAGGAGTTATTAAGACTCTTAATAGCTGTTGCAAAGCAAGTCAGGGGCTACTAAGGTCTCTCCAACACAAATCATGGGCATCATCTCCCAATCAAAATAACTGTAAAGTGGGCTACGGAAAAAGTTATGCGAACATCATATACCTTTACAAAGAGAAGGTTGCTTGATGCCAGAATATTTCACTTCTTTTAGCTGTGGGATGAATTACTGTTTGGATAACACAGCAAACTTGCTTAAAAAAAGTCCTTTTGGATAGTCAAAGTTGTGATTTGTACAGTCAATAGTACATGTAAGTCTATGCCAACTGTTTGTCTTTCTAGCCAAACTAACAGAACTAACTACAGTTATCTTTAGAAACTCCTGAGAAGATTTGCGATACATATTCTTCGGGTTTTTTTGCAAAAAAGCCAAGATGGTAGGGCCTTCAATGTAAATGGAATGACAGAATCTTTAAAGAAACTTATGCCAAAGTTTCTGCCTTGATTGGACACACACAATATAATGTCCAGCGCATTACTGACCCCTTTAGTTGTGGTACCAAACACTTCAGATTGAATATGACCCAAAAAAACCCCTAAATCCCTTCTCCAACACTATTGCAATGAAAAGTGAGGCAAAAATATGTGTAGTGGTAATGCAACGCTGAAATTCATGAAAAAATTTACATCATAATGTTTCAGTCTATCATGACTAATGATACAAAACTTAAGAGATACAAACCAAGCTTTTGAGAGACTAAAACATCATTCCTAGGGAGAAAGAGACCTCTAACTGGAAAAATTTCTTCCCCATTAAATGGAAAGTGGCAGAATAAATCAATAGGACATGCCATGATTATTGTTTAATAGCAATAGGGATGGCATCCTTACCAAATACATTTTATTACTGCTTGGGGAAAAAAAAAGACAAACAAGCAAATGGGTAAAAGAAGGCTGTTTGCCTATTAACTCATGGGAATATCCAAAAGTGTTGTACTAATATTCCTGGCTATGGTCAGTTAAAAAATACTGCATACTTTTTTCAGGAGGTTCCTCATTAAAATTTCCCTGCATATTTCCCTGGATTTGTTATGCATTTTGTTATGTTTCTGTTAGGTAATACCTTCTTCAAATACTTAATGTGGGCAAAAATTCTCATTTCATTTGCTATAAGAGTATATTCTGTGGAAAACTATTTTATTTGAAAGACATATTATAAGATATATACATACTATATATGTTTTTGGTGAGCTGGTAGAAAATAAAGTACTGAGGAAAATAAGCAAATATTATTTATTTTAAACAGTTGCAATTATTTCCTTGTGAGAAAAAGAATGAATCTTTTCAAAAAGATTCTGGGGATAGACTGAAGCGTTTTTCTTTAGGTTTTTTTTTAAATCTTATGTTTATATAGTTCATAAACATTAAATACAAACCACAATTTTCAAAGAGATCTTAAATTAATGTTAAAGTATAGAAACACTGCAAAAACAATTAAAAAAACATTCAAGCCCCAAAGAAAATATTTGCCTTTGGTAAGTCAGTACAAAAGCATTGCTTGTGCAAAAGAAACATGGAAACTTAGACGGTGGAATATGGATGTTTCCAGAGAACAAAGTGCTGTCTTACTGACTTCATGCCGGAGTCAGGCAAAGAATGACAAAGAAATATTATGACAGATTATGCCATGAGCTGCTCATTTCCTGTTACCAAGGAAGAGGCAGAAGCCAAAATATTTCAACCTTCTGGCCTTTATTGTACATCTGCTGTTATATTGTTGTTTAGCACACCGTGTCCTCATTGACCAGAGACTTAGTTAGCACAGTTGTTCCTCCAAAAATTGTAGTTAATAACAGATGTTTTAAAATGCACATTATGATATTTTGAGGTTAATTTTTTTCAAATGACTTGGGAGCAATCAAGTGTAGGCTATGGATACATAGTTATAAGATATTGTGCATTTCTTCTGAGAATAGGCAAGTTTGACTCCAGTGAGAAAAATAATTTGCTTAACCTGTACTTTTTATATTAGAGATACATTTCTCTAATTTACATTATGTGATTCAATTTTCATAAAACAAATGTATATGCCAAGACATAGAGTTAATTTTCTGGATCGATTGTGAGACCTTGCCCAACACACTACAGAATTCAGACAATGCTAAATATGTTTCACAGTCATTGCATAAAACCCCAGTTATTGCAGAGATACTAAGTAGAAGCAGCATAGTTATTATATTGCTGTTTAAAAGAAAATTCTTTTTTAAACACTTTTAAAAAATATTCTAAAAGACAGGGTTAATAAGAAATACACCCAAAACAACAGCTTCCTTTATCATAAAATCTTTTTGATTTCTATACCTTTACACTTCATTCTCTTTATGTTGTAATAATACTGTTTATTTCATATCTTGAAGGCTTTAGTGAAATTTGTCATAGCTATGGAGTTGCTTTCAATGGGGTAAAAAATGGAGATGTTTTTGTGACAAAAGTAATTGGTTGTGTTCTCTTTGGTGACCTAAAGTAATCTATGAAATGAGTAAACAAATGTAATTTTTAAAGATTCTCGTCTTTTGCTTCCAAAATTCCTGAAAATAAGTACATACACTGTCCAGCCAATGAAAAAAAAAAAAAAAAAAAAAGTAAGAAGAAAGAAATTAACACTCTTCTAATTAAAGAGAGATATCTATTTCAAAAATGAAATAAGAATATGATCATTTGAATATTTAACTTACATTTATTTCATTGAAGTCTGAACTTTTTTATCCAAAATAAGCTTTACGGATCTTCTAAAGAATAGGAAGCAACTTAGACAAAGGTATGCACGAGATATTTTTTCCTAGGAAGAAAGGATAGAATGGTAAAGCAAACAAAGGCTATAAATCAGATGATAAAAAATGCACATTGTGAAAGAACTCTTTCCTTTTTGGGAAGGAAGAATAACTAAAATAACATGCCCTGAGTTTCACTACCTGTATCAGTAATGAGTTCAAAGAAATAGCTAAGCAATCAAAGGTTAACTGGAAGCACCCGATCACATCTGTCAGAATCTTTTTTTAAACTTTTTGATGGAGATATGCCACATTTGTGCTTCTGTTTTAATTCCAGAAGGAAAGGAAACATAGAAGGTTCTTCCTTATCTGTTTGTTGACACTGAGATAAGCTAATAATCTTTCTTTAATCTCTGTGATGCTAAAAACTTTCGTCCCAGCTTTATAGAGTGCTTAAAATGAAGAAAAACAAAACAAAACAAAACAAAACAAAAAAACCCAAAAACTTAAAAATCCCTCAAAACCCCAACCAAACAAAGAACTTCCAAACCCAAGCTCCTTATCCTTGCCAGCAACATCCTCTCTTCCAGGGCAAATAACAGACTTATGTAGGCTGCTGTTTAGAATGTATGCACAAATATATATCAGAATGGCAAACCTCCCTTTACATAGCATGCAAAGTAAACTTTTCTTAATTTATTGTTTTTCACATTTCTGTCAGATGCCTGGAATCACCAGACACTTCTGGCACATCTGTTTTCATGACTATTAATATATTCTATTTCATTGCAGTTGTCTCTATTGCGATCACTTGTTTTGCATCCTGTCCAGCTGTGCAGATCTTTCAGATTAACAACCTATTTGGGGGAAATTCAGACATCACTATTCCCAGGTAATTATAATATGCCCTTTAGCTAAATTATGTAATCTTCTCAAGTTCATTGTCTTAAAAACTAAAGGTTTTTTTCTTTCACATTAAAAAAAGTGTTTGCTGTTTCTTTGTGGATGTATTTATATATTTGTGTTTCTACTTAAATTCAAAACCGGGATCATCTGTTGAAAAAACTGTGTTCTTCTTGCTTTTCAAATGGACGTTTTGCTGTTAATAAATACTTTGAAATTTATAACCAGTCACCATTGAAACTGCACTCTGGAAATATTTAGAGTTATATGTCGATCTGAAACAAAGAAACCCATTTTATTATATTTATCTGTAATTTCTTTCCTCAGAGATGACCAGGCACTTCTCTGCAGAATTTGTGAACTCTTGAGGACTAAAAGGAGACAGGAATATATACATTTTTAGTTTTTCTAAAAGCCCAATCTTAAATCTAATCCAGTCTGTCTTAAAAGACAATTTCTAGACGTGTTGAGATATCTGTGATCTCTGTTGGTTGTCTATCTTTTAGTGAATTGTATCTGAATTTACCAGATTAAGGTAAATTGTATAAAAATTGTAAATTGTAAATTGTGAATGGTAATAAAGACTTTACAATGAAAAGTCCCTCGAATCTTCCAACTTTTTCAGCATTACTTATGGCAACATCCATGCATAAACATGCACCTCTTCCAAAGGCAGCCTGCAGAAACTAGGAAAGTTTGCTAGAGGCTTGATCAATAGAAATAAAGTATTGTAGAGGAAAAATGTGGAAATACTCCTCTGCATGTGTAATCATCACATCCTTTAAATGCATTTTAAGAAAATGTTGCATTTCCCAACCTGCTGAGTGTGCTGTAAGTCATGCCCTGATGGAATGATCCCAGGACCATCCCTTGCCAGGAAGTCATTGCTTTCTGAGCATGCACAGAGCAGCTCTGATATGCGCATGGATCTCACATGCAACAAGTGGCCCCCATGACTTGGGAAGTGCTTGAAGAAGACAGAGGTGAAGACCAGGCTGCTCTTGCTGCCAGAATTGTCTTATCTGACTCCTGACATCCCCCCAGCATGGGGCATGGGGCATGACACCTCTGAACCAGACCAGAACCAGAGTGTCTTTTATAGGACAGCTATGCCTCATGTCACCTATTGAAGGTACACATACAGAAGCAAGGTGTATTTTGTCTCATAGAGGTTAAAGAGGAAGATTGCAGGAAGGAATATGTCTGTTTCTGCACTTGTCCCAAATTTTATGAAACTATATGCTGTAGAGGAAAACTAAATGATATTAAGTGAATTATGAAAATTCTGTAACTTTAGCAGTGATCACCACAAACATATGGAAGCATAAAGGAATCCACAAAATACCACAAAACTCAAGTATTTTTAAAAACTCTTGCTTTGCTGAATAGTAGTAGTGCTTACTTAATTATTAATTTTCTGGGTTGTAAAGTCACAGAATCACAGAATGGATAAGCTTGGAAAGGGGTAGCTTATGTACTGATTATAAAAATAAAACTATTTGAATTTAAACCTTGAACATTTGAAGAAAAGACAAGAAGGGAATAATAATTTTCTGACATGAGTCTTTCCAACTCTATTTCCAAACAGGGGCACTATAACCTGTCAGAAGCATTCTGGAAGTGAGACACAGCCATTTAGAGATGTGCCCCAAATGTGCCCATACATCTTCTTTTCAGCACTGTCTATGGTCAATTCAGGGCACAGAGTAGCTTTTTGGAGAATTTAGATTATTTTGTACTAGATTTGCATTGCATTTTGGAGCATTTAGGTTATTTAAAAGGTCATTTATTATGTATTATAAAGGTCATTTGTGCTGAGCCAAGTAAGAACGACTGCAAAAAGTACTAATTACTGTAAGTCTTACTTCCATTAAAAATAATCACTCCAGAAACTGAAAATGTATATGACTACTTAGGAGCCATCACATCTCATAGAAATAGTATTTATGGTTTGTTTGAATACTTAAGAAAGCAGCAATAAACTGCAAGAAGAGTATTTAAAGCCCCAAAAACAACACATCAACCCACCACACAGCATTCCTGTGCGAAGCAAATTGGTCTTTTCTCATTTTTGTTTACAATCAGCTCTTCATAGACTAAACTCCAGTAAGTTGTGGAGTTTCTGATGTCCTCTCTCTATATACAAACAGTGCATTCACTATAAACACAATGAGGGAGGTAGGAAATAGAACCTCACAATCAGACTCTGAAAAACTGACCCCTTACATGAAGAGCCGGTTGATAAAGAAAACTAGTGGGGTGACAAAAGGTACGAGTAGTTTAAAACACTAACGATTTAAGCAAAAAAAAAATCAACTTACTAACTCTGATTTCTACAGTACTGAAGCTTACAAAGATTTCGTTTTCAGTCAGACACAGAAGCTCATTTAGAGGCAAGTTCTCTAAGAAACATTTTCTGTTTGCATATGTAATTGATAAGTACCCTACAGTACTAAATAGGATCACTTCAGTTTTAACTTAAGTTTCAGTGTTTACAAAGCTTCCAGACTGCTTCCTATGAACTACAAAAGCTGTTTTATTCCGTAACGTTCAACTACACAAGTTTTATAAGAGTTGAGTACACAGTGACATGGTTTTAAATCTTTCCATAATGTAGCAATATGCAAAGAAATTAGTAATGCAATTTAAAGTTAATTTTTCAATATTTAGGCGAATAAAAAAAAAAGAAACTTGAATATGGATCACCAAATATCTAATGGCTCTTAGAAAGGAACATCTGTCAGATATGTGGCTACTTTGGCATGTTTTATTTTCAGGTTTAGGATTTAGGTGGTCGTTTGAGGCCATGTTCCAAGTAAAAGAGTTAAATAAATACAGTGTTCCCAAAACCTCGCTGAATAATCAAAATTTCAGCAGCATTATGCTACTCACACACAAATAAGTAACAGCCACTGTGGCAATAAATCTTTAACTCAAAAAAATGTTTACATTTTTGGGTTAGAAATTAAGCAGAAATAGTAAAAGAACCTTAGAGCGAAGTCAAGATTTGAAGAAAGAAAAGAACAAAATAAAGAATCAGAAAAGGAAGGAAGGAAGGAAGGAAGGAAGGAAGGAAGGAAGGAAGGAAGGAAGGAAGGAAGGAAGGAAGGAAGGAAGGAAGGAAGGAAGGAAGGAAGGAAGGAAGGAAGGAAGGAAGGAAGGAAGGAAGGAAGGAAGGAAGGAAGGAAGGAAGGAAGGAAGGAAGGAAGGAAGGAAGGAAGGAAGGAAGGAAGGAAGGAAGGAAGGAAGGAAGGAAGGAAGGAAGGAAGGAAGGAAGGAAGGAAGGAAGGAAGGAAGGAAGGAAGGAAGGAAGGAAGGAAGGAAGGAAGGAAGGAAGGAAGGAAGGAGGGAAGGAAGGAAGGAAGGAAGGAAGGAAGGAAGGAAGGAAGGAAGAAAGAAAGAAAGAAAGAAAGAAAGAAAAAGAAAACTCATAGACCATGTTTTCATCCTGTCTAAGCACCAAAGCACTGACTGCAAAGAACCTTCTGTATTGTGAGTACACTGGATATACTGTTTTGCATACCATTGTTCTGATATGTCATCTCAGCTATTCTGTCTTTTCACACAACACACACTATGATACCACTCATCAGATATGAGTTCTGAGTTGAGATAAAGTCAATAACAGTAAGGTAGACAACCATTTGCAACATTTATTTGATGTTTCTGAGGATTTCATGGCAGTACCTAAATATGATTTTGAATTTCAAGCTACAGAACAGTATCTGTAAGTTGAAATGTTTGACTGAAAGCCCTCCAGCTCCCCATAATGTGGTTTCCATATATCAGGTTGATAACACACATATATCCTGAACAGAGTATTGGATCATTCCTATTTCTTCTTCTGTATTAAGGCACTTAAATTGCAAACTGAGAAAATGAAATTAGTGGACAACATTTTCCTATAATTATGTGAGGGTCAAATTTCAAGCAACAATGGGTTTTGACTATTTCTCTACAGAAACAAAGTCTACAAGGAGTGGTGGTATCATCCCCTGCCTTCCCTTAAAGAAACAGTGCTGAGTTTTGAGCCACTGAGGAACAATGATCTTAAAGGTGTGAAGTTCTTACAGATTTCCTGTATATAAATTTTTCTGGAAGAAAGAAATTTGATCAGTGATCTAAGGGATAGAAAAGCTGAAGAACAATCTGTTATTTGATAGAAGGCAATCCTGAAACATTATAAAAAATTCAGTTTTTCAGCAATTCATAAAGTGCTATGATTGCTACTTTGTACCTTCTATCAGAGTTTATGGATATAAGAGAATCTATCAGAAATCTTATTTCATTTCAGTAATTATTGTTCATTTCTTTATCAAAAGCCATTGCCTAGATATGATCTAGAAACTTAAGGTGTTTCTGACTCATTAGGAGGGACATATTACAAAAAAAATGTATAATCAAAATGTTTTAATCTCCATAAATAGCCTTGTTCAATTTGATGTTGCTGGCTTTATTATTTCCCTGGTCAGAAGGAATTGCATCTAAAATTTTTGATGCATAGGAAGGAAACAGGCATTTCATATTTCTCACAGAGACATTTAGACCTTGATTTGGTAAGTGAAGCAAGCAATCTGATCATGACCTCTATGTTATTTACATTGCAGATGTTAATCTAATCTTTTGTGCTTATTGGAAGAAGAATCATATTTTTTCCTATCTTTATCTAGAATGCACAGACATTGACCTGTTTTCATACACTCAAAAAGCAAACTAGGCAACTGATGCTTGTCATGCCTGGCTTTCACCAAAAGGTCACTCATTTCCTTGAACTTCAGTATTGATTTCCTTTCTTTCAAGAATATTCATTCAGTTTCCAGTGAAATGTATTGAGGTAACTGGTTTTATTTTAAGAAGACAAAATTAATAATCACAGAATTTTCTGATTTTCTCATAAACCATTTTGAATGAACAGGAAAATAGAGTAATGATGTTTATGAAGAAAAACTAGGGTATTTTTGTGCTTTCATCTTTTGAAGTAAAGATAAGTTAACCTGTGCCATGCAGAGTACATGTGTTGGATTCATTACAATAATAATTACATTGGTTATAATTTAAAACGGGATTACTCTGGAAACTCTGGATGCTGTTTCTTTCACAATATTATCAAAGACCAAGTGTGTTTTTTACCAACCATTCCTTCAGTTCTGGATCCCCCTTTCCAGACTTCTTCATGGTTATATCCACATCACAAAATCTGGCTTGAAAACTTGATCTATATATAATCTATTCATTAAATTTCTCCTGGGTTTTATTTTGCTCCTGGAAATGTTTTTATTGCTCCCATTCTCCCTGTGGTTGTCCTTTGCTCTTTCATTGCACAGGTAAGAAGCAGGTGAGAGAAGATTCCACCAACAAATTACACTACATTCAGAAATGTCAAGAAATTTCATTCAAATCATACTACCAAAGATATTTTCCTGTGTGGCCCAAAGCTATCCTGTTAATTCCTGCACTAGAACCTGGAACAAGTCAGTGAAACATTTACAGAAAAATGTACGTGCAGTCTGCCTTTTAATGAAGTTCTTTATCTTAATAAAATGCAAGTAAAGGAAAAACAAAAATTGAAGAAATATGAAGTAGTAATTAGGAGAAGGAAGATAACAGTCCCTTTTCAACACAGAAAGACATTAGACAAACTCCAAACTTTATCCACAGAATTATTCAAGACAAGTATTTTTATTTAGTCCTGGTTACTGAGAGTTTCTTTATATGGTATTTTAGTAAGAATCAGGAATGCATTTTCAAAACAAATATCCTGACCATCAGAACAATTCCAGGATACTACCTGTTTTGATTGATAGCACAGAGCATGCTTGAAGTACATGTGCTATTTTCGTTTTGGATTAAATTACTGGAAGATGTGATTCAGAAGTTCACCTAATGTGCTCTCTGTCCTCACAGAATCCAGTTCATAGGACTGAACTAGCGACAGTCTGAAATAAGCAGCCTTCCCAGCAAATTGCTGTGCTACAGACAATGAGACTTCAATATTTTATTCTGCTTCTGTTGGTCTTCATCAGTTAATGACTTAACCATAACTTCATTGAAAAATAATACAAAAACAGGAGAAAGCAGTAGTGTTGTTTATAAAGAAAAACTTCAGTAGATGAGCAATCTAAAATTTAAATTATAAAGTTTAGGTTTTGGGTTGACAGTCATCATCCATAAAATTCTGAATTTATTTTCTTTTTCTGAATTCAGTAGTGTTTCCGTACATTTCTTATTTTAACAGGATGTAAATACTATCTTAATATATTCAAATGGTAGACTGTTACCTTAAAGGGAAATTAAGCACTTAACTTTATGTACTCTTGCAAAATATATTTGTACAGAGGTGTGTGAATATCATAACCCATTGTCTCAAGTTGCTGCAGAAGCCAGAAATAAAAGCAGCTCCAGAAACTAATTACAGAAGTGCATAGAATATAAACTCATTGTGATTACAAAGAATATCTCCAGACTCCAGTTCAGAAAGCTCCTGTCATTCAGATTTCTGGAAGTTGAAAAGGTACATTTCAGAGGCATTATTTTGTCTTTTCTCTCTGTGTGGGTACAACAAGCCTCTGAATAAAAAATATTACTTGACCCACTAATGTTTTTCTCACATTAAAGTAACTTATTCTTGAAAATTAGGCCATTATGTTACAAGAATTCTCTACACATATAATGGTTAGATTTTTCTGTTTCTCAGACTATTTAAACAAAAAAAAAAATTAGGAAGTAATGTATGATATAAGATGGGAACCCCATGAAGTTCAACAAGGCCAAGTTTGAGGTGTTACACTTGGGTGAGGGCAATCTCAGGCATGAATACAGACAAGTCACTGAGAACAGCGCTGCATGTGAAGAAGGGTTTGGGTTTATTGTGGTTGAAAAGCGTACCCTTGCAGCCCGGGACAACCACATCCTGGGCTGCATCCAAAGCAGCGTGGGCAGCAGGGCGGGGAGGGGATTCTGCCCCTCTGCTCTGTGAGACCCCACCTGCAGTGCTGTGTCCAGCCCTGGGGTCCCAGCACAGGAAGGACATGGACCTGCTGGAGTGAGCCCAGGGGAGAGACATCAAGATGATCAGAGGGATAGAGAATCTCTCCTGTGAAGACAGACTGAGAGACCTGGGATTGTGCAGTTGGGAAAAGAGGTTTCAGGGACACCTCATTGAAGCCTTCCAGTACCTTAAGGGCTACCTTATAAGTGCCTTACAAGAAGGAGGGAGAGAAATTTTTACACAGATAGCTAGTGACAGGACGAGGGGCAATGGGTTTAAACTTAAAGAGGGTAGATTTAGATTAAATGTTAGGAAAAATATTTTTATTCAGAGGGGAGTGAAGCACTGGCAAAGGTTGCGTAGAGAAACTGATGCCCCATCCCTGGAAATGTTCAAAGGGAGTTTGGATGGGGGAGAACAACCTGAACAATTACATGACGTCCCTGCCCATGGGAGGGGAGATTGAGCTAAGAAGATGTTTAAAGTCCTTTCCAACCCACACTTCTATCATTCTGTGATTCTGTGACATTCCAGCCACCAGGGATTAAACAATTCCTTTTCTGGTTGCTAAAATCCCATTTTGTATAATTACACACAGATTATCTTCTGACATCACCAGGTATGAGAAATTTAACAGTGTTTGCACCTGGAAAAGAGGGAGGTAGATATATGATTTCATCATTACCAGACATGGAATAATGTACTTCTGAATAGGAAGTAGTCTGCCCTGCTGCATGAAACTCCATGTTCTACAAATGATAAATTGTGACAGAAATAAAGCCGTTAGGAGATTTTTTGCGAAGTAGTACTATTTGTAAGCCCTCATAGGTCAAACTCAAAAGATTAATTCCATATTTTTTCCTAGAATTCCTTGTTTCACTTACTATGTGTATGCCAACATATACTGTCAACTGAAAAGGAAATGTTATAAAAAATTAGGTTAATTTCCTAGTGTAAAATATATTAAAGCATGATGTGACTAACTTCTTGTGTCATTCAAGTACTAGGTTGTCATTAGAGTTGTAGGCAGAAAAAATATTGGCAGCTATGAACAACATATTTGATTTCTGTGATATGTTTTTAAATTATAACCAGAAACTTGAAATTGACATTCTTCCAACCTCAGACTTTGTTAGCAGTTTCTTTACATAAGTTTAAAACCTTTATTTAGCATTACTACAAAAATACGAAAGCAAAACTACAACAGAAAGCGTTGCTGTTCCAAAGTAGATACCACATATTCATATCTACTTAAATTTAAATATCTGCTTATAAGTGTAGCCTTCAAAACCTCTATGCACTCTTTAGTCTCTTAAATGGGATAGCATTCCTTTATTTTTCTGTAATTTAGCAGTTCTGAAATATACCACAACAGCACTGCAATTAAAAAATAAAATTAAAATAAAATAAAAAAGAAAAAATAAAAAAGAAACCACCATAATACAGAGAAAAAGGCATTTCAAAAGCTTTGTTAAAAGATTTAGAATACTACCAGTTATGGTTCTAGCCAGTGGTGGTGGTGACTCAAATATGTTACTATGTTCTAGCTGTTTCTTATCCTGCATTAAAGCCCTGGTCTCAATCAATGTCTAGTTTACCAAAACCACAGTCACATTTGGAATCCATTGCTACCCTTGTTTACAGTCTCAGAATGGAGACTAAGCGGTAAGTTAAGTTAGGGTTGGAACTAAACCCTAAACTCTTGTAGATGAGCTGTCAGATTGGGCTCCATGAAACTGGCAGGAAGAGTGTGAGGCCTCAGCAATAGTTACATAATGAAAACTGAGAAACCGAGCCTGTCAAAAATTGAACATACAGTTTTATTTCCTTCTTCCAAATAGTAAAAACAAAAATAAAGTTTTCTGACTTTGCAATCTAAATATAACATAGATTCACGCCATCATTATACAGTATACTTCCCAGAATCATCAGGCTCACCAAGAAATGCCAAGACATGCCAGAGAATGGTTTCAGCCATCTTAATCTAATCTCCAGGTAGTAGAAATTTTGCAGCCTCCACAGGCAATGTATTCCAATATTTCTTTGGCTTTCCTGTTTGAATTCTTTTTTGTTATATCTAACCCAGATCTTCCTTGTTGCAATTTAAATCCATTGTTTTTCTTCTTACCTGGTAGGGATATGTAAACATATTATCCTTTCCTCTCTGTAAGACCCTTTAAAGCAACTTTCTGTTATGTTGATATTGAGTTCCACTCCATCCTGCAGATACTTTCCAAGTGTTGTGTCTGTTCATTTCTAAATACAGAACCTTTTTCTTTTCTCCAGGAACAGTAATTTCATGATTATAAGCCGCACCATTTTGACTAAAATTTTACTCCCAAACCAGAAGTGCGGCTTACATTTAGGAGTGGTTTATATATGAACAAATTTTGGAAATTTCCCAACCTGGAAGTCCGAGCCAGCAGCAGCCCTGAGCTGAGATGGAGCCCGCCCGGCCCTGGGCAGTGGCGGGGCAGAGGTGACGCAACGGCAGCTCTGCCTGGCCCCGGGGGGCATGGCGGCGGCACCAGCTGGGCACCCATTCTCCCTCTTCCCGGCGGTACAGGCCAGGGACACCCCTCTCCCTCCTCCTGGTGGCACTGGCCAGGGACACCCCTCTCCATCCTCCAGGCAGTACTGGTTGGGCAAGCCCCTCTCCTTCTTCCCAGTGGCAGCGGCCAGGCACACCACTCCCCTGCCTCCTGGCGGCAGCGGTGAGTGGGGCTGGGGTTGCTCCCGGGCGGCCACCCAGAGCAGGGCCAAGCCAGTAAACCCTGTGATCCCGCGATTCTGTTACTATTTGGCAACTTTGCACATGTATCCTCGCTGCGAATGAAAGTGCGGTTTACAATCCAGTGCGGCTTATTTATGGAGGAAAAACGAAACGTTGCTGACATGCCAGAAGTGCGGCTTATAATCGGTTTATGTCCTTCAAGAAAACATTTTCTCAAATTTTGCCTTCCTTATGGTGAACTAATTAACCTGTTTCTGGTGTGCTTTTAAACTCTATGATGCACCATAATTTTTTTAAAAGTATAATGCATTGCATTAACACTGAGAAACAGTTAAAACACAACTCTGAAGATTTAAATGTATACATCCTCCGGTTTAACAATGAACCATTGATAATTACCTACTGGCTTTCAGCCAGTTTTGGGTCACCTTATGGTAATCTGTTTCTCTAACCTACTCACAAGAACACCACAACGTGACACTGTTTCATCAATTTTATTCAAGTCAAAACATAATCTATTATAGAAAAAGTTAATCTGATCTGTAAATATTTGTCTTTGCAATGGACTTTTTATGCCATTTTGTATAGGATTGCTTACAAATTTGGATTACCTGTTTTCACATTGTCTGATGACTGAAGTTGCATGATTAAGTATTTAATTTCTAACGTTAAGGTTGGACAACAGATCAGATTTGCACTACACACATTACATGCTTTACAGTTAGAAAAGATCATCTCTTGTGAAAGTGCTCAGTTCTAAAGAAGAATTCTAATACTGTGAAAGTGATTAGGAGAAGCAGCATGAACTCCCCCAAAACTCAAGCAATTCAAATTCAAACAAGAAGTATCAAGAAAGCAAAGACAGATTGGCCCTTCTTCTAAACCTAAGGCATCAAGACAGACAAATCGAGGAGTAAAGTAAAAATTCTGAAGATATTTCCTTTAGAGAACAGAATAAGAGAAAATTAATATACTTTATTGAAAACATGTATAAGATTTCATAAGCAGCTATTAAAATATGCTGCACTAACATTTTACAAGAGAAGAAAGTAAAGGATAGCATGAGCAATGTCAAGTATGTACTACAGTGGAATATAAATATTTGCCTAAGTTGTGGAGAAGCAACTTGCTTCCTGTAGTGAAGGCTTACAGACAATGTCTGCTGAAAAAAGTGCAGAAAATAACCTTTTGCTGAATTTCTCCATTAACAACATTAGATTTCCATAAATAAATTATTTGTAATAAGAAGTTATTTGCTCTTGGTGTATGTTCTTTCATATGCAACCAGATAAGTACACATTTTCAAGGCATTAAAGTTTTCAAAAAACAGCATGTAAATATTTCAAAGTCCTCTAAATATTGTTTGCAGTAGACCATGTGATGTTTAGCAAATCTCTGGCACTTACTTAAACACTTAGGAAAAATGAATGAAGAAATAAAGGACTGGGGGTTGGGAGTGGCATTGGGAAAGGAGAAGACGGGGAGGGGAAAAAAAAAATTTAAAAAAAGCAAACCAACTTTACATTGATTTGAAGTTAGAATAACATGTCATTGTCAGAGCAAGGATCTGCAAACAACTACGAATATTTGCATTGTAAAAACATGTTCATTCTAAAGGAACAAAATTTAAAAATCAGCAGAAATAGGCTGCAGAGTCTGCTATAGTGCTATATTCCTTGTTCCTTTGTAGAATTTCTACATTATTAAAAGTATGTGGAAAATTGCAAACATTTGTAACCAGTCTACTGACTAAAGATGTTTTTTACAGATGGATTGGAGAGGTTGAGTCATTTTAGGAATAATTTTCAGAGCACATTCTTAAAAAACTATGTATCAAATGCATAAAATCACCAAATATGTTAAACTATGAAATATGTTGTTACAGAAATCACTTACCAACTTTCCAGTCATTATGATTTTAGTAATATAAAATGTTACCCTGGTCTCTTTGGCTGTGAAGTAAAATTACACAAAAGACAGATTTGTATGTAGAACCATATTTTTAAATATAAAGAAAAAAAAGTGTTACATTTTTAGACAGATAATTTGAGGTCTGTTTTCAAAATTTACTTGGACCCAGGATACAAGAGTTACTTCAGTCAACAAGAAGTACTTTCCAGTAATTCTTCATCTATTTCCTTTCCACAGCAGAGTGAAAGTTCTTTCTGGGGATACTTGGCATTAGTATGGCTGTGAATACCTATTTCCCAGTACACTCTGCTAACCATCCTGTCAGTAAGGTACAGGGATCTTTATTCATTGTTCTTTTTCTCCCCTTGCCTCAATAGTTCTTCCTAACCAGTAATAATCACACGCAAGTAAAACTTCAACACATTGTTTCTCTTACCTGAGTAGAAAATTCTTTAAGGAATAACAAGTTTTGACAACAAAACCTTGTTGTATTCATCCAGAAACCTGAAAGCCAACACTGATCTTCCCAAAACTCAATGTACTGTAGAATTCAAGTAGGTACAGTAATTTCACGATTACAAGCCACACCATTTTGACTAAAATTTTGCTCCCACCCCAGAAATGCAGCTTACACTCAGGAGCAGCTAATATGTGAAAAATGTTCTGAAATTTCCAACCCCGGAAGTGCCAACCAGGGTGCCGAGTCGAGCACCTGCCAGTAAAACCCGGCATTGCGCGATTGTTACAAATTGGTTACTCTGTTGCGCGGCAGGTGCAGGTAGGCTCTGTGCTGGAAGCCCGACGAGGGGGAGGGAGGCAGGGGCTCTGTGCTACCATCCCCATGGCTCGAGGGGGAGGTGGAGCATCCGTTTTGCCATCCCCGTGGACCAGGGCAGAGGTAAGGGGCTCTGTGCTGCCATCCCTGCGGCCCAGGGGGGAAACAGGGGGCTCCTGCCCCCGCCTGCTGCCGTGGAAGCGGGGGGGTTCCTTCCCTCCTGCCGCCGCGGGGCAGCATCGGGCCGGCACGAGCAAGCCCGGCGGCAGCAACGGCCGGCCCCCAGTGGCCCCGTGCCCGCATGGCCCGAGCCGAGCCAGTAAACCCAATGATCCCACAATTCTGTTACTATTTCACAACTTTGCTGCACACGGGTCCTCACTGCGAATGATAGAGCGGCTTATAATCAGGTGCGGCTTATGTATGGACAAAGAACGAAATGTTGCCGACACTCGGAGATGCGGCTTATAGTCAGTGTGGCTTGTAATTGTGAAATTCCTGTAATTCAGGACTAGGTTTAGATACGTGACTACAAATTATGAAGCTTGGTCCTCATCACTAAATTTGTGACTACACAATCCTTTATCTTTGTGTTTGTGATTTTACATCTTCTCTGCTTTTTCTGCTTCCATCTCAACTACTATTTCTCTTTTGTTACCTCTTGCATTTGACATCAATGAGAGTATACATGAGGAAATATTAATGACACTTTACATGAATTCATTTAGAAAGATTATGAAAAATCTACTCAAAGACACAATTTCATTATTTGCTTTCCATCCACTATATTTGAAATAACTTTCTCATTGTTCAAATAGAGGCAGTAGCTTCCTTTTAAGTTTACCTGAACATTCTTGGAGGCACTAAGAACATTGTTTCTTTTCACGCACTTAAAATTCTCCTCAGCCTTGATGTGTAAGAAAGACACTAATATACAGTAATTTCACGATTATAAGCCGCACCATTTTGACTAAAATTTTGGTCCGAACCCAAAGTGCGGCTTATAATCAGGTGCGGCTTATATATGGACAAAGAACAAAAAGTTGCTGTTTTAGTTTGGAGGACAGGTGTCTGCTGAGAAAGGCAGGAACTTCTCTTTGAAATGGAGAATGTAAACCCCCTCTCTCCAAATTATTATAATTTTGAAATCAAGGGGGTTTCAAGTAAAAATATGGGAATTAGGAATAACAGTTCTTTTCTAGGGAAATGAAAATAGAAATACAGTACTACAAAGAAACAAACTCCAAACCCTGACAAAGTCAGCTTACAACCTGACACCCTGTCAGGCAGGGTGTTGGTAGCAGTCCCATTAAATGGTGGCTGCATCCTCCTGCAGTGACAGATGTGATTCAGTTGAAGCACTGCTCCTGCAGAAGGTGCAGTTTCCCTCTGGAGGTCCAGTGGTGATATGGAGAAATCCAGCTTTCCTCTGGAGTCCAGTGGATAAAGCTACATTAGTGTCCCAAAGCCTCTGTTTTTATCTTGGTAAGAAATGTTGGGCTCTTTCCCCTGGCTGGAGCAACTCCCAAAGGGATGCAGTAATTTTATCAGTCCCACAGTGGGACTCAATGGGCCATTAGCAGACAATGACTCCCTGGAGGAAGGATGGGTTGTGAAAAGATAAAGAACAATGCCTTGCCTGGTTTCAATGGATGGCCCATTAGCACATTATCTGCTGTTGAGATAAGGATCACTGTCCCCACCCTCAACAGATGGTGATAGAATAGATACCTTTTATCACACTCTGTATTGTAACCTGCGGCTTATAATCAGGTGCGGCTTATATATGGACAAAAAACCAAAAAGTTGCTGAAACCCAGAAGTGCGGCTTATACTCAGTGCGGCTTATAATCGTGAAATTACTGTAATTAAAATTCTAACTTGCTGGAGCTACTATTTGCCAAGCACTATGAACAATTATGCATTTGCTTCTCTACTTCTTGGTTTGTGTTCTTAATTTGTGCAGTATTTAGCATCCTAATATCACAGTCAGTGACTTGAAATAGCTTCTTAACAAAACAAAATAACAATTGAGGTGCCTTTGCAAAAACAATTAACTTTTCATTTCAAAACATTGAAAAACATGAATACAGTTTCATTTTGATCATAACATTTACAAACCAATGAAAACTTACAAATCAATGAAAATAGATTCAAAAACTTTATAATAGTACTGGTTTAAATCTTGCATTAGTACCAACATTTACATTCATTGCCCTAGAACTGTTTTTCTAGGATTCAGATATTTCTTTTCTCTCTTTTTTTGCATTTTCTTTTTTTTTCTTGTTGTCCTGCGGTTTTTAAATTTTTCTTCCTTCTTCTTAATATATTATTTTCTTTCTTCCTCGTTTCACCATTATACATATGATAAGAGTATTAGAGACCATTTAGACAGAGGAAAAAAGAAATCCTGTCTATTTCGTGTGGGGGTCAGGACATCCATGTACACAACAGTAAAATTTATAAGTTTTATATATGCACTCACTTAGGATAAAAGATACTTAAAAATTGAAATATATTCCTTAACCAAAACATAAGTAAAAATGAGATTCAATTGAGATTTGTGGTATTTATATGATGTGGTCTACTGTTTAATATGATCTAGGAGTATAGACTATTCTTACATCCTTATTTCTCCTATGGGATTAGAGGGCTAAACCACTGAGACTTTCACAAATAAGTTTACTAAATTGAATATATACAGCTCTTATTCTTATGTAAACAAACAGGCTATAACTTGAAGCTACACAAAGGCTTTAATTGTACACACCATGTATTGCTAAAATCAATCCAAGCCATAACTGCGGTAAGCAATCATCTGAGCAATCTGTAAGTAAATTTATTAATTATACCAGTATGAAGAGAGGAATAACTCCTCTTTTTTGGGCATCTGTTCAGCAGCCAGGAATAACTGGGTTCTAACATTTCCAGTTCTAATCAAATAGGCAAAATCCTTTTTTGGTTAAAAGTTTCTCTAAATCGTTTAGGAAGATACAAAGATACAAATACATAAAGATACAAGATACAAAGGGGTTTTTCATTTGACCTACTCTTCAATATAATTCAAAACTATGCAAACCTGTAAGGACTGAGATTTCAGTTCATCTCTCAGTACTGCAAACAATCCTTAAAAGATCCAATACATATTTTGTTCAATCCTGACTACACACACATTACAACAATAAATCCACTGTTTGGAAAAGCTTTAGGATTTCCCTCTTTTGATTCCATAGAAATCATAAAATCATAAAAACTTTTAAGGAAGGAACCTTAGAGATCATCTAGTTCCAATCCCCCCTTGCCATGGGCAGGAATGCCACTCACTAGACCAGGTTGCTCAAAGCCCCATCCAGTCTGTCCTTGAACACTTCCAGAGGCGAATCATCCACAATTTCTCTGGTACATCCTGGGGAATGCCAGTATAAAGAAGGGTCTTGGAGACCTATGTATACTTACTGTTCAGGCAC
This sequence comes from Catharus ustulatus, assembly GCF_009819885.2. Taxonomy (NCBI): domain Eukaryota; kingdom Metazoa; phylum Chordata; class Aves; order Passeriformes; family Turdidae; genus Catharus; species Catharus ustulatus. The sequence continues at coordinate 74,934,690 of NC_046222.1, read as the reverse complement.
TTTGATCTGTGATATGGTCTGGATGAAGAGCACCTGTCACATGCACACCTCATTGATATATCTCCCAGAAAAGATGCCTCCAAATGAACAAACTTCTAGTGAATGTCCTCATTAACAAGTTTCTCTGGGGAGGGGAAGCGTACATGCTGTAGGGCTGTCAGTACACTGTATTACAGGGCAAACAGATTCTGATTATTTAGGAAGTCCTAATCTATCCCTGCAGGCTATCTAGAATTTTCCATCTTCCACCTCCTCCTCATGAGCCCACAGCTGCATACACCATTTCTGTATAAAATTACTTTCAGGGCTGAATGTCCAGCAGTAAAACAGCAAATATCACGCAGTAAAATGAATTTTAAGCTATTTACCCATTAAAAATCCATGCAAAGTTCCTAGAATAACCCCTATTTTTTTAACCCCAAACACTACAGGTAGACTTCTTCAGATCTTAATATTGACATTTATGGTTGTACTAGGTGATCTAGAGTGAGTATGGAGATATAAACTGGCATTCTTACCTCTCTATACACTCTGTGAGAGTGTCAACAACATCTTCAAAAGGCTAGGATAATACCAAGCTGACACCTTGAATGTCATAGTAATGACTATTTATGAATTGTGAACCACAACCAGGAAATGCAGTGAAGCAGCCCTCCATTACAGCTCAGCATTAACCCTGTCTGTGTGAAAGCCTTACCAGACATTCTACGAAACCTGACAAAGTAGGCAATCAACCCTGATTAGCAAAAGTAAGCAAGAAGAACAAAACATAACTATAGCAGTGAGTTCATGGATCATTTAATATCTATTTTATCTGTTAGACAACGCAATATCTATAGTCAGTTAAAATTAAACATTGCTTTTAATGTCTGTCAAAACATCTGTACTGCCATGGCCTGTGTTACAGAAAAGCTTAGGCATTACAGTCAAAAGAGAAGCTATGTCACCAAACTTGTCAGGAAAGAATAAAGTACAGTCTTTACCCCAAACAGTAAAGACTGTATAAAATTATATACAATTTATAAATAGATACAACAAATGAAGAGTTAAGACTCAAGAGATATAACATAAAAGAAATAAATTTCATTAATATTTTGTAGCTCTTTTACTAGTTCCTTTAATTTTGCTGGCCTTTTCTTTGTTGTCTGATGGTATTGAAGATGAGGCAAGGGACAAAGCGAGTGGTGGAAGCAGTGGAAGAAGCATAAGATAGGAGGAAGGGATACATGGGTGGCAGCTAAAGTGAGGATGAAGTGAAGCAACTGTAAAGGAAGGAGCAGAGGGGATTTGTAGCAAACATCTAAGATGAACCATAAATAAGAATGCACACAATGCAGCACTTTGCATCTTCAAAGCACAGGAAAAGTATGCCTGATGTCAAGTCAGGCATTTCTTCCATTTCAAAGTATTTAGTCTTCAGAAATGTGTTTATAATGGGAAAATATAAGTAAACCCTTGAGGGCAAAGGCAGTGAGAGGAGAATCTCCAACTGTCGGGTCTTTGTACTGAGACAGTTTTGGGTTTTACCATCATGCAATACTTTGAAAATGCAGAGCACAATGAGTATCCATTACATTTCAGTGATAAAAAGTTTAACACCTACCAACCAAGTATCATTTGCTCAAGCAAAAAAATGTCACTACTTTTTCTGTGTTTCAAAGTAATCATTTACAATGAGTTAAGGTTCTATGAAATTATGGAACAAAGTTATATTATGCACTGTTTCTACATATATGAAATCCACTGTATGTAAATCCATGGTTTGCAAATCTATGGTGTGGTCACACCTCATGTGCTCATGCAGTTCCATTTAGTTTAACTTCTTCGTGTGCGAAACTTGCAAATACAGAAAAATAGAAGAAATGTTCAAATAAGTGACATATAAACTGACTTCTGAACAAGTGGTCAGAATGAGATAGATAAAATTAAAGGGGTGACCAGTGATTCAAAATTTTTCAACTTGAGAATAATCTTTAATATTCTCCAGAACAACAAAACAAAAAAGTGATCAAAAACTGTGAGGAAAATGGGACAAGTTTGCCATTTTTATATAAAGAATCACTGATTTATTCTATATTGTTATAAGTGTTTTCTAGAATCATTCCTGTGAATAGTGGTGTCTGTTTTCTGCTATGACCATTATTCCTTCAACAATCTCAAAACACCTATAAAATTGAGACTAAATTTGACAGTGTGTGCTGAAGGCACAGAAGTCATTGAGAATTCTGAAATGTCAGTATTCTTCCAGGAAACTCTAAAGAGGGTCCCTGTTTTCAAGCTGGAACAGGGAATGTGACAAAAACAAATGTGCTGGGGATAACCAGGCGGGGAAGAAGGACTGGAGTTTACTCAAATTTTTAGAAACCTTAACAGTGAAAAGCTATTTGTTTTTAATCAATACAGCAGATGAGAAAACACACATGACCATGTAACTGAAGCACAATTTGAGCTCTGTAGACTGAAATAAGATTGTTGGTGTCTGGTGTCTGGTGTCAGATGCAGTTGCTTGATGAAGGTGAGGATGCTGCATCTTCATGACCCCATCTCCAACCCACAGCAAGGTTGGCAATGCATTCTTTCTAAGTACTAATTTCACGATTATTAGCTGCACCATTTTGACTAAAATTTTGGTCCGAACCCAAAGTGCGGCTTATAATCAGGTGCGGCTTATATATGGACAAAGAACAAAAAGTTGCTGTTTTAGTTTGGAGGACAGGTGTCTGCTGAGAAAGGCAGGAACTTCTCTTTGAAATGGAGAATGTAAATCCCCTCTCTCCAAATTATTATAATTTTGAAATCAAGGGGCTCTCAGGCAAAGATATGGGAATTAGGAATAACAGTTCTTTTCTAGGGAAATTAAAATAGAAATACAGTACTACAAAGAAACAAACTCCAAACCCTGACAAAGTCAGAGTACAACCTGACACCCTGCCAAGCAGGATGTCGGTAGCAGTTTGATTAAATGGTGATTGCAGTCCTCTTGCAGTGACAGTGATGTGATTCAGTTGGAGCAGTGCTCCTGTACAAGGTGCAGTTTCCCTCTGAAGGTCCAGTGGTGATGTGGAGAAATCTGGTTCTCCTCTGGAGTCCAGTGGAGAAAGGGGCTATGTTAGTGTCCCAAAACCTCTGTTTTTATCTTGGTAAGAAATGTTGGGCTCTTCCCCCTGGCTGGAGCAACTTCCAATGGGATGCAGTAATTTTATCAGTCCCACAGTGGGACTCAATGGGCCATTAGCAGAAAATGACTCTCTGGAGGAAGGATGGGTTGTGAAAAGATAAAGAACAATGCCCTGTCTGGTTTCAATGGACAGCCCATTAGCAGAATATCTGCCGTTGAGATAAGGATCACTGACTCCACCCTCAACAGATGGTGATAGAATAGATACCTTTTATCACACTCTGTATTGTAACGTGCAGCTTATAATCAGGTGCGGCTTATGTATGGACAAAGAATGAAAAGTTGCTGGCACCCGGAAGCGCGGTTTATAATCAGGGTGCATCTTATAATCATGAAATTACTGTGCATCCACACAAAGAAAACATACACACATACACACCATATATATGTGTATAAATACATGGCTGGCCATACAGACCAGAGCCATATTCAGCACCTCATGAATACAGACAGTACCAAGAGTCTCATCTACCCTCCACTTTGACCAGGATGAAGGTCCACAAGTGAGAAAATCTCCCTCTCTCCATCTTTCTCTTTCTCTTTCTCTTTCTCTTTCTCTTTCTCTTTCTCTTTCTCTTTCTCTTTCTCTTTCTTTCTCTTTCTCTTTCTCTTTCTCTTTCTCTTTCTCTTTCTCTTTCTCTTTCTCTTTCTCTTTCTCTTTCTCTTTCTTTTTCTCTTTCTCTCCCCGTCTCTCTCTCTCTCTATATATATATAGTTACACATATATACAGATATACAGAGATACGGATATACAGATACATATTATATATATAGGAAGAGAGAGAGAGGTGGATCCCTATGCTAACTCAGTGTGCCCAAGAGCTGACCCTGGATGCCTGTCTCTCCTGATTCCACAGCCTGACACCAGCTGATGTTACAGACCATGATACATATGAACAAACACACACACACACACACACACACACACACACACACGCACACTCACACTCACAGAGCTAACTGGGGCTCACACATTCATGAACAGTCAGCTCCTTCCATGCTCTTGATGTTTAAGACTATCACGTCCCATCTTCCAAGTCTTCACCTGTTCTTTAGCTTGTCCATCTTGATCTTCACCAGTCATCATGCACTCAGACTCTCAGACTTATTCCAGTTCCTGGCAACTCAGGGAGAAGAATCCCCTGTCATACATGGTTCCACCTCTCTCATTGTCATTTGGTTTCATTAAGTCCAGCCTTTCTAGTCCCTAAGCCATGCACATGGACTCTCCAACCCACGGTGTGACTAATTTCTGCACCCAAATCCCTTCATACACACATGTTCACATACCAAATACAGACATCTCACACAGGAAAAGAGCTAAAAAGAGATTTAATAACAAGTTGGGACTGATTAAGCTGGTTAGGCACAGGGAATGACCAGACAAATATACCTATCACTAACCACTTGTGTAAGACTGGCATCTCTTGGGTCCTATCCTTCAATTTCCCCACATTTATTCCTCCCTGAATCAACTCATACCATCCATTTTCCCATCTTTGGTTCATCCCTTGAATATCTCATAGACAGTCCTATGTGACACAAAATACTTTTCCCCTGCATGCCATGGTATGTCCCATCCCCCAAGCAGCAATCTCCTCAGCCCACAAGATGCTCTGACACTGACCCATCCTGAGCAGCTTCCCACCAGGTCACGGGGCTGAGGGTCTCATGGGACAGTTCTGGGATGTACTCAGACATTGTGTCACTTCCTTGAGTCCTTAATTTGTGTTCCCACATGACTTTAGGCCTTTTTACTCCTCTAGATTTGTGGAGATGGGCCTCTATGGCCTGCTGCCCCTCTATGGTCTGCTGCCCCCAGGATTGGCCTTGGTTTTCCCAGCTGCCATTGTCTATGCTCCTTTCTGGGTATGAAGATGACCTTTTCACACATAATCAATCCTACATACATTTTTAAAAATATGTTCCACATCATATCTTATAAAAAGAATGTAAAATAAGTGATCATAAGATCATAAACAATGGAGTTGGAAGGGATCAGAGGAGATCACAAGGAATTATGCAACTCATTTCTGGACTCAAAGATGTAATGCACCTAAATTATTCCATAAAGTGTTTTTATAATTTTCTTGCACAAAAGGAGGCATTGATTAAAACTCTCACAATCTATTAGACAGCTCAAATAGCTTTGCTGCTAGAAAACTTTTAATGATGTTTAGACCTCACTGAACTCTATTTTACTTTACTGTTATTCATGCTGGCCATGGAAAATTGCTCATTGCTATCTCCTATTTTTACCTTTCTATATCCTGCTGTCATAGCTGCCTTCAGTCTCCTCAGCTCTAGACTAAACATGCCTAATTCCTTCAATTTTTCTTCAGAAGTTTTTTTCTAGACCTGTAACCATTCTTGTTATTTTCTTTTGGGCCCAATCCAATTTGTTTGTACCCTTCTTGAAGCATGAAGCCCAAAACTGGTCATAATATTGCATCTGAGGCCTAATCAAAGCCAAACAAAATTGAACTACTTCATGTGTCATTTAAACAATGCATACAATGTTTATGTTTGCCTTTTGTGTATATAATTTCTAGAGTAAACTAATTTTGTTGATCATTTCCATCTTGTGATTTCTTATAACCTACAGAGATACTTTTTAGCAGAATGACTGTACTTTCTCTTATTCTCTAACCTCTATGCAGCTAAACCTCCAAATATTTGATAAGGCATTTCCACATTTCAAGAAGTAATCATAACCTGCAGCAGTCACTTGCTTCTCTTCCTTCTTGTTATTACCTTGGAAATATTACAAAAAACCTGTACTTCCAAACAATAATTACAAAACTAATGTCAAAGTAAGTTTGCTAAAAGGCTTCAATTTTTTTCTCATTTCTCATTCTCTAGGGCTTAGGAGAAGGACAAAAAAAAAACATTTAAAGAATGTACACACGATCTACATTAAATTATATGCCCCTTTCAAGTTTTAAGGTTTTCTGGTCTTTGAGGCAATATTACAGTTCTACAATTCTACTTTTGTTCATTTTGCTCAGGTAAAGAGGTATTCATTCTCTACTACTACTACAAAAGAAATAACATAACTAAGAAAGAAAAACTCTACAGGCTCAATTAATTTTTCAAGAGTCTCATAGTGGCTGGAGAGGGAGAGATTTCTGCCACAACATAAAATATCTAAACTTGGTTTCCTAACTAAATTCTGAGGTTTGCACCTCTACTCCACTCTTGTGGAACTGAATTTTGAATATGCCAACCAACTCTGGCACCCACAGCATAAAAATGATATAGAGATGCTCAAGCAAGTGCAGAGAAGACCCACAAAGATGATTAGAGGGCTGGAGCACCTCTTCTGTGTGAGGACACACTGAAGGAGTTGGGGTGTTTTAGTGGGTCAGTGGATTTATTTTAACAAAGAAAGGACTCTCATTCTGTGTGCAATTTATGTTAAAATAGTCTAGGTTGTCATTGTCATGAGCAGAGTGGGAGGCTTCAGACGAAGATTAATGGAGATGCTTCCCGCTGAGTAACAAGGTACAGAAAGGATGCCCTTGTTTTCTAAACTCCTTGTCATGGAGCAACCTGGGTGTGGCTGGATTCAATCCTGGCCCAAGACTTTGTTAATGGTTTATGTCTAGAGGATTATACAGGTGTAATTGAACTCTTATACAACTTTATCCTCAGGATCAAGGATTACAAAACAAATAGTTATTATTGAATTATATATTTTTAATTATTACAATAATTATTTCCCAATTATTGTAACCATTAAAATAATGATGGAGTGGTAAAATAGTAGGAAATAAATTCAGCTTAATCAGAAATATTTACTACACCATATTAATAGCTATAACTTCAAGTATAGTGCCCTATTTCTTGAAGCAATATTGAATCAATTATGTTAAAGCAATTATATTAAAACTAGAAAAACAATTGCTAAGTAAAGAGTAATACTTCTCACCCATACCAATGATTGTAATCATATCCCTTTCACTGTAAATTTGAGGGAAGGATCTCCACACATCTTAGGGAGATAGGCTACAAGTCCTTGTTCTGCAAAAGTGGGAAAAGTGGGACCAGTTTTTTATAGTATTAGATGTCAGTTACACATATTTTTTAGACTATTTGTTAGCAGGCTTACTCAGCAAAATGTGTTTTACAAAGTGCACTTCAGCTTTGTGCTGAAAAACGTGTTACCTGCCCTTTGATTTGTTCTGCTCAGCACCTCTGCCTCTTCTGTATCTGGCCTGCCCAGCCTGCTGCTCCTGACCTCAGGGAGAATCTGTCTTCCATGTCCCGTGTTCCCTGTCCTGTGTTCCGTGTCCTATCCATTTATGATGCTGATTGGTTTTTACACAAAGTCCAGCAGATGAAGTTTGCTGGGAAACAATTCTTGAATCTAGGAAGGAAGAATTAAACTTGTCAAAATATGGACATTAACACTCCACAGCTGAAGACAGTGTGACAAAGTTATCTCTTCTTAATAGATCCGAGGTTACACCCTGCTCTTCATCAGAATAACCTTTTAAGAGTTTTCCAGGAAATAGTACATGGATTATGAGACCCCAGTAGCTAGGGGCATCCTTGAGAAGAATAAATTCATAGAGGTTAAATTACCCTGTGTTGCAGTAATCCAGAGGAGAGTAATTCTGCTAATGTGATTTTTTTAAGACCACGTACTTCATGAAAGTGTGAAGAACTAAAGTTAATTTGAATGTTTGTTAAAATTACAGTAATTTCAAGATTATAAACTGCACTAAGTATAAGCCGCATCTCTGGATGCCAGTAACTTTTCATTCTTTGTCCATATGTAAGCCGCACCTGATTATAAGCCGCTCGTTACATTACAGAGTGTGATAAAAGGTATCTATTCTATCACCATCTCTTGAGGGTGGGGGCAGTGATCCTTATCTCAACAGCAGATATTCTGCTAATGGATCATCCACGGAAACCAGGTGGGGCATTGTTCTTTATCTTTTCACAACCCATCCTTCCTCCAGAGAGTCATTTTCTGCTAATGGCCCATTGAGTCCCACTGTGGGACTGATAAAATTACTTCATCCCATTAAAAGTTGCTCCAGCCAGGGGGAAGAGCCCAACATTTCTTAGCAAGATAAAAACAGAGGTTTTGGGACACTAACATAGCCCCTTTCTCCACTGGACCTCCAGAGGGAAACTGCACCTTGTACAGGAGCACTGCTCCAACTGAATCACATCTGTCACTGCAGGAGGATGCAGCCACCATTTAATGGGACTGCTATCAACACCCTGCCTGATGGGGTGTCAGGTTGTACTCTGACAGGGTTTGGAGTTTGTTTCTTTGTAGTATTGTATTTCTATTTTAATTTCTCTAGAAAAGAACTGTTATTCCTAATTCCCATATTTTTGCCTGAAATCCTCTTGATTTCAAAATTATAATAATTTGGAGGGAGGGGATTTACATTCTCCATTTCAAAGAGAAGTTCCTGCCTTTCTCAGCAGACACCTGTCCTCCAAACTAAAACAGCAACTTTTCATTCTTTGTCCATATATAAGCCGCACCTGATTATAAGCCGCACTTTGGGTTCAGACCAAAATTTTAGTCAAAATGGTGCGGCTTATAATCGTGAAATTACTGTACTCAAATATTTATAAAATATTAAATGTAATAGAGCCTAATTCCTTGTTGGATGTCATTTCACCATATCTACAAAGTCAGTAGGGCACTCTAATCTCCAGGCACTTCCCTCCCAAACACCTCTTACAATTTAGTTGATTTTAAGCGTGATACTGATAGCTGTAGGTCTATTAATGTTATTAAAGCTGGGAATATACTTTTGAAAGGAGTGGGGCATCTTTCAGAATGCTATATTTATGAAATGTCAAAAAGTATGTTTCTTTTGATAATTCAGACAATAAAAGAAAGCACAACTGTAATTAAAGCATGACAGTGCCACTATCTCTAATTTATTATCTTGTGTTTAAATACAAACAGCAATGTGATATGTAATAGCTCACAATGTTGGAGACTTCTAAAAATCTCCAAAAATGTAACACTAATAATAAACTAAAATGGTCATATAAATATCAGAACTTCATTTACTTTGCTTGTTAGATTAACATTAGTTTAACCTCCATTTTTCTCCTGTGTAGGGTGATACAGATCAGTGTTTTTCATTATTAGGGCACATTTTCATCTCATCAGTTGCTGCCCTTAATGAAAGAACACTCCCCTCTAGCATACAGATTGAATGATTTTCAGTCGTCACATAAATAAATGCCTAGAAGATGTCAGCTGAAAATCTTAGTTATTTCCTAAAGGTGCAGGTGCTAGAAGTGGTGTAATGAAGTAGGGACAGCTGCAGCCACAGGCTCTGGCCAGCTGGGATATGTCTTCAGAGTGACATTCAGCATAACAAGAGCTCACTATGTTTGCTTCCAAGAATGTTATCACTGTGGTTTTAAAAACAGCATAAATCAGGAGAAATGCTCACAAAGTATAGCTGAAGTCACATTATCTTTATTATACCTCTATATATTTTCCTCATTACAACCTGAAATATGTTGACATAACTACTCGTGCTCATCTATAATGTAACTAATAATTACACTGCCAGAAAGAAAAATGAGAGCAAAAGGTATTACAAGGCTGGAATTAATCAAACAACTGACCCATCAAGTTATGACCAAGTAGATTCACTGAAAGTTTAAAAGCTCAGGTACAGGTAAATTTTAATAAGTTTCTTGGAAACTAGCAGGGAATAATAGTTGGATCACAGTCACAAACTTTTTCTTAAAAAAAAAATATTACATGTTGAACCCTATTTTATTTCATGCCTGTGAGTGACTAAATAATTTATTGAGACTGCCACATAGGAGAAGGAAAAGATTAGCATTGCAGATACTGAGACTCAATATTCTCCTCTCTTTTACAGGGACTTAATGAAAGACATAGTTTTATTCTTACTAGAAAAGCAAAACCAGTTTGTGATATATATGATCACTTTAGCAAATACAGTGAGTTGCAAACCAGCAATTATTTGAAAGATAAAATACCTTCACAAAAACTTGACTTCTTTAATATTTTTTCAGCTGAATTATAATTGCTATCCATTACGAAATACTTCTTCAGTCACTATTTTGGGCTCAGTCCTCTTGTGTGAAGATGGAGGAATGGATCCCTCCACTTAGAGATGCTAAGTGTTCACCTTAACACTGCTGGATAATCTAATGGCTAAAACCTCAAATGATTAAAGCAGGACTTATAAAAACACTTAATATTCACTTGGCACTTACGAAAATCCAGTTATCGAGGAACAAATTTCAGTTTAACCATTACCTTTTCACATTTTTTCAGCCAGATAAGAGATTGATAAAATCCATTCAAGGGCTTATTTTTGCTAGGGAGATAAAAGTGACATTCCTAAACCCATCCTCACAACATATCAACCCATGGAAGCAGACACTTTTACTCTACACATTTACAACTAAAGGCACAGGTCAGTGTGATGTAACATGTAAGAGAGTGTGTAGCCCCTTCCTACTCAGCTGCCACAGACAATTTTGTAGATTTATTCCTTTGTAATAATTCATAGGAGGAACTTATATTCCACTACCTTGGCATTGATTCTACATTCAGAATTTTGACTTCAATGAGGAATGGAGGGGAAGTAAAATAAAGAGCTCCCAAATTAGTGGATGTGTTCTTTAAAATAGAAGGGTCAATAAGGCATAATCAAACTAAAACTCTTGAAGCTTCACTTCCAGAGTAAAATGTATCATTATGCAAATGTCCAAATGCAAAACCAAATGCAAATCTGCTATGATTTTGCACCAGAACAAATTCTTTTCAAATACTGCTTTTCAACAAGTTTTCTCATGTTTATGCATATTTTAAAATGAGTTTCATTCATGACCAGAAAAAAATAATGACTAAAATGACAAAGCCACATGTGGATTTTCTATCTCTGACTAATACTCAGAGTTTAGGCACTGCCAGCAGTGACACTAAGCAAATCCTTAAAGTAACCAGCAAGCTTGGCCAAACAACAGTGACAATGAATAATAAATGCTTCTATAAAGAACTATAGCTGTTCTTTTGGGAAGACCAGATTAAAAAGGGAGAGCTTGCACTGATGATCCTCTTAAAGTTTTACAAATATCCCTTTTCAGCTGTTCATGACTTTAGAATGTACCAACCTGGATTTCACAGGACTAACAGGGATAAACAGTTGCCTACTTTCAACACGTATTTTGTATGATAAAGAAAAATGTTAAACAACCCTACCATAGATTTTCATAGCACAGTGAGTCAGTTCAAGCCTCAGATTTTAAGTCACTCAAGTGCATGGCTTTTCCTCTTCCTCTTCTCATATTTACAGAAGATTTCAGTAACAAGATACTTTTTTAGATTATTATTCCATATTACAATTCTCAACACATGAGTCCAATATGATAATGTTATGGGAACCATTAACAAAAAAAAAAAAAAACAAAACAAAACAAAACAAAACAAAAAAAAAGCCAAAAAAACCAAAACCAAACAAACACCCACCCACCCCCCCCAAAAAAACCAAAACAAACAAACAAAAAAAAACCAAAACAAAAACAAACAACAACAACAAAAAAACACGCCACAAGCCTGAATGATTTCAGCAGTGAAGAGCTACTAGATATTATTAAGGTGCAATTCCATTTAAGCAATAAGGCCAAAATTTTTGGAATTTTCCTGGAGATTACTGGTTGGCTAGAAGGACTTGAAGACTTGATTTAGTTTGGTACATTTTTGGACATTGGTTTTCTTTCCCACTCTATATGTATATTTTCACCAAGCTAATCATCATACAGTACATCTGGAATTTTGAGGCAATTATTTCCCAGTGTATCTGATGAGAATCAATCATATATTTGTTAAAATCTGAGCCCTCAGTACTAGGAATTACAAAGCCCTACCTACTGTAATTTTCACTGTGTGTACTCGTATACTTACATTAAAAAAAAGCAATTAACATTGAAATCAGGAAAAATACTTTTTATATGTTTGTATATTTTTAATATGTGTGCTTACCCAAGGATCAGAATGATGTCACTAGATTTGTATTTGCTTCCTTGGAGGAACTTGAAATGTATATTCCTGTGCATGTCACATTTTCCAAAATAATTATCATTCCAAATGCAGAGAGATGACAGCTGGTCCTCTTAGTAGGTGTAGTAGCAGCATTTTCCAAAGGTTAATGTTGATTTTTTGTTAAATGTCTGCATATTCATATATTATATTCAGGACATTTATTAGGCAGCACTTGGTAAAGAGATTGGGTTCGTTTATGTCAACTGCTTTGAATTTTTTATTGTTTTGGTTTTAAAGCAACTATGAGAAAGAAATCCTGCCAATTAGAGAAGTGTAAATGTAAAGTACTCACCAACACACCATTTAAGCATAAATCTGCCTCATAAATCCTACTGTGACAGGCTACCAAGCCCACAGATGTCAGGGTCTCCAGGTCAAAAGCTGGCGGTTGCTGCCCCATGCAGTGGGTCACAAGGCTCCTAACGCCAGAGACCTCTAAGGCCCATCCCTGCAGCTCCACAGCCCCCTGCCAAGCCACCAGGCAGTTGATCCTATAGCTTGAAAAATAACTTGAGACATTTCTTGCAGTGGACTCATCCCAGGAAATCAGGGTTCCCTGTAGCTTGACGCTCATCAACCTGTCTCGGCTGGTCTGTGCGCCTTATTTTAGTGAATGAAGGGATGAGAAATTACTTTTTTTCTATCAGCTTATCTGGGCAAGTTTCATCCAGCTGCAGAATCCCATAGAGTTCTATTGTGCATATTAGATAAACACATGAAAAATGGACAGAATAATATCATCTGAGTGTATCATTCCAGTAATGAGTACACATTATATGCAGTACCAATCTTTCATCGAAGTAATTCTTTCTTCTGTGAAGATGCTTGTGTTTAGAAGGTAATTTTGATGCAGTCATGCTCATAAACATAGATGTGGAATACACTGTGCTCAATTTAATTTTTTAATCTGAGAAACATAATTCTTCGTATAACTTGACCACCAATTGAAATAATATGTATTTTTTATTCATTCAAATAATGTTATTTCATAAACTTATTGGCCAGTTTTTCATCACTCTTCACTGAATTTCCATACGGAAACTCCCTTTTAGGAAACCAAAACTCAAACCAGTCCTGAAGGAAGCAATGTAGGTGAGTAATCCGCCCTTGAGCTACATTAGTTGTAACATTTCTCGTGCTTGGAAAAAACTCATTTCCTCTTTTGATTGCCACTTTATCCAGCTATTTTGTGTCACATTCTTAGGACTGTTGTATGGTATGTTCTGTTATATGCATTTGAATTGCTGTTAGATGCTATAAGCCTTTAAAAAAATGCTGTAGAAAACCTGGACAAATTATGCATGTGTGTGTGTGTGTGTGTGTGTGTTTTTGTGAGTGCACATATTTGTATCAAAGTTCTTCCTTTGAAGAAAACTGAAGTGTGTATGCATGACCACATGCATGTAATGCATGTAACAACTGGAAGGATTTTCATCATTAATTACACCTCTAAATTCAGAGATGCCTGGAGGACAGGAATTAGATTAAATAGATGAAAAGAATAAAGGAAAACAGCAGAGAGAAAGAGCCCTTTGTAATCCTCTCTCGCTCATTTTCTACGTATTATAGCTATAATTACTTCCCTGATGATAAAAAGAAGACATGCAGGAGAAAAAAAATGCACATAGTAGGAGAAGAGAGTTTTGAGGTATATGTAAACTTAGTCATAATCAGCACCTCTGTGGAGCAGGCTGAGCAGTGCTGCCAGCCTGCAGGAGCAGCACTGCCCCCCTTGAACAAGAGGGGACACTCCTGGCAAATGGCTGTAGCTGTTGAGGGCTGCGACCCTGAGCCTGCTGAGGACTGCCTCCTGCCCTGTGCTGATTCACAGCCCTCTGGATGAGCTGGAGATGTCCAGAACAATGTCAGAATATAAACTATAAACAAACACCACAATCCAGTATTTGAATTTCTTCTCCCCCATATTGCTTAGCAGTATGGATTCACCGGGGCGGCTCAAGCCACAGCAAACAGATGCCTTAGACAAGCACGGAAAGGATGGCAGGGAAGATCACAACAGTTCTTGGATGAATGGGAAGAGTTACATTTTTATAGTTAACAAACTGCAGAGTCACATGTATGAATCAACTATTCAGAGAGCACTTGAATAGTGGAAGACATCAAAGAATGGAAATAAATGGAAATAAATGTAGCAACACCAGAAGCCAAATTCAAAAGGAGGCATAGAATGAATGACAAGTGCTGTGGTGTAAGTTTTCCAGAGAAAGCAATTGTTCCTGAGAGTAGTCTAAGAATTTTAATAATGAGATGCACCGCCCACTAAAAATTAAAATCACATCTAAAAAAATTTTACAAGCAGAAGCAACCGAGAGTTATATTAACACTTTCCAAAGCCCCTTTTTCAGAGAAAGCGTAATCATAGCAATATTTTTGGTCAGTGGGCCTTTTGTTTTGTTTTTGGGCCAGGGTATAGCTGAAAGAGAAAGCACAGTTTGCAGAATGATAAATAATTTCTTTTTTTAATGAGAGAAGCAATACTCACACTAATTGTAAAAACTTTGCAGAACTTTATGAAGCCTTAACTTTTTTGTTTGCTTGGGGTTTTTTGTTTGGTTTTTTGCAAAATAGTTTTAAACTAATTTAGTTCAAATTCAGTTTTTGACATTTGTATTGCAAGTACTGTCAATATTGTTCCTCTAATCTGTCAATAATTTGTATGCCCTTAAAAATAAACACAGAGAAAACCTTCTAACGAGCTAACCCTGGTTTCCACCAGCTGAACTAGATTCTTCTTTCTACTTCATCCTTCACAATGCTTTCATATACATTGGCCATGTATCATTCTTCAGAACATTTTGAGATTTAGGTACAAATTTGCCTTCAGATAGTGGGAAATTACAAAATAAATTATTGTCATTAGACTATATAGTCATTATTCTTTTTATTCTATCATCATAATGAAAATAACAAGCATAAGTTTCCTTCTAGGTTATGGAACCTATTTTCAATAACACTAACATGCTCATCAGTACAGTGTCTCCGTGCAACTGGACATTAATTTTTCTCCCCATCTTCTAATTTCAGGAGAGTTAAATACAATGTCTTGGTCATTGCTGTCACAAAGTTGGATTTTTCTCCAGCTTCTCTATCTATTCAGTAGTCTTGGATTGAATCTTTATTTTGATGGGTGTGTTTACTGGTTGCTTTCATGTTTGCACAAATTTTTACTGGGGAGGAGCAGCACTTTTTCTTCTTGTGAGTGGTTTCACATTGCAACTACTGTTTGCTGGTAGTCTTTGTTGCTACTTCTCCCTCATTTGCTTCTGTTTTTTGGAAATCTTCCAGCAAAATGGAGGGAAAATTAAATTCTTATCCTTTTTGGGGGGAGAGGGGGAATAGGTGGGGGAAGCGTTTTTCTTCATTTTTATTCTTGGAGTCACTGTTCAAATTGAGTACCTTACAGATTAGTGAGAAGGATCACTAATATGTGTGCATCACATAGCAGTCCAACACATGGCTTCGGGGATTTTCCTTGCAACTTATTTGCAAAAATTTATCAGTAATTAGATATAATCTGATGCATTCCAAAATTAAAAATAATTATTTCGAAACACACTTTTATGAGCAAATACAATAAGGAAGTCAGACTAAAACCTACATTTATTTGGGGTATGGTTTAGAGCTTGGGTTTGAGGCAAAATCAAGGTTGGGTTGCAAGATTGTCTTCATACATCACAGCGGCAAACTCACATACAATTTTTTCCTTCTTGGAACACAATCTGATGAAAACAGAATTTGATTGTGTCCAAACTGGAGCTGTAAAAGGTCCATTCTAATTTTGTATTTTACCCAAGATGAAAGCCACAGTGATGGGAGAACATAGTGTTCACATTTGATCCTTTCTCTCTGCTATTGGAAATATTTGAATATGAAGTTCTGCATTTGGCTCATATCTATCCAGAAATAATAGTGAACCTTGCCAGTGGTAAGGCAAGTCTGTCCTTAACCCACTTCAATTTAAACAGAATATACCCAGTAAATTAAAACACTAGCAATAGGAAATACTTTTAAGTGAAAAATAATAGTCATGGAAACAACTTATGCTGGATCTTCAGCTGTCAGAAAAGATCTTTTTACCATCTATGTCAACATTTACAGAAAATGTAAATGCAGTTTTACCACCACCTGAATCTATAGCAAAAGTTTTGTCATAGCAAATTCTCAGACTCAAGGACCATTGAAAATGGCAGCCTCTGACAGTGATGAGGATGCAGATACTCACTTCTCAAAAGCGAGTTGGCAAAAAAATCTTTACATTCTTTTGTATAGATACCAAACAAACATGACTATTTACGCCTTTTTGTAGTGCAGACTGCAACTCATATGATCTAAACTGTCCACCTGCATAAGCTACTTTCAACAAGAGAGGGTTTTTTTCTTATCTATTAGCATCGTAACTGTCTTGATATTTGTTTCAAACAATTGAGGAAATCCAGTGCTGCAGGAGAATATTCTAGGACTGAAGTACTAAGTCTAGTTTATGGTTCTGCCTGAAATTTATTTACTTCAGAACCCATAGCAAAATGTATAGTTTCTATGTTGCTGAAAGTTTATATTTCATTCACTTATTTTTTTTATACATGCTCTAAAATTCCACTCAAAGATACATGTTTTCTAGGATAAGCAAATATTTTCAGTGAATACTTTTGTGGTAGTTGGAGTCTGCAATGGAATTTCTTCTTAAACCCAGTAGTTTCCTGCTGCTCAACCACATTCTTTGACTGAGGCATGGAATAAGGTTGAAATTTCTACATATTTAGGAATTTTGGTCTTGGTCTACCAGTTACTGAGGAAATATTGCATTCAGTCGGATACTTAGGCTGCTCCAAAGATTTCTACAAAGCTGGACACTCCCCACTGTGTTTTTTCTACTGCACTGCTTTTGTGAAACCAACTCAGACCTCCGTCTCTGATCGCTCTTCACCTCTTTTGAACTTCCCAGTGGCAGTGTGTCTTCATTTCCTTTCATGAGAACTGCATCTGTCTTCTACATGGGAACTATCTACTCACTTCTCATTGTTCTTTCATATTCTGTGCTTCTGAATGCAGATTACTCACCCAAACCACCTTTCCTTCTCCATTTTCCAGCTTATCCTGACTTCATTGGTACTTGGAACAATATGCCTGGAGAGGTGCAGTCTCCCTTCGAGCAGTCATTTCATTTCAGTTTATTGCTCATGGATATATAGCTTTTCTCCCTGGGTCCCACTTCTTGAAAAGACAACTTGACATTTCCTTCATTCGTTGTTTTGGTCCTTAGTCTCAGGTTCTTTCCATCTTGTACTGGCCTCAGAGTCCCATTATAGTATTGAAGGGCTCTTGTCCCAGCTGTGTATAAATAAAATCTGCTTTCCCTCTTCACCACATCAACACAAAAAAGACAG
This sequence comes from Catharus ustulatus, assembly GCF_009819885.2. Classification (NCBI taxonomy): domain Eukaryota; kingdom Metazoa; phylum Chordata; class Aves; order Passeriformes; family Turdidae; genus Catharus; species Catharus ustulatus. Next base: position 74,917,031 of record NC_046222.1, on the reverse strand, counting down.
TTTTTTCTTATCATTTCATATGCCATTCTTCATGAAAATTTAGGAAATTCTTGCTCATCCCCAGGGTGAATGACAGACACTTTGAAAATATTAAAATCACAAAGTTAATTTAGTTCCAATTTAGGCATCTGAATTAATAAGTTAGTTCTGTGACAGATCCGCTATAAAGTCCCATCTCAGTCTAAAGCAGATGATCATCTTACCCAGTGATACATTCTCATCACCAATCACAAAGATACAGGAATATTAGATAGCAAAGATCACAATTTTCAAATTACTGTGCTTATTTCAATATTGGTGGTGTGAGGGGAGAGAAGTTTATCAGCCTTTTAAGAACAAGTAGTTTACCCCAATATTATTCTTAAAAATAAATGAAGGTGGGTTTGTTGTTTTGTTGAGGATTTTTCACTCTATAAAAATTACTTTAGACAAGAATTTTTACTTCAAGTGTTGAAACTAGAATAAGAAGAATAATCTAAAAGCAGGCATTTCTGGCTGAAAGTTAGAAACAAACCCAATAAGTAGTGATAGCAGATCTGTCTAGAAAGTATTTGTTGTTTTATAACATACAAAGCTGTAGCTCAGTGAAATATGTACGGAAATGTGGAGGGATTAACTTGGTTTTTGCGACTTCCCCTAGCTAATAAATTCCCTACTATTTCAGGACAGCAGGACAGTCTTTATGATGAACTGTCAACAGAAGTTCTAGGCAAGAAAATAAAATCGGACAACACTTTATTTTCGTAAAGGATGCACTGGGACACCAGGGCAATTTTTATTTCCAAGTGGAAGACCATACATGTGCGAAGGCACATACACTATGTGTATGAATTTTGGAGGGGGGAAAAAGAAGAAACCAATTTGTAATTTTATGCTAATGTATACTTCCAATGTATAACAGGTCTTTGGTTAAGGGTTAATGTTCAACAAAATTAATTCAATTTGTCATTACTACAACTGTGTTAGCTTCCAAAAATTAATTATTACTGAAATGTTTATAATCCTGATACCAAATTTTGCCATTGAATTGAGTTTTCAGGGGCTTGATCCTGAAACCACTATCTCAGAATTGTGTCAGGATTATCTACTTTTATTGAGATAATTTTTGAAGTCTCTATTATAAGATTGTGCTGGATAAAATCATTTTGTGCACATTGGTTAGAGAAATCATGTTTCATATTTTAATGTCTGTGGGTTAGTTTAAAAATAAAGAAATATTTTAAAACATAAATACACTGCTCTCTGTTCCTGGTCCTGCTTTTCAATTTGTAAAAAATGTGTTTCCTAACTAATCACTGTTTATCATCTTATGTAATATCCAGACAGTCAAATCAGTTGAGATGAGATCATCCCAGCCCTTCACAATAAGTCATTCATATAAATGCACCTGTATTGCAAGTAACAGGCTTGTGGAGAGGAGGGGGAAAGAAAAACACAAGTTTTGGCTGATCCTGGGTGGTCTCTTTACCCATGTTAGATTAAATATGTTTTTTTCACAACAGGTGACTTTTGAATTGTTTTCTTATGGCAACTCATTTATTCTAGAGATTTTTGTTTGGCTTGTGTTAGTTTTCTAAGTTAATGACTCTATGACAACATGCTGAGTACAGGTGGCAAAAGGCAAATGAAGAATGTGGATATTGCTTTATGTACACGAGGCTACTGGTGTAGAGCAAATCCTGGTTGCCTTGATTGTGTGGGTCTTCTCTGTAGTTCATGGTTTGAAAAATTGGAAGTCCTTACCTGTCCAAAGCCTTCAAGTGTCTTTAGAAAAGGCAGGAACAAACAGTCAAATTCAGAGCACTCTGAAGCTGATGTTCGGTGTGGGTTTCACAAAGCATAATTTTTGTTCTCTGGAATGCCATATTTCCTTGATGTACACATTAACTACACCAAAGTTTTCACCTGGTTAAATAGATTTAGCAGGCCAAGGGGAATGCTAGTGATGAAATGTGAAATTCTTCCTCATCACCAAATTGGATACATACATGTTATGTCTTTCCTATAATCATCCTGGCTTCTCTGCTGTTTATGCCCCAGATCATCCATCTTAACAGAGGAAACAGCAGGAAAAAGACAACAATTGCCTGGCAAGATTTGGTAGAAAAAAATATTCTCACTTTCAAACATAAAAAACTGAATCCCCATATCAGGGCTTACAAATCACTGCTGCCAATAAACAAAATAACAGGGCAGAAGCAACAACAAAATAATTAAAACCAGGCAACACAGACTACGCTAAACTGCAGGACAAAAGCTACACAGAGAATATCAGCTGTGGAAAAAGCAATTAACCTGGTTAATGGGCCTGATACTTACATACCTCCCATTTTGTCACAAATAGCATATGGTTGCAATTAGCTGGCGTAAAGGAAATACCATCTGAAGCCCCTGTTTTCCGATTGGGATGACCTCTGGCCCAGAATGAAGACAGTTGGAAGTATTCACTTGGTGCAGGTTAGCTTCATGTGCAATGGGCAAGGAGTAGTTTGAAGATAGGCAAGGATTTACCAAGTGTATTTGAGCTACAAAACTATGCCTTGCCACATTACAAACTGAGAGAGCATTTAAAGCAAGTTGGAACTAGATTAAACCTCTGGCTACCGCCAGCTCCAGAGCTGTTAGCAAAAAGAAACACAACCAACAAAACAAACAAAATTCACAGAAGGTTACTATTTTGTTCTCATTTGTAATTACTAGTGGCACAACAGGTTCTAAGTAGTGTGAGTATAAAATACTGGGAAGGCCAAAGTTTTCCATGTGTTAGACACACTCAGAGCCTTGTCACAGAATATACCTTAAAAGGCAGAAACATTACAACTTTTATTCAGGACAAATGGGCTGTCATCTGCTCTGTCTTGCTTTCTGCTTCTTCCTCTGCTGTGTCTCAGATAGTTCTGTAGGATGCACACAGAACTTGTCTTTTTGATTTTCAAGTGGTTGTCGTCTATTCAGTACATCATTTTCCTGAGTCATCTTTTTATGGGAAAAAAATTATTTCTGATGTAGAAAAATATATTTGCTTGAAATAATTGCAACATTTTTTAGCATCTTTAAAACTATTGCATGTAATAAAAATGATATATTTGTCTTTCAAATTCTAGAAATTTGTTTAAAGGTTTCTAAAAAGCTCTTAAGTTCTAAACTTCTGAGGAAAAAAAAAAAAAAAAGTACTCCTATTTCATTGTTTGAAGACCACATTAGTTTTACTGAGTTCAGGAAAAATTTTCTGTGATATTTTTTGCTTGCAAATGTACATAAAGAACAACCAAATTGACTCAAAGGGTATGTTTAACAGACATGAGAAACAAAATCTGTGAGAGTTTTTCAGTCAGATCTGCTGCTGGTTTTATACAGTTTAATAAAAAAATCACATCTATCATATATGTATTTCTTTACTACATTCTAGATGTGACACGAAAAGATCTGGGAATCCATACCTCTAATAGACTACTTCTATGGGAACATGCTAATAGACATTTATCAACCTAAAGCTCTCAGATTTTATGAGCAAATAAACCATTGCTGGTTTTTTTTAGTTTTTTTGCCAGTAGAACCCAGAATGATTATTTAGTCTTATTGTGTAAACAAATATAAAATTCTTATGTAGCTCAGTCTTATTCTTTTCTTAGCAGAAGATTGTGGTTGCCTACCCAAAAACCCCCACAGCTTCAGTATTTCCATTCACGCAGATACACTGGAGTTATCCAAAAAAGAAACAGTGGAGCATGTCTTAGCTTTTCTTTTTTTCAGTGAGGAGGAGGCCATTAAGTCTGGAAGGATGCCAGGTAATGATAATCATCAGTCCTTCTGGGGCTGTTTTATAACTTTGCAGCTGTATTGTTGGCTACAATTTGCAATCCCAGAGATATTGCTTTATCTGCTTTTGCTTTCCTGTTGGATCGGATAAGAGGCACTGTTCCTTAAAAACAAAACAAAAACAAAACAAAAACAAAACAAAACAAAACAAAAAACAAAACCCCACAAAACAAAATGAAACAAAATATAACACCAACCAGAAAAGAAGAAAAAAATGGCAACTTTTTAAGGAGAAGGGAAACTGTTGCATCTTTCAGTCAGTGTAATGTCAACACCACTTAGGACAAATTTCAAGCATTCACCATTCTTAGATTCTTCCAGCTGCCTGCAGTGTGAGTTGTTAAAAGACCAGAGCATGAGCCATAAAATGTGTCTGTGGGTGTTGGTTAACAATTTGCAGGTGCATATCATTCCAGCAAAGCTTTCAAATTATATGCAATTTCTAAGCTATGTTTGAAGCTTGTAATTGTTATGTCTGAGCAAATTAGTATCTTTTCTGGTTCAGTTTTTGAGAGTCCCATCAAATTTGTGGGGTAGGGGACGAGAAGTGGTTCTTTCAAACATACAGAAGTCAGACAAATAGTTTGCTGCATTCTGGTTTTGTTAAATATTTGGGGGGAATACTGCACCTGGTAGGGGAGGGGCAAGATTAAAATTGAAATTAGGGATCAGTAGTGATTTGGGTAAACTAAGTAGTAGTCTAAAAATTTTCACCAATTTTGAATCCATCTTTCTGTGAAATTTGTGTTATTATTATTTTTCTTATGTTTTGTTGAAATTCAATCCTTAAAATTTTGGTTCAAGTATAGAAATGAGGACCAGTAGTTGTAACTGTTAAAACTGTAATGTAATATTTAACATGTTAAATGTTTGCAGTTTTGCATTAACCATTCAACCTGCTCCTTTCTCTCTCTGAGATTTCTATATCATGGTTTTTACCAGATAGCTGCCAGTTGTACAATTGATGGTCTCATGTAGTAGAGGAAATTTGACAGAATGGAGCTCCAGAATCTTGCTTTTTGATTCCAGTGTGCCTACACAGCAAAGCTGCAAAGTCCATAAGTGTAATGTTGAGTGAACTTAATGGTAAAGGAAAAAAAAATTATAAATGCTGATCTATTCTCTTCTAGTCATTTGGCTGCATATGGACAGTAACAGCACAGATGTCTCTATCTGAAGTACAGTCAGTCAGTGTATGCATGATGTACTTAAGGGTAAAGCAGTATACCACTGGATAAAGTATTGACAAGAGGGGAAAAAAAGGCTTTTTAAACTCACAGTTAAACGAATAGACTGGCTATTTTCTAGACTTTAGAGTAGAATCAGTTGGCAATTATATGTGTTCAGGAAGTATGAAATGCTGACAGTTTGTACTGGAAAAAAATTGGGGTTTCTAAACTAGTGAAATATTTTTGTTTATATATATCTATGTCATCTATTTCTATGTATACCTACACACACACATGCACATATATACAGTAATTTCACAGTTACAAGCCGCACTGGCTATAAGCGGCATCTCCGGGTATTGGCAAACATTTCGTTCTTTGTCCATACACAAACCACACCCAATTATAAGCCGCTCTGTCGTTCGCAGCGAGGACCCGCGTGCAACAAAGTTACCAAATAGTAACAGAATTGTGGGATCGGGGCGGGGTTTACTGGCTCGGCTCGGGCCGTGAGGGCTCGGCTCTCTTGGGACTGCCAACGGGACCGGGTAGTCCAGCTCGGCTCTGCCACTTGGCGAGGCTGCTCGGGGCCAGCCGCCGCTGCCGCTGGGCTCACTCACCCTGGACCAGTGCTGCGCCACGGTGGCAGGGGGGCATGGAGCCCGCCGGCACCCATGGCAGCAGCGGCAGGAGGGGAAGGAGCCCCCCTGCTCCCGCGGCGGCAGGCATGGATGGAAGCCCTCCGCCTCTCCCCAAGCCTCAGGACCGTCAGGAGGGAGCCCCCCGCCTCCCTTTCAAGCCGCGGGGATGGCAGCACGGAGCCCCTCCTCCTCCTGCACTGCCAGCAGGGATCCCGGCTCCACCCGCTGCGCAACAGACTAATCAATTTGTAACAAGCGCGTAAACCCGGGTTTTACAGGCTGATGCTCAGCTCAGCACCTCAGTTTGCACTTCTGGGGTTGGAAATGTCAGAAAATTATTCACTTATTAGCCACTCCTGAGTGTAAGCCCCATTTCTGGTGTGGGAGCAAAAGTTTAGTCAAAATGGTGCGGCTTGTAATCGTGAAATTACTGTATATAAAAACCTAAACATATGTATATTTCAGTGGTTAAATATACATTAAAAGTGAGTGCATTTTGCTTCAGCATGAAAAAGGTACAAATTTAATCCAGTTTAATCCCATAGAGTTTTAGGATTGTTAGAATTATTTCAAAGAATTGTAATTAAATTGTTCAGGACTGCTAGCTATGAGATTGCAATAGGTTACCACCATTCTTTTTAGTCTGATAGTTCAGTAACAAAGAAAGGGCTGCATACCAAAGGTGGACAGGTGTGTGTACGTTGACACAGAATCAGAGCTCCAGAACTGCAATGCTGCACTCTGAGAGCAAGGATGCTTCAAGCATCCTTGGTGATAACAGCAAAAGTTCCATTATCTCCAAAGAGATTACTCCTGAGATAAATACCATCGAAGATAGTAGTATTTAAACAATGGAATCACCTCTGTCTTGGGAATACATGCTGAACTACTGGTGTCACATAGAAATTGAGGTGTTAGAAAAACTAATACAATGAAGAAAAAAGAGGCAGGAGTGCAGGAAGAACAATTTTTATGGAAGACACATTTTCACAGACTAATTAAAAAAAAATCGTTGTTGTTGTTGTTGTTGTTGTTGTAGGAAAAAAAAAGGAAAACTAATCTTAACAAACACAAGATCCTTTTTTTTCCCAAAACTGCATGGTTGCTCTTTCTCTGAAAATATTCCTTCAGCCAATAGGGGTTAATTAATAAACAAGTTCTATACAACATAAAAAATTTGCTACATTAAAATAACTCTATCTCAATAAAAGAAAAGAAGGAAATTATTTGAGAAAAGCTGTTTACATGGGGTTATACTAATGAATACTTTTTTTAAATTCTAAAATTTGGAGTTCTGAAAATAAGTGTTAAGGTTTTTACTTCATCACGTCTTTAGATTAGCAAACTGAGCAGTGATTCAGTAAGGGGTTTGATACTTTTCAAGTGGTGTTAGAAGTACACTTTTATTTTCATATCAAATCCCTATTTAAAAAAAGGACGGGGGCATTCTTAGCCTTGAGATATATCACTATAAAATTTAAATTACTTGAATTATTTTTTCTAAAATTTCTCTAAAAATTTACCATAAGAATACTTTGATATTCCACGCTTTATGAAGCAACCTGTATTGTCTTGGTTGTACTATAGTACTTCCAGGTATTAGTGACTAGCAGCATTATTACAGTAATTTCACGAATACAAGCCGCACCAATTTGACCAAAATTTTGGTGGAAACCCGGAAGTGCGGCTAATATTCCGGGGCGGCTAATCTATTAACAAAATTCTAAAAGCTGCCAACACGGAAGTGAGAGCCCGTGGCAGCCCCAAGCCAAGCTGGAGCCCGGCCGGCCCCGGCAGAGGTGGGAAAGCCTGGCAGAGGCGGGGCCAGCAGTGTGGGGGGCGGGCGGCTGAGCCTGAGCCAGCAGGGCGGGGCAGGGAGGGTGGCAGAGCCTGAGCCAGCATGGCGGGGGAGCCCGGGAGAACTGGGGCTAGCAGTCCAGGGGAGCATGGCAGAAGCAGGAAGGCCGGCGGGTGGGGCTGCCTGGCAGCGGGGGAAGCCCAGCAGAATCGGGGCCAGTAGCGTGGGGGAGCCTGGCGGTGCGGGGGCCTGCAGTGCCGGCCAGGGCGAGGAAACGCGGCGGCGGTGCAGACGGGAGGGGGCGGCCGGCGAGCCCGGCGGCGGGGCTAGGGAACGCGGCGCGCCACGGCCGGCGAGCCCGCCGGCGGGGCTAGGGAACGCGCCGCGGCCGGCGAGCCCGCCGGCGGGGCTGGGGAACGCGGCGTGCCGCGGCCGGCGAGCCCACCGGAGGGGCTGGGGAACGCGGCGTGCCACGGCCGGCGAGCCCGCCGGCGGGGCTAGGGAACGCGGCGCGCCGCGGCCGGCGAGCCCGCCGGCGAGGCTAGGGAACGCACCGCGGCCGGCGAGCCCGGCGGCGGGGCTAGGGAACGCACCGCGGCCGGCGAGCCCGGCGGCGGGGCTAGGGAACGCGCCGCGGCCGGCGAGCCCGGCGGCGGGGCTAGGGAACGCGCCGCGGCCGGCGAGCCCGCCGGCGGGGCTAGGGAACGCACCGCGGCCGGCGAGCCCGGCGGCGGGGCTAGGGAACGCACCGCGGCCGGCGAGCCCGGCGGTGGGGCTAGGGAACGCGGCGCGCCGCGGCCGGCGAGCCCGCCGGCGGGGCTAGGGAACGCGGCAGCGGGGCGGTGCTGACGGGAGAGGGGGGCCAGCGAGCCCGGCGGCGGCGGCAGTACCACCCGGCCAGCCCCGCCGAGCCGTGGCGCTGAGCTGGGCCACCCGGCCCCGTCGGCAACCATGAGCGGGCCGAGCCTGCCTGGCCCCGCCCCGAGCCAGTAAAGCCCGCTATGCCGCGATCCTGTTACTAATTGGCCAATTTGTGAAAGCTGCGCACGAACGAAAGTGCGGCTAATATTCGGGGTGCGGCTTATCTATTGACAAAGGCAGCAACATTGTCGAGGCACCGGGGGTGCGGCTTATAATCCGTGCGGCTTGTATTCGTGAAACTACTGTAATTTTAAAAAGAAGCCAAGAAATTGTAATAGTAACTGGAAACAGAGAGATGTTTCCTTCTGCTTCACGTATACAATTTCATCTTGAGACATAAATAATGAAATAGTTTGAAAGATGAAGATGGTCCTAGGAAAAGAACTGAAAAAGTGCAGCAAAGTGTCATCTTTTTTTTCCCTCAAACACCATGTTTTATTCCTGAGCCTGGCTATTTTAATTTTATTTTATTTATGCAGTATTAAAATATTTAACCCCAGAACTCCACTGAGAAATAACCTTTTCTTTTCTGACAGGACCTGGGGACATGCAATGGAACAGCACTAGGCAATCTTTCCTACAAACACCCATGCAACAGACTGGAAACACAATTAAGACATGTGGGAAACAGCTACACACAGATTTTCATCTCATTCTGAAAGACTGAAATTTAACATAGTTTACCTCAGTGAATTCCTTATAGAGTGAAGCACTCAGGATTCCTAGTCTTTGTAAAGCATTTTATACCTGTGTATGAGAAAAAAAGGCAAGTGCAGAGCATTAATCTATTACTCTAGAAAGTCAGAAGAAAATTTCAGGGCTGTGTGTCTTACTTTAAAAAAAAAAAAAAAAAAGGCAAAGAATTAAAGAAAAATCTGATTTGGGTGAGGTTTTTTTGTTTGTTTGTTTGGGGTTTTTTGGGTATGATTTTGGTTTGGGGTTGAGGAATTATTTTTGTTGTTACTGCTTGTTTTGTTTGGGTAGCTTCAGGGGGTTTTTTGGTTTTGGTTGTTTGAGTTTTCTTATTTTATTTTATATTTTTAAAGGATTATAATTTTATAGTTTCTACTGGATGAGTTACATGCTGAAAATTTAGTGTAGCCCATAGATTTTGGGTCTCAAGAAGATTTTAATCTTTTTTCTCTAAGATTTGTTGGAATTTTAACATCTCTCTGACCTAAATTGTTCAAACTTCTAACAATCCTTCTTCAGCTGGAATGAATATGCAGTCAGTTCATGATTTATACAGTTGATAATCTTAAAAGTTAATCTTTCCCTTCAAGTAAAAATACACTGAAAAATGAAAAGGCACAAACTTCTTCTAGTGATAACTGAGCCTCGTGAACTGGTTAGGAGATAGTGAAACAGGTTTTTTGACAGGAAATACAGTTCTGTCAAGATGAAATTTCTTATATAAAAGAAGGTTGTAGAATCCTAACTTTCCTTCTCCTAATTAGAAGACAAATCTCAACATGATTTCAATTGCAAGTATTTGTCTTTACGTCTTTCAGAAATCTTCAGATGATTCCACTGAACCCACGCTTATAAATTCTTGATCAAAAATCTGGTTTCATATTTAACAGGTTTTTAGTGTTGGCTCAGCATATATTTTTATCAGGAAAGAGCAATGCTGCAATCTTTCTTTCCATTAAGTGGAAATTTTTCATGTTTTCAGAAGTCAGTTTTCTCCTTAATTCTGATCCCTCATATTAAAACCTTAAAATTTACATAAAGGGATGCAAGCATTTTATTGAAAAGGGAAAGTTAAACATAAACTTGACAGATACAAATATTGCAGGTTTGCTATCTGCTGGCAGAAAAGGATAGAAGTGTTGAAGTATTTAAGTGTGTGGCAAGATGTGTTATGGATGAGAGAATAAGAAGTATTTTCTGAACCCTCTAGAACTTGTTTTCAGAGGTTTTGATGTCAGGAAACTTGCTCTATTTTAGAAAACATTCTTTTCCATCATTTAAAGCATTGTTTTTCAAGTAAGACATAATTACTAAAATCTGGAGAGTTTAAATTACTGGAAGATTTAACCAAGCCATCAATAATTTTTGTGTGTGTGTGCTCTATTCCTAAAACTACTGAAGGATGTGCTCTAGACATTTGTAGAGAAAGTCAGACACCTTCCATTTTGCCAGAGACAAATTTAACTGCAACCTTAGAAGGTTCTGAATTCTGTTGTAATTTATAACATACACTCTTAATTTTCTCACATTCCCTTGCCATATGTATGTGAAGAGAAGATGAGGAAATAAATATTGTCTGACTATGAAATAAAGAGTGGGGCCCCTTTGGATCACAGGGTTCAGAGGGACAGAAAGATCTAATCCCATCTCAAATGATTAAGATATTTTGTTGACTACCTCTGAGATTTGAAGTTATGAAACTGATGGTAATTACACGCTATTAGTAGTTATATCTATCTCCTGAATTTATGAAGAATATACAAATGTTGAATTAACATACATTTACACAATTGAGTTATATATGTTTTTAGAGAAATTGGGGTTTTCTTAACTTCATCTGTTGATTCCTGAATATTAATGGCATTCACATCAGGGACAAATATCAGTTGCAATAGAAGTTTCTCAAGAACCTACTCTAACAGGTTCCTGAGGATGCAAAGTCAGAGCCAGCTAAGAGTACATATTATCTACTTTGTTTTAGAAATTGGATAAACAGAATTCCTTTTCATGAGAGACCTATAAATTCACAGTGAGCTGTTCACAATACTTCCTATAGTGATTTTTACAAGTAAGCTTGGAATGTACCAGACCTTGAGATCTCTCCTTTTTTCCTTTCTTCACACTGGTAACTGCAACAGTGATTTCAGACTTCTGGGCAACATGAGAAGCAATTTATGCATAACCAAAACCATTCATTATTCACTCTCTTTTTCAGACTATTTTGGGGTTTTGGGGGTTTTGGGGATTTTTTTGGTCTGTTGGCCTCTATACTGTTGTTCACAATGTTAAAGCACAAGTATAAATTGGTGAAATAAATTGCTAGAAGCAATAGAATCTTATTCCTAATATGTAAAAGTCATAAAAGAATAAAACTAACAACCCCATATTGAAAACATTTGTCACTACCTGCATATGGAAGAGTGTAAAATCAAATTAATGGAAGGAGGCGAATCTTGTTTTTCCTGAAAGAATATCTATTAGAATAAATAGGATTACCCCCAAATAATAGCAACCTTCAGAGAAGCTGATAAAAGAAAACACAGCTCTACTCATACCTACCTTGCATTGACAAGAAAGATGCAGAAGTAAGAAAAGAAAGCTTCAAAAGAATAATAAATAATACGGATTTTTTTTTTTTAAATTTAAAAATCCCCAAAAATTGCCACTTAACTTCAGACAATTTCCACTTAACTTCAAAGTACAATTCCCACTGTTAAAAAGTAATTTGAAATTCCAGGATGCAATCTGATTGATCCTCAACCCACTGAAGTCACTGCAATATCCTTCACTATCTTTAGCAATTAAGGGAAAAACTTACATAGAAGAGAAAATAAAAAATAATAGTATTTTTAAGATGAGACACTTGACTTCTTATCCAGTATCAAGGAACTTCTAAGTAATTCAGGTTTTGCTCTTCTGAAAGTTTTATCTCTTTGATCTTATGTTCTTCTAACACTTTGGTGTAAATAAAGCTTCAAATGTTTTCCTGAATTTCTGAAGTAGAATAGGACAGACTAATTCAGTTCAAAGGACCCAAAATTATCATCTAGTCTAACTATTTAAGCAATTCAGGGATGACCAAGAGTTAAATCATATTGTTAAGGTCATTGTCCAAAAGTCTCTTGAACTCTGGCAGGCATGAGGAAGCAACCATCTCTGTTACAAGCCTGTTACAGGGTCTGATTGCCCTCTCAGTAAAAGAAAAAAAAAAAAAAAAAAAAAAAAAAAAAGGATTACAGGATTACTAATGTCAAGTCTGAACCTTCCCTGATGTAGTTTGAAGAGAGAATGAAGTCACCCCTTAGCTCCCCTTCCTTCAAACTAGACAAATCCATGGTCTTCAGCGGCTCGTTGTGGGACATTCCTTCCAGCCATTTCACCAATTTTGTTTCCCTCCTCTGGACACATTCAAGTACCTTCACATCCTTCTGAGATTGTGGAGCCCAGAACCACACATAGTACTCCAGGTAAGACCACAAGAGTGCTTAACATAGCAGAATAATCACCTCTTTTGACATGAGTCAGATAACACAAAATACAGTTTTAATTCTGTGGTCAAAAATTATTGTTGTTTGAAAGGCTTTTTCTTGGAGGCTTTTTGCTATTTCAAAATTGATTTACTTTGCTTTTACTTTTGTTTGCATCACTGCATTTATCAAGATACGGATAAACATTTGAGAAGTATTCATAAAACAAGAGTCTCATTTTAAATTCCCCTAATCTTGAAAAATTATGAGAGGGACAGTAGGCTTTTTAATAAGAACATAAACATTTTTTTTCTTTTGCTCAGCTTAATATGTGAGGGACTGATGGCTCCTGGGAGTGGGGTGGCAGAGTATTATTTGGTCTCCCCCTTCTTCCATGGTCTCTCTGAGCATCTCTGTGAGCATGTAGGTGTTTTATAACATAACCTAACATCAATCTTACAAGTTAAGCACAGCTCTAAGACTCTGAAGGCTTTTGTAAATAGGTCCAAATGTCACTTGCCCATATTGTTCAGTTGTTTAGCTGAACATTGGCTGGGCAGCATACCACACAAGACTGGGGTCCCTGTCCAGCCAGAAAAAAAGCCCAAGTACAGAAGAATGGTTCCACTGCACTCACAGTACAGACACACAACTTTACTTAATTACCCACTTCCAACTAAATATATAGCCTTTCAAAAGGCACACACAAAAAACAGGTGTCATAAAATCTGACTAGTTCATTCACTAAAGTCTTGTGAGAGTGATGATCAATGGATTATCAAATTAATGTTATTTTTAAAAAGTACCAGTATTTCTCCAGATAGAAAAGCTTGAAGACCTTCTAGTTTTCCCCTCTGCTTTATTTTCATTCCAGCTTGCTAGGGTCCTGCTCTTCTAGGAACAGAAACAGGAGTATGAGTAGAGGCAAAGGATCGTGAAAGAAAACAAATCAAGGATCTCAAACTTTAAAGAGAACCAAGTTACAGCTCTGTCTTGAAAAGAATCTAGCATCTGTTTGCAAAATCCTTTCAGATTTTGTCTCTTTTTTAATCCCTTGCTATTAATTTCCTGTTGTTGTCACATTGGTACTGAGGTAGCATGAAGGCCTGTACTCATTCTGCTTTGCTTAAAAAGTCAACTAAATTGAGGCAAGCATGGACACCTAAAGAAATAAACAGCTTGCTGGAGGTAGCAGTCTAATTCCATTGACCTCCTTAAGAGACCTTAATGAGGATGTGGTACCTGCATCTGCAACCCAGGAAAAAGTGTATCACTATTGCTGGTAGTAGGCTACTGGTTTTAAGAGTGTTAGTAGGTTCTGGTTGTAGGAGTGATTTTGCAAGGTCACGGGACTGAAATTTTTTAGTTTCCCTTTCTCTGAACTTTTCTAATCTCACCTGGAACTCTATGTCCTTTTTTTTTAGCTGTAACTGCAATTTTCCTAATGTTGAGCTGGCTACTCTTAATTTGGAGTTTTCACTTATCAAATGGTACAACCAAAACTTTGTATAGGTAATAGTAAACAGTATATTTTCTGTGTAGGATTTTTATTACACTAACAAAAATATATATGAAGAAATACAGGCCTGGTATGAAAGCAGATGCCTTGGGAAGTGGGGTCAAGAGACGCAGGGGAGTGCAGGCACAGGATGTTTGGAATCAAGGTACGGACAGATGCTGGAGACCCCATAGCTCTAAACAAACCAGCAGTGGTCACTTAACAAAATGCAGGTCTGGACCTGAAAGAAAGGTACTGTAGTAGCAGCACAGAACAAAAAACAAGTACCTGCTTATGTAAAATGCACTATACTGAGTAAAGTTTGACTCACCATGAACTTGCAAGCAAGCAACAATAGAGAAAGCTGCAAAGCAATGTTAGCAGATACAAAAAGGGGACCTGGGGTAAGAAAGATGAAAATACCAATATCATAGATCTCCAGGTGTAGGATTTGAGATTCTTCCAATTCCATGTACTCTACCCATATTTATAGTAATAGTAGTAGTAGTAATAATAAACTTCTTTATGTTAATATTTGGGTCATATTTTTTGTCTTTCATTTTCTGTGATAATCAGATCTGTACTAATATCAGTTCTTTGGTTGGACTTTAAAAGTTCAAATATAAATAGAAATAATCAGAAATAAACTCTTGGATTTTCAAAAAATATATGTTTCCACTTTTGTTCATAAAAAGCTTTTGAGCTTCTTGGGGGTGGTCTCCAGGACATATAAACCAGAATATTATGAGATTCCTTTCTAGGCTACTTGAGTGACAGATGAAAAGTGATAAGACCCATGGAGTGGGGACACCCTTTAACAGGTGAGGGTAATTGCCTGTCTTGCAATTAGATAGCATTGTCTTCTTAAGACCTTCTTAAGATTTTAAGATTCTTAACAACTGTCTATTACAGGGCTAATGTAGCCACATATATATGTGGAAAATAAAGCAATAGGTTAATCCCCATCCCCTAAAAGACTGGTGCAGTTATAATGCAGCGGAGAATGAGCTTCACTAACCAAATGGTAAATTGAGTAGATGATCTTTAGAAAGATCATCGATGTTCATCATCCTCTATGCTTCTGACACAGGATCTGTAAAGAAATCAAATCTACACCTATTTTATTTAACTATTTGATCATATTAAAATTTCCTTTTCTTGGTACAGCCTGCTACATCTTTGTTATGCAGTTAGTGAACGCATTTTAATAGCTCATTGTGAAGCTCATAAGAGGATCATATGTCTTAATAGTTTCTTGGGTATAATTTTTAATGTTTCCCATCTCATTTTATTTCTTTCCTACCAGGAGTACCCTGGCAAATGGAAAGTACTCAAACAATTAACATCTCATCCAATGTTTTAAACATAATTAGAGGATTACATTTCTTCAAGAGTAATACCCCTTTTTATTAGTCATAAATTGTTCATTTCTATGTATTTTTATTACCTCATGTCAGTATTACTTTTTAATATTTTTAAAACACATAAAACTTCCCAATTTTGAATATTCAGAGCTCCAAAGTTAGCATAAAAAAACCTTCCATCAGGCCTCCTAAAATTTATTTCTTGTCATTCATGATCAACAGATTAGATCAATTAATACAGATAAATCTGATAGTTGGCTGGCTGTTACTAGATGTTGGTTTGCAAGCTATTTCAGTAGAAATAAGAACAGAGTAAACAGGAGATACATTAAGTGACTTACTCATTTAAAAGATTCTCAGCTTCCTGGGAGAAGTCAGGAAATCTGTTCAAGTTTCCATAATCTAGCATCACCTTCTGCCATTTTACTCACTCAATCTTTCAGGAATTACAGATTAATTTACTCTGTTTGTTATCTGGCTCATGATTTATTTTGTGTATTTGATTTCTTGAGATTATTCTGCCTTATTGATTAGAGTAATAAAAAAATTAGCAATCTCTTTCCCCTAAGATACAACGTCTGGAATTTGATGATCACCTTGGACAAAAATTTAGACTTGTTTTTTTGATTACTATGATTTTTTTTTTTTTTTTGGCCGGATTAAAATAAACCAATAAGTTATTGTGTACATGAAATAACTACAACACAAAAGGCCCACTTTTTCCTTTAGCCCGAAGCAAAATTTCAGTTCTCCCTGGGTGGATCCTCAGTTGTCAATGTACATAAGAATGCTCATGAAGCCATGCTGACATAAGGAAATGGACCAGTTTTAGTATAGAAGTTGACCAAATTGTCCTAGGAAATGTAAGAAGTGTCCATTTAGTCTGTGTAACAAACATCATACACACCTTTATCAAAAGTATTAGGATCAAAACAAGGGATACAATTTCGTGGGCTTGTGCAATTTTTGGTGCCACAGGAAGGATAGACTAATATGTTTTCCTTAGCTTCTAATTCAGAACTCATTATGGGACTATTTAGCATAAAAATTTGCTTTTCACACATTCTTCACCAAATGGAATCTGTATTTTCAGGGTGACAGGCAGAGAAGAAAAGGAAAGTAAAAATTTATAGGGAAGAATGCAGCAAAAATATTAACTAGGCAAAGTCCAACATCATAGCATAAGCAGAGAAATTAACATCAAGGAATAACAACAGCTCTTTCTACTTGGAGCTCCTTTTTGACACAAAACTTTTAATACTGAAACTTTATTCACCTCCCTGGAGGGAAGACTGAGGAACAGCTGTTCCCACAAAGGCTTTGCTTCCACTTTGCTGTGCTTCAAATCCTAATCCCCAAATCATCCCCATTACACAGACAATTTAATTCCTGGTCTCTCTCTTAGCATAAACCAATTAGTTTTCTCCAGGATGAAACTTATGGGTTTTTTTTCTTGTTTTGAGAAAAGACTTTTCCACATACTATATCTGGGAAGTGGAAGGAAGTTTTGCATTTCTGCCGTATGAGTCACCCAGCATCACCAAGACCTTAGCAGGTCTTTTACACTCCAGCACCCCCCAGGTATCCTCATATCACTCTCTAATTGAGAATAATAAAAACATGAAACACATGCTCTGCTTCATTAGAGAACATTATTCCGGGGAAGCCTGGCATAACTTCATGTATTTTAAAAAAGAAAGGTAGGGAAAAAAATAAAAAAAACCCACACCAAAAAAAATTCCCCAAGACCCCAGAAACGTGTTACATCTCTGGGTCTTGCTATGTGGCCTCAGTGCAGGAAAACACAATGAGTCTGTACTAGAGGGGCCTGTCACTGAGCAGTTTGTGTATGCAAACTGCTCTGACCTTTCTACAACAGGATCCAGAGATTGTTCTCCAAGTGGATGCCTTTCACAGTCTAGACATGCTAAAAGAGCTCTCAGAGAAGAGACAGAATCACAAAGAGGCTGAGCTAGAAGGGTCTGACAAAGGTCACTGAGTCCAACTCCCAGCCTGTACAGGACCATTCCCAAGAATAACACCCAAGAGCATTATCCAAACACTTCTTGACCTCTGTCAGGCTGGTCATTCCCTCAGTTCTGTCACTGGTCACTACAGAGAAGAGACCAGTGTCTGCCTCACTCTTTCCCCTGATGAGGAGGTTGCAGAATGCAATGAAGTCTCCCCTCAGCATCCTCTTCTCCAGGCTGAACAGACCAAGTGACCTCAGCCACTCCTCACACAGCTTCTCCTTCAAGGTCCTTCACCATCCTCGTTGCTGTCCCTTGGAAGCTTTCTAATAGCTGAAAGTCTTTCTTATATTGTGGCACCTAAAAGTGCACCCAGTACTCAAGGTGAGGCTGCATCAGTGCGGAGCAGAGCAGGCAATCCCCTCTCTCCATTTATTTCTCTTTAGCAAGACATTTTGTACAGAAAACTAAAGAAACATGGAGTCTTTTTAAAATGAGTACAGAAGATTTTCATCACCAACTTTACTCCATGCAATGGAAAAAACACCAAAGTCAGTCCTACCTAATTCGACTAGTTCAATCTTTTGTCTATATGCAAATAGGTTGACAAATCTGTGGTATAAGAAAGAACAGGCATCTGGATTATACGGAAATAAGTTTGCCTAGGAGTTCCTGGAAATTTTATTCAAATAGTATTTCTTAGGCTCAAAAAACCCCCCAAGATCTTTAAGAACAGTCAAATTTCTCCAATTAGACTGGGTTTAAAAGAAATTGTAATCTGTAGAAACCTTCTTTATTAATGATGACAAAGTTCTGTGTATGAAAAGAATTTAGGTAATTATTTTGTGTTCTGCCATTAACAGAATTTTTATAGATATGAGACACATTTTTAATATATTATTGCTGAAAACTGAATTTAGAGTAGAGTAATATGAGTCACCATTTAAGAAAAATGTGATGAAGGAGGAAAAGGAAAATATTAAAATACATTAATAAATTTAAAATATTTATACAATATACCAACCCTTTAAAAAAGTATATCCATCTAAGAAGAACAACATATGTACAACTTCCTGATTCTCAGTTATTTCTTATAGCCTGTAAGGAACTGAGATACTGGTCTTGTTCTCAGTAGGACTGATACAATTGGAAACATAGGGTCAAGGCATTCCGGTGTCTTTTGTATGGATGAAATCTCCTCAGTAATGAGGAAAGAGAAGAAAACTGAGAAATCTCGTTGTGCAAAGCATTTACTCTTGCAAGAGGACCTTGCAGTTCATCCAGCTTAGTGTCTGCCATTTAATGTCTTTTTTATTTAGTAAGTGTGCATGTCACTAAGATAGTGAATCTAAAATTCAGATATCTAAAAATTAGAAATTTAAGCCTGAATACATTTATATAAGCTCTGTGTAATAGGTAATATAAAAGGAAATTCAGCTTAAACTGAAATAGAGGTATACTAAAAACTTAAACTAAAATAAAGGTATAAAAACCACCTCTGCTTATTTCTCTCTACTCACTACACAACAAACCCAAGTGTTGTAACCCACTACCCTACTGTTTTAAGAATGGTATGTCCCTTTAACCCTGTAACCCCTGCAAGACCAATGGACTGACCCCTGCAATGGGATTGGCCTGAAGCCAAGGCTGACCCCTCCCCTTTCCTGACCCTTAAAAACCTGTGCCCCGGTGTGGAACTTCGTCTTTATCCTGCTCTCCCGCTTGGACCACATGGAAGCCTAAGGATAAAACAGGATACCAACCCTGGGATAAAGAGCCTCTAGTATCTTTCTGTTCTACATGAAACAGCATCCCAGGCCAGCTCTGCAAGGTAATTGGGGAGCAGGCGAGGCACAGGGTGCTGTTTCACCCAAGGACATGAGCTCATATTTTGATGTTTAGATATTTAAATTTGGAAGATATAAATCCCACTCTAAATTACAAGCCACTATGGCCACATACTTACTTTCATATATGGGCTAATTCAAGTGCCTAGCCCCTGCTACAAATGTATGTAAGATTTCTCTAGTAGAGTTGTACATACCCTTCCACTCTTTCCTTAAATCACAAAATATGAGATATAAAAGCCTAGAAGGCACAGACTAATCCCATAGCTACATGACAGCTGCTTTACAAGTTAGCTAAGCCAGGTTTATGGCTATTTTGAATTGCTAGAATGCAACAAAGCATCTAGAAGGTACTACTGTGTCTGGTTGTGAGATGGTAGGTACAGGACTGGCAGTGGTAACTGATCTGGTTCATCGTACAGCTTTCCTCTCCAATACTGGTGTGCGTCTAAAAGGTTATTTCAGTCCTTAATTCTAATTAATTTCAGGGGTTTTTTTGTTTTGGGGTTTTTGATTTTGTTGGGGTTTTTTTTACAAAATTCAATTGTGTTTTAGCTAAGTTGCACTTCATCAGATAGCTTGGAATATGATCTTTCTAAGCAAGAAGTGCATTAATTTCTTGCTGTTGGCTACATCATGCCAAATCAATTATATATGAAAGTCAATTACAGTAATTTCACGATTATAAGCCGCACCATTTTGACTAAAATTGTGGTCCAAACCTAAAGTGCGGCTTATAATCAAGTGTGGCTTATATATGGACAAAGAACGAAAAGTTGCTGTTTTAGTTTGGAGGACAGGTGTCTGCTGAGAAAGGCAGGAACTTTTCTTTGAAATGGAGAATGTAAACCCCCTCCCTCCAAATTATTATAATTTTGAAATCAAAGGGCTCTCAGGCAAAGATATGGGAATTAGGAATAACAGTTCTTTTCTAGGGAAATTAAAATAGAGATACAATACTACAAAGAAACAAACTCCAAACCCTGACAAAGTCAGAATACAACCTCACACCACGTTAGGCAGGGTGTTGATAGCAGTCCCATTAAATGGTGGCTGCATCCTCCTGCAGTGACAGATGTGATTCAGTTGGAGCAGAGCTCTTGTAGAAGGTGCAGTTTCCCTCCGAGGTCCAGTGGTGATGTGGAGAAATCCGGTTTTCCTCTGGAGTCCAGTGGAGAAAGGGGCTACCTTAGTGTCCCAAAACCTCTGTTTTATCTTGGTAAGAAATGTTGGGCTCTTCCCCCTGGCTGGAGCAACTCTCAATGGGATGCAGTAATTTTATCAGTGCAACAGTGGGACTCATTGGGCCATTAGCAGAAAATGACTCCCTGGAGGAAGGATGGGTTGTGAAAAGATAAAGAACAATGCCCCGCCTGGTTTCAATGGATGGCCCACTAGGAGAGTATCTCCCACGGAGATAAGGATCACTGCCCCCAGCCTCAACAGATGGTGATAGAACAGATAGCTTTTTTCCCACTCTGTATTGTAATGTGCGGCTTATAATCAGGTGCGGCTTATATATGGACAAAGAATGAAAAGTTGTGGACGCCCGGAAGTGCAGCTTATAATCAGGTGTGTCTTATAATCATGAAATTACTGTAATTAGATTGCAATATTGCAGTAAAACACACATACAAAGAACCACAGACTATGTTTAGTATCAAGGTACAAATCTTTATCAAGAGCTGCTGTGGCTGTATTGGTAGAGTGGGGACAAGGAAGTATCATGAGTGAGTTAGAAGGCTTTGAAAAATGAATTTTTTCAATTTTTCACACCTTTTTGCTTGGCAAAGTTGATTCACTATAATGCTAAAGAAACATGATTAAGATAAAGTTGCAGACTGATATAGTATATGTATGAATTTTGCCCTTCTCAAAGCAGATGAAAAAATATGTATTTGCTTTCAACCCAATCAAAATCAAGGACTCCAGTAAGAGGCCTATTGATATATATGTTTTATAAAAGAAATTATTTGAACTAACAGCCTTCTGGGAAATACCACTACAAGTTATTCAACCATCTAACTGAACTTATGTTGAACCATTTTCCTTTTCCTTCCCTTTGAAGGGTTTTGAAGAAGCTCAAGAAAAAGTCAAAACTTCCGTACGCCTGAATAATGAATGAAGGCTGTTCCTCACTCCAGTAAACACTGCGTTTTCGAAAAGAAAGAGAACAGCTGGTGCATGAAATCAAGCTTTTGAAATCTCACATTTCAAGAAAAATTCTCTCAAGATACAATTTTCAATAAGCATCAGTCTGCAATCCTTTTCTGCATGAAAATGAAAGCTATTAAACAGTAAAGGTAGCAATATTGTGTTTGTGTGTGAGAGGTGTATTTGCCCTAGCAGAAAGACTGCTTATTCCTCTGGGCTCCCACAGTCTTGTGGAATAAAAGTGGTTTGTGCATCAGTGGTTTTCTGTGGGCTCCCAGACCATGTCAAACGGTCTATGACATGCTCTTTATTCAGTATATGGGAAATATTGCTTTGCAACCTGGTGCCAGGAAGGGCTCATAGCTGGGGGAGGGGGATATGGGGGCCTAAAGATGCCGACAGTAAATGTACATTCCAGAGAGTGGTTAATGGTCAAGAAAATCAGGGGTTCACTGAGGCAAGACAGAGAGGAATGTCCAACTTGTTCTTTTGATTGATGGTCAGTAGAATGCCGTGGATCAAGAGAAAATAAGCACAAAAACATATTTCAGTAGGGAAAAGAAGGCATTAATAGTGAATATCACGCCTAACACTGATGATGATTTATAGTCTGGCTTGCAGACAAAACCACCAATCTGGTACTGCTAACAACATGAGAGGCATGGAAAACTCCAAGGCCTTTTTCAAAAATGATAGAGAACACAACAGCCACAAAGTTTCTTTCTGAGGTTTGTTTCCCTATCATAATCTCCTGTAATCATTCAATTTGCATCAAACCAGAAAAAATTCTAAGATACCAGTTTAAGACAGAAATTGAAAATATTTCTGGTCAAGAAATACAGTTCTAGCTTCTTGTGTGAGGCAGAGTAAATCTAACTTCATGATGTGGAGTAATTGGGTATGAGGCACTTACACCTGTGGAAAAACATTTATGTGACAGGTTTATGTTCTGACAGTAAATATATGACAAAACATGTTTTTTTCAGGGAGCACATGGTTTACACATGATAATTTATTTTTCTGAAATAAATGAGCTTTAATAACTTTATTTTTTTTTAAACTGTGGTAAAATGAGCACTATGAACTATCTTGCTCATCAGCTCAGCTCTTTCTTTGCCCAAGGTTTGAATAACAATCTCTCAGCTTGAAAATATCCCAACTGTCAGGTAAGAGAGTCATTCTATTATGTGTTATCTGTATTTAAGCAATTTATAAAAAGCTACTCCAAGCAGAGAGATTGAGGGAGACATTTGAAAATACTTGACGATTAGGTAATTTACTTGAAAGGTTATTTATGCTATTTGAGTCCTCATTCTGAATTGGACAAAGGTGTGAACTGTAAGTCTACAAGATATTCTTAGGACACTTCTTTCAACCTTTCCTGTTGACACTGTACCACTTCAGATAAAATGCTCAAAATGTGATTGAGATGGAGAACAAGATTAGCTCTCCAGTCTTCTAGCTAGGACACTTGCTCAGGAGATGGGAACACATGACTGCCTCTCTCCAGTAAATATTTAATTGAGTATATGTAATGGAGCAGTGTCAACAGGAGACATTGAAAGAGCCCTTTTATGTTAGTTTAAGTTAAGGGCAAGCATTCTTCAAAACAATTCATGCAGAAGAGTGATCTGAATCTAGGTTTTTCACATCCTGAATTTTACTGCTTGAGTCCCTGAGCATATGAGACTTCCTCTTCTTCTAGGTACTTGAGATTGTAATTTTTAAAAAATATTATAAATAGCCACTATTTTTTTTCATAGATTTATTAATCAGTGGCATTATTGCTTCTTCCACTGTTACCACAAACTGACATCCACAATGGAAAAGTGCTGTTGAGTTTTTGTTTGCAGCCTCTGACTGCCTGGAACAGAACAGAAATGTATTATCATTACAAAGATAATGGAACCTTTAGTTGGTTAAATTAAGCCAAAATTATTTCGTTGATTTTTGAGAGTATTCACAGATACCACACTGCAAGAGAAGTAACTGATATGCTAGAATGCAGGGCTTATTCAGAGAGAATTCTACAGGTTGGTGAATCAGACTAACAGGAGCCTGACAAAATTTAATAAAAGCAAATGCAGAATTCTCTGTCTGGGAAGGCAGAACACTGCTGAACACCAGCTGAACACAAGCTGTCAGAGTACCCTGGTGCAGAGAGGGTTAATTCAGCTCTGTAGGAGCAAGAGTGCAAAGAATTAAGGGAAGTGGTTGTTTCACTATATTCAGCATATATGAATGTCTATTTTCAGTACTGTTGTCTAGTTTGGGGATCCTGCAGTGGAGGAGGACACCCACGTAATCAGGAACAGGTGTAGAAGGACAGAGAGAAGTGGACCTATTCAGCCTGGAGAAAACCAGTTTCAAGGTAGACCTTCGATCTGTCTGCAAGTACCAAAGCAGGATATGGAGACAGGCTGGATAATGATTCTTCTCAGAATTTCACAGCAACAGAAGAGGAGGAAATGAACACAGGAAATGAACACAAGGGCAATTCTAATTAAATGTAGGGAAATTTTTAATTCACAGAAAAGATTTTTAAACAAGTTGTCTGAAAAAAATTTGGAATATCTATCACTGAAGATAATTACAAATTGACTGTACATGGTCCAGAACAACATTGTCTAAGCAGGTCCAGCCCTTCGGGAAAGGTGGGACCCACTGATTTTCAGTCAACCTTCAGGAAACTTTCAGTAAACTGAGTTTCAGTCAATTTATGTCTTGACCATTGTATTTTGCAATATAAAGTATTGTAGACAATGATATTGGCATGATTTACATTTCCTTACTATTCCTGAAGAATGTACTGGCTAATTTTTAAAATTACTGTTCATTGTAAAGCATTAATTTCCTGCTTTATATACTTTATACTTTATTCCTCTCCTTATTCATCTTCTATATTCTCCAGCAAATTCACTGAGTATTCTGTATTTTCTTATATACATCTAGTATCTTCACAGTATTTAGAGCCATAACCAATATAGAGTACAGTACATGATATGCCTTGCTTTCTTCTTCAATCCATCATTCAGCATACCATTGCAAAATTAATAGTGTTTCAAAAAATTGGATGTGTTCTTACTGTGCTCTAAAGAAAGAATCTTGGTCCAGCTTTTGCACAATTTTGTATTCAATATATTTAGCTTAAATAATTTTCAAACAGGTTTTTTTTGTTTGTTTGTTTTAACCTGAGAAGTAAGTGTATGTGTGTTTAAGAGAAAGAAAAATTTGCAATTTATCACTAGTTGATGGAAATGCACAGTTCTCAAGCTATGGTAGGATAATTTGTTTCACTATCATTCAAATATGAGTACAAAAATATATTATTCCTACTTTCAGATATGCAGAAATAGATATGTATGTGCATATATGTTCAGGCACAAAAGTGCATATAAAAATTTCACAAGAAAAGAAAATATCTCAAATTCAGAAGTAAGTGTAAACACTATTGATTTATTTGAGTTTTATATGAATAATTTTCTCTTTGGCTTTTATATCAGAAAAATAATATTTATATTGGCAATACTTCTTTCCATGTGAGCTACACGTACTCCGTCTAAAAATGAGAGGCTCCTTAAAAAGTACATAGTTACAAAGGGGAGTGCATTGATTTCTACCATAACCTTTCACACAGGTGTTTTATCTTAGGAAGTATCACGTGTTCCATATTTGGAGAATATCACAGAATTGCAATTGCCCTCTTTTTCATATAATTTACAATTCTGTATCCAAGAGAGACTACAGCATTTAAAGTATGGGAGTGGTCTTGTCTCTTTGGATTTTTCAGCCTAGCATGAAACTTTTTTGTCTTGCATTATGTATCAGTGATCATTCTTGCTCCTTGAAGAATCACATAGGATGTTACTATAGTATGTTATTTATATTCACTTTGAGACATTTTTCTTGATTTAAATGGATTTGAATCTTGGTGCATTAGAATTTGTTACATTGTGTCAACTCAGAGATTAAAAACTAGCAACAAGAGAGAGGAAATTTGGAATTTGAGATTTATGGAGGATTAAATTGAGTGTGGGAGGGTTTTCATTTGCAATATAATTTTTGGAAGCTACTTCTGGGGTAAAACAATCATCTAGAAGAAGATTTGCCTCAACAAGTGTGTGTCTTTCAAATCCTTCACAAAAAGCTGTCTTAAAATTCTGTTACATAGGATACATGTCTAATTTACCCAGCTACAACATCTTCCACAAGTTTTTAGCAGAATATAAAAATATCTCATAGGCTTAGATCCATGGTCCATCCAGGCTGCTCTTCTATCTCCAGGAGTGGTAGGAGGTCCAGCTGCCTGGGGAAAGTAGGTAAACCTGGCCAAAGATCAGCTAGATCAAGGAAAAAAACCTAGAAGGAGAGAGAGACAGAGGCTGAACTGAAATATGAGCCAGAATACTTCTGAGTTCAAATGGCCACTGTAACTGCATCTTACATATCCCAGCTTCATACTGGAGAGACTTCAAGGTACATATCAAAGATTCTCTTACCCCTTTTCATAAAAAGACCCAAGGAAGCATCTGCCTAGAGACAGATGTAGCATGCTCTGACCACATCATCAATGAGGACAACAGGGCTTTGCAACAGTCAAAGCCATGGAACTGCTGCTCAGTCTGGATGTTTCACGTGATTACCCAGAATTTCCAGCTTGTTAAAAGGTGCTATTCTGCAGTCAGATGGAGAGGTGATTTAGGCAGGAGACTACTTAGCTAAGCCAAGCAGAACAGTTGTTAGGAGCAGCTCTCTGAGAGTGGGTCTGGTGTGTGGCTACTGCCTTCTGAGGGGCTGTATATGGCCTATGCAGAGCATAAAATATGTGGGAATGGGGAGAGACACCTGTGAAATATTACTTTTTACACACCTGGACTTAAGGCCCAGAGTCTCAGTGGGTCAGTCTTTCCATGTCAGTCCCTGAAAGGAAGCAGCAAATATATCTGACAAGAAGAGGAAATGCTACAGTTTTGCACTACTTTTGTCAAAAGATTTACCTTCAAATGCAAGATAACCTATTCATCTTCCGAGTACAGAAATTTAACTCTTATGGACAAGCACATGCAAAATCACATGAAGGAATGGAACACATAATTTTTTTCCAGTATATGCTCTAAAAAGGAGACTTCAGTAAGGTAGATACCCTTCACTTTCTTTGTGATCTGTTTAATTATTTTTAAATTTCACATAGTTCTTGTACATAAAAGGCATATATATCTATACACACAAATTACACATGCACTAACATATACACAAATACAAATGCTAACATTCAGGAAGGTGTGCCCAAGCCACTGTTCTGATTGGTGAGAATATGCATTTTCTCTTTTGTAAAGTATTTAGCTAAAAAAAAAAAAAGTTATTTCTGTGTATTTCAACTATCTGGTAGGATATAGAGCAAAAAATAATAGCAGTTATCTAGTCCTCTTACTGTAGTAAATTTTACTCTTCTCAGTAGCCGGTTACCTAAGGTTACCAAATTTTGAAACTTGCTGCTTCACATGCCTTTGCTCTTTCTGAAGATCCTTCTTGAAAACGTTGTCAGTGACAGCTGCAAAAAGTGACATCAGCTTGAAATAATATCTAGAGCATATTTTTGAGGTTAAACTTAATTGATTTAAATTTTTCCATGTAGCATAGGCATAAGCATAGGATTCATCTGACATGAGGAACATACTGAAATTGTAGGGAGGACTCATTCAATTTTCTCCTTTATTGTTTAGAAAGTTTTCAGAATTTTCAGGACTCAAAACAAGAATCCAAATAAAATGTTTCTCATTTTGAGCAAAATGCTGCCGAATTGCATTAAGTAATTCAGAGGAAGTTACAAAACAGGTTCAATTCAGTCAAATTAAGTAAGCCCTGATAAAAACCCCTCTACTGCAAAGCTTAATGAAGAAAAACAAAACACACAGTCATTTTTAGTGACAGAAGAAGTTATTTGAGCACTGCAACTCATGGAGGCTGATTTTCTATGGTTTTGCTTCTTATGGTTGACTGCAAGCTTTGATTGAAACTTTATGGGGAAATTTGCTCTTCTATGTGGCTTCTTTGGTATTCAGCAACAGAGAGACTTAGCTGCAGCAAGCAATAACCCACAGCCATCAACATATCAATTCTTCTTATCATCACTTTAGCACTGTATTACTTAAAGAAACATCTTTGTCTGAGACCACTCCCTTACATACAATTTGACTGTGATATGTTAAAATTCGCTTGATTTGAGGATGAAAGAACAGAATGAGATGGATCAAGAGAATAAAAAATAAAGAGAGCAAGTATGACCTTGTAAACCTTGCTTCCTTGGGAAAATAAACTAAAATCTTCAATACTGGAATGAAAGTA
Organism: Catharus ustulatus; assembly: GCF_009819885.2. Classification (NCBI taxonomy): domain Eukaryota; kingdom Metazoa; phylum Chordata; class Aves; order Passeriformes; family Turdidae; genus Catharus; species Catharus ustulatus. The sequence continues at coordinate 74,889,345 of NC_046222.1, read as the reverse complement.
TTCCATAACCATAATCAAATCTGGTCTCAAATCACGCTTTTTCTTTGCTAGAATATAATGCTGTCCAGTCCAGATCCCATCCCCAGTTACCTAAGCCAATTTTCAGGGACAGAGAACAAATGAAAAACATACTTTGAAAAACATTTTTAAAGTAAGGACCATAGATTTAGAAGATGTAAAACTATATGGATTCTTGACAAGAGAATTCTAGTAGTAATTTATGCAGAAAAAATCACCAAGCAAAATAGATACTTTCTACATTGAAAAATTCCCAAAGGGAAGAAAGACCTGACATAGACAAACACGGATTCTCAGGGTCTCTGTGATATCACTCAGATGACCTCTTCTGAAATGATACTTTACCACAGTACAGACATACCTAAGGATCAATACTTGTGCAAACAGTTTATATACAGCTCATTGATCCTCAAGTGCATTTACAACACTCTCATGGGCCTACCAAGAACTTCTTGTGCTGCCACTATGTGAAAATATGTTACTTCAAACAATCACAGCATTTTACATGTCAGACTGATGGCTACTGGGAACTGGGATAAATATATTGTGGTCTTAAGAAATAATTTTAAAAATTTTGCCATAGATCTGTGGACTATGATGTCTTGCAAATTCATGGCCTTTCAGTCTCCATATTATTCTTTTTTCCATTGCAATGCAAAGCAGAAATGTCACTAAATAGACTTAAGAAATTTATCCAAGAGCCAAATACATATATAGGAGATAATACAATTATCATCTTCTTTGATAATGATATCTAGGTATCCTATCTTCCTACTTCTAAAACTTTATGAGATTTAATTAATCCATTTTGAGATCCTTTTTTGATCCTTAACCAGGGTGTTAATGTACCATTACTAAATTATTTTAATATGTGTTCTCCAAAGCCCAGCATTACTCAGGAGTGTGCATGTGTACTGAGAGCATACATGCTCTGCATAGGCCAGCTAACCCTGATTCCTCACAATAAGGACACTGAATGAAGTTTTATTTCATATGAGTACTCTTACTTACATGGCTTATTTGCTAACCATGGGAGTTGGGCATTTAATCTGTCAAACATTTATAAAACACCAAAAGCAGTGCAACCTTTGACCTGGGTCACTAAAAATGCACCCATTTCTTGTGATTTTTCTCTTCACCCAGCCTGTTTCATGTATTTGTCCCATGCCTTGTGAAGCATGCAGACAGGGTACGATCTTTGACATGCAGCCACCTGTGTCCCATACCTTTTGTGCGAAAGAAATAAATGACAGGCACGGAGATTAAAAACAGGCCTGCCTTTCTCTTTCCATCTCTCTTTTTTTGGTGTCTTTTTCTTTCCTATTTTTTTTCTTAGTTCAGGTGTTTTGCCAGATGACCTGCAAGAACTATCTGTGCTTTAAGTTACAAAAGTTTCTTTCTACTTTTTTCACTGAAAGTTTGAGGAGAATATGTTACATAGCTTGAATTACCAACTATACTTATATTTTGTGCAAAAAAATTGAGATCAGGTCATTCTTCCAATAACATAGATGGCAAAGGCATTGTTGGCCTCAATATGAATGATGAAAGATATGTGACACTGCTTTTTTACAGTACATTAAAGACAATAGAAAGCATTTTTTCATCTGAATGTTATTTCTATTTCTCTCCTACCCTTAATATAAGAGCCTGCTGACTCTTGCCTACATTAATATAGGGACATTATTCATTTTAGTCATACTTTAGATCAAAACATATTTCTAAGTGGGGAAAAAAGAAGTGCTAAATGTATCAATTTATCTCATTAGCATGTATTTATGCCTATTACCATTAAGTGGTGTTAAGTCAAATAAATAAGAATGATCTTACATACCTTCAAGTGTTTCAGAGTTGTGCATCCTGGCCAAGGTACTCCTTCTGGTTCCACCCCCATTAGTGCAAGGAGGCAGGATCATCTTTGCCCCAGATGAATCATTCAGTGAAGATGAACCTGCCTTCACTAGGACAGGGAAATTAAATTGGCTTATTTCAGCCGTAAGTATCTAGTTTTGCAGACACTTCTGGATATGATGTTGGGCTATCATCTGCTCTTCTGGAAGGGCAAAGATATTTCTCTTTCCCATATTTTTGTTGGGCAAATATGAGTATCTCAATAACATCGGTGCTGTGTCTCAAATAAGTCAACATCCTATTTAGGAAACTCAGCATTTTTTCTAGTGATAATTCATTGACATTAATCCTAACCATGCTCTTCCAACACCACAGTTAATTCAGCAGGAACTCTTGTAGGTTAGACAGAATATTTCATTAGCTGATCCTCCATGAACAGAGTAGACTCCAGGAGCTGTTATTAGCTTAGACTAACCCTAAGTCAGTGGAATTCAGTTGACTGCAATATTTTAGAGGTTTAAATAAAAGCAAAAACTGAGCCTCATTTCTTTGACACAATAGATGAATATAATTCTACTTTTCCTACTTATTCTACTGCTCATTGAGTTTATTCCGTAAATGAACATAATCAGGTTAATGCAGAAGTAAATTTTAATAACAAAATTTCTCTATTTCTGGTGTACAGAAGTAACAAACATTTTAACTATTCATTTTAAATAGAATTGTCTTTAAATATTTAGCTAATATTCAACTTATTCTGGTCTATATCTTAGATTAATAGATGTCCACAATTAAGATGAAAACTACATCCAAGAAAATAGTCATAAACAAGAGAATAGTGTCATTCCCTTCATACAATTTGATGCAACCATATATGAAATGAGTTTATAAATATTAAAAAATCAATAATAGCATGATTTCATAATTAATGATTTTGTACTTCCTTTACCATGCTGTAAAGACAAAGATGTAGCCACAGCTGCAAGAGTAACTTAAATGAAGTGGTTTGCAAAGCTGAGAGGGAGACATTAAAAAATAAAACAGCAGTATCTCCTCACACTGCTTCTGCCAGATGGTTTCAATCCTTCCATTCTTCAACTTCTGGTCAGATAGCTGAGCCAAAATTTAAAAATATACCAGATGCACTTTTTTGGACTATATCCCATTTTATGCTCCCCTAATCAAGACTGGGTTAAGGATGAGGGAGAATAAGTCAGATATATACAGTGGCTTGTACCCTTTTTCAAGAGAAAAGAACTAAAAATATTTTTAAGAAATCAAAATTAAGCATTCAAGCAGAAAACAGGAAGTGGAAAAAAATTAGTCACAGAAAAAAGCACAGAAATAAACGTAAATTTCAGCAGAAGACTGGATAAGGAGGTAGGAAAGAAAAAATATCTGTACATGACCTGGCTGTAGAAAGGGTTCTATTTTATGCAGAGAAATAGAAATGTATAAGCCACCATACCCATGTTGGTACTAATTTCTGTAGATGGGGATATTTCTGTTAGTAGTGACAGAACAAGGAGTAGTGATACTCAGTGGAAGAAGGTAGGTTTATATTGAACATAAGGAAGAAATATTTGATGATGAGGGCAATAAGAGGTTGGAAGAACTTACCTAGATAAATCATGGGTGTTCAAGACCAGATTGAATGATACTTTAAGCAACCTGATTGAGTGAAAGGTATCCCTGTCTTAGCAGCTGGATTTCTCTAGATAGTCTTTGAAAGTCCTTTCCAACCCAAATGGTTTCCGACCCAAACCATTCCATGATTCTATGAAGAAAGAGTGAGTGACGTCTTCTGAAATACAACGTATCTCAACAAAAGTAAAGCTATTTTTCAAAATGCTGATGAACTTGAATTAAGTGTCTTTCCAACAATGCAGGTGTTATAAAATTTCCCGGACAACATGGACCAGAAACAACATAGCTTGAATCCAGCCAGACTTACTGACTCCAGTTCAGTGTTCGCTATGCCAAATTCAAGGGGGTTTCTGAAAAAAAAAGTCAGCAAATTCTCCTTTTTTTTTTTTTTTAGTAGAGTTTTACCGTTTCAGGTGGGATTGTTTTATATCATTTTGAGGAGACGGAAAGTTTAATTTAAGAAACAAAAAAAAAGTTAATGGCAGGGTTTTTGCATCATGCATTATGTTTTCATACAACTCACAGTATAAGCTTTTAGGGTAAATGATGGAAGTATTTGAAGGCATTTCCAAATGCTTTCTTCATCTAACTAAAGAAAATAATAATATGACTATTGAGAGCCAAAATGCCCTTTAAAATATACTTTATAGAATAGAAATGGAATTGGGTAATGATTCTTAATTTTAAATTTTTCTTCCCTTAATTTCTTAAGGTTTCTGAAAGTGCATATCTAATTTTGACTACTTATTACTGGAAGAGAATGAGAACAAGCTCAGAATGCTCTGTCAATTTGACCACATGGTCTCATTCCATTTATTGCTGAGAATACCAAAGTTGTTTGATTTCTTCTTTTTAAAATGACTAAACATTACAAAACTGCAGATTTTTTGAAATATGAATCTGCTGTTAATGACCCCTGTTAAAATATTCTAGATTATGCCAGTGAAGTTGCAAGCTAAGAGGGTATTTAATCAACTCTTTGGCTGTGGAGTTAGGCCAATCTTGAATGGTTTGGAAATCTCAAGACACATGTTTTTCAAATAAGTCTGATTGTTTCTTTCTGTTCCAATTCTATGTGTCGTCTCAAAGTCAGTAAGTTTTCAGGAGCCATGAAATGATATTTTATGCTTTCTTGTACTTCCTGCAGTACCAAAGTATTAAAATTTCTTCTTTTTTTGTATCTCATTTTGCAGTATACCCTGAATTATATGTGTTTAAATTGAAAAAGACAGTTCATAGACAGTAGTGAGAAGTACAATAGCCCTTTGTTCCTGTGGGAACTCATCTTAAACTTTGGAATAACCACCTTTTACTCCACAGCATATCTTTTGTAGACAGTTTCTTTATGTCATAGCCCTCTTCCTAAAACCATAGCCCCAAGCCATTATACCCTTTAAACAGAAAATAGACTTTGCATTCAACTCATCATGCTGAGGAAAGTTAAGCTATACCACAGAAGGCAGATTTGATGTGGTCATAAGAACTCAACGTGGCGACACAATGTCCTATTACAATCTGGAAATGTAGCAAATGTTTCAGTGTGTTCATCAGTTTTGCAACAACATAATATATTTCTGTTTTGTTGAATAAAATGGACATCTATTTTAAAGTCAAATACCTCAGAAAGAAGTCACCAGGATTTCAAGCTGAATTAACATAGTTATGAAAGATGTGATTTGCAACTGCTTGGCTGCTGCTTTTGGTTAGAGTGTTTTTAATCTCTACAGCTTAGAAATGTGCTTCCCATAGTTAACGGATGTATTATTTGCAAAGGACAATGAAATAAATTCCAGATTCTATTCATCCTCCACAGTGATGTTCTTTATCAAAAAAAATGATTACTTCACTTGTCTCATTGCTGTCAGGATAAAAATCAAGGCCTCATTTGACCTTAGGCTACAGACAAGTAGAGTGTTGTCCTGAAATGGAAATGATTTTTTATTTCCTACCTTTGAACCTTTAAGTCAACCAACCATATGAGGCCACAAACTCAGAAGTTATTTTAAACCACATCATGTATTTTTTGCTCCATAATAATTTCCATAGGATAGCAGAACTTTTGTTTTTCTATGCAAGACATTACCAGCTTTTACAAGTCTGGGTGAAAGTTGTACAGAAATTTTATTATATAGCCCTACTAAAGAGGGCCAGATTCCCAGTGTGGAAAAGTTTGGTACACTTCACAAAGGCTATCTGGATTTGCAGATTGACATGAACAAAAAGGTTTAGAATATAATGGTGAATTTAGCAACCTTTATAAGGTCTTCAGTATCCGCAGGCCAGGCACAACTTCTAAATGAGAGATATTGGAAACTTTTATAAGTGGCAAAATGAGAACTAAGAGGAATGTCTTGATTCTTCAAGTGGAGATATAATTACTCTTTTCTTTATGTTTATGTGCTGAACCGCTACTGAATATTTTGTGCGGGTAAACTGGCCATTTCCTTTAATATTTTATTGACTTGAAACTATCATTAACATCATAACTACTTTAACTCTTATAAAAAGGAGTTCAGTTATAAAAGAGCACTGTAAAATGAAGAAAATATACCTTTGTCAGTTATTAATTTAGTATCATAATTTGATTCTGATATTTAAAAACTCAAATGAGATCTCTCTTCCAGGCTTGAGAATAGAAAATTTTAGAAATGTCTGTGAAAAACTGTGTATCGACTTAAATGCTTATATACTTTTTTATTGCTTGCTACTTATTATTCACTTTTTCTTTTAAGTTTTCTTATCTCAAAGATTGCTAAAATTCTGATTTTGTCTTTCAGTGTAAGTACTGACTAGGTCTCTTATTTCTGCATATTTCTGTAATAAAATTAATTAAAAAGTATATTCCTTGTCTCTTTGCTGCTTATTTTCTTATTCAAGCTACTAAAAACCTATTTGTTGAAGATGGGATTTGAAACAAAGGCCCTAAGACTATGAGGAATAAATGTTTTGGACTGCAAGAAAGGAAAAATGCTTTGAGACAGTGCAATTTTGGAGTCTCTGAGTGTCAGATATTTCTAAACATAATTGTAGAAGTGTGTTAAAGATTCGTTTCTCTGAAAGTATCTACACTATTTTCGCTACATTACATGGATATCCATTATAATAACTATAATTACTAACCATAGTGTTTAACTATTTCATACATATCTCAAACAAGCAGACAATTTATGCCATGAATGCTGAGTTCTACAGTTTGGAAAGAACATCTGAGTCCAGGTGAAAATTTGGTTCAAACACACTTTTCTTTAGTGTCTCCTTCTGTCTAGCTTAGATTTTGCCCCTCAGAAGTCTGGGTGTCCCAAATCCCACACCCAACTCTTTGTTTTGCTTTGATAGGTACTTTTGTAACTCAGCATTGTAAACGCTTAGAAAGAGCACCCAGATTTTAGATGTTTTAGTTCCTCTCTATGTGGCCTTCCTTTTGAAGTCTGTGCTGGAACTAAGGGAAAGAAAATTATTTGAAAAGTCACACAGTCCATATCATCGGTTGGGTCAGGTCTTACCCACAGCATGGTTCAGATATAGCTTCTAGTCAAAGTGATTAATTATCATATGGAAAAACCTTGCATCAGCCTTTTTCTACTCTGATTTGCTTCATATGATTATAATCCATTGATCACTGTGGATTGCAAAAGTTATTTGTACTTTTTGGGCGTTCTGTTGAAAGTACAGTAATTTCATGATTATAAGCCGCACCATTTTGACTAAAAGTTTGATCCAAAATCAGAAGTGCAGAAGTGTGGCTTATAATCAGGTGCGGCTTATATACGGACAAAGAACAAAAAGTTACTGTTTTAGTTTGGAGGACAGGTGTCTTCTGAGAAAGGCAGGAGCTTCTCTTTGAAATGGAGAATGTAAACCCCCTCCCTCCAAATTATTATAATTTTGAAATCAAGGGGCTTTCAGGTAAAGATATGGGAACTAGGAGTAACAGTTCTTTTCTAGGGAAATTAAAATAGAAAAACAGTACTACAAAGAAACAAACTCCAAACCCTGACAAAGTCAGAGCACAACCTGACACCCCGTCAGGCAGGGTGTTGGTAGGAGTTTGATTAAATGGTGGTTGCATCCTCCTGCAGTGACAGATATGATTCAGTTGAAGCAGTGCTCCTGCAGACGGTGCAGTTTTCCTCCAGAGGCCCAGTGGTGATGTGGAGAAATCCAGTTTTCCTCTGGAGTCCAGTGGAGAAAGGGGCTCCCTTAGTGTCCCAAAACCTCTGTTTTTATCTTGGTAAGAAATGTTGGGTTCTTCCCCCTGGCTGGAGCAACTTTCAATGGGATGCAGTAATTTTATCAGTCACACAGTGGGACTCAATGGGCCATTAGCAGAAAATGACTCGCTGGAGGAAGGATGGGTTGTGAAAAGATAAAGAACAATGCCCTGTCTGGTTTCAATGAATGGCCCATTAGCAGAATATCTGCGGTTGAGATAAGGATCACTGTCCCCACCCTCAACAGATGGTGATAGAATAGATAGCTTTTATCACACTCTGTATTGTAACATGCAGCTTATAATCAGGTGCGGCTTATATATGGACAAAGAATGAAAAGTTGCCGACACCCGGATGTGCGGCTTATAATCGTGAAATATTTAAATTATACTCTGCAATTTACTTTAAAAGTCTGCGGCAAACCAATTACTATCTTGTTGTCAATACTCTACCTCTGTCCACCAAAGATAATAGGAGTTTGGGGCAACAAGAAGATATTCCTAGAATTTATTTTCTTTCTCATTCTGTAAATGAAAACTAGCTTTTTTTTAAGTTCCTTCTGTGAACTGAAGCAATTTGTTTCCTATTATTCATATGTTTTGTTCTATTTCCTTTCCAGATGCTGTCATGACCTCACAAGTAACAGTACTTTAAAAACCTTACAATGTCTTTACTGTAGCCATTGCTATCAGAGAGCCACATAAAGGCAGTATCATGCAGCTGCAGCCAGTTTCACATTGTTAGACTGATATTGCAAAAAGATGAGAATTTTCCCCTGCTTTCTTCATTGTTAGGTGTACTATAGGTAATTCAGGATTTCTCAGCATGAATAGTTAGTGGATATGCTATGGGTTTCAACCAACTTGTCCTTCCTGCGAAGCTGAATAGCCCGGAAGGGTTCCAGAAAATCCGGAATGAAAAATATATTCTTAACGGTGGAGAATTATGAAGCCTTAACTGAGCAGCTCTTTTGTTTTTGCTTTTAGTATAAGTGATTAAGAATGGTAAGCATAACATCCTACAATAAAATGTATTTGCTTGGGTTTCATGTAGTTTTCATATGAAAAAGAATATAATCTCAAATATAATGTAGCAAGAAAACACGAGACGAGTAATTTTTTTTAAAATGTCATTCAATCTGTTTCCTACTTTTTTTTTTTTTTAATGAAGAGGAAGAAACCACATGGATGTATAAATCCACCACAAAAATGTGATCATATTTTTACTGGAGATGGAGATGTCCTCCTAGATCCAATATATCTTGGCTATTGCACCAGTTTGGTGTTACCTGCCAAAGTACCTTTTATAACATTATTGAAGGCAGTATGAAATTTGCAGAACAGCATCACAATGCTAAGCAACATTTCCCTAGCTTGAAATCTAATTCAGTGATGATTTCACTCCAGAAAAAATGCTTTGCTATGCAATGCTGTTCCTGGAAGTCTAGCCCCTAGGGAATATCTTAAGAATGGCAACTGACATGATGGCATCCACATGTTAAAAGGGGGTTTGGGTCATGCAGGAGTTAATATGTTGATTGTTTTACCAAAAAATTGTCATTATCAACGATCCTGATGGTCAGAGTCCAGATTATTTTGAGGTATTCACTGGGCAAATGGCACACCATAAAAATTGAGGTGTTTTCCTTGTATTTCGAACACAAAGGAAAGTGACTATTCACTTGATTTTTGGAAGTTTTCATTGTCTAATGCAAACATGGTAGTATAATTATTTTTTTTCAAACTATGACCTCCTCTATCCAGGCCTACCCTAGACATTGTCAAGAAACACAGAACAAGTCTCCAGTCCAACAAAATCACAATCATTTATTCATATTTTTCCAGTTAGTTATTTTTTATTCTTCTTTCCCTACTTTTTTTTTCCTTCTTTTTCTTTTTTTGTTGTGGCAAAATCCTCATCCTGTAAGCCATGTGCTTCACATCTGTTCTTAAACTGAGGGGAAATGGTTAGAGAAAATTATAATTTAACTTCTAAATTCTTTCTTTTTCTTTCCACCTGCTATTTTTCCAAGAACATTTGACTTCCTCTTGTTATAATTCCTCAGGTTTACTTTGATATTCTGTCAATAATTTTTTTTTAAAAAAAGCACACCCTCCTGCCCCTCAATAGCTACTGAATAGAGTTTAAATCTATGCCCTGCATAATAGGGGAACCCTTGCACTGCACCAAATTGATCTTTTTTTGTAATGGTCCCTGTAATTTCAATAAAACAAAACTACTTTGAGCAACCTGGTCTAGAGAAGTTGCCTGGAAACATGATCTGCGCATATGATTAACTGCATCAACCTCTTTAGTATTTGCCAGAAGAAAATCACAGGAAGAAGTCTGTACACCTAGTCATAAAGAAATTTAAAAGACCAGTTTTTCTCATCTTTTGATGCCACTGTAACATAGTGTCACTGATATTTTAAATTCCTGGTTTTGAGCTGAACTCTTGCCACTGTTTGAGTACCAAGGATACAACTTCTCATCCTAAATGTTCCAATTTTTCTTTTGGTTATTTTATTCCTTTAAAGACATAAGATTTGAGAGATTCTATAGCAACAATATACCTCAAAACACAAAAGAAAGTCTGTGCATGTATCTTTAATGTCTTAGTTTTGGATTCTCACAAGGTTCCTGAGTGTTAGAAATACAGTCTACCTTTACAATGCTTTCATCAGGTCACAGCTGAATGCTAGCACATGAGGCTTTCACCCAAGATTCTGCACAAACACTGGTTTGCAGGGGGAATGTCAGCAATTTGGGACTAGATTTACTTTTGTCTGTTACTGGCAACACAGAACAGGCGACACAGGACTTGGCGCTGTTCAGGAAGATTGTCAAACCTTCCATTGTTGACAGAAAAAAAGTCTGAATCTGCATAGCAAAGACATGCAAGTTAAGGAAAGGGGTTGCAGTGTAAAATTTAAACAAGAAAGCTTTACCAAAGTCTTTTCATTTTTATTTAGCTCCTGAATTAGACATGGGGAAAATTTCTCTTCTTACATCCAGGTAAAACTAAAATATTTGTAAAGTCAATTTAAATTAGTCTTCACAAAGCATGAAACTGCTTTCCCAATTTTAATATGTGCATGCAACAGGGTTTGAAAATTCAGGCTTGTTTCTCATCCCTGATCACCTTGAATGTTTAGCTTTAACACAGGTTTTCGGGCCATCTGGGGAAATTGCCTGAGAGAAGGTTGCTTTATAGTGGTGTTCTGACAGCTTATGCATGGGGAGCAATGACAAAGACTTTCAGACTGCAAATACGATAAGAATCCAAATGACTTACGGAAGAATACACAATCATTTACTGTTTCTAATTGCTGTAAATGCTGCAATTATAATTGCAAAGTCTCTTGAATTAAATTTTTTAGATGGATTGTACCTTAGGAGGAAAACACTTAGAGACTAGGAAAGAGCTAGAGCTGGGTGATATGATCCTTTAAGTGGATATATTATGACAGGGGTGTATTTCCTCCGGCCACAGGAAGTTTTGTATACAGAGAAGTGGAAAGCAATAAGTCAGTCTTGAAAAGAATAAACTGTTGCAGGAATATAATAAGCTCTACATACCCAGCTGGTCTCTGTGAGCCTGCTAGCACCTTTTCCTTCCTGTTGGAGTAAGTAACATCTGTTTCTTAAGTGAAAGAGTGTGAAGAGAATGAGCACACATAGCTATGCACGGAGACATGCAGGTGAAGGAAATGATTAATTTTATTTCAGACAGATTGCTTCTGCTGCAAAAACAAAAGCAAGGTTTGAATGTGCTTCTGTAAAATGATTTGTGCTTGACTGTTTTTTCTTATTTTTTCCCTCTTTTTTGTTTTTAATGAAGTGAAGTAAAACCTATAATACAGTAAATTCACGAATACAAGCCGCACTGACTATAAGCCGCATCTCTGGGTGTTGGCAAATATTTCGGTTTTTGTCCATAGATAAGCCGCACACGAATATAAGCCACTCTGTCGTTCGCAGCGAGGACCCGCGTGCAATTAGTAACAGAACCGCGGGAGGGCGGGGTTTACTGGCTGAGCTAAGGCTGTGCAGGCTCGGCCCGCTAGGGGCCGCTGACGGGGCCAGGTGGCCCAGCCCGGTGCTGCCGCTCGGGGCCGGCCGCCGCTGCCACTGGGCTCGGTCACCCCGGGTCGGCGCTGCCCCGCGGTGGCAGGCAGGGACGGAGCTTCCCCCGCTCCTACGGCAGCGGCGACGGGTGGGGACGGAGCTTTCCCGCGCCCGTGGCGCCGGCAGCGGGCGCGGAAAAAGCACCCCACCTCCTCCCCGAGCCGCGGCAATGGCGGCGCGCGCTTCCCGCCCCCCCCCCCGAGCCGCGGCAATGGCGGCGCGCACTTCCCCCCCCCTCCCCGGGCCGCGGCAGTGGCTGTGCAGGGCTCCCGTCGGCTCCCGGAGCCGCGGCAATGGCGGCGCCCCCCCCCCCCCTCCTCCCCTGGGCTGCGGCAGAGGAGGGAAGAAGAGAGCTCTCCCGCCTCTCTCCCCGCCCCCCGTGCTGCCTGCAGGGAGCCAGGGCGACACGGTAACACTGTAACAATTGCGAAATGCCGGCTTTTACTGACCGGTGCTTGGCTCGGCACTCTGGCTGGCACGTCTGGGGTTGTAAATGTCAGAAAATTATTCACATATTAGCCGCCCCCGACTATTAGCCGCACTTCCGGGTTTCCACCAAAATTTTTGTCAAATTGCTGCGGCTTGTATTCATGAAATTACTGTAATTTTATTCAAGCACAATATAAAAATACAGAGTACTGAAACATCTAATCAGTGAATGGAAACAAACCTCATAAAAATAATTAAGAAAGGAGCTCCACTTCTTCATATAGGAACTTTTTAACTTCAAGAATTATTTTTTCCAAAAATAATTTTTTTGGAAATTTTTTCTACCTTTTCTAAAGGACTAGATATTGGGTTATTTAGATATATAGAAGTTGAGGAATTGGGCTCTGTTCAATGGGACAAGTGTTCAATGGGAAATCTAGGAGAACCAAACTAGTTTTAGTGAAATTTTCTATGAATGCCTATGTCCAAGACACCACTTCTCAAATTCTGCATTCAGATACCTGTCTCATCTCATGAAATGCAATTGATGGCCAAAAGCACTCATTGAAGTTTTTGACATTTTCATTAATAAAATGTGTTTATATCAGCAAAGTTGCACCATGACAACAGTACATCTTAATATGAATAAAACCAAATAAATGAGGCTGTGTCATCTTCTCTGAGTCAAAGAGCCAAAGAGGTAAGTTGTTAAGCAAAGGAAGTCTCAAACTCTGAGACCATGAGTAACAAAGTAAAATATTGAAATTATTCACTGAAAATTCAAAATGTGGAAAATTTGAAAATTTGAAATTGGATGATCTACTAAAAAAATTAAGCAGAAAAATCAAGGTCAGTAAAAGAATCAGGAAGAATGGAGTTGAAATAACTAAAGATGATAAAGGTAATAAAATATTTTAAACAAGTCAGACTAAAATTCAATTGACTTTTTTTACGAATTTAAAATAGAAACTGCTAAAATGCCAAACCTAATGTACCAGGTGTAGTCAGCATTTGAACTTGAAGAAAGTATTTGATACTACATCAACTGTTCTAAGTAGTTTAGACAATGTGATACTGACAGACAAATCCTCAGCTGATTGAAAAACTGCTTACAGACTGAAACCATATGAAAAATGTTCCCTAATTAAGTATCAAGAAGCTGATACATGAAATGTTAAAAGACTGCTAGCATTATATCCCTCCTTTCATACAAAATAAATCACTGATATGACGGGAATGTGTAACAAGATGTTAAAATATGCATATGACATGTCAATCAAAAAGGTGTGCACAGGTAAAATAACTTACAATAATTCTACAGTGGGACAGGCTCCAAGTAAATTATGTTTTGCAAAGAAAAACATGGAGACCCAACCAAGGGTAGCCTGTGCTCTAGGTCTGAGATAACTCAGCTTTAAAATGACTCAGATTTACTGTCTCTGTACTAAACCAGCTGTTGGAGGAACCAGCTAAGGAGCATTTGTGTGCTCCATACCCTGGCCTAGGATGACAACATGGCACGATGGTAGCTGTGCCAGTTCCTCCTTCAGTCTGGAGCACTGAATGTACCCTTGAGGAAAATTTCATCACCAGAAAAATGCTTTTGATGAATCAACATTTCAAAATATTTTGCTAAAAATTTCAAAGCTGTTGAAATTACTGATGAGGACAGCAAGAATATACATGCATAAAGTTGAACACGAATCTAGTTAAAACTGAATCTTCAATATGAAATAAATTGGTCATACATTACAAGTACATGTTGGAGCAGCATCATTTCCACAAAATTGAACAGTACAAACTGAATGTGAAATAAATTGGTCGTAAATTACAAACACATATTGGAGCAGCATCATTTCCACAAAATTGAACAGTACAAACTGAAGGGAAAAAAAAAAAATCACAAATCATAGATAACTCAATTCCATTCAAATTTTCATTCTAGAAAAAAAATCAATAGTTTCTCCAAGACAGCTTCTCATTACTTACACTTGGTTTGAAATTCTTATCAGAAATTTCACAAGATTTTGTTTAGCTGAAGAGCAAAATTGGTACTTAGTCATCTCATTAATTCACCAGCTTGAAAACAGTTCATTTTGGTTTTTATTTTTTATTTTATATTTTTGTGCATTCTATAATTCATTAATTTGTTAATTATTCTATTCTGGTTATGTTCAGCACATGCTTTCATTTTTTTCACACTGATGTCAAAGAACTCATCACTGCCTTTGGGCAAATTCAACCACAGACACAAAATAAATCTGACTTTACTGGAACAAATCATTAGTCTATCTGCTGTTTCCACTTTTGTTAGCCTGAAATGATGATCTGATTTTCTAATAAAATTTTCTCTACTGGTTAAAAAAAAAAAAATCTTAATTTATTAAGCAAATGTATTAACCGAACCTTCTTTATTACATTGTTCCTCAATCAGCAACAGGAAGTATCATTTACTCTGCTCCATAGGCACATCATCTCATCAGCATATTTATCGTGAGCCTTTCCTGAGGTTCAATGCCTATCATTTGTCTCCCTGCAGAAATACTGCTCTCGTGGCAGGCTCTCACCATCACTACCAGAACAGGCATGTCTTTGTCTCTATATAATACACTCTACTCTCTTCCTTCACTCTCTCTCATCAAGTCACGACCTTTTCTTGTCTTTGCTCCTCAGCCCTTTCTTAAATTTACATTGTGATTTAGTAACAGGAAGTACAGATTTGTTCCCTATATAATTCCAAAGCTTTTCACTTCTCAATAGCTGTAGGAAAAATTATTATTGTAATCATCCCACTCCATATTTTTTCTTCAGGCATAGCAAGAATACTGTCTCATAAGACCTGAATTACTGTCTAACAAGACCTGAACCTTCTTAATCCCTCTTTAAAACACTTTTTATTTTTTTCTTAAGGACACTAAAATTTTCAATTCTACATATCTGGTTTATCAACAGTATTGTCCACCTGAAGATTATGTTCTGTTCCTCAGTCTGTATCAACAGGTTAACTTCTATCTATCTTGTAAGTTGCATTAATGAGGACTCTCTACTGAAGTGTGTATTAAAGACTTTGACAGTCTGAGTCAGGACTTACTATTTCTATCCCCTATGCCTCTGTGCTGTATACCATACCTGTATCTCTATCACTGAGTAAAAGGAGTTGAGTCCTGACCCTCAGACCAAGTGACACCATCTGTGTTACAAGCACATAGCCAAAAGTTACTCTCCACTAGATAAGAGCAGGGGGAAAGAGTCTTACTTCTTTGAAATAAAACAAGGAGAGAATTCTTTCAGTAAAGATTATTTCCCAGATCTTTTTTCTCTTAAAAATACAGATGGAGACTCTAATGTGTTAGAACTAAACATTTCAGTAATTTGAAAGGTAGTTTTAAAGGAACTGTTTACTTCCCTTTTTAAGAAAAACATTATTTCTTCTGCTTTGATCTTTGTAGAGTGGAGGCTGGGAAATAGCCCATGAAATAGTAGTACTACCTCCTAGATTTATCTCAACATTTTCCTTGATTTCTGAGTTTAAAAAATACATGTAGGAAATTTAGTGATACCACTTGTTGTTGCAAATTTGTGTCTATTAAGATATGAATATGTATGTATATATAATCAATTTCTAAAGTAGTATTCAACAAGATGGTCACTGCACAAGGGAAGAAATTTTTTTTTTTTTTTTTAATTTCAGCAAAGATGAATATCATTCAAAATGTTCTGATGAAACACTCGTGGACAGAGGTTAAGGGCTTAAACAGCTAAACATTCAGAGAAACATATCCTTGCATTTAGAAGATTTTTACTTTAAGTGTCATTTACCCTTCCATGGGCCATTAAAGGCTTAGTTTGATTTTAAATGACTTCCCAGAAGGCAGTTAAGAATGATCAAGAAGCAAGATTGGAGCACTGAACAAAGAAATTGTTCAGATATTACTCTGTCTATTACAATTTAAGAGTACTGTAATTTAATGGATATAAAGAAAATAACCACAGAATCTGATAGTGATACCCTCCTGCTAACATTCCTGTAAAGTCTCTGAGCCATTAACATTAAAAAGCCATTCAAGTCAAACATGTTAAATATGCATTATACAAAAAAAAAGGATCAAGGGAAAAATGCTGTTCTGAGTCCACCCCTAATCCCACTTATTTTGCAAAATACAGTTCAATAAAGCAAGGTCATGTTCTGAATTATTTCTTCAGCAGTTTGCAGACCCCTACAAAACAATATTTTGTTTTGAAAAACTCATTCTTCCTAGGTATTTTAATCTTATTGGAACTGTTTGTTTCTTTTGAATTTGAAAATAACTTCTGAAAAACACTACACGTGGTATTGCATACCATTCCTGAACTCTTTAAAGGGGGGGTAATGGAAACTTCAATGAGGGGAATTAGACAGGAGTCATACAGAGCTACACAGGATCTTCTTATTAGATTAACTTGCAATACAGATGATTACAAATAATCCACACTCTAGCAATTAAGTCCAAAGGAACAACAGGAAAAAATTAACACAAAGAATACCTACTCTCTATAAAAGCAATAGTCATCTCATTATTTTGATATTTTACATGTCCTGTTATAAAGTTCTAAGTAAGAGCATTGGGGAAAATTTGTATTTGGCTTATGTTTATGTGTGTTGTTAATGGATAGGGTGGGGGGTAGAGGTTGTGGAAATCTGAATCTCACAGTTTTTCCTCTTATATTCTGTGATGACTTGGCATGCAAGTAAAAAGCAAATTTTACCCTCATAAAATATATAGAATAATTCAAAATCATCACAGACCTGATGTAAGCATGTCTTAGAAATATGTCAATACTGACCTAGACTCATTGACATCTTCCAGCCATCTGTGTGATTATACAAACACAGATTTTTTTACCTAATAAAATATATAATATTTATGATGAAAAAAGGCTATTCTGCTGTTTCAAACTAGCTGAAGGAAGAATTTACAGAAAAACAGTTTTATTTTTAAAGTTAGGCTGACAAGAAAAGCAAAAGTAGAGACTTGGAAGTGGAGAATGGGGTTTTCTGGTCAACACACTGATAACAAGATTTTCAGTTTAATGATCAGCTCAGGTCTCTTCACCACTGGCAACTCCCTCCACTGCACACAGGCCAGAATTAAGTCAAAACTTTGGCTTTGTCTTCGTTAAAGCATCGACTTACAGTCCAATATTTAAAGACAGGAACACTGCAAACAAATTTAAAAGTATTTGTGAGATAATTCATGTTGTTAAATGATGCTAAATATCTTGCTGAATGAGGTTAGGTCCTGTCTTTATATTCCAGGAGATCATGAGCAATAACTAAGGGCTTTGAGTAACATAAAAGGAAGATTTTTCTCCTTTCTCCTACTTTACATGCTAGTCCCCAAGCAATCTCTGAGCACACATGAGCTTTTCAGCTTTTCAAATCATTCTGGCTATTGCTCTGTGATAATGCATTTGTTGTATGCACCATAAAAAGTCAGAAGTACTTAAAGCTCTGAACGTGCAACAGTGCACTCTGCCACTCTGAATGTACTGAAAGCAGCTTGCAATATTTTGTTTCCTTTGACCATCACAGGCTCAGAAAGTTTTCTTCCTACAGGGATCAGGAATAAGCTACAATCCCTCTTTGGTAATATACACTCTAGATCTTAATCATCTATTTATATAGACATTTCCTTTTTACAAATAAATGGAGAGTGAAACAGAATAAATATTCATTTAAAACCCAAATGTTTATGTTTTGGAAAATGCCTGTTTACCAGAAATTCTTCAAACAGAATGATGTTCTCCAGCTGCAGGGAAGGTTTCCATTAAAGTGCTTTCATATTCATTGGGTTCACTACTATAGCAGAGTGACCCTCTGTCGGGTAATAAGTGAGTTAAGGTTTTGGGTTGCATCAAATCCTTCCTTCTATCTGTAACAGGAAGGCTGTGGTCGTGCAAATTGGCTGGTTACCTGATGAAAAGGCATGATAACACCACAAGTAATGCAGAACCTGTTGATCTCTATATACAATGTAATGATGGATGTTACCTTCAGAAAAAGTTTTCTTTCTAAGAAAAGAGTCATGTAGGATGCATAAGAGTATAGCAGCATGTGAGATAAGAACTTCCTAACCCCTTTGCACTGTTTTCCCTGACAGCAGCCTAGGCACATGTCTGCAGCTCAGCCTGGCTCACAGCAGTATCCTGGGCTGATCATTCACACCATGGTTTTCATACAGTGCCTTTCTGAAGAGGTTGCCTTGCCGGATAGTTGAATCACTGCCTACAACTTTACAGCTACCTACACCAGCCTGAAGGAGGCTAATGTGCAAAAAGCATCTGTCACATCACTGTTGCTCAGCAAATTTGGAGAAGGAGACTAAAACTAAACACAGATCATGTGGAATAGGTTTGATATCTATCCTGTATGGGCCTATCTGAGTCTCCCACTGCCTCCTCCAGCTCCTTAATCTTTCTCTAAACCTACCAAAGAGGTAATGTCTCCCTTTGTCATCCATCATTTAGTGTTCTAACATGTTCTGAACACCCCAACATGCATAGTTTCTTCTGGGCTGAGTGGTCTCTAGGACTGACTCATACTTTACCTCCTTATCTGAGGACCAGTACAGTCTGTGTATGACAGACTGATGGTGACCCAGGATGACACCAAAAGCTGGAATCTGTTTGATGACTTAATATATTTCTTGCTGATAAAATACTTTTCAGGTCTCACAGATAATACTTGGCATATTTCCTGGAAAGGTTATGGGTACATTCTTAAAGCCTGTAAATTACTAATGATATTTTATAAAGCATTGATTAGTGAACCCTTCATATGACTCTTAATGCATTCACAGGAAGTCAGCTTTTCTGATTCAAACCAAGATTAGTAATATGCAGAAAACTATTAATAATAAATACAGGTCTTCCTCTGGCACAAAGAAGAGAAGAACTTTTCAAAGATAAATGTATTGTGTTACTTAGTGAAACCAAACTCTGGTACACTTTGAGCTCAATGCACACTGTCTTTTTTGAGTATGAATGAAGGAGAAAATCAATAGTCAATAGTCAAAGCAGTGGAAATTAAAATTAATTTTTGAAATATTGATGATTACTTTCTTGCTATGAGGAAGTACAAAACTTAGCTACAAAACCTATGAGCCATATGTGACCATCAGAAACTGACTTACTACTGGTTACCAGTACCTTAACACTACTGAAACCTTTAGGACACTATTCAAGGAAACAATTAATAGCATGCAGTTCTCATTGTAAATATTATTTTTCACTTAACATAATAATTATAAGATAAATTCCCCAAGCAACACTCTGTTTGATTTTCTTCAATTTTACTTTAGTTATTTTATCTCAAACTTATTTATATTAATTCACTTCCTTAATAGTAAAAGATGTGATTCAATGCCTAAAGCCCAGAACTCTTCTGACTAACCTTAGACCCATTCTAATCTGTGAACTGTTCCTTTTTATTAATCCTTCTACTCTTTTATCCATAATGTAATTTTTGGTAGTCCATCTTGTGAGTCTGGGCAGTGTCATGCACTGTTTAGTTTTATTATCAGAATTTCTCCCTTTCCTTTTACAAGATTTCTAGTTAAATACGTTTGATGAAAAAATCCTTATGTCAAGGATTATGACTTTATTAAAAAATGTTCGGGTTGAATAAAAAATATGAAGGCAGTCCTGTATTCAATTTGTCCCAGAGCTGTCAATCTAGACTTAATTAATATGTGAGAATCTGAGTTGAAAGTGGTTTCCCTTCTTCTCTTTGTCCAATATCCAGAGAAATACAATCAGTTCAGGTTCCTGAAGGATTATGGCAGATGCAAAAGGTAAGGACTCACCAAATGCTGTTCTTACATAGGCATGGCATAGGGGAATAATCAGAAATATCCATTGTTTGAGCACAGGTTTGGTCAGTCCTCCCCTCTCATGCATTTCCAAGAGCAAAGGCATCATCTCATTTACAGAGTTATCAGAAAAGTCAGTTAGAAATATCAAAAGTCTGACATTTAGAGTGAATGAGCTAAAGACAGTAGGTCTGTAGACCTATTCCTCATCAAGTGCTCTCTCTTCAGCTGGCTGTTTTTAATTTCTACAGATTAACCCCCTTCTGTCAAAAGAGGACCAAATTCTCCTCCTAAACTAACAACCCTGATTAGAGCCATAGCACAAGGTCAGGGTCAGGGCAAGGTGGACGTGACAGCAGGGAATAAGCTTTAGGCTTCATCTTTTCTAAACAGAAGGTTCAGATAGTTCCTGAAAGGGGAAGGAAGAGCCACATGGATTATTACCCGGGAGTTGCTGCTCAGTGAGAAGCAAAGGGAAAAAAAAAAAATGCTTAGGTGTAAGCAGCTATAGCACAAGTGGGTGTGTTTTTTTAGCTTGATTTGTTTATTTTTCTACAGTCCCCTCTGTCCTGACCTCCTTGTTACAGAGTTGCATGGTCTGTCTTTATGGCAATTCTAGTCATATGAAGAGTTCTGTTTTAAGTGACCACCCAAGAGACCGACAAATCAAATCCCCCTTTAAGAACTTTAATTTATATAAAGACAAAAAAAAAAAGTCCTTGGAAAACATATGTCTCTTTGTCTCTTCAAAATAAATGTCAAGCAAAAAGCAAATTTCTTATTTCATTTACAATTTAATTGAATTTTGTGGCTGTAAAACCAAAAGCTGAAAAATATTTTTGAAAGGAGACTATTTGAATGATTTTTCTAGGAAATGTTGTTTCCTAATAACTGAACTTTTCCATATGGTATAGCAAGGCAGATAGCCTCAAAACAGAGGCATTCAAAGCCGTGAGCAATTGCAGAAATTTTCAGTCAATACAAATGATGACTAATCACAAAAACGTTTTAGCCAAGCATGTCAACTCCTGGACACTGGAGTCTTACAAAGGTAGAAATTCTACTGACAATTCCATTATGTATTTAAAATACTCTATTTTGAGCCAAGCTATTAGTTTACTGGTGGCAGTGGAGAAGTTCTGCTTCCTCTTAAGATATTGTGGCTATATTCCATGTCCTGTGTGAAAGAAAATAATACCTTCCTGTCTTAAATCCTCAGATCTGAAAAGTTAATGATTTAGCAATGCAGAACATAATGAAGACATAGAATATTGTGCCATTATTTTAGGTAAAGTGGTAAGCACTGAGTATACATGCTACCTCCTGGGAATTCATACTAACTAGTTTATTATTTCCTTTTGAGGAAGTATTCACTCTTGCAAAAAGCATTTGTGGTAAAAAAAAATCCTAACACGCTTCTCAAATATAAATACTTCTATGCCTCTCCTCAAAGAAAAGAAAACATTATCTGAATAGTCATCATTTATTAGGTCTAAACTTTTGCTGCTCATAAGAGTGTTTCCTATATGAATGGCTGTTTTTTTATGGGACACATGAAGTCCTGTGGTTTTGGTTCTTTACTGTCATCTATGGCATTTTTCTCTTCTAATTGATGGAGAGAGTGCTTACTGGAGAACATCCATCAAATTCTTTTTACTATGTCCTTTTCATTCTTCTTCTACATATTACAAACTGACATTCCAAGTGGGCTCCTTCCTGGTCTGTATTTCATGGGAGGGCCAAAGATTGCAATCAAATAAATGCAAATTACTTCACCTACCTGGCTAGACTCTGAGGCTATCAGGTCTAAATGATCACTTGTATGAGGCCTGTGCTCCCAGCAATGGGTAAAATGCATCTGTGATTTCTTGTACTAACAGTTCTTGTAATGAGCAAGGTAGTCATTGAAGCGGTACCTGACAATATCAAGCAAATTCTTTGTGATTCTATCTCCAACTTTATTTGTAAGGACCAGAACAATTAGAAAATCTCTGGTGCCCACTGTTCCTCACTAACCAATGCTAAAAGAGCTGGGGAAAAAATTAAATAAAAGAAAATATCAGACGCTTCTTCTTCTCTGCTAATTTTTAGTGTAGTGCCTCTGAACTCTTCTAGCTTGTATCCATCTTCTTGCTTTTAGACTTAATCATTAATTATGAGGTCTAGTTGCTTTTAGGAAGGTTTTCTTAGACTGAGATCAATAACTACTGTTGCATACTACCCATTTACTGTAAGTGCTTTCCAACCTAGACCCCAGAGAAGGCCAGCTCAGTTACTGTGGAGACCTAAATGCATTCAGGAAAGGGATTAGGTGCTGATTGGTACAGACAGTCAATTAGTACTTCAAAGGGAAGCTGACTCCTTGTTTTATACACACAGAACATGGGATAAAAAACTGTAGTTTGATGTCTTGTAATCTCTATTGTTTCAGCGTTGACCAGGACAGCATGATATTGGAAGCTTTCTCGGAAGTTAAAAGAGTCCCGCATTGGTTCCTAATGGAATGGAAGCACTAAGAGAAACATTGACATTGTGTGATCTGTACACACTAGCTCTCCTAAAGTATTTCAGGCTGCAGTGACTCTCTGGGACTCTGTCTGTTCAAGTCAAAAGTATTTTTAATCTCTGTGATGTGCTGATCAAACCTTGAACTGTCAGGTCAAATTATTTCCACAAAACCAGTTCTATTTATGATTAATTCAAATTTCTTCTTGATTGCATACAGTCCTTTTTAATGTATAATCCCTTCATTGTGTAGTGATTCGGAGTTTGGGCCCAATCCCCAAAATAAAAAAGCAAATTATTTCAGTGCGTGTTATGCCTATGCTGAGATGTAGTAAGTCCCCCCACATTTGATAAAAGAAATGAAAGGCAGAAAACTAAGCTGATAACAAGTAAACCAACATACTGTAAAGGAAGAGTTTGATTCATGGTGACTATATAACTACAAAACCATTATGTACATTGGAATAAAACTTTTACTCTTTAAAGGATTCACTGTATGCCAGCTTTGTAAAACACTGATGGTTGTGGTCATATTTTCAAGTTCTGGTCTCCATTCTTCTCAAAGTAGCAAAACATCAGATCAGTATGTAACTAAAACCAATATTCAATAAATTAGTTTGTCTTTTACATACAGTACATACTTTTTTTTGGTCAAAGTGAAGAATATAAACAGTGACTAGAATTAGTTGAGAATATGACAGATAAAATACTATATATTATTCATTTTTTTATTAATAAATTATTACAAACTTTCTCTTATTTCACTCTTCCTTCTCCTTCTCCTTCTCCTTCTCCTTCTCCTTCCTCTTCCTCTTCAGTAAATGTAAGGGAATTCCTGCCCAAATAAGACCAAGAATGAAAAAGAGAGAGCACAATCTAGGATGGATCTTTAGAGCCATCCAAATTTAAAAGTTAGTTGCAGTACCCAAATAGGATTTTGTTGAGCTTTTTTAGATATGTGCATTGGAATGAAAGGAATTGATCTCTGAAGTGCTAAATCATCTGTATTTTATCAGATAAATTTATCAGAATCTGATTATCATGAAGTTCATATATGGTATATGAAGCACAGTAAATTACACACAAACATAATTTAACTTATCCAATTTTTGAACTGCCTTCTGCACAGACTAGTCTATCTCTGAGTTTCCTGTAAGAGAAACCTACAAAAATAAATGTGTTCATTTGCCCTTGCTTCCTATTTTGTGTACTGAACACAAAAGATTTTTTAGTAGTTGCAGATATTGATAATTATATATAAGAACTGGTTGCTCACAGGATGTTTCAGAAGTATAATTAAACAAAAGTATGTATTAGGAGAATCCATTTTAGACTACTTGTTCATTTGGTATCCATTAGCCTAGAGTAAGAAAAGAAAATTGTATTTCCCATCCAATTTGCAAACTAGATGTTAAATTTTCATAGCCTTAACACTGTATGCTCTGAACATACTAAATTTTGTTGATACTGATCTGCTGTGCTGTGTGTTCCTATCAACATTTCCAGCTCACTTATACAGGTTTTCTTCCTTTGAAACTACGTGAAACATTTCTTTCTTTTTAGTTCATAGTTCACCAACATGACATCTTAGCAGTTTCCGTGTCTTCATATGCATATTTTCCAGCCTAGCCCAGGGGAAACTATTCCTCAGTGTAACAGCCAGCATGATACTATGGCACAGATAATGTTGTAGGAATTATACCAGAAGTGGAACAGAGGTTTTGATGCTTTCTGGTTTTCAGTTACAACGTCACACTGTGGGTGCATTATGTTTCTGGGTTTTGTTTCTGTCACTATGTAACAGTATAACTTGGAATTTTAACTGCTCCTGAATCCTACCGTTACCTATATCCAGTGCCAGCACTGTGATAGCACTGTGATAACATGTTCTAAAGGCCAGAAACAAATAAGCATCTTTTCACTGATGAAAAGCTAAAATGTACATCAACACTTCTCTTGTGATACTGAGCTCCACTGACAGAGAATTTTACCTACAAGATAGGATTCACTATACAACTTAGAAACAATACTTAAAGTACACCATGCAAACAGTTCTCAGAATGACTATGGAAGCTAAAGAACTACCTAACTTTCCTTACATTCATTTCCACCTGTAACAAATGGAATTTTGTTTCTCTTTCATCCTCATTTGTTTAATAGAGATTCAGGTCTACTGAAAGGAAAAAAAAAAAACCAAAAAAAAGGGTACCCAAATGTTTTAAACTAGCAGTTTTGTCTGTGGCTTTAAAAGCAAAGACCATATTGAAATAATTCAAAAATAAATTGCTGAGATATTAACCCCCCAAAAAAAATCAGAGGGAAAAAAGTTAGAAAACCATGCTTCATCTAATTTGGGTCCTGGTTAAAGGAAAAAATAGTGACATAACTGTATCTGACACATGAAAAACAATGTACATTTTTAGCAACAACTCTGAGATTAAAAAGTAGTTCTATAAACCTTAAAAAAACCCCTCAAACTTAAAGGATTTCCTAGAACTGTGAAACTGCTGACATTTTCACATTTAATCCAACAAAAATATTTTTGGTTACATATTAAGTCTGCTAGTATTTGTGCCCAAATTTCCTATATTGGTCTGATAAAGCTAAATAAATCTGTTTCCCACAGCTCTTATAGAAGCTACACCACAGATAATAAATTTAGCAATATCACAATAGTATCTGTAGGCCTACACCATCATGAAGAATACTACACAAGCACTCATATGCTATCATCTTTCATCCTTCATGGATGTACACAGGCCAACCAGTCCCCCTTCCCTGTTTCCAATCCCTGAAAAGAATATATTTCATATGTCTATACTGCTAAAATACCACAGCCCCAGGAAAAAGATGCCTAATTATTCAAACTGCCACACCAGAGTCCTCTTTCCCATCCCTGCCTTGGATTGTTTACTTCCCAAAGCAATATGGACAGGACTGCATGAAAATTATTAAGCCAAATTAACAAATCAACCTCTAAATGTGTCTGCATTTGCTGACTTATGCCTTTTTTTTTCTTTTTTTTTTTTTCATTTCTGGTTGTGGTCTTCTTTTGAGGGCACATACTGAAATATAGCTTTATCAAATTGTCTTGTACTTTTGTATTTTTAGTATCTCTGGAGATATTCAAAAGTCATCTGGACACAATCCTGAGTAACAGTGTTCTTGGAGACCCTGCATGAGCAGGAAGTTGGACTAGATGACCTCCAGTGGTCCCTTTCAACTTCACCTGTTCTCTGATTCTGTGACTCTGTAACACATAGACAAAAAGTGCCCAAATCTCACCCTGCAATGAAACTGGGCCCTGACTGATGTGTGTGCATATCCAACCACTCCTAAGCAGGAAATCCTAGCTGATCTAGTAATTGAACTTACTTAAGAGGATTGTAGTCCTGGTAAGCTTTTTCCCAAGTGTGAAACTGTTTTAAGAAGTAGTTTACATATGAGAAATAAATTATGCTGAAATGTTTAAGAAGTAAGATTTCAGTACAATGCCTAAGATGACTATGTCTTCCTAACAGCTTTTTAAAGTGTTACTCTCCTGATAGGGGTTCATTCTGGGTATTATTTTGAGAGAGAAGTCATCTCAATACCTATTCCACCCATATAATACACTTCTTAGTTCAGTTGGTGATTCTAAATTCACTCTTTCCTCCTTAGCTTGATACATTTTCTGAACAGAATCAAAAATGCATTTCATATTGTCATTAACTCATAAAGCACAAGAGTTGAAGGACCATTTGCTCTTCTGTCACAGACCTCTCTGAGCAGCAACATTTACCTCATCCAATGTCAACACCAATTTCATGGCAGTAAGAATCCAGCTAGTTAATTTTTTTGCACTTCTCATACAAAGGCCCTACTTGAAAAGGGAAATATCTGAATCAGACAGGCATTTATCTTCTCAGACCTTCACTTTTGCAAAACTCAGTAAAAAGTTCTGCAGCATCCTGATCTTGTGCCATCACCAGGAATTTTAATTGTTCTGCTACTTGTACCTACACTCTTGATATCCAGTAATGTTTCTAGGGAGACGAGTAACAGTAAATTAATTACCTATATGATTAGATAAAATTATGTTTATCCCTGTCCCCTCCCAACAAAAATAAAAAAGCCAGCACAGTTCTATGGAAAAGATGTTAGGCTGTTTAATGAAAAACATACAAAGAACATAATGAAAAATAGGTTTAATTTTTTAATCCAGTAATCATGTAAAATGGATTTATGTTAAAAGCACAAGCAGGAAGAGTGGGAGCTCCAGTTTACTTTCTGAATTATTCACAATATTTCTTTGTGTTCCATGGGTTTTATTGCAAAGCTCTAGTTCCACACAGGCTAACAGTGGAAACTAGGGAAAGGCACACTGCAGTGACATCTCTTCTGGCTCTGAATAAGAGTTTTGGCTTGAAAGCACTGTGACTGCATTTATGCACCATTAGCTGCCTGAGTCTGAATTAATTTGAGGGCCTCAAAACTGCACTGCATTCTGTGGTGGATATGACCTTAAACATGTAAATATATTTCTTTTTTTGTAAAGCCTAAAATTCAGTTGTCCTATTATTCAAGATACCCCTGCTTAGACCACTGAGCACTTGAATTCCCATTTTTTCCTAGTGGCCAGATCTATACTCAGTTGAACTGCTGAACTGTTCAAAATCAAGTCCCAGCAGGATTAGCAAAACAGACATTTCTGTGAATTGCCCAATTTTAGAAATGAATCAGTGAACACATGTCCAATACAAAAAACACACTAGAGACTGCTCAAGAAACAGGCTATCAAATTTAAATCCCCAGACCATGTGAAGAATTTCTTCCACTTGGAACTGGGTCTAGAAATGTTAGCATGGAGTACTTGTCTGTTGAAATTTGCTGCGCAGTCATAAGTAAAATCTTTTCCATACGATGGTTCCCTGTGGATGGGACCTCATAACACACAGGCAGGGGTCCAACATGCACTTCAGCTGAACTCCTGTGTTTGCACATCCAGTTGTTCCTACTTCCTTGGCATGTATATTTGCAGACTTAAACAGTTGCATATCTAGTATGAGAGTTAAGGATCCCAGGATGCTGACATTAGATGGCAGTGGCATATTCCCTTGTGCGTTCCAGAACGTCAGAGCCTCCCTGCTGCACTAATGAAGCTGCAACCTGTGATGTTTGTGAGCAACAGAATCACATAACCTGATCAGTAGAATCTCACAGGCAACTACTCCAGTTTATTGCACAAATGATCACCTCTGTTTAGCATAACCTGTTTTTCTTTACAGGCACACAGTGATGGGGCCTTCTTTTCATGTAGATTAAATTATCTCTGTCTCCAAAAGGAAAGACTGACTTTTTGACAGACTAAATTTTTTTCCTCCATGGATGACCTTGATTGCTACGTCTATTGGGGTGTGTATGTGACCATAGGGAGGATTCCTCCCTTGCTTGATGCTAAGTTTAGTTGTCTTTAATCCCAGCTCCAGCTCTTCTGCCTAGCGCTCTAACCTTTGCATTTTAAGCTAAAAGGCAAGCCCCAAGTGCCTTTTTCTACATAGTATGTGGAGTTTTGGATGAAATTCACTCAACAAACAGCCTTCAAGTGAACATATTCTCCTGGCACTTCCCTCTTTCCAGCACTGAACAAAGATAGGCATTTAAATTAGAAAGGATGCATCCTAGAATACAGTCTTTGTATCTTTATCAGACCCAGAAAAGTCGCTGACATTGTGTTGTGTTGCAGTCCAAGGAAGATCTACATCTCTAACAACTTCTCAATGTCTCTAGTAGATTCATTTTCATACGAAGAAATGAAAACTGGTCAACACCTCAACATAATGGGTTTTATTTTCTTCAAGCTTTATTTTCTTCAGTTACTCTAGCATCATTACTGTTAACATACTTTGTTGTTCTTAAGCAAAGGAGAGACAGATTTTGAGGTACTACAGGGTTTCTGGGATGAGATGGTTCCTGGGAGTTTGGGATGTTTTTGTTTTGTTGTTTTGGGGGTGTTTTTTTTGTTTTTGTTTTGTTTTTTTAATTGTTTTGAGGTGGGTTTTCTGGTGTTTCTTTTCAGGGGGCTTTTTGTGTTTTGTTTTTGCTGAGTCATATCTTTGTTACTAAAAACCAGGGGTTTTTATTCTTCTGTACTTGAAACATTGCTGTATTCGTGGTGCACAATGAGTATTTCCAAAGGACCAAACTAAAATTTAACTACACAGGTCTCATTTGATTCAATGGAAAGTGTGCAGCTTAATCCTATGCAGTCCATTTAAGAACATGTTTTTCACCCAGTTAGCATTTCAGTGAAGCAGATTTGGGAACAACTTTGTGACAATCTCTGTAAATCCTAGCAACCAACTCTTAGCTAAGCATATGCTTTCTAAATAGGGTCTTTAAAACTTTTCTGTACTTCTTCTAGAGATTTTCATATTTTTAAAATTGAGAAATGCTGGTGTGCATTTTTTGCCTGCTTTAATATTAATTTCTGATTCATAATCCCTCACAAACAACAGGTTTATTGATTACAAAACCTCCCACCAACCATTTTTGCCAGTGTCTCTTCTATGAAAACATGGAAAAAAAAACCAAATGCCAAAAAAATGTTGACTTGGAAATGAGCCACCTTTATTTTACATTTTTTTTGCAGTTGATGTGTTGTCCCAGCAACCTAGGTTCTTACTGTCTGACAGAAGAGAGATTTCTTTAGTTCCATCATGTTACAAAGCTGAAAAAGGGAAAAGAGAGACAAGCAATGAAAATTCACCATTTCATTATTCAAATATGTGAATTACCCTGAGCTGCAGCCAAGCCATGGGGCTAACCCACAGTGTTCTTCAACACCTATTCAAACTCTTCAGTGCTGCAATACTTCATTTCCATTAATTAAATAATTACACCAAACTCTCTGTAAAGATAGTGTTCAACTGAATTCAGGCATTCCAAAATAGTTATTCAGTAAAGCTTAAGCTCATATTATTTTGCCATGAATTGACAAAGATCTTGTTTATTTCCTTTAGCAGAGGTATTTTAAAACCCTCCCTGAGTAAAAGAAGAGAAAAGAAAAAAAAAAAGAACAAAAAACTAACCCCAAAATTGTAACTGATGACATTTCACATAATGAAAAAACAGAAGTTAGTGTTCAAAAATCTTAGCTCTTTATTTACTTGCAAAGTTTTTATTAAAGTCTCATATAGTTAATACATACAATAAAGATGAAGTCTTGTGAAACTAAAAACTACCGTCCTTGCTTATATAACATGAATCCCATTATTACAGTAATTTCACGAATACAAGCCGCAGCAATTTGACAAAAATTTTGGTGGAAACCCGGAAGTGCAGCTAATACTCGGGGGCAGCTAATATGTGAATAATTTTCTGACATTTACAACCCCAGACGTGCCAGCCAGGGCGCCGAGCCAAGCACCTCCCAGTAAAAACCGGCATTCCGCGATGGTTACAGTGTTACTCTGTTGCCCTGGCTCCCTGCAGGCAGCATGGGGGGTGGGGAGAGAGGTGGGAGAGCTCCCTTTCCTCCTCTGCTGCAGCCCAGGGGAGGAGAGGGGGGCCCTGTGCCACCATTGCCGCGGCCCGGGGGGTGGGGGGGAAGCCCACGCCGCCATTGCCGCAGCCCGGGGAGGAGGCGGGGTGCTCTGTCCCCGCCCGCCGCAGCAGGAGCAGGCAGGCTCCATCCTGGCCCGCCGCCGCCGCGGCAGGAGTGGGGAAACTCCGTCCCCGCCTGCCGCCGGCGCCACGGGCGCAGGAAAGTTCCGTCCCCGCCCGCCACCGCTGCCGTAGGAGCGGGGGAAGCTCCATCCCTGCCTGCCACCGCGGGGCAGCGCCGACCCGGGGTGACCGAAACCAGTGGCAGCGGCGGCCGGCCCCGAGCGGCAGCACCGGGCTGGGCCACCTGGCCCCGTCAGCAGCCCCTAGCGGGCCAAGCCTGCACAGCCTTAACTCAGCCAGTAAACCCCGCCCTCCCACAGTTCTGTTACTATTTGGCAGCTTTGTTGCGCGCGGGTCCTTGCTGCGAACGACAGAGCGGCTTATATTCAGGTGTGGTTTATTTATGGACAAAAACCGAAATGTTTGCCAACACCCAGAGATGCGGCTTATACTCAGTGCGGCTTGTATTTGTGAATTTACTGTATTAGTGGAAGAAGGTGGTGCTTGAACAAGTTTACATAATAAGATTACATTTCAGCCTTTTTTTTTTTTTTATGGTCCACCTTTGGTACATATGATGACAAAACTCTTTGCTTTTTGCGAATCAGAAAAAAAAAACAATGATGGCTGAGAGAAACAGCAACATAAACCAGTTTCTTAAATGATCAATTGAAAGGAAAGGGGAGAAAGGGAT
The DNA here is from genome assembly GCF_009819885.2 of Catharus ustulatus. Classification (NCBI taxonomy): domain Eukaryota; kingdom Metazoa; phylum Chordata; class Aves; order Passeriformes; family Turdidae; genus Catharus; species Catharus ustulatus. Next base: position 74,858,365 of record NC_046222.1, on the reverse strand, counting down.
CTAAAAACGTATGCAAAAGGATGCAACAGAAGATATATGTGCCTTGCAATAGTGAAAGTGATGACAATCAAGGTCTATCTGATGTGCTGGATTTGAGATCTGTTCTTTAGTCTCTAATGCTCTCAGCCATCGAGATGTAGGACACAAATATAGGGCAGTCAAAATATCTTTGTGCAGCTGGAAAATCAGAGATGGAGAGTGTCAGACAGTAGAGGTCACAGTGGCATAGCTTACAAATAATACAGACAGGGCAGCTTGTATACTAACCCACAGCTATCCAACACCCACTGTGAAAACGGGAAGGAACTGTGTCCAGTCAGAGAAGGAAGTTACTTCCACTCACTACACCATTTCATTTTACCCACCATTTTTTTCTACTGGATGTGTCTAAGAGCAAATGGAGATTTTGATAGAAATGGAGGACAGCAAAACCTAAATTAAGACCATGAATTATATTTATAGGCAGTTTGGTAAATTTAAGTACGCCTAGGAAACTAAGAAGCTATATAAACTGTGACACCAGCTATGATACTAGATGCAAACACCAATCTCTGGTGTACGAAGTGTTACAACTCTTACCATAATCTGAATTATAAACACTTCTATTTGTGTAAAATATAACAAGTTTTTCACAGAAATTTATTCCTCAAACAGAAGTTTTGCTTTCATCTCTGATGCAAAATCTAGAGGAACATAGAGCAAAAACCACAGACCTGAAAAAGAGGAAGGAATTATTAACGATCACGTGAGAGACACAAGAGACACAGATTTCCCTCTGTCATGCAAATCATTAAACATTTGAAAATCCTTTTATACTAAGAGAAAGTTGGAGGTTTGAGCATATGTCTAATGTATTATTGTGAAAAAATGAAGTAGTGACAGAATAGTGATGACACAAGGTTGTTAAAACAAGTAACTACTGAAGGAGTAATTACTGAATGGAATGAAAGTCTGAATCATATAATGAGGAAACCAACAGGTATGAGGACATCAGTTATTTCAGAGAGTACTGTGAAATAAAGTACCCTGAAGTATGTTATAAGCATACACCTTTTGTATGCTTAAATGCACATCATGGGCCCTTTCCCTTCCCTTCCCTTCCCTTCCCTTCCCTTCCCTTCCCTTCCCTTCCCTTCCCTTCCCTTCCCTTCCCTTCCCTTCCCTTCCCTTCCCTTCCCTTCCCTTCCCTTCCCTTCCCTTCCCTTCCCTTCCCTTCCCTTCCCTTCCCTTCCCTTCCCTTCCCTTCCCTTCCCTTCCCTTCCCTTCCCTTCCCTTCCCTTCCCTTCCCTTCCCTTCCCTTCCCCTCCCATTCAAATACCTAATATAATTTTTATCCCTTTGTATTTATTAGCACCTTAGAGAATATCTTAGACACTCTCTATCATTGTTTTAAACTACATTGAAACTGAGGGTCTACCTTGCATATCTGGATAAATACAATGAATCTGTGTTGGATTTTTTTAGGCAATGCATTGCAGAATTTCAGCTTCATGGTTAAGTCATTGCAATGAAACTACAAAAGAACTTTATTCTTATTGTTCTGTGCTTCCTGCTAAACACTCAAAGTTTTACTGGGTAATGTTATTTCTTATTAAAAAGAATTGTATAGGACTATTGCTCTCTTTAAAACAGTTTTCCTCCCAGGGACAGATGCATTTCAAAAATGAGTAGTGATCCACTGCAACTATTATTGTTGATATGTAAACCCAGCAGAAATCAGTTTTCTGATCAGCAGGTAACTGAAGCTTGTGTATGTGTATTGCTGTTGTGCATTTGCTGCAGATTAAGTAGACATGGTTGTGGGTTGTACTAATAAACAATTTCCTGTAAAGACAGAGAAGTATAAATGCCAAGAGCCTGGAATGACACTGCTGTGTAAAGTTTCATTCACCTATCTAAAAGAAGTGGATTTCAAATCAGAAAAGATTCAAAGGAGGACAGAAGGCATGATTAAGGAAGGCTTTTGTCCAAGATAAGATAACAATAAAACAGGTGGTTTTGGTCCAGCAGAACAGAAGTTGGGTAGAGGTATTATAACCCCATATAAATCCATTGGTGAATAAATACCCTTGAGAAAGAAAGGTTATTTAAATTAAATGATAACGCTGGAAGTAGAAAAAATATATGTAAGACTCATCCAGGATTAATACATTCTCAGAACTAACATTTCTACCTTAGAATCATAAACTCATAAGGGTTGGAAAAGATCTCTAAGATAATGTCAACCATGCAAACCACGCCAACTAGACTACAACACTAAGTGCCACATCCTGTCATTTCTTGAACACTTCCAGAGATGGTGACTCCACCACTTTCCTGGGCAGTATTTTCCAAAGCCTAATGACCCTTCCAGTGAAGAAATTCTTCATGATGTTCAGCCTGAACTTTCCCTGGCGCAGCTGGAGATCATTTCCTATTGTCCTGTCACTAGCTGTCTGGGTGAAATGGCTTCTTGTGATACCCTCCTTTCAGGCAGTTTTAGAGACTGATAATGTGCCCCTTGAGCCTCCTTTCTCCAGACTGGACATCCCCAGCTCCCTCAGCCTCTCCTCATGGGACCTGTGCTCCAGACTCTCCATCAACTTTGTAGCCTTTCTCTGTACTCACTCCAGCAACTTTCTCAAATTGAGGGACCAGGAACTGGAGAAAGTACCCGAGGTGTGGCCTCCCCAGTGCAGAGTACAGAGGGACAATCGCTGCCCTGGTCCTGCTGGCCACACTATTTGTGATACAGACCAGGATGCCATTGGCCTTCTTTGCCACCTGGGCACACACTGGCTCATTTTCATCCACTGTCAACCACCCCCAGATCCTTTTATAGTAGGCTATTTTCCAGAGATTTTTCTCCAAGCCTTTAGCAGTGCTAAGGCTGTTGTGACCCAGTGCAGGACCCTACATTTCACCTTATTGAACTTCATACCAGTAACCTGGACCCATGCATCCAGTTTGTCCAGATTCCTCTATAGAGCCTTAGAGCCTTCCTATCCTCTAGCAGATCAACACTCCCACACAACCAGGTGTTATCTGAAAACTCAGGGAGGGTGCGCTCAATTTCCTTATCCGGGTCACCAAAAAAGTTACTAAACAAGACTGTACCCAGCACAGAACCCTGAGGGACACCACTGTGACAGATTCCCAGCTGGATGCAACACCACTCACCACCACTCTATGGGCCTGGCCATCCAGTCAGTTCTTAACTCAGCACTGAGTGCTCCTGTCCAAGCCATGGGCTGCCAGCTTTTCCAGGAGTATGCTGTGGGAGACAGTGTCGACAGCTCTGCTGAAGTCCAGCTAGACAACATCCACAACCTTTCCCCCATCCACTAGTATATCTGGTCACAAAAAGGAGACCGGGTTGGTCAGGCCGGATCTGCCTTTCCTAAACCCGTGCTGGCTGGGTCTGATCGCCTGGTTTTGCTTATGTGTTGCATGATGACACTCAAAATGGTCTGCTCTGTGGTCACCACCGCAAGTCTGTCACTTGAATAGATTGTTAGAACTACTGCCATCTGTTTCATGCTTTCCTGTTTTCAACAGTCTCTTCTTGATTTTAAAATAGCTTAGTGTTCAGTCCAATATGAATCAAAGAGTCCACCACCTCCACAAGACAGCATCAGAGAAATCGGAGGTAATTTATGATTATAAATTTGGAAAGAAAGAGTGGAGGAAAAAGTGGAGTTCTGGGAACAAATAACTGTGGGGGAAGATGTGGAAATTCCAAAGATCATCTCTGCTACAGATGGGGAGGAGTGCAGGAGCACAGATAAGAAGGCATATGAGAAGATGAGGATGTTGACACTGCTCTAAGGGAAAAAAAAATTATCAAAGTTCATCATTCCATGCTTTCCTTATTTTTTTTAATTGACAAGGGTGATTTCATGTTTCTCTCTAAACACATAAATCATATCTTACTCATTACTGACAAAATATTTTGCAATTACATCCTAAATGAAGGCTAAGAATGCTAAATTCATTCTCTGCTACACAAATTAGTATCGAAAAATGTGAAAAGAGTTGCATTACAATTCTCAACAGCCGGATAACACCAAGTATGAAGAACAGGAGACTTTACATCTCTTTAGTACTTGGATCACATCACCTTAATTCAGAAACTTTAGAAAGGTATAATTTCACCTCGAGTTTACTTTATTACTCAGGGAAAAGGATAGATAAATTGTTGACTAAATGTACATATAGCACTTTAAGTCTGCATGATTAAGAAAAAGTTTGGACTGGAAGCATTATCAGGTACAGCCTTGATTTTAAAAGACCAGTTATGCAGCCAAATACCATAAAGCTGATCATCATTTTTGTGCTTTACTCTTGAGCTGTAAGGCTGTAGGCAGCAAAAATCCCAGGGTCGTGATTAGAAGGATAATATGAAGAGTTCAACATTTTGAGATTTTGTGGCTTTATAAGCCTTCTTTACAATGTAAGCAAGGCAGAAATCATGACAAAATAATTTCTACATGGAAAAAAGTGAGCAGGTTCATAAGTTTTTCAGCTCTTTAAGGCATGTTTTAATTTTTAAAATCACTTAAGCCTTTTGGCCTGTGAAAAGCCAGTACTTGTAGCAGCTGATAGATTTTTTATTTCTTGACACTTCAACAAAATATTATGCCATATAAATGCCTTATTGTGTATATTATTTATTGATTTAGGTACACTTTCTTCCTTTGAATCCTTACTAAACAGATCTGTTGTTTTCTGAATTGATTTTGCTGTCTCAGCCACATTGAGGCATAGACACTTTTTTGGCTTCCATCTGAATGAACAATTTCCTAGTTAGACACACTGGATTTGGAGCTGGGTCAATAAAAGCTTTACTGTGTCCTTTCTCTTTCCTCACACAGCTTACAAAAGAGAACTAAATTCCATTCATCCTTTCACTGGCCACTGTGGAATCTTTAGCGGTGCAATTCTGGCTGGGATGAAGAAACATGGCAAGAAATTGGAAGAAACACAAATAGGAATTCTTTATTTCCCATACTCACTGCCCTGAAGATTTGCTGCCACTGGGAATGCATGTGAATTTCTTGGACTTTAACTATGTGTGTCTGCCAGTGAATTACTTTGGAAGTATAACACATTAGATATCAAAAGACGATTTAACTTAATCCTCTGATTCTGATGTGGCTAACTCTAAGTAATTTTCAGAAAAAAAAAAAAAATAGACCATTTTGAGTGGTTCTTGGCAATATGAGCATAAAGGATCATTGAACAGTTCTCATGCAAAGAATACTTCTAACTTTTGAACAACATAACGTTCACCATGGTTTATTAAAGTGTTCTCACTCTAATCCTTGTGGACAGATGTAGATTTCAAAGATTCTGGATTGTTTGCAAGGATGTAACAATGCATTAGAATTTACCTGGTTATTATATGTTTTTATAGGTAGTCCATTCGAAGTAAAAACTATTAAGATAGAAAGACATTAATTTAAATTTTATAAATTTCCAAAATAATTTCTGATGTCTTCACTTTTATGCTTCTCCATCAGCTTATATATACACATATATATATGTATCAACTCTGTCCTCTCATTTTTTAAGACTTTTTTCTTCCATTATTTCTATGTTGATGCCACATGCACATAAACAGGAGATATTTAAAAAATAATTTTGTAGCATAGAAGTAGTTTTCCTATAAATTCAATAATAACAATAATTTTACCATAAGTCTTTATGTGAGCATGTATCAGAGATGCAGATCTGTGGGTGTGCTTACAAAATCCTTTTAGGCATAAATCTAGGACCCACCTAAGGCCAAATTGTGTTCTAATGGGGTAACCAAGTACTCACAGTAACATTGAGTGGAGATCAACTACTCCTGCTCTATGCACACAGAAAGACCTGCAGAGAATTCTTTGCTGCAAAATAGTCAAAGAATCTGTTTGAAAATGGGGATATACAAAACCATCCCAGATGTCATTTGTAGGACCAAAAAACAACGGAAGAAACGAATTAAATAATAATTTTTAAGTAATGTCTCTTTAAATATAAATCACATGCTTTGAAATTTGCTGAAAGATTCCATAAATGAATTTGCAGACAGTTCATTCCCTGAAAAAGTCTATCTATTTGCATCATGCTAACATGCATTAACAGTGTCTGATTAGGAAACACATAAAGAACAGGGGTCACTCTAAAGCTGACATTTTTGACATTTTCTTTCATCACCTTTGATATGGGCCCTCTTTAAGTGGGATTTTCAAGCCATTAGATAAATCACCAAATATCTGTGTCACAGTAGATCTAGTGAGTGAAGACTACTTAATATGTAACTTGTTAAACTAACTATAGAGTCTAAGTTTTATTTCCTCTTCTTTTTCACATTTTTATGACCAAAAAACCCCCCACATTGAATAAGAATAGGACTGTGAGAGGCTACTGAAAGGTTATGTTCTGCTGCAAAACTTAATTTCTTAGTTTACTAAAATTTATATAGCATCATTTCTTGATTTTAATTAGGGCAGAGAGGATGATTCTCAATTTGAAAGGAGAAGGCAGAAGAAGGAAGAAATAAAAATACCATTGTTTTGGGGTTTTGAGTGGTTTTTTGTTTCTTTGTTTCATGCTCTTCTGCTTATTAAGTAAGCAACAGATCTGTAAGAGCTGGAAACAAATAACTTATATCTTACACAAGTAAATTTCTGGAAAGTGAATGTTCGAGAATCCTTAAAATGCAAGATCACAAATGGAATATTACCAGGATTATAGATCAATTGTTTTTAAATCATCAGAAGATTTAAAAAGAGAAGAAATCAGTTACATGGGTAACTGGAAGAAAAAGGGTTCCAAGAATTTCTCTATTATAAGATAGAGATGAGTAGGAAGAGTAGAAAGACCTGAAGGACCAGTGAGTGTTGTGTATAGTAATTTCACGACCATAAGGCGCACCGGACTATAAGGCGCACCCCTGGGGATTTGGCAAAACTTACAACTTTGTAGATCATATAAGGTGCACTGGACTATAGGGCGCATTTTTTTTTTGCAGTGAGGCTCTGCCCCCAGCTCCCCCCGCATGGTTGCTGACCGAGGCCCCACCTCCACCTGGCAGCCATTGGCCCCCGGGCCCACCTGTACCCAGCGGGGCCAGGACATGCCCGCCGCTGCTCCGTGCCACCTCTCTGGGGCCGGGCTATGGCCGCCGCCCCTCCGTGCCCCCTCCATGGGACCAGGGCGTGCCTCTGGAGGGGCTGTCCCGCCTCCACAGGGCCGGGCTATGCCTGTGGAGGGGCCGTCCTGCCTGCACGGGGCCGGGGTGTGCCTGCCGCCTCTCCGCCCCGCCTCCACCTGGCAGCCGTGACCCTGCCGGCTTCCCCTGCGTCTCGCAGCTCTCACTTCAGGGTAGGCAAATTTCTGAACTTTATCCATCAGATAAGGCGCATCGGACTATAAGGCGCACTTCCGGGTTCCGGGGAAAATTTTAGTCAAACGTGTGCGCCTTATAGTCGTGAAATTACTGTACTTTTATGTGTTTTCTGTAATGAGCGGTAGCTTTTTCAATGGTAGAAATTATAAAAATCATGATGATGGGACAAAGTAACAAACATGTGAATAAATTCTCAGGGTAGTTATCTAGTCAAACATCTTGTTAAGGATTTATTAGAGAAATTAACAACATGGAAAGTTTTATTTTTTCTCTTAATAATACAATAGTGGAGGGAAGAGGAAGTCTTGACATCTCTAGACATCATAGAGTAGAAATACTTTAGAAAGGTACTAAGAAGTCCTAGAAAGAGGTTTCTTCTTTTACTCAGAAAAAAACAGGATCATGTTTGAATAAATTTCTTACTAATAATCATATATATATATATATATATATAGTATGTATATCTCTAGCATATATATAGATAGTATAGATTAATACAATGTTGTGCTACCATATATATTGATTGAAGACCATATTCCAACAAAATATTGTGTGATGCAAATATTTTTTACACAACAGAACCATGAAAAACAATTACAGTAATTTCACAATTATAAGCATCACCTGATTATAAGCCGCACATCCAGGTTTGGACCAAATTTTAGTCAAAATGGTGTGGCTTATAATCATGAAATTACTGTATATCTTCATGATCAGGATATAGTAAAAACCCATTTACAACTGGAAAAAGAAAAAAATATCCTGAATTAAGTGATGATTATCAGATTATGGTGAAGTTATACTACAAATAAAAATAAAAGCAAATATATTTTTAACAATTTTTATTTCAATAAGAAAATTCTTAAAAAGTCAGAAAATCAGTGACAGTTGAGTGGATTTTAAAGTTTAAAAGCTTGTCTGAAAAAGAATTTTGGAGCTGCATCAAATCACAGGTTAAAAGTCAATACATGTACTACAAGTAGAGAGAAAATGTTTGAGAGGAAAAGATACAAGACCTAAAGAGGTAAACTATTCATTCATGCTGAGAATCATTTAATAACCAAGGAGTGAATAAAGTCTTCTGTGTGATGTTTTTCTGCAGCTGTTGAGATGTGGGCAAATGCTATATTGCTGAAAATAGATATCCATTTATCCATTTCTGACCTTGATCGCAACAGTGCAAAAAAAAGCATTTACTGGAGTAAGTTGCGAGTTTATGTGGAACAGCAAGAACAGACTGACTAAATAGAAAGATATGTCTTGAAGGTCAGAATATGTAGGAGAAAAGTAAGACTTGCCAACTATCAAGCTGAGCTGGACCTTGCAGAGGAAATTAAAACAAACAGTAAAAAGATTTTTAGCCACAAAAATAAAAAAGAGAACAAAGAAGGAGGAAGTCGTGTGGTAATTCAGCAAGTATAGGGGCAAAGATTAAAGTTAATTTAGATACTGCCAAAAAAAACCTTTGACGCCGATTTCAGTAACTACAAATGATGTAGTACATAGAGGCAAAGTTAAGGGGCTGATGGAAATAAGAGTATGAAAATGGAAAATGCCATAATTGAGGAGGAAACAACATTGAAAGACCTTAATGCACTGGGGTCAGTGAGCAAATAATCTCCAGTGCTGGATTCTGGCTCATGTAATTACAAATCCAGAAGTAAAGCTCTTTTATGCATATGCCAAGTCACAGATATACACTAAAGAATAGTACAGTTCAGCAGATTTTCAAGATGGACATTTCAGTGCCTGAATGTAAAGATAATAGCTCAGGAACTTCAGGAACAGAAACCTTCAATATGAAGGAACCTTCAGTAAGAACAATCTAGTTAAGTTAGAGATGATTTGGTAGAATACAGAATTCACAGAAAAAATTTAAAGGACCTACAGTTGTCCAGCCAGCACAAGTCTGAAGCTGTTAAGCAAAGGCTGATACTCATGTGAGTCTCTAGCCTTGCTTGAAACAGTGACTAGATTGCATGTAATGAGAAGACACAAATTCCTAAAGCGCAGTGTGATTAACCAGATTAATGGAATCGTAGGTTCACTGAATCATTTAGGTTGGAATGGACCTGTAACACCATGGAGTCCAACCCAGCAATGCCAAGTCTACCACTAAACCATGTCCCTAAGTGCCGCATGTACTGATGGCACCTCTAGGCATGGAAACTCAACTACTTTCCCTGGTAGCTGCTTGACAACCCTTTCAGAGAAGAAATTTTTTTTCTAACATCCAGTCTACACCTCCCCTGGAATAATTTGGCGTTATTTCCAATTGTTCTATCTGGTAGACTAATAACAAATTCTGATACTCTCTGATATTGCTCTTTCATTTAAAAGGAAAAGACAGATGATGATACTAAAACTCACTTTTGAACAACAAAAAATTACAGAACACTGGTAGACATGTAACTATCAGTACACACACATATTCCTGCATGTTTATCCTAAATGCAAAATACTGCAATTTTGTAAGAGCATCAAATATTTCAACATGTACTGCAAGTGAAATGGGACAGCTGTATACATTCATATTTCTATGCACTGCTATAAATTGTTAGACTATTATTACTGGCTCATATGACTAAACTTTCAGTGAAATTTGGAGAAAGTCTTTTAATCCACCTTGTGCTTTCTTTCCTGAATTCAAGATAAGGTTTAATTTTAATCAGTCCGAGATCTACTCTTTCCTTTCAAGGCTGTCCAAGAACTTTCACATGCAAGGTCAGATGACAATCTCATTAGTGGCTTGCAGAATTTCAGGCATTACAATGACAAGGGCCAAAGTCATCTATGAGTAGTTACAGTTGAGAAGAAGAAACAACATGTAGGACCTTAAAAATTTATATGCTTTTATTTTTAGATAATGGAAGAAAATGCAGAAATTCACTTTTCCAAAGATGATCTTGACCTTTTTAGTGGAAACACTGAAAAAATAAAAAATGAAGAATACAAACCATCTGTTTGGCTGAGAGGAAGAAAAAGGTTTCCCTGGTGACAAATTTAAAATAAAAAGAAAATTGCCTCCAAAGCATTATGACAGAGAAAGCCAACTTGATTATATCTGAACCTAGCTAAAACAATTTATGAAAAAAAGGAGAGGTGAAAGGAATGTCTCCAAGGACCAGGAGGCCACAAAAAACATCCAAAAGGAGCAAAAGAAAAAAACCCCATGTGTATATAATGTAATCTTTTAATAAATAAGAAGTTTCTATGTTCTCTTTTAAAATGTTAGATTATTCATATATCTCTTCTGCAGAATGTAAACAACCTCCTGGTTTTAAAATGCATTAGAGCAAACAAACAAATGAATAAATAAATTGATAGAAGTCTAAGGTCTTTCCATGCTGTCTTTAGGGATCTAAAATGTCTAAACCCGAGCAAGGTAATCAAAGTAAGTAAAATCGCACATCTGGTCAGACTTGTTCATGTGAGTGTCTGACTAGGTCAAATGATCTACCCTTTGAGCACAGTCATTTCTGTCTATAATGTGAGCTTAATCTAACTTGCTTAAGCATATGCACTGAACTTTTAGTGGCCTAAAACTGGAAGAGATAAAATACATCTCAACAAAATAATCCATTAATTAAAGGAAGAAATTTCTTCTCTAAACCAAAATGTGCTCACAAAATAAATGAATGAAGTAGCTAAAGATCAGTTTAGTTATCTGGAATGACTGGAAGTCAGAAGCTTTTGACAATACTATAATAGAAATTTCTTAAAACCGTCATCTAGCCCCTTCCTCTCTGGCTCAATACAAGGCCTTGGCCACCAGGAATCATAAAATTATAATCAATTAAGTAATTGACTGATTGCTATATCTATTAAGTTCTAGGTGTGAGGCTACAAAAAGGAAGCTCTTTTCATGTGCTGTTGTAACATATCTCTTCAGGAATTTATATATAAAAGGCAAGATTCGCAACCTTAAACCTGGTTCATTTGTTCCTCCTGTCCTGTCCTGAAAGTCTCTCCTGCATTTGTTTCACTGTCAGATATCCACAGACATTCAAATTAAATATTCTTGAACGTGAAACATCTACTTCCATTTTCATCTTAGAATATATACCTGTCTCAAGTGCCAGCAAATCTGCCATATTGTATCAGATATTATAAACTAAAATCACTGTGCCCACCTCTCTCTTCCCTGACAAAACAAAACAAAAAAAACAAAACAAAACAAAACAGAACAAAAGCAATAAAACAAACAAAACCAAAACCAAACAACAGTAACCAGTAAAACCAAAACACCATGAAACTGTTCTAGTGCCCTGTGACCCGAGTGCTATGTTGTTCAGCCATGGCATATCTATTCTGTGAAGATCTAGCCTTAAACAGTCTATGTGGATGCAGTCTACACCACTTTGGAGCCAGAAAGCATTCCCTTGGGTGGATGCATTTAGAACTGTAGAAATAGCTTATAGCTTTCTTATGCAGCTGCAAAGGGAGATAATTGGAACGTTAAACAAAAAGATCTAAGCAGAATCAATAAGACTGTCCATTTGGACAGCAGACAAGGGCAAATATCTATTTAATTCCTGACTTTCCTGACTTAATTTTTGCAGATGTCACTAAAGAACAAGCAGTCTGGCCCATTTAATCCACATTTCATATTCTGCTTGTCAGCAACTTTATAGTATTTTTTGGAAAGATTTCCACTTCTAATTTTTTATGTATTTTCATGCTAGGCCCTTCCCATCCCCTATCATTGTTTAATCACTTTTTCTTATTTAAAATGAGTCAAAATCAGGACTTAAAGATTTGATGCCGTCTGTTACACTGGAGAAATGGAGTAGAAAATGCTAAGAAATAAAATAATTCTGTAAGTGCTATGGTCCTTATACAGAGTTACCAATGCTTAAGACAGTCATTAAGTGTCTCTTACTAAAGAAAAGGCTTTCTGTATTTATGCGTTCAATGAATATTTAGATTATAGACACCTGATTATAGGCTTCAAAAATTAGATGTAGTATTAGTAAGGATACTAAAAAGAATAAACAAAAAAAAAGTTATAATCAGAATACCTCTGTGCATTTAGGACCAATTCCATGCAGGAAGCACAATCACAGTGACCCAAAACTAGTAAGAAACAACCTACAGATTCAAGTACCTTTAAATTTAAAAGGTATAATTATCTGTATTATAAGAGTTTTGTAGCTGTGCAAACACTAATGATTGTGTCTTAGTACTTTAAACTAGACATATTTGAATTGCTACAGATGCCTGCCTACTTTCTAGCCAGTGTAGCATCCGTTTTCTTTCCAAGACATTTGAAAGGTTCTGTTAATTTCAGCTACATGTGCTACATTTACATTTTAAGTTTTCAATTTGTTACCAATATGAACACTCGTTCCTATACTGTATACTTTTTTATGTCTTACATTGAAATCAAGATGTTCAGGATGAGTGACAGAGAAGTCAAGCTGAAGAAATCAAAGAACTGCCTTCAGTATGCACACTCTCATTTTTTTTCTTCAGCAATCCAAACATGGAATCTTAATGAGAGCTCAACACTTTTGGAGAGAGCCATTGTGATTAAGCAAATTTCTAAGTACAGTAATTTCACGAATACAAGTTGCAGCAATATGACAAAAATTTTGGTGGAAACCCGGAAGTGCAGCTAATACTCGGGGGCGGCTAATATGTGAATAATTTTCTGACATTTACAACCCCAGACGTGCCAACCAGGGGTCCGAGTCAAGCACCTGCCAGTAAAAGCCGGCATTCCGCGATTGTTACAGTGTTACTGTGTTGCCCTGGCTCCCTGCAGGCAGCACGGGGGGTGGGGAGAGAGGCGGGAGAGCTCTCTTCTTCCCTCCTCTGCCGCAGCCCAGGGGAGGACAGGGGAGGGGGGGGCGCGCCGCCATTGCTGCGGCTCCAGGAGCCGACGGAGGCCCTGCGCCGCCATTGCCGCGGCTCGGGGAGCCGACGGGAGCCCCGCGCAGCCATTGCCGTGACTCGGGGAGGAGGCGGGGTGCTTTGTCTGCGCCCGCCGCCGGCACCACGGGCGCGGGAAAGCTCCGTCCCCGCCCGCCGTCGCTGCCGTAGGAGCGGGGGAAGCTCCGTCCCTGCCTGCCACCGTGGGGCAGTGCCGACCTGGGGTGACCGAGCCCAGGGGCAGCGGTGGCCAGCCCCGAGCGGCAGCACCGGGCTGGGCCACCTGGCCCCGTCAGCAGCCCCTAGCGGGCCGAGCCTGCACAACCTTAGCTCAGCCAGTAAACCCCGCCCTCCCGCAGTTCTGTTACTAATTGCACACGGGTCCTCACTGTGAACGACAGAGCGGCTTATATTCAGGTGTGGTTTATTTATGGACAAAAACCGAAATATTTGCCAACACCCAGAGATGCGGCTTATACTCAGTGCGGCTTGTATTCGTGAATTTACTGTACCTTGAGAGGAAGACACACATTTTAGGAAAAAATGTGACAATGAATAAAGGATTTGGACTTTTTTAATGCCCATTGTCTTAAAAGAACATGATTATTTTCTCAGGACTAAGTGATATCCAAATACAGTAATTTTCTTTCAAACATAACAGCACCTTATGTACCTTATGTTTCTCTTCCAAACATGCAACACATGTATGATAGGACAAGTTTAAAAAGAAAAGAAATGATATGAGGCAGTGGTATTAATTTTAGCTTGTGAGAAGAATGACATTTTTAATGTACCTGTCAAAGCAGATGCAAACACATATACGGTTTTATACCTTCATTACAATATATATATATATGTAAGAAATCATAAGAGAATATGAAAAGTATATGACAAAAAAAGATGTCTCTTTTAAACTCAATAATTATTCATATGCCTCCAATTACTTGATGTTTAGGTTATCTGCATATCTATGTACTGTTACACTGCCAAATTAATTTGCCTTAATTTGCAGATATATATATACGACTAATATGTTCCTTTATAATATATCATTTTATATACTAATACCATAGGTGCCAAAATATATTTTTTCTGTCACTAATGTTCATTTATAAATATATATATTCACTTAATATATACCTTCACTTAATATCCACCTTCACTTAATATACACCTTCACTTAATATACAAAGTCAAACTGTCATTGATACAAGTAACTATTTCTATTCTTGGTGGATTTAAAGAGAAGAAATCACCCAAGTTTAGGATTTCTTCTTAATATTAGCTAGTGTCATGGTTTAAACCCCAACCAACAACCAATTACCACACAACCACTTGCTTGTTCCCCCACCAGCAGGCTCAGGGAAGGAATTGGAAGGGTAAAAGCTGGAGAACTTGTGGGTTGGGATAAAAAGGTTTAATAAGGAAAGCAAAAGCCTGGCACACCAGGAGAGCAAAACAAGAAATGAATTCACTGTTTCCCATGGGCAGGTAGGTGTTCAACCATCTCCAGGAGAGGAGGATCCTGTCATGTGTACTGATGACTTGGGAAGACAAACACCATCACTCCAAATATCTTCCCCTTCTTCCCCCCAACACCATTTATATACTGAGCATGGCGCCCTATGGTTTGGAATATCCCTTTGGTCAATTTGGATCACTTCTCTGTGTCTCCTTCCAACATCCTGGGCACCTCAAATTTCTTCACCAGCACAGCAGTAAGAAAAGCCTCAGCTCTGTGTAAACTCTGTTCATCAATAATAAAAAATAAATCTCTACATTATCAGCCCTGTGTTCAGCACAATTCCAAAACACAGTCCCAGAGAAGCTACAGTGAGGAAAGTTATGTTTACCCCAGCCAAAACAAGCACAGTTAGAAACATTTGAAAATAACACATGGTGTTGGAAAAGAGCAGTAGATTTCTTCTATTTAAAATATCTTCTTAATTACATTCATTCTGTTGCTGTTGCTGTTTAATTACAATAAAAAATTGTATCTCTTTGATCATTTGAGTTTCCATAGTACTTTCCAATGTGATTCAGCTCAGAGATTAAGTTATCTGAATTTAGAAGCTTGATTCAAGTTTTTGGGCTTTGGGTATTTAAAGAGATTTGAGACAATCCACATTACCCAAGGCATTCAAATGAGGAAGGAAAAGACAAATTTCTCATTCAGGATATCCATTTGCAGAAGACCTAATAAGTAAATTCAATTAAATCTAGACAGCTATTTAGCTTGCTGATTATAAGTTAAAAATTTATGAAGATATACTGTTGCTCAGACTCGATTGACTATTTTATGTCATGTCCTATTGACCATATCTCCATTGGGTAAAATGAGAGCTGAGGCATAATGAAATGTAGATGTCTCAATTTGCAAGCTGAACCTCATCTCTAGAGCAGAATCCCATTGTGTGAACATAAGCATTCAGAGTGAAATCCACTTGCTTGTATTGTCAAGAAACACAAAATCCGTTCCTAATTTTTTCCCCAAGACATCTTAAATGGCACCAGACATGTGTACAGTAATTTCACCACCATAAGGCACACCGGACTATAAGGTGCACCTCCAGGAGATGGCAAATTTCGCAACTTTGTACATTATATAAGGCGCACCGGACTATAAGGTGCACTTTTTTTTTCAGCGTGGATCCACCCCCAGCTCCTCCAGCGAGGTTGCTGGCCAAGGTCCCACCTCCACCCGGCAGCCATGGATCTGGGCCCGCCTGTACCCGGCAGGGCTGGGCTATGCCTCCACTGCTCTGCCCCAACTCCCCGGGGCCGGGGCATGCCTATCGCCACTCCGTACCGCCTCTCCAGGGCCGGGGCATACCTGCCGGGGCACCGCGGGCCCCCAAGCCCACCTGCACCCAGCAGCTGTGGCCCCACGGCCCCACCTCCACCTGGCAGCTGCCACCCTGTCAGCTCCCCCCGCGGCTCGCGGCTCACACTTCCGGGTTGGCAAATTTCCAAACTTTTGCCCATATATAAGGTGTACTGGACTATAAGGCGTACTTCTGGGATCGGGCCAAAATTTTAGTCAAAAGGGTGCGCCTTATAGTCATGAAATTACTGTATTTAGGCAACTTAATCCTGTCCTCAGGTAATTTTAATTTGCTTTAATTTTTAAAATTTTCTTTTAATGCTTTAAATAATGCATGATATAGTTTGTATGTAAACATCAGTATCATACTAATATATTTTAACTGTACCATAATCTGTCCTATAGCTTTTGTTTACCCATACCTGCAATGTATGTTTATAAACTAAGGTACGACATATGAAGGTTTGGATTCTTGCCTAACTTAGATCTCTCCATTCTATTTTTTAACTCTTCTTACTGTGTTCTATATATAAACGATGGAAAAAATGTGCACTTCATGTATTAGTTATTAACAGCTGTGTGTTTTAGGGTGAGATCAATCGTTTCCTTAAATTTTTTTCTCCATTGACTAAAGACTTCTACATCATTCCACAGATCAGATGTAGTTGTTTACATTAGGCTTCCTGGGCTTGCCAGTCATTAAAAAAAAAAAAAAAACCAAAACCCTGTTACTGACTTCCGGAATTACCCAGCCTCTAGAAAGACTTTAAGATGTGGTCAGGAGTAAACAGAAATCAATGTTGATTTGACACTTTGAAAATCAGAAAAAGTATAAATAAATTACATTTTAAAAGAAAAGAAAAATACCCCAAACAAACAACCAAAAGAAGCAAAATGCAAAACACCACACTACACAATTTAAACTAAAGACCAAATAACCATAAAACCTCTCTGCTAAGTCTTTCTCACTGTCCTAGAGGAACGGCTGACAAAATTCTATTCCTTGTCAATTGTTCCTACAAAGTGTCTTTGTCCAGTTTTTAACAAATAAAGAACATTCATGCTTTAAAACTTTTCCTGCTGTTGTGAAAATGAGTTCAGAATTTGTTGAAAATATCAGACCTTTTTTTACTGTCATACTTGTTACAAGACAGCCATGTTTGAGTTATGTTACCTGACTAGGTGGCATCTGGGTTTAAACTGTTAGAGAAAAAAATTTTCTCAAACATCTAATTTTGTCAAGAACCAGTGTCTTTTACGCATAAAGCTGAAGCAAGTACTATCCTGTTCAATTAAAAATCTCATTTTTGTGAATATCAAACCAAGAATTTCAGCTTGACACTTTCAAAAAGTACCATGTTCACATATATGATCAAAAGAAATTTTGAAGGCCTTCTTTGGAAATTACAAGAACATTACAAGAACAATGCCATCAGGCTTCACACCAATGTCTTTCCGGTTCCCTTGAGTAAGAAATCTGTTTACTTGCACATTTCTGCCCTGATGTCTACAATTAATTTCGAGGCAAGGTCAACGCTCCTTTGCTATACCTTGAAACCTATAGGAGGGAACCCTTGCTGAGTAACTCCAACACTGAGCCCATTAGTTCCAGTCATTGGTCAAAGAATCTGTCAAAGGAGTTATTGGAGACTCATTTTTTATTTTCCATTGTGTGCAGTTTTGCTCACAGTCAATCCCTGCTATTAATGCTAAATTGGCAGATTTTATTGGTTGTTTTTTCGTTTTTTTTTTTTTCCTAAAAACAATATTAGAGGTAGATAAAAATGCATACTATGGATCAATTCAGATTTTAAATGTCTTAACCAACTGTTTTCAAGGTGCTTATTCTGGTTAGACTCCAGGATGAAACCTATGACAGACATATGACTATACAGAGAAACATAAGAGACTGCATCACAATTTCTAGGCCAGAGCTCTCTAGGAATAATATAAAAAAGAATTTTTTTAGGTAAGGACATAAGATAACCAGGATGAAGAAAAGTTGTAGCAAACTGAGAATAATGGAGATTTTTAAATGAAACTTATTTACAGAAATATCCTTTTTCAACCTTTGACAGGCAAAGTAAATCTTTGCTTGTTGTAGATGGAACTTTACTCCTTGGTGATTGCCTCCAGTCTGCCTTAAAGAAAACTATCTAAAGTAACATCTGTTAATGTCAGCAGGGAAGATTTTCTGTTATAATTTTATCAAGATAGGATAAAAGTGTATTAGATCATTACATCAATTACTCATGTCTTGCTGAACATACTGAGAGTTTCAGTCTTCACTCAGAGTTAATTTGTGGGACAGACGCCTCACCTTTTATAAAGTATTAATGCATCAAATATCCTCAAAGGCAAATATTTTTGGAAGCCTCCGAAGTGCATATTAGTTTTCAGTAAACTAGCAAGAACTGTAATGGATTGGTGTACTGTGTTTGATTTCAAGGAATTAAATTTAATCATTAAACAAATCATAACCTCTGGCTTATGTCTTTGATTCAGGCACCTCTTGAAAAACACAATTGCAGAAAATCAACAAATATTACAGTATTTTTTCTGCGTTTTTCACAATTACGTTATAATGTTCTTCCTCCTTTTTTTTTGTTATTTGAAGTAATTCAGCATAAATATTCTATAGACAAAGGTAGGACCCAAGAATTATTAAATCAGTTCACAATGGTCATTCAAGTTTTGAACTGACTTGGATTAGGCATTCATGCCTCATTATTTTATTCTATGTCTGAACAAAGCTAACTCTTGTAGTAAGGTTTCTAATATGAACTATTTTCCCACATATAAATAAGTAAGTAAGTTCTTCCACATACTACACTTCACAACAGATCTGTATGGGAAAAAACACTCCTACAAATTTTCAGCATCTAATATCTTATGGCAACCATGGTGTCATGGTACGATACAAGGCACAGTTCCATAGGCCAGAACAAACAAAGAAACTAGTTGGAAACCATTTGTGTAAGAAAGAACTATGGTATTTGTATATCTCTACTGGGCTAAACCAAATCTTTGGATTTATCCCTCCTGTAATTAACAGGTTTAATTCCAAAAATACTTTATAAAACTTGCATCTTAGACCCATTTTCAGTCAGCACGTGTTAATCATACCAGACCCCAGAGAGAAATCTAGCCAATTACAAAAGGAAACTCTTTAATATTTCCCCTTATAATCTGATTTTATTCCTTTTTTAATGCTAGTTAATTTAGAATGAGACTCCAAGGATACTAAATGCCCATGTGTGAGCCAAAAGTGGCAACTTGGATTTTAAGTCCAGCCACAAGCAGATTTTGTTTTTGAAGTTGCTCACAGCAGGGACAAGCTGAGTTTGCAGCCAAGGGAAATTTTGTATTTGGAAACTAATAAGTCCTAAGTATGCTTTGCAATTTAACTGTAAGAATATTAACATCAGTTTTTGCACTGCTTCATGTCCTTAACTAAAATAATCTTAGATCCCAAATGTCAGTTTAGAAATCAGGCATCAGTGGGTCAAGACTGACTAAAATATAAATATGTAATTTGTTGCCATTTTATATTCTACAGAGTGATTTAAATTTACTTTAATCAAGGAAATAGAAGAACTTGTATGAAATTTTTCTTTGTTGACCTCAAACAGAAAATTGTCATTAAAAGAATTATCTTTCCTGTATTAAAAATGGTTGTTCTTTATTTTGTCTTCTCAGGAATGGCTACATAGCTTCACAGACTATTTTCTTTTGGAAGAGACCTCTAGGATCATGGAGTTCAATCATTAACCCAGCACTTAAAAATGCATCACCCCAAAATACTATCATTAAGTGTTGTATGTACATATCTTTTAAATAGCATTAGGGATAGTGACTCAACCACTTCCCTGGGGAGTTTCTTCCAGTGCTTGGCAGCCCTTTCAGTTGCTAAAGCTGTGATAATGAGCAGCTTCATTGCACAGCTACTTCTCTCTCACTTGAACAGGTGAATAGCTGCAGAAGCCATCACCGCAGACTTGACCAGGGCAACCAGTTGGGTGTACCTGTGTAAACATTCACACTCAGTCCCTTGGCCTCAGGGGCATGTCGTGTCATACTCCTGTGTGTCTGCTGTCATGGACATCCTCTGGGGAAGGTTTCCTGTTTCACAAAATCACAGAATCACAGAATATGCTGAATTGGAAGGACCCACAAGGTCCATTGACTCCAACTTCTCGTTCTGCACAGGACCATCCCCAAGAACCACACCATGTTCCCGAGAATATTCTCCAGACTTTCCTACTGCACACTCTTACAAATCAGGATTTTTCTTCTCCCTGATATTCAAAGATATGTACACAGGAAATCATATCTTGGGCTTCTGTAAATGAAAGCCACTCTGAGTATATATTAAAGCATACTAGCACAGATTGAGCTCCAGAGCCAGTGTTCTGTCTATAAGTTACATTTCTTTGTTAAATACATATCAAATTAGTTTATGATGGAAAATTGTAAACAATGATGATGATTAGATAGATGTGAATATGAAAAGTAATGTCTAAGCTGGGCCAGACAGTGAGTGCCAGATGGGCAGTAGTGCCATGTTGGTGCTGGGAGTGTCTATGAATTTTGACGTGCTTTAGAACACAGGGAGTGCTGTGAGCTGCACTAGAGGCCTTCTGCATCTGCCAGGCCAAGGGGAGGAGGGAACACAGCTGTCTGTGAGTCCTGTGCATGGCCATCTGTGTGAGTGTCCATGTCTGTGTGTCTCTGGGATATTACTTAGTTGCTCTACTGATTGAATTTTCAAATGGCAAGGCAGCAGCTGAAACCCTTAGCCTGAGCAGAGCTGCATGTGTCCAAAGTAGACTTCAGCAGAGAGGGACAAAGGAGGCACAGACTGGAGATGCTGGAAACAATGAACACTTGTAACATCCCTCAATAGTGACAATCTGTTAATTCACTTCATCTCCTCCACCGACATATAAGATAGCCGTAATCAGGCCAGTGAATGGAACTTGAACATATAAATAATTTTTTCTCATCTGCTTAACTAGGGAAAAAGTATTGCATCTGAGGAAGAGCAACCCCTTGCACCAGTAAAGACTGGGTATCAGCAGACTGAAAAGCAGTGGCCATTAGTAACTCCCAAAACCTGCAAATACTGAATTGCAACAGTAGTCAATAGATTAGTGTCTTCATTTTCAGAAGAGTAAGTTGAACTTTTCATTACCTTACCTGTACAAGTTTTGATGCAAATGGAATCAAAAATTTTGCAGGGCCTGAGAGTCGAGCAACCTTCATTTTCTTCCATTTTGGGAATTTCCTTTTTTATCAAGGATTGTTGTGTGCAGTGTATTATAAGCATTAATGAAAATGTATCAAGTCATTTTTTCCTTCTTTTGCGTCTTAAATGTAAAGGTGTGGATAAAGGTGTGGAGGAAGGGGCAATTCTTGTTTACAATGCCTTTTTAAATATACAGAAAAGTAACCAGGACTACTAACAATTTTGTGGTTTTTTGTCTGGCTCTATCTTCATGTAATGTGCAATAGATACTTTGCCAAAAACATTTTATGGGATTTGCAAACAGTTTCTTCCTTCCAAATGCTGAATTTAACAGTCATACAATGTTTTATAACTTCCACTCTATTCATATGGCTTGCCTTTAGCCTAGCAACAGAAGTCTTAATGATTTTGATTGCTTCTAGAACATTTTATTAATTCAGAATTGATGTTTCAGCAGTTTTGGAATAAAAGTCACCATTTCCTGATGAACTGCAGGTTTACATAGTTTGAAATAATGATGAGTGAATTTCCTGCACACCCTTACTATCAACAGATAATCTAGCAAGTAGCTCATTTTGCACGAAAACAGTCTTGTTCCAACCTTGTCTTAATGGCTGACAAATCTACTGGATTAAATATTCAGGATAATGCTCTCTATTCCACTTTGAAACCATATTTGTACTTACTTAGAGAATTTTTGTAACTCACAGAATAAGATGCATATTCCCCTTCAACAGAGTTTGAAACTTAATAGTAAAAACTGTTGACCAAGAATGAAATGAAATTATGCAATAAACATTGCACAAAGAACAACTGTGCCAAAACCATTTTAATAGATTGTGAAAGGAAGTAATTTAAATGTGTAGTTGATTTACAGGCGGAAAGATGCCTTCACATTGACAGAATTTCTGGCAATTCAACTTTTTTTTGGCAGACCTTCAAGTTTCATTACACAGAGGAAGGAAGAACTATCTGTTTCAGTTATGTGTGGTTAGTACATTTATACACCCTAGGCTAAGGCCCTGTTTGCACTACTCTCACAACACAATATTTGTCTAAATTGCCTAAAATAGGAAGATAAGTGTTCCTTCTTAAGGGAGATATCTTCATAAGTCAGCCTAAATTTAAATGTTTTGGCCAAAAGCAATGTTTTCTGAGCAACTTCTACTTTCCTTGTAAAGAGCTGAAGGGAACTTTTGTGGCAACACCCTATGCTGCTGTGTGCATCCCTGGTCACCAGGGTGGCTATCACATGCTTTGCTCCAGAAGGGCAAAACAGTCTCCCACGAATCCCAAACAGCCAGTCAAAGTTTGAACAGACTTTGGTTTACTCTGAATGGTAAAGAGATCCTTAATTATCTCTATAAATGAGAAAGCAGAAAGAAACTTGGAATTAACTTGGTCGGGTTTTTTTCCCCCCAGTTGTGCTTTGCAAATTACTGTCAGAGCTCTTTAAAAATATTCATTTGCTGCAACTCCTACAGTAACTCCCTACATTTGTTCTTTGGATCAGTTAGGAAAAAAAAAAAAAAAAACCCAGACCTTTAGTTTTTATTCTGGTCTTGTTGGTTTTATTTTTTTTTTTCACTTTAGTTTCATCTGTTTTTGGAGAAACCTCATAAAATTTATCTTAAGAATAGAATTATAAAAGCATCACCATCTCATTTCATTTTCACTTTCTACCCAGTTCTTCTGTGGCCCATAACAAGTTCAGGGTTTTACTACAGGGTTCCAGATTACAGGTTGACTTGCCCAAAACTGTAAAGCTAGACAGCTCTAACAATGTGAAACGATTTGTTTAGTAGCATCTCTGCCATATAGTTAATAGGTATAGATTTATCTAGATTGTAATTTAGTAGGTTTTTGATAATAGCAATGGAATGTGGCTTCAAAATCTGCAAATTAGCACCCATTTATCTAATTTTGTTACTGGAAGAAAATATAGTGCATCAACATGATACTGAGCCTACATTAATTAGTGCTGTTGAGAGATATGGTTATTAGTTAAGCTACAAAATAAAATTAACACTGATATATACCTTCTAAGATCTGAGCATACATCTCCACATGACATTGTGCAAACCTGCCAGTTCATCAATTTTCTAGGAACTCCATCATCTTTCAGTATATGTCAGGGACAACTTACTTATGACTTACAGTTCTAAAAATCTACTTAAAGATTTGAAGGTAAACCATGAACAGAACTGAAACTGAGGACAGAATGCATTCAAGAGCAAAAAACCTATGCATGTGTATATAGACAGATTATGCACACAGAATTTATGCAGTAGTTATCCAAATAAGTGAAAGGAATTAAATGAACGATATATAACTATCATACTCTGTGTACATTTTTAAGATGCTTTCATTGAGGAAAAATTCCTGTCTGTACAAAATCGCACTTGCCTCAGGGAAAAAGACCAATACATTTCCAGGTGAAATGAGAAATTCTCTCTCTTTTTATTTCTCAAAAAATGATTGATTTAGAAAAATAAGTTAGTCATCTTATACTTACCTCAAGCACTGAATGTACTCAGAACAATTAAACCTTTTGTTCAATAAACCCACAGCTCTCAAATTTTTTTGGCATAAAGACTTCTTACTCACATTGTAGAAATAATTGATGTGCAGTTTTAAGATCAAGTCCACTATTTGTAAATATATTGAGAACGAAAAACTTTTGAAAATCAATTCTGTGATATAAGTAGAAAAAAGGAAATAGAATGAGATTTTTTTTTTCCTAAAAATCTTGACATCTCTGGTGTGGCTCTAGTGCATCAAAGGACAAGCATGTGATGAAACTAAAATTTTGAGTATACATTTCAGAATAAAAAAAATTTGAGCCCTTTTAAAGTCCTGCATGGGCAAATCCTCAAAAAGGACCACATATTCATATGCATATAAATAGCTTACAACAAACACAATAAGTTTGTCTTGGTAAAGTTGGGTTTTAGGGTTATTTTTTCTGCATAAAAATTTTACCGTAGGCAAAACAGCACAAAATATAGGACATTCTACACAAACAAAGAAAATGCTTAGTTTTGCTTTGGCTTTGTTTTGCTTCATTTCTAAGAAGAATTATAAAGAAAGAAAACATTCAGCTTTTGGGGAAATGTGAAGAAAATTTGAGAAAGACTCAATACCACCTGTGTGATTCTGTAATTACACCTGAACAGCAGGAAAATCTGCTACTACTCGTTGAGCCTTGTTGTTGAGGGAAGTTGAATAGATCATTCATTCTATAGTTAAGGAGAGTCATTTCAAATCTGTGTACCACATGTAAAATTAGTTCTGACCTTGTCAGCCTCAAGCATGTCCTTCAGATATGGATCATTAAATTCAATCCTTAACACTCCGGGGAAAAAAAGCTAAAAAAATTAGGGGTTCCTTATATTTCATTCTATGATCTCTTACTGAAACAGTATATGGGCTTTGATTTTCCAGATGGAAGCATCGTTTATATCCTTGATGTATGAAAGCTCTGACTGATATCTTTCTGAAGAAGTTTCTCAAAACAAGGGATGACCAGTTAGTCTGGCCCATGCTGAACCTTTATCTTAATGGCAGCTCATGCAACAAGGCAAACCTACAAGAGAATGGCACGGGGATGTAAGTCATTCTCTGAAGCATTCCCTCCTGAGCACCTAGATTTTTCACTTCATGCTAACAATGTATCAAGAAGTGAATGCTTCCCAACTCCACTATATCTTCCTCTTTAATATATTGGGACCCCTTATTCACAGAGAGGTGAGTGGGCCTGTACAAGCCGCTAAATTTACACCTAATTGTATGTGGTGTTCATAGTTCACTCTCCTTCTCTGGGGTGATTCCAAATAGCAATGTTCAAGACTGTAAAAGAGCTTTCCAACACCCAGCAGTCATGACTAATTCATGATATTTGGGGTTTTGTGAAAGGCCCGATCTATGTCTACACCTAAGGAAAGGTGGTGCACCTCTGCTCTGTTTTCATCATGAAAACTTAGTCACTGGTTGAAGTTAGCTCTGTGGACTCAGATCCCTGCTGAAAAACAAGGGCTTTCAAAAGAGAGACTCTTACTACCTTCAGATAGGCACCTATAATACTCAGGACAAACAACTGTCTGAAGCAACCAGTCTATCCTTACAAATTGTAAAGAGATTTCTGCAAGATATCCAATCTAAACTTACATGTATCTTACCAAACAGAATTTAAGGAGATACACTGACCCAAAGAGATGTGAACATCAAATACATCTAGCATAACTCAAAATACAGTATTGTCCAAATAGCTGGTAAAATACTGCTTTTATTGGCCTCAGTGATTAATGACAGAAAAAGGTCCAACAGAAATGTGTAGAAAAGTGAATTTGTCTGCTTATCTGCTGCTGTCTGTTACACAATCCTGGTACAATTTCTCCAGCTGCACATTTCACTAGGCCAATATATTTCAATTTCGCCATGCTACTTCGTTTTTTTTTCTGAGAAAATACCAAAACACTGGTGGTTGACCTCTTTGGCATATCTTCCTGTGCAAACACATTTATAATCTGCTATAGGCGCCTAAATCCATTTGTTCTGATATTATAATAACATTTCTCATGATCTCTCATTCGTATATGCACACAAAGAGAATGGGAAAATAATTTTAAATTCTAGCCAGGCATTTTCATTAATAACTAGATAATTCCCCTACAGTATTAGACTGTTACCACGCACAAGTCCAGAGAAGCAATTTGAAGATGCCTGGGGACTGATTATGGACAACTCCTGATGACAGAGAATCACTGCATTACAAAGTCACAGCTCCCTCTATATCCTAAGAATGGGAGACTTTGTGACATCATTAGTACTTTTTCAAAGTCTAAGCTAGGAACCTGTGTGGTAAATTGCATATTTAGTTGGCTTACCTAGCCAATCTCACCATCCATGGATTTGGAGCACAGAGAAAATGCTGTCAGTCTCTTTTCTGGAGGAGACATGAGGTTAATATTGGCTTCTTCATGTTGATTTGTCTGTGTCAAACTAACTAGAAGCTGCTCACCGATGAAGGATGTAAAATGTAAACTAAAAATGGAAATCTACCATTTTTTGCAATTCATATCTGATAGTTTTAATTTTTTTCACCAATAAGGGAACAGAGTTTATATTCATTTTTTTGTATATTCTACAGTATTTTTAAAAATCAATCATGAAAAATGAAAGAAAATGAATAAATGAACAAATATTTCTAAAGTTGAGAATATTAAATAGTCTTGGTTGATAATTATTACCAGAGACAACTAAAAAAACAGTTAGGTAACATTTGAAAAATGAGAGGGTCAATTTTAACAAGTACTACATGCAATTTAAAATTTGAAAAATACTGTATTTGGCTCTGCGTCAGTGGGGCTGGAAGAATCATTTTATCACAAGTTTCTACCCTCCTGATGAGAGCACACTGATTTATTTTATCATAAATCAAAACTCCTGCTGGGCTATGAATGAAAGACTTGTAAGGTTTTGGCCTTTAAAAGTGGTTGGGAGAGTAAAGGATAGAACATGAGAGTTTGCATTAAGGGAGGTAGAGAACCATACTGGCCAATAAACACATAGAGAAAAACTAACAACTAACATAAGAGGGCAAACCAAGTAAAATTGCATTCATTTGTGCCAGCATTTCATCTTACCCTTCAACATGAAGCTGAAAGAAAAAGCCTGGCTCACCTACTTCAGTCACATAATATCACGGCTGCCGGTATCAGATAGTCCCTCATATGTATTTATCAAGACATCTCCAACACACGGATGTGTAGAAGTGTTGACCTTGAAAGTGTGAAGCCTTTGATCCATAAACTGCTCCTCATGGGAATTTAGTATACCTGAGAAGGTATCCAACAATATTTAAACATGTACAAGTATTTTATTATGAGGTATAAGTAGGATAATATGACAAAAACAATGTGTTTAAAATTAATATTCTTTTGTCCATATGTTAAAAGGGAAGCATTAACCTTTTCAACAGCACATTGGTTAACCTTTACTCTCATCTATAATTTTATAGCCCTAAATTATTGTCATCTGTTTAATAATTTTATTTTGTTCCTCTGTCATTAGATTAGATTCTAGATTCTAGATACGCCCGAATATAGAACAGGAGATTGAGGTCCTCTACTATGCAGAGGAAATATCAGACATAGATTAGGTCATTTTCATCACATTATTTTCTTTTCTTTCATCTTTTTTTTTCTTTTTCATCATTTTTTTGTAATTTAGCCAAGAATTACTATGGCTGATCATCCCCTCTTGTCTTCCAGGCTTGAAACTGCATCATGTGGGGGTGTAATATTCTTACCCTGCCCATCCACTTGCATTTTCAAAGTATTTTTAGGAAAACACACTTTTTTTCCATGCCAGAAGTACAATAAGATTTTTTTGTCTCTCAACTCTAATGCTTACAGTCCTTAAGGAAAAGTAAAGTAAAGGGGATTTTGGTTTTAGGTTTTTTTGTTGGTTGGTTATTTTTGTTCCAGCAGTCTTGTTTAATTGATAAAGAAAGTACCAGAGTTTAGATCGAGCTGGTAATTTTCAGATTAAAGGTTGACTTGCACAAACAACAGCAAAAAACTGCATGTATTCTTAGAATTTCATTATGGACTTTTCCCTTGCAATGAGATATAAGAGACCACTGCTGGAGAACGTAGTAAAAGGAATTATGAAACAACTGTGTACAATAAAGAGGAATTAAAACAAGAACAGATTCAGAGAAGGGTGGAGATCTGGGAAAAAAGATCAGGAGGATAGATTTTATCATATGAATGGATACTAAAATGAGCAATGTTTGTTTAATCTGAAAAATAAAAATTGAGAGGGGGTATGGTATCTCTCCATATATAAATAAAGAATAAAATAGAGAGAGAGAAGAAACAAAAGAGAACTCTGACACAGTGAGGCAGTAAATAAGGTCACAGATTAATAATTTTGGAATTAGAATTAGATCTCTAACCATATCTAAACAAAAGAATCTCTGAACTTTAACCAAAGATTCAAGATCAGCTTTGGTTCATATAGGTGCTGAAGCAATTTTGAGAGCCAGCTTGACTAAGTGTAATCAATATGTGTTCCTACATAGATTTAATTTTCAAGATGGCATTGCCATTTGAGCTTGAATTTTATGATCTACACAGGTTGTGTCTAGCAAAAATTAATTTATGTTTTTGGTTAGTATGATTTACCTACTGAGATCAGTCTCTATGACCCAGTAAGTTCCTTCCTGAGAGTGGTGCTATTCAAACATTGCAGTTTCTACTTAATTTTCATTGGGACAGTCTTCCCTCCTCCAAATGGAGCTGACCATAACCATCTGAACTGTTTTTCTTGAAATTTGTGAGAATGCTGCCTCAAGCTTGTACTTTGTCACTCTCTAACATTTTAGGTTTGTATCTTAACTACCTCACTGTACCCCCGGTATGCACTTATGGTCAGTGATGAACTCTACATCAAGGCATAAGCATGGTGTGCTGTGCCTATGAACCTAATCTAATTGTCCAGAGTGAAAGACCTAGCAGAGCATCTCTGGATTCCCTCTCTGCTGGATGTTTCGATCGTGACCCAGGTGCCATTTCCACCTACTCTACCTGTAGGTAGAGGACTTCAAAATCAAAAGTTTTCATGGGATTGAAACATGACCCCAAGAGATCTTAATTTTGCCAAGAGACTCTCTTCCATGAGGTGACTTCATTCTCTATCATGCTATTATAGCCATGCTTTGGCAAATGACTATGGTAGCCATTCAGGTAGTGATAAGGAGATATGTATTCAAACTTACAATGCAATCTGTAGTAAAAGTTAAGTTACTGTATTAGAAGTTAAGTTCAAGCTCAGCTACCATAAATAAAATGTTTCAACTTCTGCAATCTATTATTCTCATCTTCAATTATAGTTTAAACGGCTTCCAAAGACAACTCATTTATAATTTCATCTCTACCATTAAATATTTTAAGTTTGTTATGGATATATCCTTCCCCAGATGCTTCAAAACAACTATCTCAATTGGATGGTTCCAGTAGAACTTTTTTCTGTCAGTATTTTTTTTTCCCATTATTACTATGATTCAGTTGAGATTCTGCTTGTGATGCATGACAAGGGCAATTATGGAAGGTCCAGAGACAAATATACCCTGTAAATGCTCTTTTCGGTTCTGTATTTGTCATTCTGGTGGAAAATTTCAGAACAGAATTCAGAACCCATTAAAGTTTCCCTTGAGACTTTCAAGCATTATAACAGGAAATTCTGTGTTTCAATTGAGGAGCTGCATGAAATCAGGCAATACGAATGTGAAACTCAAAGAATTATTCTAAATAGCACATCCACTCTCCAAAACCTCGGTAAATCTCCATTGCAGGTTTTATTCAAAATTATTTACAAAGTTAATTTTTACTCAAAATTAATTTTTGAGTGTAATAATCTGAAAGTATTCCTTGAAAAAGCTACTAGGGCCTCATTCTTTTTAGTAAAAGATGCTAAGAAGGATAATGATCATTGTAAAACTGAAGTGATGAAGCCTTTCACTCAAACAGTGAGCCTCAGTTTCTTTCTCTGTTTCAAGAATATAAATCTATGTTTCTACCTTTCCAGGAAGCCTGCAACATAGTTCTATTAAAACTTAAAGCTCTGAAACATTTCAGGAATTCTAGATTTCCAGTGCCTTCTCTTAAACATTAACTTTTCTCATTTAATAGAATTTTTTTGACAAAGGTTATAAGTGAGGAACTAACCTATCCTTTACCAGGTTAGTGAACAAGCCACAGGTGTCTTCTACCATACACTACACATTAGACCAAAGAAAAAGAGAAAAACTAAAATATGGAAACCATCTGACCCAGATTTGCCTTAACTACATACCAGATATTATACTGAGGACTTGACTCAGGCACACTTTAGTTCTCAATAACATTTGAATTGTTCTCATGTATTTCAGATTTTGAAATGGAGCTGATAGACCTGGTACAGTGTGGGTGGGAAACCTGGGCCTTTCACAGAGTAGCTGGAGGCCAGGGTAAATATCATAGGATAGTTCAAATGGCACTGGAACTGTATGTGACGGCAACTGAATCAAGATCTGAGTCTCATTTTGGGAAATTTCTTTACCTTCAATATGTTGCAATCCAAGAAAATGATGGACACCCTGTTGCTGCTTCCAGCCTTGAGATGAGGAACCTGATACATGCACAATTTCTTCCTCTGAGACAGGTGATGAAGAGATTAGGGACAAAATTAGATGGAAGATTTGGGAACTGAGACAGTGTGATGGGCTTGAAGAGCTTATAGAGGGGAAGTATAGTCAGAGAAATAAAGCTGAGTCCACTATTGCTCACAATAACAAAATACACAAAGAATAATTTTCTCTCCAGGGAGGCCAAAATCACCACATAAATTCATAAGGACAGACAGCATCAGATCAGATGTTGATAGCTGCAGCACAGCTGCTCCCATTCACATGTATCTGACAATATAGCCCTGGAAGGTATGAGTGAAATAGCTGCCATCTGTTTAGGCACTCACTGTTCTTTTTTCTTTCTTTGTAATCTCATTATGTTTTTCTCAGAATGACTTTTTTTAAATCCAGCTTGGGATGTTCAACGTTTATATTCATACCACTATAGACACTTCTGCTTTTTCTAGAGACAGTAGGAATGTTCTTTGAGGCTCTAGAAGAAGTTTTAGGAGGAATTTTTTGAGTTTACCCATAGAAGAAACACACAGAGTGTATTCCACTCTTGGGATAAGAAACATAGAAAAAAAATATGAAAGAAAGTGTCTGAAAAACACATTGCTATCTGTCAACACGAAATCCATTTTTCAAAGCACAATTCTCTAGCTGTTCTACTTTAAAAAAAAAAAAGGGGTATATTTCCTTTATTTATTTTTAATTGAATAATATGTACCATCACTGCTTTTGTTTTTTTTCTTTTTCTTAATTTGGTAGGAAAAGCTGACAAACATTATTAACCAATGAAGCATGGAATTAAAAATATAAATCTCATGGACTCTTGGTAATCCAGAACTCACTTACCAGAGTATTGGTGCATTGCTAGTAGGTGCAGACCTTAAGGGAGATAGCACTGTCACATTAACAACATTCCAACTGCTTTTAAAAGCAAAAAGTCAGAAGCACAAACATTACCAACAAGCCAGTGTTAACAGGACTAAGACAACATTTTGCTCTCTCCTCTACATTTAAATTATGTGGCACAATTTCATTGTCCTTTAAGACTCTGAAAACTTTGTCTATGTGTTGTTCTCAATTCTTCTTTTTGTCTTTTCCAAGGCTGTAAATTCCCTTCTCTCCCAACCTGGAAGTACTCTTTGATTAAATAATTTGCAGTTTCCTTCTCCTTCTTTAGTCTTTGCATAGTCTTACTTTCAGCCTACCTGCCCTATTTACAAGTTTCTTCATCTTCTCTATTTCAAACAACTTCCATTCCACACTCAGCCTTCTCCACTGTACAATCATTTGAGACACAGAATATTTTCACTGCAATAGGACAGCAGGTACAATTGACAGCCCATTACCTATGGCCAATGCATCATTTTGCAGAAAAATAACCTGCTATGATGACATAGTACATGAGCAAATATTCATGGTTTCCCATATTAGCTCAGTACATGTTTGCCTGCTTTTGGACACTGAGCTCAAAAGTCCTGCCAGACTTGAGCTGGCTCCCCACAGAGTCATTCTTGCTTGCTTGTGACAATAACTCTCAAACACACATTGCACTGTGTCATCCAAGATCTCTCTTCCCCCCACTCTGGAAAAGAAGTAGGACAGTGTGGTGTTTTGATGTTCTATGCATATCTATCCATATCTTATCTAGAAAGGTAGGAGTAATATATGGGGTGCATTTTTCGTAGATTTGTGCTGAGATGGAAACAGACCAAATAATTTTGTATGTATTTTCCACTGCAGTAGACTGAAGTCTAAAAATGAAAAGCAGAAATAGAATTAGATATTTTGAGAGATTTACACTTTCCTCATGCAAAATCAAAAAGAATATTTAAAATCAATGTTTTCTGATATTTTTGTGTTTTGCTATCAAAACACAAAGATAGTATTCTAATTGTAAAAAGTGAATCACTCCCAAAATATTTTACTCCATTCACATCTCTCAGGTCCAGTTTAGCTTGGGACTTTTCTTATGGAAATATATTAATTTTGAAACATGCTGTCATTAAATATGACTGTGTTGTAACTCTGAGATTAGGATCTGTTAATTCCTGAAGATCCAAAAAATCATCATGACAGATTTATAACACTGAAACTCTGAAGGAAATTTATTGAACATACTTAAACAGATTTTGAATTACCTGCTACCTAATTAGAAATGGCTCCAAAGCTAGCCACTGTAAAAGACTTCTCAGTAAATTGTTTTCAAACCCTAGGGCAGGTTGTAGTCATTATGTTTTCTTTACACTCTGCACAAGATGGTCTTTGTTTAGCAGCCTGCATGTTACATGTATCCTTTCACGTTTTCCTAATGTTTTTATTTATTTATTTAATTTTTTAATCCAGTGTTATTCCATTTTTTAACCATGTGGACAATTACAGAATGGTCCCTACCATCTGTCTTTGCTGACCCCTACTTAAAAATCTGGTACTTTGTCTTCTCTGGGGAAAAAACCAAAAACAAACAAAACACACAAACAAACAAACAAACAATCCCCTCCCACCCCCCAAAAAAGAGAGAAAGAAATACAAGGAACAAGACAGACAACTGAAGAGAGAAAGGGAAGAGGATGAGTAAAAGACCAAATTCAGGAAGAGAAAGGCAAATAAAAATCTATAAATTCATAGACCTGGAGAATGTATCAAAGAGGAAACAAATATACAGAAGATTCAAAGTTCAGTATATATGTATGAGACTTCTGACATTCCTGAGACTGTTTAGCAAGCTCACATCTGTTTAAATTTTAGGAAGTTTTTAAAAACTTGAAAAACTAATTTGTGTGCAAAAAAAAGTGTGCAAAGCAACCAGCAAGTTCTTTTGCTAAATAACCACTTTCTGGAATGTTGATAAGGTAATGCACTGTGTGCTGAAGCCCTGTCATCTGCAGTTGTCTTTTAGTAAGTTCCAGATGAAAAAAAAATATGAGACTCACTGGATATGAACAGAAGGTTGCCCATTTTTTTCAGTTAGCACCACACATATTGACCACTTAAGAATACAATCTTTACTCTTTTGGTGAATTCCTTTATCGCATGACACTTGTTCCTAATTTTTTCCCATTCTACCCTAAGTTCTCTTAGTAAGCTTTCACTTGTTCTCATGTGTACACACATTGAACCAAAATGATCTAAAATTGCTTCAGTCCTCTGAATGTCATTCCCAGTGAAGTTCAACATTTTTCAGTCTTAAATTTGGGTGCAATCCTCCCCCTAGAATTCTCACTCTTTGGGTGAAATCCGCACATTTTAATAACTGTTAGGTGTTTTTTAACTTTTTCCAATAATATGCAAAGCTGTTTAGGAACAAAAGCGTGTTTTGATAATGTCTGTAAAACCTTAGCATGATGATTTGCTATTGACTCTGCTAGTTCGTATCAAACATGATAGTTGCCAGGTAAATTAGAAAAGTCATCTTTAGAATAATTCCTTTAAATACAATATACATCTGTCCTTAAAATCAAACTATTTGTGCTTCTTATCACTGATAATCTCATGAATATATACTTTTTTCATACAAGTTTTCATTTACTTCCAAGCACATCTGAAACAAATGCTGCATCTTTCCAAAAATGCCCTAATTATCACCAAAAGAAATTTAAAGCACAGCTATGCATGAGGGAACAGAAAGAAAATATGTGCTTCTTGCAACCACAAGTATGAAAAAAGTTTGCAAATCTGTGACATCATAAACTACTAATTATTTCCACACTTGGTATTAGAATTTATTAGGGTCTTTCCAAGATATGGAAAATACTCCACAAGTGAGGCAACTGTAATTCAGGAGAGGTGGAGTCCAAAATGAATTATTAAGGCCATTTCTTCAAGAATTAATATAAATATTTTCCACACTTCACTACACCAGCCACAGTATATGCATGAATATACATCTTAAATGCTGGCATTCATGGGGGCTGTGCATATGTAATAGCTATCCTATCTATTTTAGGAATTTTGAAGGCACATATTGCGTTGGCATCTACCTTTCATATGTATATAAGTTTAAGGGCTAAAAGAAACTTAATATATGTCTTCCATCTTTGCTAACATATAAAACTGAAAACTGTATGCAGAGACTTTACCATGACAAATTGATGTTTTATATTCTGAATGTTTATTTTATTAAAGATAAATGCCATAGAGAAATGGGTGGAACTGGAGCATTCCGCAGCGTTCTTATGTCTGCACTA
Source organism: Catharus ustulatus (assembly GCF_009819885.2). Lineage (NCBI taxonomy): Eukaryota > Metazoa > Chordata > Aves > Passeriformes > Turdidae > Catharus > Catharus ustulatus. The sequence continues at coordinate 74,823,676 of NC_046222.1, read as the reverse complement.
AGAACCAAGCTAATTAATGTTTTATGAGCCTTGATCTTGACTTTAAGGTTTTACAGAACTGGATAAAAAACACAATACCAGAATATTTCTTTTTAGGACTTGTCCCCCTAAATAAAAGAACAAGTAATAGTGTCAGAAAAACATACAGCTGCAGTGTCTTTACTGTGATTGCTATTTCCTTTTTCAACTATAACTCTGTTGTTTAGCCTGGTTACAAGTTTCAGCCTGTTGCTTCTTGCCATTTCCCCCCGTCCTGCTTTTCCACAGCAGGTAGGCAAACTCAGTCTGACTGTTCGTGGTCAGACAAAATTACATGCTCAGTGGAAATGGCTAATTGGACAGAACAGCAGAAACACACGGATGAGGGCAATGGTGGTATCTTCAGCCACACAGTTGGATCCAAAAGAAGAGATATTACTGTCTTTCCCCCTCTATCTGTTTTCAGTGGATAGGATTGTTTCATTTAGACTTCTGCAGACCAGATCATATTGTTCATGCACAATAATCAGTACAAACAGGTTTTATGAAGAAGCAAATACAGGTTAAATAGCATAGAATTGACTCTTAAAAGTCTATTTCCCTGAAGAACAGTCATCCCAAATTCTTGATGAAAGCATGTTTAAACACCAACAGTCATTTGCTCAGGGCTCAAGTTAAATATATCCAAACCCATTGATCATGACTGTACAAATAAGTTAACTAAGCCCCAGACCATCCATTTGCACCCAGCTCAGCTGGGAGAGAACAGCCTGTCTCCGTGCAAACCAGCTCTCTCCTTCCTACAGGGGGAGTCTTTATCAAAGGTGTCTGCAGACAACGATCTCCATCACCCCTGAGCCATGATCAGGCATTTTTCTGGGACATGTTCATTCTGGTGACAGTACCAGTAGCTGAAGAGGACAGGACTTTCATTTTCTTCTGGCCATCCACCAAGCCCAAAAGAATAGAGCTGTTCTCCTGAAAGACACAATCTCCCCCCGCCCCCCCCCCACCCCAGAAAACAAGTCTATGCTGTGCCTAGAATGGAAGTCAAGTGCATATCCCAGTATGGTGCCAAGGCATGGTAACCCAGTCCTCACTGTTTTTCCTGCTGCAAAGCCCAATGGCTTTCTCCTGTGCACACACAGCCATTTTCTCCCCATAACAAGAAAGTTATTCTCAGAAAAAATGGATAAAAATAGAGGATTAGAACTTGGAAACTTGAAAACTAACAGAAAAATAAGTCTTTGATCAAAGGAAGAAAGCAAAACCTTGGCAAGGGCTGAATGGAGAAGAATGATTTTTACTGTTTTCTTTTCCTCCTCTAAAAATCTAAACGCATCAGCCTTGTAAAAGCCATGAACCTGTAGTAATAGCAGCTTTGTGGATTTTCCAGACAATCGGGCAGCAGAAAGTCACCTGATCCATCTGTGAGACCTGGTGAGAACCAGCAAATATAATAGGTTGCAAAACACCTGAAACTGCTGGCATTGCAAACACTTCCTGCCTAATTCTGTTGGACAACAGACACAAAGCCAACCCTGTAATTACATCCCACCCCAATCTACATTTGCAGTAATGTAATTAATACTTCCTCTGTAAAGCAATGGAATAATTTAGAGAGCAGATTTTCAACCTTAGTCTGGGAAAACTGAGAGAGTAAGAGCTCTGCTCGGGCATTTTAGCTACAGGGAAATGCTTTTCTGGTTCCATTTGCTCACAGAAACTGTAATTAGATGCTAAGAGCTCTCTTTGTGCTAGGCAGAAGAAAATGATACTTCCTTCCTGTTTAAAAGCCACAGGCAAGAGAGGGTGAGAGGAGCTTTTACTTATTCAGGGGACTTTATGAGAGTGATAAATGTAGATGGCCATGCAGACTCAGCCAGCTGAGAAAGTGTTGTGTTATCCCACACAGGGAAACATTTAGCTTCTTGTTGTGTAGTTAAAATGCTTCTTCTCATAAATCATTGTGGTTTTACAGTAGGCATAACAAAATCCCAGATAGTTACTATATAGAAAACAAACACTTTTCTGTTTCTTATCATGCTACCCCACGATAAACTTTCCTGGGACTGATATTTTTATCTGCTCCAGATTTCCCTCTCTCCCAATATATTACATACAGAAAGGGAAAAATCATGATGTTGAGGCTTCTAGGATTCATCAAAAAGAAAAAAACTAAACAGAAAGAAGTGTAGAAGTCAGGAGTATAGAATTGAAGAATAAGGTAAGGATACTCAGGATTATAATTTTGGGCTTAGGTATTGCAATTCTATCTCATTCCCCCTTTAGCTGGAGAGTGTCAGGCCCAAGAATATGTCCTAGGAAATAATGACTTACAGATAATCTCTTTTCTGTGTTGACACTCTACTGAAATAGCAGTTGCTTTAGCACACTGCTTACCTGCTCAAGCAATTGCCTGCTCAATCTGCGAGAAAGCTGTATTATAGTCAGAACTTCAAACTTCAGACAAAACAACAGAAAAACAGAACAAGCAAACAAACAAAAACCTTAAAAACACTCCAAACAAATCAAACTTTAAGTATATTGAGATGTTGTCTCTGGTATGACTCTCTTTCTGTGTTTTATGTGTTTTAGTGACAATATCTTCCAGGAAACATGAAGAAAACATGACTAACAGCTGCCTTCTTTGAAACATGCCCACTTTCTATAGGCACACAGGGCGTGCATAGCTGCCCTGAATTCAGGTTTTTCAATGAAAGGGCAATGAAAAGCCTCTGAGAGGTTCTTGAAACTCTCCAGGCTTCAAGTTATCCCTGAAGCAAAGATACAATCTTTGTCTTCTCAAACAGATGAAGTTTTCCACACCATAAGTGTTTAAAGGTACAATCCAGTACTTCACAGTAACCCACACAGTACAATTTCAATGGGATTCAGGCATCTCAGTCCCAGAGCACTCTCCAAAAATCCTTGGCCAAGGTCCCAAGAAGCACTTATTCCAAAACCCAAGTATCCTGTTATTGCACATACCTAAAGAGGATATGTTCTTTGCTGATCCAAAGAGTTGTGAGCCTACTCAACTGAATTTACAAACTTGGTAGTTCCTTACCACAGAAAGGACACCTTTCTCTCCATGTTAAGCCAACACTTGTGCAAAGAATTTTATTGATTATAAAATCTAGAGAGGATTTATAATAATTTTCCCACAGTTTTATAATAATGAAAGCAGTTGCCTAGGAAGTCTGGATTCAAATCATTTGTCAGCCTGGAGAGACTTGATTCTCTGTGCACTCTACACACAAAGCAGGAGTCGGGAGAGATGTGTTCCACCTGTACAACTGAAGCCATGTATCTCTGCAGACGGCAATGGAAAGATAACTGAGTAAGAGGGCGATTAGGCAAGAGCAGTCTGACTCTGTAGCCTATTCATTAGATCATTCTTGCAAATGATTCCTGAAAGCAAAACAAAACACAGAAAAAGATGTTGAACTCTGCATTAGACACCTGTTGACTCACTCAATAGTCTAAGTCTGTATTTTCATAACTACAGGAGAAACAGGAAGACAAAAGCATCCTATTCCTTCAGTTGTATTTTGCTGAAATTCTAAATGTTTTTAGTGATATCATTCATTCAAGACAAATAATTCTACTGTTTTAAAATTGCCTTCCTGACCTAAATTTAGAGCCATGCCTAGTAATAATTATTGTATCAGAAGAAACTTCCGGCAGGAAATTGGCATTGCTCAACTATTACATTAAATATCAGGTACAAATATTAGGTAACCTAGTCCCTCTGTATTCATAAGTCTGTTTTTCAAAAAACAGGTACAAGACCCTTATTCTATTTCTCCTGCTTGGTAATAAGATATGGTTGAATAAATATTATTTCTTTATGTATTTCAACATAAATTTTAAATATACAGTCAGTAAACTAAGTGTTTGTAAAGTAATGATTTTCAGCATCAGTTCAGGATATTAGCATCTGGAATCAAGACACTAACAGGTTCGCTTTCAGTCTTCCTAAATTTTGAATGGATTTTTCATGGCAGACTTAGCAGAATCACATTCACATCTCTCAGTGAGCTCATTCTAATATTTGATGAAAAAATTAAGTGTTTGAATCAAAAAATATAACCTGGTTTTGAGCTTTAGTTCAAAATGCTTTGAAAAATATATTTTCCAATGTTTCAGAGGAGTTTGACTAATAGCATATTTCAGGGTTGGCAAGAAAAACTTGATGTCTCAAGCCTCAACAAGACAGGACAGAACTTTTTGCTATTACATCACTGTTTCATCTTTTTTTCCCCTTTCATTGGCACTTCCCTCCCCCTTCACTTCTCATAATCTCGTGTGCTGATTTTGCAAATTTTAACTCTTTTAAGAAACAAAAATAAGCAGTCCACTTCTCAAAAATAATTAAGGACATTTTCTTATCAAAGAATAAATACTGCGAAAGCAAAAACAATAGAATTGTTACTTTCAGGTATTTTAAAGAAGAGATTGTGAGGTAACAAATAAAATAATTGCATGATTGTTCAATAAGGGGAGTAAATTTTACTTCCTTTATTCATTTAAGATTTTTGACTTTCATATTTACTTCCTAGTCACATATCATAGATAAGCAGCTGATATTTTCAGAGGGACTGCAGCTAAACAAAGAAGTAGGAATTCACAGAATGTTACATCATAGAATACTTTTAATCCTCTGGTGGGGAAGAATATACGTGGTTGATCCAGCTGATTGTACATTCTCAGAAGTTATTTCCATTTTAATGTTGTGAGAATTAAAATTAATGGGCATGTTTTCTTCACTGGCAATATTTAAAAATCTCTTCCACAAAGTGTTTTTTGAGTTAGGGAATAACACATGCTAAAAGGGGTTGCTTTCTTCCTGCAATGGAGACGTTGCATAATCAGAATAAAATTGAATATTGACAGAAAGAATACTTATAAGGGTATGAAGCAAACTTTCTGTCAAGTTCAATACTGTGTGATGGAGCCCTTGCTACAAAACAGAGGAGTAAACCTTTAATATCTTGATGTCTGTTCCAAAAAGTGATACTTTTTTACAAAAGTATGAATTTCTATTAGAATTCTCTAAAACACTGTCACTAATCTAGGTTTCCTTGCACTTATGACATCAGTAAGAGGAAGTTTCTTTTTCTGCCATCCTCCCCACTTACAAAATTTAAGTTTTTATGGAGAGATCAAAGAAAGATGGAGAGAGTGATATATGGCAGTTAACTTAAAATTAACATGTCATTGAAAGGTAAAATGGAATAATAATTTAATTTGCATCATGGACATCAATTTTTCTAAATCACCTACAGAAAGGATAAGCAACACAGTGAGTACCAAAGACACATGGATATTTAACATCCAGTGAAATCCCCTGTTACTAGAGTAATTACTTTTGTGGAAAATAAGCATTAGGAAAGTATGACTAATGCAATTTAGCAGTTGAAAGCAGGAAGGAGAGATGGCACAGGGTAATCAGCCAGTACTCAGCATACTGCAGCTAGAAAAGCACTGACTAAATAATATTTCATAATATTGCAAGCATATGTTTGCACTGGCCCTGTTTGTGTGGGACAGATGGAGACTCACTTTTTGTGAGCGTTTCCATTATCTTCTTCACTCCACTATTCTATTGCATAAATCTCACTGAAACAAGAGAAACTATAGCGGCCCTGAATCTATTGGAACAGCAGAATATTTCAGAGTAATGATTTACCAAAAAATATCTCCTCCCAGGTCATTCTGTAGAAAGGTATCAGAGACTAACAAGACAAGGTAAGGCAAAGGAAAGACTTGATGCAGTTCTCTTCTTTTGAAATAAACAAAAGATTTTGTTTGCATGTCATGATCACACTGAAGTCCATGGAAATCTGGTAAGAAACATTCACCCATGTCTGAAGAAGGTCTTTGCACTTCTAAGGGAAACTCAATATCTCTGATCCCTAGCAAAACTCTGAAATACATATGTGCTTCCAGGGTTTTGATTCACCACCACATGGTCCTGATGACTGATTTTCCATATCTGTGGTATCAAAAATACATTATTTCACTGTCAAAATAACTTTTCATTAGATTTATTAGAGCTCCATTACCTCCAGGTCTCAGTTTTTCCATCCCCTAGTGGGTTCGCTACATTCTTCTAAAGGAAATGCTAGATATACTCATCAAATGGGACAAGTTTATGTTTTGGTAAATAGGGTTAAAGAATCAGGTATTATAAACCCCAAGGCAAAGTTTAGCTCCTGGCACCTAATGTACTGTGTTCTTGCCATGTCTACAGCCATCTGGGTCATGACAGAGACCCAGTACTCAGCTCAGAGGAAGTGTTGCTGAGGCTGTTAAATCCATCTAAATGGATTTAAGGTCCTGTATACTAGAAAAAATTCTACAGTTAAGGATCATATGAGATGTCTGCAGGTCTTTTCATCCTCTTATATTTGGAACATTCTACCATGTGCCTGAACAAAAGGAGATAACTTCCTGGGAAGAAGTTAACTCTATTCCATACAGAAGATGGGAAATCATTGTGAAAATGAATGCAGTTCCCAAAGAAAGAAACTTGTTTCCCTTTGCAGCTTCTGTCACCACTGCCCCTTTGCCCCTAAACTGTATCTTAGGAGGCAAAATTTGAAATACAGACTCTTGAAAGCAACAGGGGCTTTATTTATATAAACTTCTGCACAAGAATCTGATTTAAATCAACAACCTAAAAAAAAAATTCTGAATTAAGCAGATGATATTAATTAAATTCTTGCCAGTTTATTTTTTATCTGACATTGTACATATGATCGTCTTAATGCTTAGAGAAGATATTCCTCTCATCAACTAGTGTCATCCATCTGGCAACTCATCTCTGTCATGTTATCTCTCCTGTTTAAATGAACACATTCTGTTATTTACATTATAACCATTTCCTTGCAGGGGCACCAACAGCCACGGGCACAGAGAGATCTAACTTGCGCTCCCTCTGCTGGTTATCAGATTGGCAATGTGGCTACAAATCACAAAATAACTGGGGCCAAAAATTTGACTAGTACCTGCAAACCAATCCACTGCTACAACAAAGAGGGAATGGTACCAGTGGTATCAAAGTAAAGGGCAAGACCAGGATAGCAAATACATACAGAAAAATATCCAATCGCCTGTTTTTGTGGAAAAAATATTCCAGGAAGCTATGCAGAATTCTGAGGCATCGAAATAGCAGGGAAGAGGAACACTATCTTGAATCATGTTGTGTTTGGAAGCAAAGCCAGCCCAGACTAGAAGAGAGGGACACCTTCTGAGTGTCCTAGCAAGAGCAGAATATGAATGATCTCCTGGAGATGTTGTCACTAATTCTAGATGGATCATACAGAAATTGCTAATTTAGGCACATAAATGCGATACCAACAATTTTGTGCTTAAGACCAGTACTGTACAATAGCTCCTACATTAATGTTGTGTAATTTCTTTTTAATTTGCACATTTTGATCTCTTTCCTTTCTGGTTTGAAATTGTGACTGCAATATTTTTAATATTTTGTGTGTGATGACACTGGTGGAATCTTTCATTCCTGAGTTCATGTTTCCCTTTCCAGGATATGCCAAGCTGCAATCTCCTCAACTCTACAAGACCCAGTCCTTTTAAGGGCAGGCATACCATCTGCAATGCAATCTATTGTGTACTCTGACTCCTATGGCTCATGAAATTACCCGTATTTATGACACTCATAACGGCAGCAGATGAAGCTGAAGTCAGATGTGGAATGTAAGGGTGCCAGATGTCTCAATTTTCATGGGACATTCCCACGTTTAAATAAAAATCCCCCATCCTGTTGACAGGAACTATTGTCCCAAGACCTGCACAGGCAGAATCCTCCTCCTCTTGCTTGCAGGGTGGGAGGAATACATGTGGTACGGCCCCTCCTCAGCCCCACTACCCTCCACCCCACCCCTCCTGGAGTGTCTCGGATTGCCACAGCTGCAGCACCTGCAACCAGAGATAGAGAATAATGGAGAGGAGATTCAGGAGGAAGGGAAGGAGAAGGGGGCAGAGCATAAAACAGCAGAGTAGAGGAAATCAGGCAGAGAAGGAAGAAAGAGAAGCGGTTTGGGAAGAACAGCAGAGAAAAGAAATAGAAAGGAAAAAAATATGTGAGGAAATTGAGAGAAACAGAATAAATATTTCTAAAATCAGAAGGAAATTGAATGATCTTAAAAGATAGGAGAGTAAGGGGGAGAAAGTGAGAAAGATTATAAAAAGAGGTGAGGGTACATAAAAGTATATTGAAAAATATGGAAAAGGAGATTGAAAGAGATGAAGAGAGGAAAAATCAGGCAGATCCAAAATGTCAAACAGAAATACAACAAAGAGAAAATGAGAGGGAAGCTCCTTAATATCTAAACTGTAGCTCTCCCTCACACAGCTAATTCATACAACAAGCCATGCTGTCCCCTTCCTTCTACTTTAACTTCTTTCCTCTCATTTTCAGAGCCTGCACACAAATTTGTGCTGGAGCTGTGAGAGTGGGGAGCTGCCAGGCACACGCATGGGAGCCCTGAGCAGCCCTGCACAGCACAGGAATTGACATGGACTCCCAGAGCCGCCTTGCAAGCAGCTGCTATTGGAACTGCTATGCGGTTTAATGATTTCTTTCCAGATTCTGCTGGATAACAGAAGAGTGAGAGGGGGTTTGGATGGGAGGCTGAAGCTGAAGGTGCAAAGAAAGGCCAGCCAACTTTTGTAGTATATGTTGCATGACCATAGAACCCCTTGTGCTGACATGATTAAATGCAGCTCTTCCCCTGGGCTCCCATAGACTTCTTTATTGTGTAATAATCAGCATTCTGAAAAAAACATCTTTTGCTTTCTTATTGTCAGTTCAATTGTGTCCCCCCATGAGGATGCCAGGAAGGAGATAGAGTTTGCTGAAGTCCCACCTGCTTTACTTGCCTTTCCAAAGCAAAGAATTAATCCCTGAGAGAGATGTGGATAGTGATAAACCTTCAGCTCTGCACAGAAACTGAGTTTCATCTTTGCAGACCCAGTACACATCAGTGAAAGGCTGCCAGCCCCACACACTTACCATTTTCTCCAAATATTCCTACTGTAAGAGCGCCAGCTGGGCTAAAGAGAACAGTTGTTATTTAAAAAGGATTTTGACTTCTCAGTTCAGTCAGAAGAAAAGAAGAAGAATATAAGATGTGGAAATGTGAAGAATTAATATGAAAGACTTAATATTTGTCCACTGCTGAATAAGGCAAAGAACTTGTTTTAATGGTTATACTGGTAGATATACTGAGCTCAAGATTAAGTTTGCACAACCATGAGACTTGGGTCAGCTGCATATATTCTGAACCTTCTCCCTTTTCCCTCTCTCCAACACCACAAATCTTGACATTTTCTGAGAGAGGGAGAGCCACTGACTTTCCGCAGACTAGAATTTAAGTGAGACCAATGTGTGAGCAGGTAGATGACAGAAAAGATGCAACTCAAAACCAGGCTTGGTCCCCAAACTTCCAAGATCCTATAGATCTACTCACTTCTTATTGTCCACCCTGGCGCATGGGAATGGATGAGATGAACTTACAGATTTTGATTTCTTTCATGTGTCCTTTTTCACGAATTAAGATCATGGCCTCTTCATCTCTAAATTCCAGCACATGACTACAAAGCAACTTTTAGAAATCACTTTCCCTCACAAGTTTGGCTATCCCTGCTTGCATGAAAGAAAAGCAGCATTAAGTGTTTGCAGCCACAAACAGTTACAGTGAGACTGCATGGAGTACAGTGTGTATAACAAAAATGTGCTAATTTTTGTAAAGAAAATACTTGGATTTTGTGGAAGTTGACAGTATGCTTGCATGACAACTGTGAAAAGAGATTTGCATTGCAGGTCCATTTTGAAACCTCTCAATTTTTTCTAAATTTTTCAAGGTCCTGCTTGAGGTAAGGATACAAGAAAGACTGTCTCTCCTGAATTTTCTATATTGTAATTTTTCAGGTGCCATATGAAAAAAGTCAAAAAGTCAAAGTACAAGCATAAATTTCTGTCATAATATTCAGCCTGAAAAGCAGGCCTATATATTTATTGAAAAATTATCAACATCCCTGAAGTACTTTGACTAGATTTAATTACATTTACAGTAATTTCACGACCATAAGGCACACCGGACTATAAGGCACACCCCCCGGGAGTCGGAAAATTTCACAACTTTGTAGATCATATAAGGTACACCGGACTATAAGGCTCACTTTTTTTTTGCCATGAAGGTCTGCGCCATGCATAACAAAGTAACCAATTAGTAATGGAATCCCGTGATCGTGGAGTTTACTGGCATGTGCTCAGATTGGAAACATTTCAACAGATTGGTGTAGCCTTTAAATGTAGCCCCAAGCGCCCTCCCTGTGCGCAGGCTGGCACACCCGCCCGCCCCTGGCTGGCGAGGTGGGACTCGCGGCTGCGGCGGTTCAGGGTGGCCATGGCTCACACCTTGGGGTTGCTGCGGTTCAGGGTGGTTCGGGACCGTCCGCGGCTCAGGGCGGTGCGGCGCTGCCCACTCCCTCTCTCTCTGTGTGGCTGCTGCTGGCCGGGGACTGGGCGGTCCCGCTCAGCCCACGTGGCAGGCAGGGGCTGGGACGGGGGGCTGGGCGGTCCTGCTCAACCCGTGTGGTAGGCAGGGGCTGGGACTGGGGGCTGGGCGGTCCTGCTCAGCCCGCAGGGCCACCGGGGGCTGGGACGGGGGGCTGGGCAGTGGCGTCCTACCCACGTGGCCGCCGTTGGCTGGGGGTCAGCTGCTCCTACCCCCCCTCACGGCTGGGCTCACGGCTCGCACTTTTTTTTGCAGCGAGGAAATGAGCCTCGTGCAACAAAGAAACAAATTACTGGCAATGGCTCACACTTTTCTTTTGCAATGCGGAGCTGAGCCATGTGCAACAAAGTAACAAATTACTGGCAGTTTGCAAACATTTTTCACAGATTGGCGTGGCCTTTAAACGCAGCCCCAGGCGCCTCCTCGTGCTGGAGCCAGGGTCGGGGGCAACTCCCTCCCTCCCCGCACGGTTCCTGCTGGCCGTGGCCGCCCGCTCCCACCCCCGCTCACGACTCAGTGCTCCCGCGGCACCGCCCCCCCATTGCAGCTCACACTTCCGGGTTTGCAAATTTCGCAACTTTGTACATCATATAAGGTGCACTGGACTATAAGGCGCACTTCAGGGTTCGGGGGAAATTTTAGTCAAAAGGGTGCGCCTTATAGTAGTGAAATTACTGTAATTCTTTTGTGGATGTTTTACTTATGAGCCTCTTGCTCAGAATTAGTATGAAGATATACTTATGTGGGTCATAAACTTTCTTATAAAATATATCTCATGAAATGCTTCTCAAAAAATATTACTCATAAAATATTAGAACAACATTAGCTTTGTTTCAGCATCCTGGAAAGTCCCCATTTTGTATGTCATGTTTAAAATCAACACAAACGTCTCAAAAACTTGCCAATGCCTTTAATACCGTTGGGTAGAAGTCATTCAATCTAGTGGATCCAAAACTGTTTCACTCTTTATTTTGTCATTTAATGTCTGTTATAGCTACCAATGAAACAGAATGTACTTTATTAGCATTGCAAGATATTAACTGTCCTACTTCAAATACAGAATTTTTTTACTAAGTCTATCTGATTATATTCTATGACTTCAAATGGCTACTCACGAAATATCCTTGCCTTTTCTGATTGGCTAAGATGATTTTTCTCTCATCCAGAATCTATGTCCTAGCTAGGGTCATTTCTAAGAATTTAAATAATTTCTCCCATTTCCTGATACTACTGAAGTATGTAATTTTTCAGAAATTTAATGGCTTTAGTTTTCTTTATCCAGTGACTGTATTCTTAGTTACAGTCTGCAGTGTGGCAGGTTTTTTTTTTTTCTGTTTTTATTTTATCTGTTGTTGTCTTCCAAACAACCCATTAATAGGAACTTTTCCGTTCGTTATGTCAGCAGTTGCCTTCAAGTCATGAAAATAGCTTTTGAAAGAGCCATGATTTTCATCACTGGATCATTTTTTGTCTAAAAATAAAATATGAACCTGATTCTTATTAAATATGTTAAGAAAATATTTGTTCTTCATTGAGTGATTAATTCACTATTTTCTATCCTAATGAGATTTAATATTAAGTAACTTCAGTCATTCTTAGTCTTTGTACTTTTTTATTTCAGATAACTTTCAGAAAATCACAAGGTCATAGAATCAGTTGATATGGAAGAGAAAAATCTCTATCTTAAAGATGAGACCTAGTTCCAATCCCCCTGCTGTGGGCAGGGACACTTTTCACTTGACCAGGTTGGTCAAAGTTCTTTCCAGCCTGGCCAGGTATTGCTGGTGATGCACTGGTGACTTCATGAAATCGCAAGGCTCCCTCCGCAGGTGACTCAAATCCCACATGATAATGTAACTGCTCTTTTCACACATTACTGGAAGCTGTTTGAGGAACTAATCATGTTCTTATCTCTGATGTTGACATGGAGAACTATACCAAATCAATATGTAATTACCCTAATTTCACTATTATAAGCCGCACCATTTTGACTAAAATTTTGGTCCAAACCTGGAAGTGCGGCTTACAATCAGGTGCGGTTTTTATATATGGACAAAGAACAAAAAGTTGCTGTTTTAGTTTGGAGGACAAGTGTCTGCTGAGAAAGGCAGGAACCTCTCTTTGAAACAGAGAATGTAAACCCCCTCCCTCCAAATTATTAAAATTTTGAAATCAAGGGACTTTCAGGCAAAGATACGGGAATTAGGAATAGCAGTTCTTTACTAGGAAAATTAAGATAGAAATACAGTACTAGAAAGAAACAAACCTCAAACACTGACAAAGTGTCTTGGGTTACAATACAGGATGTGATAAAAGTATCTATTCTATCACCATCTGTTGTGACCAGGTGAGTCAGTGATCCTTATCTCTGTGAGAGACACTCTGCTAATGGGCCATCCATCGAAACCCGTAGGGCGTTGTTCTTCATCTTTGCACTCCCCCATCCTTCCTCCAGGGAGTTATCTTCTGCTAATGACCCAGTGAGTCCCACTGTGTGACTGATAAAATTACTTCATCCCATTGAGAGTTGCTCCAGACAGAGGGGAGAGCCCAGACTTTCCTACCTAGATAAAAACTGAAATTCTGGGACAGCAAGTCGCCCTCTTTTCCCTGGACTCCAGGGGAAATCCGGACTTTTTTTCCATATCATCGCTGGACCTTAGGAGGGAGGCTGCACCCTTCTACAAGACCACTGCTTCAACTGAGTCACATCTGTCACTGCAGGAGAACTGTAACCACCATTTAATTGAACTGCTACCAACACCCTGCCTGACGGGTGTCATCCTGAGGAGGTGTCAGGTTGTGCTCTGACTCTGTGTCTTAGTTTGGAGGACAGGTGTCTGCTGAGAAAGGCAGGAGCTTCTCTTTGAAATGGAGGATGTAAACCCCCTCCTTCCAAATTATTATAATTTTGAAATCCAGGGGCTCTCAGGCAAACATATAAGAATTAGGAATAACAGTTCTTTTCTAGGGAAATTAAAATAGAAATACAGTACTACAAAGAAACAAACTCCAAACCCTGACAAAGTCAGAGTACAACCTGACACCCTGTCACGCAGGGTGTTGGTAGCAGTCCCATTAAATGGTGGTTGCAGTCCTCTTGCAGTGACAGATGTGATTCAGTTGAATCAGTGCTCCTGCAGAAGGTGCAGTTTCCCTCCAGAGGTCCAGTGGTGATGTGGAGAAATCCGGTTTTCCTCTAGAGTCCAGTGGAGAAAGGGGCTACCTTAGTGTCCCAAAACCTGTGTTTTTATCTTGGTAAGGAATGTTGGGCTCTTTACCCGGCTGGAGCAACTCTCAATGGGATGAAGCAATTTTATCAGTCCTACAGTGGGACTCAATGGGCCATTAGCAGAAAATGACTGGCTGGAGGAAGGATGGGTTGTGAAAAGATAAAGAACAATGCCCCACCTGGTTTCAATGGATGGTCCATTAGCAGAATATCTGCCGTTGAGATAAGGATCACTGTCCCCACCATCAACACATGGTGATAGAATAGATACCTTTTATCACACTCTGTATTGTAACCCAAGACAGTTGCCAACACCCGGACATGAGGCTTATAATCTGGTGCGGTTTATAATAGTGAATTTACTGTATATGAATCATCAGTGAATACCTGGACTCATAAGTACAGAACAACTTTCACTTGATACTGATTCACTTATTTCAGAATTTGCAAAATCTGTTTTGAGCATTAACCAGACAGAAAAAAATTATATCCTTTTAGTTCTGACAGTGAGGATATTAATTTAAAAGGTTGTTATAGGAGTTTGATCGAGACCCTGTTTTCATTTCGGACTGATCCCTAAAATAAGCTAAGATCAAAAGAGTGAATAAAAAAACTACACCACCTTTTTCTGGTATTTAAGTGTTTTCCATTTCAGTCTATATTTTCTCAAAATCAAATGAGCTTATTTACCACACAAATATGATTTGCATAAACCAACAAATTTTTCCATGCAACAGTTCAATTTTTTTTTGTAGTCAATTAGAAAATTGTATTTTATGACTCCTCTTCCCACTATCAAGGACTGCTTGGAGTTGACAGTTATGCTGGCAAGTGCTTAGATCTGTAAGAAATTCCATTAAAGGCAATGGGATGGTGGTGCAGTTACTAAAATATGAGCAAATACACATCAGATTGTATACATAAGTAAATTATATACCTTATATTATGCATTTACAAAACATTTGCTTTGTGTCTCTAAGTTACCTACATCATGTAATATGCTATCTGTTCCCTGAGAAGATGACAGATTTCTAAAACATAAAATAACAAATAGTGATTTATTTTGTTTAAGTAAAACTATTTCCGTTGGCTAGGTATACCTATAAAAGAATAAACATTTCCCAGATATTCTAACGTATACATTTTTTTTCTCATGACAATTTATAAATTCCTAATAGAAGATCATTAACGTTGGCAAATGAAAACAACTGTAAAAGTTTTAAATTAACATAGTCCACAATAGTGCTGTTTATTTTCATAAATAAGATCTTGCCTAGAAATATTTTTTGTAAGTTTATATCTGCTATCACTTCAAAATTCAATGTAATTTCAGAGCATTAAGCACTGTTTTTCAGACCCCCCCAATGTACTTTTAGATATCTACATCTTAATTAAAATGCAGAGAATTATATGAAAACATGTACAACTAAACTAATAAATGGAGTGAGAGCTAAGAGTATGCACGTGGACAGTCATACTTTGCAAGCAAAGACTTGCAGAGCCATTCATCATCAAAACAAATCCTGCCAAACATGATAAGATCTGTCATACTCCGGCCAAATTGGTAAAATAAATGTACAAAGGAGGAATGTAAAATGATGTGACTAATCCTGAGACCCAATACAGCAGAAGGGAAGTTTCTCAATGCAGCAAGGAAAAAATATTCATGATACACTGAAGGTTGAAGAGGGAAACACTGAAGATTTCTTTCCTGTGTCATTCCTTACAAAGAGTTTTAAAAATGCCATGCTTCTAACGTCCTTCATTGAAAGTTTTTTTTTTTTTTGATGTCTCAATTAAAATTTCCTGAATAAATTACTTCCTGGTGATAAAAAACTCAGGTTTTTTAGGGACCTAACCATTTAGCACTTGACTAGAAAAGCAGATTGTTTTAAAACTGCAAAATGCCAGGTGCTGCTCTCCTATGAAAGTCTGACCACTAGTGGCACAAAATCACTCTCTTGGAAATTCGTCCTTCCTGGGGGGAAGCTTGAAAGGCTGGAGCATTATCTAAGGTGGCCTTTGAAATTATGCATATTCATAGAATAGACAGAGTTGGAGGATCTTGAGGGTTTGTTTGAACAAAGACCAGAAAACTCAGTGGGATCCTCTGCCCTGAGGGTCTCCCTGCAGCAGGATATACCTATGGTCTTTGGTGGGTTCCAGGGGGCATCCATCCCCTGGAATACAGGTCCCTCCTTCAGGGAATACGAAGCCATTCATACTTCCTAGGAACAGCTTTATACTGCTGGATATCATCACTGTTTCCTAAAATGTCAAAACAATATATTGATCTATTTAGTGCATTTTGATATACACTTTTCTAGAAGAACAAGGTCTGTGGAAAGAGGAAATTTCATTTGCTATGTCAATAGACAAGGTCTCAGTTGGATCTGTTAATTTAATTCCAATTACTTCATTCATACAGAAAAAAAAGAATGTTTTAGAAGACTTGTAACTACGCCATGTTTTCTATGATTGGGGCCAATTGGCATCATTGGCAAAACATACTTAGAAACTTGCTTGAAATTCCTAAACAAGGATCAACTGAGAAGGCTAACACACAAGATCCAAAATAAAATTAGAGAACTATTCAACCTGAGGTTTATCTAGAAAATAACTTTTTTTTAACATTACTCTTTTGAAATAGTACTACTATCAAACGTATTCCATTTTTAATGACAGAATCAAATGCATTTTCTCTAACTAATTCTTGAGTTTTCCATCACAACCTCCAAAACAGTGAGTCAGATCAGACAGACCCCATTAGTCAAAGCGGCTGAACTCCTGTTTTTACCAGAGCTGGTCATTCAATCTGGCAGAAGTTTATTACTATTAATATTCCTTTCTCTTTGCACTTACTTTTAAGTCATAAATCTGCTTTGTATCTATAGAAAAAATACAGTGTGTGTGCATACGGGCTGAAGACACAGCCAATTATCCTGAAAATTTATTTTATGAATTTACACTGAATTAAATAAGGACCACTGCCAGCATCTTGCAAGATTTCCTCCTCCTGAGGCTATACAGCAGCAAGAAAAAGTTTCTTAAACTGGAACACTGAAAGATCTGGGTTTACAATCTGTTGTTTGAATGTGTTCTGGTTGAAACAGGAAGTGGTAGCCTGATTGATGGTTCTATTTCTTTCCTTATTGTCACAAATTGTTTTCAGGACACTAGTCCTGAACTAACACTGAACTGTGTCCAGTATTGGATTTCTGTACAAGGTACATCTCCAGCTGAACTTTCACCATGAAGAGTTTTGTCATATCGATGGAAATCATTTTGCTGAACATTTAAACCCTACACCCTGTCATGCAGTAGACTGGGAGTAGTGAGAACAGAATAAAGGACATTTCACCTCACTGTTGCTATCTAAAGCTCAGGCTTATAAGACACCAACTGCTCTTACTGCACAGAGACTTTTCAGTTCCCTATGTAAAATGAATTTAGGTTAACCATTTGTTAATGATTACCCTGAAATTTCTTTCATTAATAGTGCTATAAGTACTCTGAAGAGCACTTCCGAGAGACACAAGGACTGCAAAATTCAGGTTCAAAACAGACAAGGTGATTTTTCAAATATTTCTTTCTCATATGATTCAAAAAGCAACCAGAAAAAAGGAGACGTAGTGAGGAATCCATCAAGAGCTATTAAAAACAAAGACAACACCTCTGTCCACCTTTGTGTGGTTTTCCTTTGGAAGTATTCTTTCATATTATAAATGACATTCATCTGGGACACCCTAGATTGCTTTAGACAGGTAATATAGTGTAGAGTACATTTACTTGATTGATTGTCATATTCTTGCCAAGGTGTCTAATGTCTCTCAAAACTAACAGCAGGATAAATCCTTAACTTGATCCAGTGTGGGTAGTCTTGTGTTATGCTTTTACCTTATGTTGCAAAGCTGAAAATAGCAGCCTTCTTCACTGTAGACTCACAATGTGGGTATTACAAAGATGCTATATTGTAATTACAAAGATGCAATAAATTTCAATATCCTAGAAAATTCAATTTTTTTAACCTTTCTCTCTTTTAAAGTAAGTCCCTAGTACCTTCCTCAGTTTTTGAAGACTTTGTGGAAAACACAGTAAGTAAAAATTGCTTTGGCTTCGCTCAAAGATTGTCACAATCTAGGTAAAGGTTGATTTCTGCAGCTAGTTGTAGCTGTTCCTCAGTCTCAACATCCAGCCAGGATATTCTGATGATAGCCTGAGATGCTTACGGAAACCAAATCCCAGCTTCACACTGGTTACAGTAGTCAAGTGCAGATCAAATCCTACTTTTCCTGCCCGTGTTACTGTCCTGGTTCCAGCCAGGAGAGCGTTAATTTTTGCAGTATCCAAGAGGGGGGCATGGCTAGCGTGTTTCTGTAGGTTGTTTGTGTAGGATGTTTCTAGGTTTCTGTACCACCTCACCTCATTGCCAGGGGCAGGGGAAAGGGAGTAGCTTCCAGGGAGCAGGGGTTCCACCTGGCGAAGAAAACATGATGACGGAAGCTGTTTGGTATTGTCTATTTTCGCAGAGTTTTTCAGTGTGAATAATTTCTTTTCTTATGCTTTTTATTATTGATATTGTTGCTGTTATTGTTAATTTCATATCTCACTACATTTCCAGTAAGTTGTTCTTATCTCAACCCATGATCTTTGTCTTTTTTGCCTCCAACTGGAAGGGTGGGGAGGGGGAGTGGCATGTGATTTTTAGTGGGAGTACTAAGTTGGAGAATACCCAGTTTATTTGCTGGCAGAAGACAGTGCCCATGAAAAGAATGAGAAACATGCATTTCATGAGGGAGAGAAGTGTAGGATACATAATCAGAAGACCAGTGCCAATCCAGAGCTCATCTGTGCTCAGGCAGATATTCTCTGATGTAGGTTATGAAGTCCAGGTAACAGGTTCTTGGATTTTCTTCTCAGGACTCCAAATAACTGAAAAATTGTAGGAATACTGTCACCTAGGCAATTATTCATCTGATTGAAGTTGTTTTAAGATATTTCTCTGTCTTCTGCCAACAAATAAACTGGGTAAGCTTCCATCTAAATCTAAATAAAATCAAAGAGTAGAAAGAAAGTGTACAAAGACCTGATTCAGCTGCCTGAGTGTAGGTACCTACTCTAATGTATCTTAGAATATTATCATGCTGCCTTTCAGGCTCATCAGAAGGGTTTGGATATCCCCCTAGTCCTGTGTGATACCTCCTAGGCATGTGAGCATGTCCCATGTACCCGATGTCATCCCAAATGTCACCAGATACTTGTTTTCCGGTGTCTGAATTGAGCAAATAAATAATTAAGATGTCGGTTTTGCAGATGGCTAGTTTTGTAAATCTTATTTTAAAAACTTCTGCTTTTGAATCTTGATTTTGACACATCTTTCTGCAGCCCTGAGGAAATATTTTGCCCTACCCTCAATCTCTGAGAAACAGGATTAGTTTTGCTTTGTATTCGTGAGGGTAAAACAGGATGATTATGGTAACAACCTACTTAAAATGTAAACTGCTCAATTTTGATAAGTATTTGTGGTTTGTTTAGTAAATACGTATCATAATTAAATAGAAACCCTTCTTATAAATTTGAATACATTTTAGCAGCAGTACATGATTATCAGTGAAATAATCTCTTTTTCTGTTCAACAGGATATATCTAGTCTTGAAGACCTCCTAAGTGATATGCCTGTTGTCACAAAGAACAGATGTTGTAGTGTTGAGAAAGACCTGAGAAAGTCATCTTCATCTATGTCCTGTAGCACATAATATACAACATGCATACAACACCACAGATTTTTAATGAATGCCTCAGGAGAGGCATAAAACTGCACACCACTGGATGTAACATCTGCAAAATGCAGAAAAGAGCAAGTCCTGCCAGCAGCATTATTAACTGTGCTCCAGGAGTCATCGAGCAGATGTCATACCTGTTAGGGAAATGCAAATCACAGAACAGTACAGCTTGGTTTCCAATAATACCTCAATCATATTCTGCCTTGGTAAGGTATCCATAGCAAATTATTTCCAGATATCTCATGATGCCTTAGAAGATCAGCTGAGATATCTGTAAACAAATCAAAATTTTGTTGGACTTGTAGTCCTCACAGTCTAAAGCATGCTCTAGATCTGCAGTAAGTGGCATATTCCACTGGGTTTGAGGTAACATCATTATCTCGCAAAAGCCAATATAGCAAACAAGTTACCATAAAGCAGTAAGAATTCACATATCATAAATTGTGAGATAAACCCAACAAAACAAAAAAACCACATAGATAAAAAACAGATTAAGATCAACAGGAAATAATCATAACATATTTTGAGGTACAAGAAGACACTGTGGCTAGTCTTGCACATAAGAAAGCAAAGTTTCCACCTTGAAAGTTTAAAACTTAAAAACCTCATTCTTGTTTAAAATTAACAGACTGTCAGACCAGTATTTTACCTTCACCAGGACCCATGTAAAAACAGTAGAGTAATTTTAAAAATTATTGTTATTATTTACTTTAATATAAATTATATGTTGTAAATACAATATATCAATATATGTACATTCACCATTTAAAATTGTCTATTTGTATTGATTTATGTATTTAATTTGCAAGGGACAAGAGTTTCAGGGGAGATACCTAGCTGAAATGCCTTTGTTTAATGCAGGAAGAAAAAGCTTTCTTTATTCATCCATTAAAATGCCAAGAATCATGGTATAAATGACAGTTAAGACACTAAGTAGCCATTATTCCTATATCTGCTCATTTTAGGCAACCTCAGTCTTATCTCTCACTTCCTTTGAGATAGGATAAAACAGAGCCAGGTATTATAAGTTGAATCTATAGATTTTCTTCCAGCACTTTACTGCTACACTTAGCACTAAAACAAGTTACAGGCAACCACAGCAAGGGAATTTATGACCTTACAAATGGAGACAGCATGTGATAAATACCACACTATCAGTTGTTCAGGTAAGTAATATGTGTTCTTGTAAAATCTGTACTGAAAGCTGAGTAATTTATGTAGTAAAAGAAGTCTGGCTTCTTTAACCTCTCATGCTAATTTACTTTAAGATAACATGAGGATAGACTTGTGTACCACCCTCTCCTGGTATTTTTAATTGCTATGTCCTCTCTCTTTCATTAGTGTATCCTATTTCTTTCATTTATCATGTAAAAGGAGCAAACGTTATTTCAGCTTTAAAACTGAAATCCTTCTTCCTGATGGAAGGCTGATGGTTTACAACCTTTTTTTTTTTAAATGAAAAAAAAAGAGGAAATTGCTTTTCTGGCCAGTGGCCATGCCAAAGTTGAAAACATGTCTTTTAGTAAAGGTAAAGCGTCCTAATGAATGACTCGCTTTTGAAAGAACAAGAGACAATCCTTGCAGTCATTCAGTACAAGCATTAAGACACACACACATGCACACACAGACACAAAATAGAATAGAAGACTACTTCCTATGTGTACTGCAGCACATCTCACTCTTTGGTTTCAGCCAACCAGTTTTCTGATTCTTCACTAAAAGGAGAAAACTATGAGGTCCAAACTACATTCAATTGACTTGTGAATATCAGGAAGGTCCCTGGATATTGTCTAGAACTGAGGCCTTCAGTGGACGGGTCATCTCTGAGCCCTTGTTTTTCTTGTGATCTTAAAAGCTATGGGCAAATGGAAATTCTTACATTCCTGTAGCAACTTCTAGCTCTGGAAAAGTTATTTATCTATTTAAGCAAAGCAAGGGTAGTTTAATAAAACACATTTTAATTACCTCCAAACTTACCAATATTCTCAGATCAACACATGTACAACTACACATTACCTACAGTACAGGCACTACAGAGAATACATACACTCTTGTCTGTTTAGAAACTGAATCGTCCTTTCCAGCAGCCAGGATTTTATCACCAAATGACTATCATTGCATGTACATGCAGTCCATAGTCACTTAGCCTTAAGATCTGCATTATGTATTACAAAGCTATTTAAGCCAAAATCTTTGAAAAAACAAGACCTGCTTCTAAGGATGTCTCATGATAGCAGCCCTTTTCCATAAGAAACAGCACCAAGGATTCACAGACCCAGTTCTGCAGCTGGTTATGGCATGCAGAGGTCTTTGCAGCCATCATCCCTGGCCTCTCTGCTGGATCTGCTGCCCACCTCTCAGCCAGTATTCTCACTCATCCTGTTACACTGAAAATAAGCACTAAGAGAAATATCAGTCTGCAGCACTAACAATGACACAGACTATCTCATGTCAAACATCAAGTTTGATGGAGCTCGGAAATGCTCATATGTGAAGTCCCTCATCTATAAGTCTGACAAGGACATCTCCGATATTCTATGACATCTCAAACATCACTTTACCTGTGTTAAACAACCAGCTTATACCCCAATCGATATCTGTAAAAAAATCTGTGGAGGACTCAGAATCAAATTTCAGATAAACACGTAACACGAATCAGCTGTGTATTACTTGAGATTCCACTGACAGATTCTCAAGATGTATACTGATTGTAACCAAAGTTGGATATTTTGTTCATCAACATCTGGACACAATTAACTGACTACCACCTGCAGCTGAATCTCAGCCCTAGAATATTCCTTGGCTATCTACTGTGCCTCAGAGCTTAATCGTTGTCCCTAGATGTGGAAGCCAGGCAGCAATGGCTGGATATTTTTCCCCTTTCTAAATATTCCCCATGTGAAAGTCAGCTACACACTCCTGAATACTAAAGAAATGACTCTTTGAGGATTCTTAGTGCTCTTAAGACCCGAGACACACCAGTAAAGTAGTTCTGCAGCCAATGCTGCAGGATTTGTACTGTAGGATGTCTGATCTGTTGAACAGATAAGTACTACATCCACAGGAATAGAAGCTTATACTGCAAGATGATGCCTGACATCTTGTCCCTCCACCTTCTGCCTGAAGGAGTGTCATGACAGAGTCTTAACACTCAACTTTCTGTTCAGGGTCCTCAATTCTTGTAGCAGAGAGTGTTAATATTTATCTGATACATAAAATACTGAAAAAGCAAGTGATAGTTGAGACAGTTATCCTGGCTGTGAACAGTGTGCTGAACCTCTTAATATTGCTCTACCGCAAGCTAGAAATTATCTTTGGTTCCTTCCTACTCATCTCATGTAGTGTTAAGGAAAGCTGACATGGCATTTAATTAGTTTGGGATTTATTAATAATCCTTTAAAAGATAAGATGTGCCTAAAATAATGTATAGGTAGAGAGACTATTCTAAACTGCTCCTGTAATTTTAAACTGCAAATATGGTTAGGAAGAAATTCAGCCATGCACTGGAGAAAAAGATTAGACAGCTTTGAAAGATGTGCCTTTAAGCCTGTGTAAATACAACAGTCTCTGACTACAGATATTACAACAGTGAAAGTACCTAAGGCAGGTGCCATCCAATTCTTCTGTCACCTACTGAAGGGGGAATAAACAATCGGAAACTTAAGAACAAGGAGAACAGTGACCCTGGCTCAACTACTACTTAAATTGGTCTTGTAAGGGGTTCATTCTTCTCTTTAGACCACCTATGACATACTGTTTGGGAGGAGGAACCATTTTTCTCTTTTCTTCCTTTTTGGTTTTCTGTGGGTTTTTTCTTTTATACTTACTTCTCTTTTTCTTTTCTCTGAAATATTACCTATATACAACAAGAATTGATCAAACTAACTGCAAATGTAGAGGGTGAATTATTCATGTTATCACTCATGATACAAAGAAACACTGTGTTAACTGATTTAGCACTTTTTAAAGAAATAATACAATTTTATATGTATATTAGATGGTGCTTTTAAAAGGTAGAACTCAGCAATTCCCAGATGCTTTGTTTGTAAGTACATAACAAGACACTGTATTTCAGTTAGCACTCAAATAAAGAGTTAAAACTGAATAACAACTGTAAGAAATTTATACATCCTTCAAAACTGACACATCTTGTCTACCTGGCAAAAAAAGGGCAAACTCTGTCACAGTAAGCAAGACATGTTACTGTGAAAATATTTTCTTCAAATCTGTGGATAGTGAAAGAAAATATTGAAACCTATGTACAGTAATTTCACGAATACAAGCCGCACTGACTATAAGCCCCATCTCTGGGTGTTGGCAAACATTTTGTTCTTTGTCCATACACAAGCTGCACCCAACTATAAGCCGCTCTGTCATTCTCAGCAAGGACTCGGGTGCAACAAAGTTGCCAAATAGTAACAGAATCGCAGGATTGGAGGGTGTGGGTTTACTGGCTCAGCTCGGGCTGTGCGGGTATGGGACTGCTGACAGGACCAGGTGGCCCAGCTCGGCGCTGCTGCTTGGAGCCGGCTGCCACCACCGCTGGGCTCACTCGCGCTGGGCGGACGCTGCCTCACGGCGGCAGGAGGGCACGGAGCCCGCCGGCACCCGCAGCGGAGGCGGCAGGCGGGATTGGAGCCCCCCCGCTCCTGCAGCGGCAGGCGGGGAAGGAGAAACCCCCACTTCAGTGGCAAGCAGGGACGGGAGCCTGCCTACTCCTGCAGCAGCAGGAGAGGACAGGAGCCCCCTACCTTCCCCCTGGGCCACAGGAATGGCAGCACAGAGCCCCCCACCTCTCCCCGGGCCATGGGGACAGCAGGAGGGAGCCCCCCGCCTCCCCCAGGCCACGAGGATGGCAGCACGGGCCCCCCCGTCTCTTCCCCCAGGCTGTGCTGCTTGAAGGAAGGAGTCCCCCTCCATCCCCCTCCTTCCCCCACCCCCCCCCACGCTGCCAGCATGGAACCGGCTCCACCCACCACGCAACAGAGTAACCAATTTGTAACACTTGCGTAAAGCCAGGTTTTACTGGCAGGTGCTCGGCTCGGCACCTCGGTTTGCGCTTCTGGGGTTGGAAATGTCAGAAAATTTTTCACATATTAGCCACCCCTGAGTGTAAGCCGTATTTCTGGGGTGGGAGCAAAATTTCAGTCAAAACAGTGCCGCTTGTAATCGTGAAATTACTGTACTAGCTGACATACATTTGTTTTGTAAAAAAAAAAAAATAGAAAACAAAAAACAAAAAACAGTGACAGAAATAAAATCAATATATGCTCATTTCTCTCTCATCATATTTTTTTCTCACTCTAGGGACAGAATTTCCTAGTGGCATGGGATTGAATCAAAAAGCAAGTTGTAAAGTTGGTGTAGGAAGCCTTAGCCCACTCTGTGTTCTTCTCACACCTAGATATAGCATCCCATGTCTGTAGCATGAAAAGTTTTCTTCCTCTAAGCAAAAATGTGCAATTCAGTAATTTTTACATATTTCTAGATTACTGATTGTCCAAAGGGAGTAGCAGCATAGAACAAGGCACTTAACATCTGGAAGAATTTTGCGCTTTTCATGCAAGGTTGACCAGCACATCCTGAATTCCAACACGTTCTAGGCACTTGGCTTCTGGGGCATTTTAACATCCCAAAGATTCATTAGGCCTATTGTGCTTAAGCTGCAAACACAGCCAACCCTGTGAGATAAGGATGTGTGACAAAAACTGCTGGTTTGGAAGATGATATTTGTCTTCTGAAGGGGGGAGTTAGGAAGGAGACAGGTCAGAAACAGGGACAAAAGGATATTTCATTTGGAAGTAACAAAAACTAAAGCAAAAAACAGAAATGAGATTCAGATGGTCATATTACTCAAGAACAAGGTAGGCACAGCATTCTACAAAAATGACAACAGAAATCTTTCTCTACCAAGTATTTGTTTTATGCAATGTGTTTGAGGCATTTCAAAATGTGTTTAGGGCATTATAAAATGTCTTTAGAAACATATGGTCACTGTTGTCATGTCCTTACTATAAAACCAAGATATCTTTGTATTAAGACTGCTGCTTTTGAGGTTCTGGACCAACAAAAAGAATAAGATTACTGTTTTCTTAAAACCTTTTTTAGGAATTTCTAGGATTTATTTTTCAATCTGTTAGAATATAAGCTATCAAAATATTATTAACACCATGGAAAAATAATTAGAAAAATCTAACACTCTTAACAGAAGAAATTCCTTCTCATTTAAAAAACTTAGGTTTTTTGTTTAAGATAATGAGTTTAAATAATGTTACAATACTATTATTTAAGAAAAATGCCATGGTTAATAGCTCAAATCAGAAGCTTTCCCCTGAGAAAACCATTTAAGTTCATATTTATACCCTGTGTACTTTAATTATATTTAAAAACTGATTCAGCATTTTATGAAATGAGGCCTTTTACAACAATTTTTTTTTTTAAGTGTTCATTAAAAATTTCTCTCATCACTCTAGAGTTGTGTTTATGTCATTTGGGAACCTAAGACTAAAGTTTGAGAGCTGCATTCATTTGATTTTTTTTTAGCTTTCTGAAATAATTTTTTCTGTCAAGAATTTAACATGCTCACACTGAAAACTCCATGACAGTATGTCACAGTGACTTTGTGATCAGAGTGACCAGAAAAACCTGCTGTTCAAATGTGAATTTATATGAATTTCATTGATGACAGAGGCCTTTGACTAAATAACACCATTTTCTTTCACAAAAAAAAAGAGGGATAGATGGCACTCAGAAATGCTATTTAAAGCATGTAGATAGAATTTCTCCTTTTAGCATGTTCCTTGCCTTCTTACACATATCTTATATTTGGATGCATCTGGAGATATATTTTATGTGAAAGATATGCGTCATTTTGACAGATACTTAGTAAGGAAAGTATACATGCCATTCATACAGTAAACCATGAGAGACAAATCTGTAAGAGCCACAGGTTCATAAGTTCATGAGAAATGTTTTATTACACTAACGTACTTGCTTTAAGTCTGTCTAAAATTTCAACGTACCAGACTTCTGCCCTAAGTTAAGGCTCCTTCGTGGCTTACAAATAATGACAAATCCATGTCTGATATGATTGCTGTAATGCAGAGAAAGAGGAAGGAGGACCATCCTGGTACTTATAGAGTTGGAACAAAACACATTTACCAACCAGAAACCTAATCCTCAACAGGGCTAGACTGTGCTGTCCAGATTCTACTGAAATGAGATAAATCAATTTAGTAGGATTTCTATTGTTTGTATCTCTTTACAAACCAACCTAATACATTAACAGGACTTTCTTCTTCTAGTCTATTTCTGTATCTCATAATATATTAATGGATATTGTAAAATTCAGCTATCCATTAAAACCAGTCTAAAACGCCATTGCAGATTCTGATATTCACATGTAGAGTCCCAGATAAAACTACATCAGCATTCTTCCAGCTAGCGTAGCTGAAAAAAAACCCCAGTTTTCAGAATTCATTACTTCTTCTCTCATCATTCAGATGTCGGCTCATGCCCTTTTTGAAGCTCTCATCCTCTTCCCCTTCTCTTTTTCTGCCCCCTCTCTCTTTCTATCACATACATCAGCATAGACATGGATGGAGAACACAGTTGCACCTACGCCTGGTGATTTACATACAAGACTGTCTTAACACTCCTTTTAAAAGCACTACTATGCCCTTTCATTTTCAGAAGTCCAGGCAAGAGCAATTTCTCCCTGCAAACAATTCTGGTTCAAGCATGCAATGATTTTTAGATAAAATATTAGAGAAAACATGCAAATAAAATAGCACTGAGCTTTATTTCAGGCTTCCTCTGACTGAAGTTTATCAGCATACCGTTATTCTACTAAAGAAGTATTTTCCATGCCTATGTGTTAGTGTGTTGATTGAGAAATACTAATTTTAAATGAATGTGTACAAAGCCTCAATATACTGTAGTACATCCTTATCAGCAGGAACATTTGGACTATAAGGGATGTGTTAATCCAATTAAAAGATATTGTATGTTGTATTGCTTATAAGAGAAAGGGACTGGACTCTGATCCAGAGCTTTCTTAGTCTCACGTTGTTTCAATTTTTGGGAGGCTGAGCAGTTTGGGTTGTGGGAGACAATCAAAATATCAAATTAAAAGTATATTGATAGCAAAATGCAGTCAGGAAATAACATTGGCCTGTTATATGATAAGTATGATCACCTCACAAACAGGAACAAAGTCGAGGCAGAGATATTTAATGCTGTTCTCGCCTTGGTCTTCAACACTGATGATGAGCTTTGGGACACCTCCCAAGCCCTGAGCTGGACAACCATGACAACCAAGGCCCAAACTTGGGTTGGGTTTGCTGCTCCAGCTGGCTCCCTTTAAGTCTATGAGGCCAGGCAATTTTCATCCCAAGGTACTCAAAGACCTGGCAGAATCATTGTGAAACTTCTCTCAGTGGGTTTTTCAAGGGTGTAAAGGATCTAAGTGGTTCCAGGCGATTGAAAACTGGCAAATGTCCCAATCTTCAATAAGGGCAAGTGGGGTGACCTTGGTCACCACAGGCCTGTCAGTATCCATTGAATGCTTGGCAGAATAATGAAGGAGATTATTCTGTGAGTTCTGGAATGACACCTGAAAGCCTATGCAGGTGTTGTTCACAACAAGCACAGGTTCACCATGTGAAAGTCCTGCTTGACACACTCAATTTCCTTTCATAGTCCAATCTCCTTTCTTTCTAAATTCTATTAGCTTGGGTGCTTCATCATCTTCCTATCCTTTAAGCAATATCTTCTTAATCACCAAAGTTCTGTGTCCACCCCACACCTCTGAAGCAATGAATTTTCAGGGTGGAACTAAGAGCCACCTCACTCCTGTGAGTTACATCAATATGTCGTGTTGTGCCCAGGTGTTGCATTAGTAGGAGACACTGCAAAATGTGCTGTGTTTCATTTCCATTTGAACTGTATGCATGTAGATTCCCTTTACACCCTAAAGCTCAGTGGCATTTTATTCTTCACTGGAGAAGCTAATATGGCTGGTTGCCATCTCTGGGATGAGGTCCACATAATTTGCTGTAAGTGAAGGATTAACATATGGCATCAGTCCATATTTAGTTAAGGATTTGGGATGTCACTGGCTTTCAGCTTCTACCGCAAACTCTCTGACAAAATCCCATTTAATGCTTTGTATGAATTTAGTGTCTTTAAAGTTTCATCAGTATGATTGTGATCAATTTCTGCCTGAAGTAGGAAATGTAGCCATGCAGATATTCTGCTTTTTGCTCTTCCATGCCCATATTCAAATCCCTTATATAAATATGCCCACACCTAAATCTGTCCCATCTTGTTGATCTGCATGTAAAATTCACATGCTGACTTGTGTAAGTGCAACCCAGCCATGAAAGCAATTTGCTCATGAGTCACACAGCCCTGCAAACATTGAGGTAACTGCAAAACCATCGCTTGTTAGACTGAAGGTAGGGTATTAAATTCTGATATCATCCTGAATGATGCTTGAAAATAAAATTCTTAAGGGTCCTGCTCTTTTCTGGAAGTTTTTAAGCACTGACTAAATGGTTCATCTTTTCACTACGAAAAGATTAAAAACCATAGGTTTTATTTCATCAGCTATTATAGATAATTACGTCTCTTGCTATACAATGGCAAATGTATCACTGAGATTAGCCATAAAAGGAATATGGGACTAAAGTGCAACTTCTGAAGATACCCCATCAAATCCACCAGAACAAATCTGTCCCTTGTTTTCTATTTATGAGGTCTCCTTTATTCTGACATTAACATTTGTTGACTGACCCTTGCCATTAAGGTTGGTCTGCTATGCCCAGGAAAGAAGTAAAAAGCATGGACTTCAAACTTCAGAATGCAAATTAATCCAAGAAGTTTTGGGGTTTTTTCCCTTTGTTTTTGCTTTGGTTTTTTTTTTGTTTTGTTTTGTTTTGTTTTTTGGTTTTTGTTTTTGTTGGGTTTGTTTTTGGGTTTTTTGTTTGTTTGTTTGTTGGTTGTTTGTTTTTGGTTTTGTGTTTTGGTTGTGGTTTTTTTTTTTTTTTTGTATTTCCATAACAATGTCTTTGGCACTCAGGCAGCCATATTCTTCTAGAAGTTTGTTTGGATTTTTTTTTTTTTTTTAAGTAATCAGAATATGAAAGTTTTAAATAAAGATTTGAAGAAAGATGACTGAGGCTTTGTAGATGATTGAAGAGAGCACTTTCCAACTACTAGGAGCAGCAGGGGAAAAAATAAAAATGCTTCCTTGCAATTGTACTTAATATAGGGAAAGTTTTAGTGTTGCGGCCAATGGGAGAAAAAAATCTATGTCCAGATATTAAGAGAGATAAAGGCAATTAGGGAGACAAGGCTGTCAGACACTTTTGTTCAAGAGTAAGATTTTGCATTTAGCATGATACAGAGGTAGAAACAGTGATAGATAGTATGGCTAAGCCAGCCACAGCCTAAAAACAGTATCTTTGGTGGACCCTTAAAATAAAGCACCTGAAATATGTCTGCATGTAATTTACAAGTTTTATCACTGCCACATTGATACACTGGAGCATTATACAACCATACACATGGAAGAGGCAACAGTAATTTCACTATTATAAGCCGCACCATTTTGACTAAAATTTTGGTCCAAACCCAAAGTACAGCTTATAATCAGGTGTGGCTTATATACGGACAAAGAACAAAAAGTTGCTGCTCAGGCAAAAATATGGGAATTAGGAATAACAGTTCTTTTCTAGGGAAATTAAAATAGAAATACAGTACTACAAAGAAACAAACCCCAAACCCTGACAAAGTCAGAGTACAACCTGACACCCTGTCACGCAGGGTGTTGGGAGCAGTCCCATTAAATGGTGGCTGCATCCTCCTGCAGTGACAGATGTGATTCAGTTGGAGCAGTGCTCCTGTAGAAGGTGCAGTTTCCCTCTGGAGGTCCAATGGTGATGTGGAGAAATCCGGTTTTCCTCTAGAGTCCAATGGAGAAAGGGGCTCCCTTAGTGTCCCAAAACCTCAGTTTTTATCTTGATAAGAAATGCTGGGCTCTTCCCCCTGGCTGGAGCAACTTCCAATGGGATGAAGCAATTTTATCAGTCACACAGTGGGACTCAATGGCCATTAGCAGAAAATGACTCGCTGGAGGAAGGATGGGTTGTGAAAAGATAAAGAACTATGCCTTGCCTGGTTTCAATGGATGGTCCATTAGCAGAATATCTGCTGTTGAGATAAGGATCACTGCCCCCACCCTCAACAGATGGTGATAGAATAGATACCTTTTATCACACTCTGTATTGTAACGAGCGGCTTATAATCAGGTGCGGCTTGTGTATGGACAAAGAATGAAAAGTTGCTGGCACCCGGAAGTGCAGTTTACACTCAGTGCGGCTTATAATCGTGAAATTACTGTACTTGTGACTAAAGCACTGAATAGAAATATGGTAATATTAGTGAACTACATGGGATCACACAACATTAAATGTGCTTGCACATCTGTTTCTGAGTATTTGTGGGACAGAGGGAAGTATAGTTATGCTCAGAGTGTGTCTTCAAGGATTCTGGCTATAGAAGAAGTTATTCTTGTGCAAGTTTAGGCAATGTATGAAGTTATGTGCATAAGTCCTTACAATCAGTGTCACGTTTTTTTGCTGAACATGTTACACTGACACCATTTATGATAAACGTATTTCCTAAAAACAGTGTAGATGCTTTTTAATGAATCCCATCTTTCCAAACTCATTCTGATAGCCTTAATATTAGTGCTATATGATTATTCTTGGGGTCATTGCAGAATAAACACATTTAATAACTTCAAAACATATATGGAATAAAACATTTAACTCTGTTCAAATGTCCTAAATTAATTGTGTTTGCACCTTAAAAAGTGTCCCCTTTTCTATCTGGTTCAATTCATACCAAATCCAAAGCTTAAGTATTATCAAAGATGGATGCAAACTTCACACTACATGAGATAGATAAGTTTAAGTGATGTAGCAGTAGGCCAGGTAGATGTAGAAATAGGTTTAAAAATGTCATTAAAGGCATTATATGGCTTTGATAAACTATCACTTCATAGTATATTCAATAATTAAATAGGCTTCAATTTTCTTCTAGAATGGGCGTACTGTTTCTAGCACTTAATTTTAAATGCATTTTGCCTTATGTGTTGACTAAGCAGTTGTCTTTATTCTCTCCTCCCTTTTCCATCTACATGGGAAGTGCACAGCACATTTCTTTAGGTACCTTTGTTGGTGACAGGGACAATGAACCCTCAGCAAGTCTGCCAATGACAGCAAGCTGTGCAGTGTAGTCAACATGCTGGAGGGAACGGATGCCACCCACAGGGACCCTGACATCCTTGAGTGGTGGGATCATGCAAATCTCATGAAGTAAGTGCAGGGTCTAGCAATGGGTAGAGGCAATCCCAAGCACAAGTACAGGTTCGGCAGAAAAAGAATTGAGAACAGCCCTGGGGATAAAGACTTGGGAACAAGAAGTTTGCCATGAGCTGGCAATGTGCATTTGCTGCCCAGAAAGTAAACTTATCTTGCGCTGCATCTAAAGAGGCATGGCCAACAGGTCAAGGAAGGTGATTTTTTTCCACTCTGTTCCAGTCTTGTGAGATGCCACCTGGAGTACTGCATCCAACTCTGGGTCCTCCAGCATAAGAAGACCTGCTGGAGTGAAAACAAAGATATCCAGAGGTGTGAGCACCTCTCCTGTGAAGACAAGTTGAGAGAGTTGGAGTTTCCGGACTGAAGAAGAGCAGGTTTCATGGAAATCTCATTGCAGCCTTCCAGTACCTGAAAGGAGCCTATGAGAAAGCTGGAGAGGGACTATAGAGGGAGCTCATAGCAATAGATTAGGAGGTAATGGTTTCAAATTGAGAGAGGATATGGTTAAATTAGATATTAAGAAGAAATTCTTTACTGTGAGGGTGGCGAGGTTTCTACTCTAGGAAAGGTAATTGCAGAGAAAAATTGAACATTGTCTCCCAAATCTCTGACTCCAAGGACAAAACCAGACAATTCACATGATCATACTTCCACTTTGCAGTTCTAAAAATGGGTGGAATAATCCCTGCTTCCAACAGATTCTCTCTATGTTTTTAATTCATCCCATAGGTTTAGAGCAAAGAGTATAGGATCTGGTCTTTCTGCCTAATGAAGCACTGACATTAAGTAGTGCAGCACTACTTGTGACGATGACAATGATCATGACTGGTGAATATATGGAAAAAAAAATCCAGTCTGACTTTTTCCTTGTCCTCGGATCTGTCTCATGACACTGAGACATCACGCTGCTTCATGATCTGGACTTAGCTGGAACTGACCACTACCTCTGAGTCTGTCCTGCTCACCTTGCTGCTCCATGGGTCTGGGCACTGGTTGGTTGTATTGTTCCCTTTAGCTCCTAATGTTTAAGGAACAACTGGTTGGCTGTGGAAGTTTGTTTGTTGGTATTCAGAATACGTTCGAACCTTATGTCCAAATTAACAATTAAGAGGAAGAAATTTTTAATTTACATTTGTGGGAAATCTCTGGAAGAACAAAAATGAAGTTTGTGGGTAGCACAGTTTGCCTATTAGGCATTGACTAACTTTGAATTAGCAACTTTTTACTGGTTGTGGAGCTTCACTTCAGGTTTTTCAGAAAGAAAAAAGTTTTGCTTTGTGAAGCTAATAGAATAAATATGGTTGTGGTGTGCATTGATGCAACACTGCTATCCTGATGCCTCCTTATTCCCTATGTATAACACTCATTAAAAACCCTACCTAGGCATATAAAAAGAAGCTGGTTTTTTTTAATTTCAGAATTTTCATGTCCTTGTGTTTCATGAGCACAATTGTTTTGATCTTTTAAAATTTTTAATTGAACTCTTGACTATTAAACAAAATGAGCAAAGAAAGGCATAACATTTATGACTTGTGGACAAAGTCTCTAACATCTTGATCTCTCTCAAAGAGGCAATGATATCAAGATCACCTTAAGCTCTCCAGAAAGTTTCCAGTGACAAAGAAAATTAATTAACTTCTCTTCCTACAACCAGAATATAAATAGTGTGGAAACATCTGAAGATATTTTCCAGCTGCTGAGCTTTACAAGTATTTCACAACCTTGGAAGAAGAAGTTCTTGTTATTTAAACAGCAGTGTTATTAGAGATAATTTATCTTATCCTTACTCTTCAACCAAACTATAGAGTGATTCTTTCCTCCTACTTCCAGGCAATACTGTACACAGTATAGAAAGAAGATGAAAATAGCATACAAATGACTTCTTGCTATATAGGTCATTAATAATGTAGCAGAAAACTTTGTAGATGAGAAAAATGGTGGTGTTAGTAACACATTTTTGCATTCCTACTGAAAATTATGCCTTGAGTCTCTGTTAAACTTTTACCTTATTGTTGGAATATAAACCAAATTGGATGTAACCAGAGTTCTAAGAATCACTTATGGTGGGACAATTTACTGGCCAAATCTTAAGTTTTTCCAAAAGTGGACAAGGAAATTAGTCACATCATCCTTGACTCAGTCCAGCTCTTCATTCAGTGGAGTCCCTCCACCAGAATCAAGAGACAGAGATAGCTAAAGCCAGGTAAGGCTAGTCCTTACTGTGGTGTCACCCAACAAGGGCATACACTGATGCTGCACCACACTGGTATTTACAACAAAAATGTGTTTCTTTCTCCAACTTTTAAAATAGAATTCTTTGAACTGTGGCATGGTATCTAAATTGCTTATGGTTTGTTTTTATAGAAAGGTTATTAATACTGAGAAAGGCAGTTTAAACATAAAAAAGAAAAACCAAATGACCATCAGTATGTTTGATCACCATGGATCACAAGAAGCCATCTTGTTTGTAAAAATCTTTTTCTGGGTTTCAGACTATTGCTCCCACACTAAATTCTGATCAAGGAAGTCTTTTCATAGAAGAAACTGTACAGTGCTTGACCACATACTTGATTCATGCAGCTAATGAATGCCAGCTTCCTGAGGTATGTCTTCTAGCTTGAACATGTATAGAGCTTTGGTATAATAAATATAGATTAGATTAGAAATTATTCCAAAATTATAGTTCCTGAGTTTGAAGAATAAAATGAATGCTATTGAGACAGACTGCAAGGGGTTTTTTTTTTAATCCACTAACACAGTCCTCCTCTATTCTTTCCTTAAAATGAGCTTCAGTAATTGTTCATTGCCCACCAATCTCTTACATCTTAAAGTACTTTTTAGTATGGAAAATTAACTAAAACGTATAGCTTTATATTATGTCTATCCAGTAAACATTAGGTAGCCCTTTTTTTTAGGGTCGCTCTATTTTGACTTTCTGCAAATTTCATACAAGTTCAGTTTATCTGAAAAGTAGCTGTAAGGAAAATGCCTGATTTTTCTGCAGAAGAGAAATAGGAATTAGTATACCAGGAGTTGCCACTGGTTTTTACTAATTAAAAGAAAAATATTACAAGGAAACATACAGTTACTGACTTCCACTAGGCTACCTTTTAGCAACAATTAAAGTTTTTAAAATTTTTCTTCCTTGGTATTTCCTTGTCAGTTTAGCAAAAAGAAAACCAGCCCAGTACAGCAAACAAGGGATAGATAGTACTATGGGGGAAGAGGTGTAGTTACATACAGTGATTAGCAAATGGGTTGTGTTTAAAGGAGGTAGAGCTATGATTTCACAGAAAAATTGAAAAGTGAAAAAGGTTGTGAATCTAGAATTAATAAAACTTCCATTTTATTTTTTATAATATTGTCTCCAGTCTATATTGGTTTCTGCTAATCCAAGAAAGGAAGGTAATTTATGATTTTTACAATGTTACAAATATACCACATACTTAGGGACCAAATTTACAGAGCAGTTCTTTTGGATTTCCTCATGAAGGAAAAAAAAATACAACATGAAACAAACAACCACACTGTCTCCAAAAAAACCCAGTCTCTTGTTTTCATAAACAGGCTTTCTGAGGGCAGTGAAAAAGTATTACTTCTTGGCATCTTTATTTCCTTTAAGAATTTCAGAATTATAATACAACAAAAAATTCACCAGAATTAAATTATCAAGTTTCTTGAGATCTCCTATTATATAAAGCAATCCTTTCAAAGAGAGTAACATCTCAGCAATTCTATATTAAAATCCCTCCTCCAATGTATTTTTCATTCCTATAAACACACTGCAGCCTAAAACTGAAACCATCAGCATGATACAAGTCTAGCGTAGAGAGTCCTGAAAGCTAGGACAGGATTATCATCAGCTTACACCAATAAATACCTGTGTGCCAAAATGTTCTCCAGCCCTGAGATCCACTGATGTGGAATAGTCCATTACATTCTCCTCCTCTCTGAAACATCATGGCCACAGCCAGGCTGACAATTGGAAATGGTCCCTCATCTGTGTGAATATCCATTCTTAAGCCTGGGAAATCGAAAGTTGCTCTGCCAAAACTATGAGAGGGAAAGAAGCTCTAAATAAGAGCTGATTTCCATTGCCTAGGAAAATTCTACTAGTACATCATTTACTAGTACTTTATAATTGTAACATGAAATGACTAGCAAGTCCTTGAGAAATGCTTAGAGACAGGCAAGAGAGGGGTAATATTTGGGTTTTTACACATACAGACTGATGATGGACATTCACATGAAGAAATGCTTCCTGTAAGGGATCAAAACCAACTATCCCAGGGCAGCTCTAACACCATATTTAACAAACACAGCTCTTTTGTGTTAAAGACTCTTGATGGGGCCATTTCCTTCTCTGTACATGAAGCTTTAATAATATGGGAGCAATAATTAAAGGATACACACATTTTGCATAACATCAGTAAGATTATTATACTTGTGCTTTCAAATTAGAAACCAAGACTGCTTTCACCAGTGTCAGTGAAAATTTTATCAGGACTAATGCTTATACTGAAGAAAAGAAGGAGATGCTGTGGCATGAGCAGCTAAAATATGAAATGTTGCTGCCTTCCAAAATTGGAATCAGTTTGGATACTTCATTTTTACCAACCCTAGCCACTGCTTGGTGGAACAGCCGTCACAGCATGAAATGATATTATGGAAAAAAACAATAACATAAAAATAATATTAACCACCAGTAGATAATTAATCTGACACAGTCGATTGCATGTTCTGGCACAGGAAGGATGTCAAGATCACAACTTTTATATCTTAAAGACACTTATGAAATCACCCCTGATCTTATTTTCGCTTTGGTCTTCTCTAAATGTCATGTTTCCAAAACTTCATTTTAGCAAAATTAAATAAGCAACTTAAACAAATTATATAATTTTATTGACATTTGACTAATTAAAGTACATTTGTAATCAATGTTGCAAAAAGAGCTATAAGCAAAATGACATATCTCCAATCCAACTAATACATTTTACTCCAATCCAACTAATACTTTTTTAATCTTTGGTCTTAAAATATTTACTACATAAATGACAAGCAGGGTCAAAGCACATTGCACTTTATAAACTCAACTTTAAGGCATCAAACAAGAATTCATAAACCCAATATAAATGAAAATGCTTAACTTCAGTTTGCTCCATCCCTGGTCTACCCGATGGGGATAAGAAAGGAAGACTGCAATTTTAATTGGTCCAATAAAGCCGGCTTGTGTTATGGTAAAGGAACATAAAAGCTAGATCAAAGCCAACCTGCCTAAGGGGTCTGTCAATACCAACACTGAGACAGCAGCAGCAGCCCCTGCAGCAGAGCAGTCAACACCAGGCATGCAGGCTGCCATATGCAAGGCAATCTTTAAGCACTTCTGTTTATTGGTTTGCAAAGTCCTTCCTCAGCTCAAGTTACATCAACATTAAGCACTCTTTATAGACATAGGAAAAAGCAGAATGTATGGAAAGGGTAGAGAGAAAAACAAATATCATTCCTTTCCTTGTGTGTAAATGTTGAAATGGAGTTCCCAGCTTTATTTGCCATAAATTCTTCCTTTCATTTATTAATCAAGTTCTGAAGGATTTTATTACACTTTGTACTATCTGCTGGTTCTGTCTTGTTTTACAATGATTTATAAGTCGAAGTTAAAAACAAGCAAGATGACAATATATCTCTGGCAGGTAAGTAGGAAAAGGAGTGTATTTGAACACCACAAATGTTTCCTTCATTCTGAAATAAAGAGAAACGTTTGTACATGATGTACCTCTTCATGTCTTTCAGTGAGGTCATCTCCTTATTGCCTAAATCTTGTTTCTAAGAACAAATTTGGCTCTGAACTTGGAAGTAGACCTGCTTGTAGACTGCAGAGATACATTGAATCAGCTCTGGAAATCTCCCTGCTGTGGGAGTCTCTGTGTCCACATACCTAAAATATTGTAGAATCCCTGTTCCCAAAGCATGGCAGCACCTCATAACACTGATATAGAAGTACTGCAGTTTTCATTTTACTGGTGGGCAAAATATTTTCACAGAAGTTACTTTATCTTAGGTCAGGGGGGAATTCTGCAATAGAGCAGTAAAGCAAAGCCAAACTGGGAATGTCTCAGGTGAGCAATTTTGGTAATGAATTTGTAAAAGCAGCTGAACCCTCTACCTCAGCATAGATTAGCTGCTTGGAACCTGTCTTCCATATGGCAGAACTAAGTCCAGCTTGAGATGTGAGTCATGCAGCCAGACTTCTAAGGCTTTATCTCTACTGGTAAATAAAGCCAGGCCAGAAATCAGCCTCAAATACTGGACCCACTGTTGTCCTCGTCAATTCATTATAGCCTTGCTCCTACATCTGTTTGGGACTATTCAAAGCAGCTTCCTACATGATATATCTTCTCCCAAGAGAACTATTCCTAACCTACGCTGGCTAAACCAATCCACAGCTGTCTTTGACTCAACATTTAGACAAAGCCTCAGTGACCAGCTTGATAAACAGCTTTCCACTCTGTAAGATAATAAGGACATAATTTTGAGGATTGTCTCCTCCCTGTCCTATAGTCCCCAAATACAACAAAATATTTGATTGTATTATAAGCCCCTTCACTATTAACAGAGTCTCCTTGAATACTTCTTTCCTACAAATGTATACATTTCTCTGCAAAATGCATTTATTTCTTTTCTCTTAAGAAAAATTTAACAGTCTCATACCAAAGCTCTTCTTACATGGTTTCAGCAGTCATGCTCCGTGCTTGATTGCTGTTCAAGTCTGTGATGTAAGTAGTTGCAGCATGATTAGATAGGAGCCCTTTCCAGTCCCCAATCCAGAAGACATGCTGCAGCTCCTGCATGGCTGCAGCCTACACAAATACAATCCCCACATCCCAGTTTCTTTGCAAAGCAAAGCTATAATCTCTTACTTTGAGTGAGAAACTAGGTCTTATTTGTAGAATATATATTTATATCTGTTTCAGAGGCAGTTCATGCTCTCAGAGGTCCTTTTAGAAACAAACACTGTTCTTGTTATCTGTTTCTTCTTTGGTTTTGCATCACTGTGATTTTTTTTTAAATTATTTTAATGATCACAGTTGCAGTCAAGCCTCCATCATAATACACCAATGACATCAAATGAGAACAGTAAGAAAAATCCAGAAGAGTGAAGCATACAAATATCTTTCTGATTTATTTTGAAGTGACACCATTATTCAATCACTGAGAATCTACAAGGTGAAACTACCAAAAAGACAAAACAACAGAACAAACATGGTGTTTGGAATTACCAAATGCAGGACAAAAAAAAAGAAAAAGGGGAGCAAAGGGAATTAAACACAGATGAATGTAAAGCAAAATGAAACCGTATGAATAAGTTGTTCCAGTGTGCAGAGTCCTAAGTGCTTGAGCCAGCTTCAGCTAAAGTACACAAACAGAGCAGTCATTGGAGTTCTTCAACAGTCAAGTCACTTGGAAAAACACAAGCAGCTATAAATCAAACAAGCCACGTGTTTGTGGGCATATTTCACATAGAGGGTGCATTGAGATAGACCTGCAAGGACATGATTACAATAGCCAAGAAACTGAGTTTTGTTTTGTTGGGTTTTTTTTAAAGTTTGGAAAGCACCTAGAACTTTTCAATTGCTACCCAAAAACATGTAGTTACAATAATAACTGCAAACATGTAAAGACTAAAAATGAATGCCAAGATTTGGAAAAAAAAAAAAAAAAAAAAAGAGGGGAGAAAAAAAGAAAGAAAAAGAAAAAAATAGGTGAAAAACAGGGGGTTAGCAGATATGAGGCACTGATCATGGTACATAAGTATGTAATGCTGGAACACACTCAAAACCAAATCAAATTTTTACTTCTACTAGGTTAGAAAATATGGAATGAACAGTGACAGGCTCATTTCCACTTCTGGGTTGTGAGTGTTGATAGCTGCATGGTTCTGATGAATAACTGCAGATATAGGATAAGAAAGCAAGGGGAAAAAATTACTACAAGAAATCACATGGTAGTCTCCAGAATAGTATAGTAACCCGAAAGGAAAACTTAGGAGGGCACATTCTCATTACTACGAAAACAAGGCAGATATCAACAGACTCTGCTATAGTGGAACTGCTTAGAATCAAAAAAAAAAAAAGGTTACACTACAATGATTAAATTCAAAACCAGAGGGTCAAAGATCACAAATGAAAGAGATACAGGTATTAAAAAGATAATATAATTATACACAGTTGTGTTAAGCTATTTTCTCCATTGCCCATAAAGTGATTAAATCTTTCCAGGCACAGCAATGAAAACACTCCAGGAATCTAAAAGTGAGAAAAGTGTGGCTCTGAATTACAAATGCCCTTCCTGCCTACCACCTGAGCTCTGCTTCCGACCACAGCCTAAAGGGTTGAAAAAAACACTTTCAGCAACTTTCATTCTAGCACGAAGTAGAAGTCTCAGCTACTATGTTACAAAACATTATACTCTATCACTTACATTTTTGTGCAAGTGTGGCATTTACAGCCCTCACATCACCGATGGGAAATGTGTGTCTAACTCCTTGTTCAGACTAAGAGGATTTAAACCTTCATCTTTCACCTCCAAGGCACCTGCACCAATTTTTTAGACTAAACACGCTCTATCTTGTCCTTCATCATCCACTGAAATAAGGAGCTGAAATCCTGTCATATTTAATTTAGCAAAAGCATTTCAACTGAATTCTAGCAGCCAGGGCATCACCCAAATTGGCTGCATCTTAGAAGTATTAAAAAAAAAAAAAATTCAAGCTTCAGTCAAAGCAACGAAACAAAGCTAGTTTATTTTTTCAATGAAAAGTAATATGCTCTGATCTATATTATATCATACAAGGAGATGCCATCAAACTGGAGTATAAAACCTTCACTTCATTCAGAATGTTTTCTTCCTAGGGCCTGATTGTGAAGATTACTCATCAAGATTTTAGAAGAAACCATGTCAAAACTATCACCGAAGTTCAATACTTTGTAATCCTCATCCATGCCCGTTCCTCCACATCACAATGCTCTATCAAATCACTAACTTTGTTCACTGAACTTCATGACTGAGACCTATCAAAGCATCGCATATATACCATGATAGATGAAAAAAAATCTCTGTAGTTTTCTTATTTATCATTCATATTTTAATCTGTTCACAGAATAGTAACTGTGGTCTGTGAGTCACAATAGCAACATGAATATTCACGCCATCAACATTTCTAGATATGCCATTTCATGAAACTACTAGCTTCAGAAATCTGAATAGGCAATATTTGGCAAATACTTGGACAGATAGGGGGAAAATTGGTGTGTTCTAGAAAGCATTCTTTGTAATTCAAAGAAAGAAGCTTGGATATTTGTATTTGAAAAGAGTGAGCATTCTATGTAATGTGATGTTTCCAATGGGTGTAATGCTTAATATAGTTTTAGAGTCCATTTTCTTTCCTCATTCTGGAGATTTCCACAAAAGTTGAAGACTTCAATCTGACTCCACCAGAAAAGGCTAGTTTCTGAATTACAGCCAGAAAACTCAAATGAGTTTGCCAAAAAAATAGAAAATTATCTTTATAGTCCAAATATAACAGAAACCATGAGGTAAGTTCTGATAAATCCTATTACATGATCTCAAGTGATCTCTGGGTAATATGTAGAGGTTATGCTCAGGCTTGTTGCTTTTTATAGGAAATAATTTGTAGTAAATATTGTTTATGTGAACCAAAGAGTTTCTTTCCTATGACCAAAGCACACAATAGCAGCTATGTTACTACACTCTTCCTTTTACTCTTACCCTTCCATATATTTCCTTTATCCATGGAAACAACATACACTTAATTTCTGTTTTCCTTTACCAAAACCCAGGCTTAACCCCAATTGTTTTAATGTGCCTTCATTTCAGTTGGTACTGATTTTGTTTTTCTTGGATCCTACAAAATCTAGGCATACTGAAACATAACTTATTTCA
The DNA here is from genome assembly GCF_009819885.2 of Catharus ustulatus. Classification (NCBI taxonomy): domain Eukaryota; kingdom Metazoa; phylum Chordata; class Aves; order Passeriformes; family Turdidae; genus Catharus; species Catharus ustulatus. The sequence goes on along the minus strand of NC_046222.1, from coordinate 74,781,783 downwards.
TGTCAAAATATATTGTGCTACACATACTAGCTGATCGGGAGTTGCTTTCTCTAGACACTGAAAAGATTTCCTCTTGTTGTTTCAGGATACTTCTAAAACGTGTCTCTGAGCTTAGGGCTAGAGTTTGATTAATGCATGATTTCCTCTTTAAAATTAGAAACAGGAATCATGAGTGATGGTTAATAATTTTCATTTGCTCTTCTGCTCTGTTTTCCAAGCAGTCTAATTAAGGCCTGGTTCCCAAGCTTGATTAGGCTTCTTTTACATCTGACTGCAGTTTTCAGATAGTGCTTCCAGGCAGGAACTCATGCTTATTTGCAGTAAATGGAAACAATCTGGGAAGGAACAAGAAGATTGTTTTGGGTTGTTTTTTTCCCCCCCTCCTTTAATTAGAGAAATTGTAACGTCTCTTGCCGGAATCAACAACATCATTTAACTATAAATGTCAGAAGTGGAGACACAGTAATGAGGCCCCAAGTCACATTTGCTGAATGGCAGGTTATAGTCATGCTATTCGAGACAACAGTTTTACACTTTTACCAAGTCTGTGGGTTTGCAGGGCACTCAGTCTATACTGTGTATTTCACATGTACCATGGAAGCTGTTAAAGGTCTGTGCAAACATCCAAGTCAGTCACTGGTTCTCTGACCTGGTGCCTCCTGAGGATACTGGGCACCGCTGCATCCTAGCAGTGGGGAAGATGTCTCTCCTCCGAATTAACAACTATCTCAACAGCAATTCCTAAAACAAGTTCCTGTGTTACTAACATGCTATACAACACGTGATGCGTATGTGATACACAAGGTGTGCTTCAATTATTTGCTCAGTCCTCAGAAAAAGAGAGAGTTTCTCCTCCCCACTCCCACACATCCATTTGCTGATTCCAACCATCCACTCTGCAGTGACATGGTTCTCAGCTGGGTGATCCCTCTCATCATACAGTCTTCTCAGAAGGTGGAGTCTCTTTGTTCCCTTCACTCCTCTGAGTCCATCACAGTGTAATGTTCCTGGTAAGTTTTAAAAGCTGTTTGCCAGTGGTGGTGTATGAAATATGTCAGGACCTCTACTATGATTTTAGTTACATGTATCTTGTTCTGACACAGACAAGATTTCTACATTCTTGTTAATCCTCTATGAGTCTGGTTTTTTAAATGTAGTCTCTTAAGACAGGTTCAGTAAGCTGACTCAGTGAGGAAGAGTTAATTATTTTTTCCCTAAAGGTACATGCTTAACAGATAAACGCACTTCAAAATAGTTCTATTGGTCACCATGCATTAAAGGTATTATTAGCAAAGGAAAATCCCACAATTTTCCTCCAAAATTTGCAGACTTTAGATGTGTGATTCAGCATCTCATACTACTAGTTAGAGTTTCGTGCTGTAAATCTAGTGAGCTTTTGGCATAAATTAAATTAAACATTGTCAGTATTAAGTGGCCCTAGATGGTACAAACAGTGTCCATTTGTGTTACTAAACAGGTTGTTTGTACAGAAAGATCTAGACAATGCTCTTTCTAATGATACAAGCAGACTGGGACAGATTCTGAGGCATCACATCACAGAGGCAGCTCAATTCATGCCAGCTTCTACAGTCTTCTACAACATGAAGTGTAGAGCAAACTAAAATGAGCTTTTAGGACCCTTATTTTAGATACAGAGCTTCAGTTTCAAAATAATTTGCCTGACCACTTTCCATCTACTACCAAGTTGCTATTACACACGGTTCTAATGAAAGACACAGTAAAACCTTAGGTTTCCCACTTTCTCCCTCGAGCTACCAGTAAGAGTAGTCCCAGAGAAAGAGGAAAATCAGGACCCTGTTTCCCATGCAGTCTATATATTTGATCCAGTAGGACAAGCCATAAGCCAGGACACAGGACAATACTGACTGGAGGAACAAACTCTCCTTTCATCTTTAAAGGATACAGACAAAGCTATTTCTTGGTGTTCATCTCCCGTTATCTAAGTTGAACTCAGGGTTGATGAATGAGGAAGGTTTAAGTGTGTTTAGCCTCTTCTTGACTTCGGTGAAGCATAAATGCAGTACAAATTGCACAGTTGGGCATCCTGTTTTCTCTCCCAGGTGAAGGTCATACTCGAGGACTATGTTTCTTTCTCTAGGACAAAAAAAAAGAATAGAATAGAATAGAATAGAATAGAATAGAATAGAATAGAATAGAATAGAATAGAATAGAATAGAATAGAATAGAATAGAATAGAATAGAATATCCTGAGTTGGAAGGGGTCCACAAGGGTCATTGAAGTCCAGCTCCTGGCCCTGCACAGGACTAGGTGTTACTACAATTCTAATAGTCTCTAAAGCTTACATACTGTTTATGAGAGAGAAATAGGAGATATTCTATGATATTTAGGTGCCTGAAATCCACTAAAGTTCTATATCAGACAGAATTCAGACACTCCAAACATGCCCCCAAAAAACCTCAAATTGCAGACTAGCAATGAAATGTCAGTACTACCTTAACCTCAATTTCTTTTTCCTTTTTTATATTTTTTGCTTAACTTCTCTTTCAATAAATAAATACATATCGTTTAAATTTATTTCTATTAAAAGTACAATAAAATGTGTTTTTAGAATGTGAAAACTACAGAGCTATTTCACTGTATTTGTGCATAGAAAAACAAATTTTATTATGTCTTCATATTTATCAACCTATTTTGGTTAAAGAGCAACATGACTACCATGACAGGGCTATATTTTAAAGAGGAGAACAAATAAAATAGGAAATTAAGCTCTTCTTGTACTAGAAGGGGAAATTAAATGAAAAAGCAGTTGTTAAGCATTTTGGGTGAATTGCTGAAAGATTAATAAATTATGTTATTGTGTTCAGAACTTAAATTTGCCATCCTAATGTCTAAGTGGATTTCCAGCTAAAAATTTGGGATGTGTTTGCAGAAAATGAACCATCTGACTTTCAAAAACATAAGTTCTAAGCTACAGAGGTGTTACATACTTTGTCAGCACACGTCACACACTTCAGTCTTCTCTCTAACAGACACAAATTCAAGATTACATTTTATGCTTTGTTATTAATCTACTTCATTCTCTTTACATCACTAAGCTGTAAGTCGGAAATACTTCTTATATCTGGAAGAAGACTATGTTCCTAGTTATTTCTGGTCCTTTGATATGCAAGGACTTCATTCATTTAAACTAAATATTTTATCATAGAGCTTGGCACATCAGTTAGGATTGGTACTGGGGTGAGGCTGGTAATTTTGCTTCTTATTAAAGTTACCCAACACAAGCCTGTTTTTCAGCTGCATATCACTTTGCCAAACCTTAAATGTTTGGGCTGAAATTTTCCATGCCAGGTGTCTGCCTGAGGCAGAAATATTTCAGGAAGTTTCGTCCAAAATGGTACAGCTGTTTCTGAGAATAAGGTTAAAGATAATCTGTTGTTCAGTAATGTTGAAAAAATACTGGCAACCTTTTCCTGGAGAAGTCCAAGTGTTTTTATGCAGAAAGTAGAAGTTTGAAGTTTGGGGTGACAGGAAAATGGAGAGGGGAAAGCTGACTTTCTATCAGTGATGTATGTCTGCATAGGAATGTTCAAATTTAATGTTTAAAATTTTCAGAAGTCAATCTTTTAAAGATATTCAGCAGGAAATTGTAGGTTTAGTGTCTTGGACTCAAATCTCTGCTGAAGTCCCTTTAGTTGTTTCTCTTTTACACTTTCTGTGCTAAATCCAGCCAACAGGAAACATTACAGAAAGAGACTTACGAAGTTCTTAGGCTACATAAAGCAAAGCTTAAATTCAGACATTATGGTTCCATGAAAGGGGGGTCTTCACTGGGTATGACACAGTTCCTTGTTACAGTTTCTGCTCACCCAAATGTGTGTGTACTTTCCTGAATGAAGAAAATTAGAACTACAGAGGATAGCTTGAGCTTTCTTAGTGTCTATTTCTTCCACCCATGCAAGATGCGGACATAAGAAGCGGCATTGAAGAAATCTGGGTACTGGTAACTGGGACATGGAAAGCAGGAGCAGTTGGGGCTGTTTGTGGACACCCAGCTACACACTGTCTGGCCACAGGGTGAGAAAAACAGACCTGCCATGGAGCCTGGGAGGGAATGTGGAGGTGTGGAAAGCATGGGGATATGGGGACTGGAAGCCATGCAGAAAGCAAGATAAGGAGAACTAGAGAAGAAATGTGGCCTAATTGAGAGGAATATGGTGAGGGAGAAAGAAACAGATAAAGGAAAAAGAAAAGGTTAAGAGCAAGAAAAAAAGTTTGCTGGAGGGAAGGAGTTAGACGGAAAGCTGGAAAACTGATCCTGGACATGGAGAACTGAAGAGGAGGGTGATGGAGTTTAAGCATAGAGACAGGCCTGGAACAAAGGGAATCTTGGACAAGGTGCCAAAAGGAGAAAAGAGAGCGGCAAACAGGCTTGGCAAAGGGCACCAGATTCAGAAGGATGGGATAGAAAGAGCTGTAGGTGCTCAGCAGTGTTTTCTTCCAAAGGAAATACACATCCAGCCTGCAGATGGAGTGATGACTACTGCATGTGACAGTAAAATTCAGAGACAAGACATAAACTAAAGTACCATCTCACAACCAATCCACTTAATCATTATTAATTACATTCCCTGAGAATTTTTATCTCTTCATCCCAGTCTTCCAGACCATTCCAAGTTTAGGGCTAGCACAAGCCACAGATTGTTCTCAGTTGTTGCTATATATGAAGGCAACCTCCACAGAGGGAAAAGAATATTTGGTTACATGGCCCAAATTGTGCCGTGCACACACCCAGAACCAGAGGATGGGCCTTGGTTCACATTATTTACTAATATAGACATTGCCTAAAGCTATAACTGTACTGCTGAATGAAAAAGGGCCAGGGAATGACTCAAGTACTGAAATGCTGATTGCTTATGCAGATTAAGAGTTAGCTCACTCTCCCAGTCTCCCTTTCAGACCACTAAGCCTAGTAAATATCTACTTCAGAGTGGTCTTTGGTAGCACGAATGTGAGCAACCTTGTGTCACTTTGTCTAGGGCACAAATCAGGCTCTTTTACTGGGGGCTTCTTGGAATAAGTCCACTGTCAAAAATAAAATCAAACCAGAAAAAAGAGATGAGTACAACTGAAATTACCAAGACTGTCAGAATGTCCCAAGTAAAAATAATTACTGTTTTACAGATTCAATATTATAGTCCTATTTTGACTAAAAAAAAAGCTGGATTGATAAGGGAAAGGCTTGTGAAATTAAGAAGCAAAACCAAAGGCAATCCTGAACATTTTAACAGACAAAATCCAGGCTCTAATTTTGCAAGAAATAGAGGAAATCAAGGTACATATCAACAGGCATTATGCAGTGACAAAATATCCTTTCAGCCCTCGAGAGCAAACCAGAGTTGACGTATTGTCCCAGGTTTTGTAAATTATGAGCTTAAAATATAACTAAGGATATCAACACCTGCTTAGCTGATCTTCTATTAAATCCAGTAGAAGCTGTCAGAACTTCATTGCAGTGTAGGCAGGCCTATGCAGGAACTGAGGAGTGGCCTGTGCAAGCTTTTATGGCATACTAAATTGGTGTGGAAAACGTTCAGCCCACACTCCTCTTTTTGCCCACTGATATGAAGCATGTTTGGCAGATCAAAGCTAGTATTAGGGGATGAATACCAATGTTTTTTTAAGTAGATTGGATCTCACAGACCTGGCGAAAAAATATATACTGTGTTCCTGAAAGCACAGGTACAGAAAAAAAATGCCAGAGGGCATAGAGGAAATGATACATGTCAATACAATTAACTATCACTCTGGGTGAAATTCCAGTCCATGAACTTCATTAATTTGGTGGTAGCTTGCCAGACTGCAAATCCCACCAACAGAAATGTAGTAAGCAATAAAACAGAGGATTCAGTCACCCTTTGCTGAGCTTCTCTTCTTCGTTTCCACTATTCTTTTAAGCTACAGTTAATCTACATATCTTTATCCTCACCCTGAGCTGTTATCAAGAAGTCTCACCTTATACCATAAGGATAATAGATAAAATGTACGATCTTCTGAAGATTTCAGTAATGCTCCAAAAAAATTTATGCTACGTTTAATACAGCTACCAGCCAAGATCTGTCATTCAAATATGTAAGTTTAATGTTATACACATTGTGATTAATGAAAGCCACACCAAACCTTCTTCTGAAGTATATGTGTATCTATTTAAAATTTGGTACAAGCTAAGGCTCCCCACTGATCATCTCAGGAGGAGAATATATACTGGCAGGTGGCAGAGTAAAAGGAAAGTCATGGAGGTTGAGAAAAGAAGTACATGAGTGTTGTTTAGATGATGTGCAAAATAGTTGACTGGTTGCTCCCTTGCTTTCCTTGGCTTGCACTAGCAAGATAACCATAGCACTAAATTAAACACATATATCATCGTAATAATATAAGTGTTTGAAAGTTTACTTTTCCATAGCCCTTCAATAGAGTCATCATAATAAAGTACATCTATAACTTCCAATCACCAGATCCTGGTTGCTAAGAGTTTGAAAGGAAAATTATTAACATTCTCAAGAAAAAGCAACACAATGAAAGTTTCAAGAAATAATATCTTTTAAAAATCAGACCATTTACCAAAGAGAAAAAGGACCTTGTGGTTCATCAGGTTTGTTTTCCTGCTGTTGCAGACATCCCTATCATAGTATATCCTTCACAAACTTATGAAGTTCCGTTTAGAGTTGTTGGGCTGTTTGTTTATTCAACCTGTTCTGGATCTTCAGTATTCCAGCAGTTAAAAACTTTCTTCTCATTTGTATGTATTTCTGGTTATTTTACATGCATCTAGTTTTCATACGAACATCAGCCCTCATCACAGTTTTTGCCTTTCTGGCATTAAGCTCTTAACACATTTAGAGACAAAAATGAAATCCTCATCTCAGTCTTTCATAAGTTAAATACCATGTCTATTCAGGTTCTTCTCAGAAACTGCATTTCCCCAACTCTTTTGTCTTTCCTGCCTCCTTCTTTTTTCAGCTTAACACATTTCTAAACTTATGGATGTAAGTAATGTGAAGGAGATGCCACCAAAACATCATCTGAATCTTTATCTCTGATATATTCTATGTGTCATATGCCTTTTCCAGTCCTGGATCACATTGCTGTGATTAATTAGCACATCCTGCCTTCCCTCTTGGGGAGCCATCATGCTGATGATAACAGGAATTATTAGAATCCTTTTCCTTCAGGTTTGTCAGTCTGTCAGCTCTGCCTGTATTATTTAACTGTGTTGCCAATGCCTCATTTATCAACAACATTTTATCAACAAAGCACAAATTAAAAGATTAAATAAAACCACTCTCAAGCATGATATTTCTTACACTTCCTGAGGAACCTTTGTAAACACATTTTTTTCCCTTTTCAACACTACAGGTTTAATTTCCTTAATTGATCCCTCCCCAAATTCTTAACTTTAGTCATTAATCACTGACAGTTTAACCACATCCTCCCTTAGTCCACATACTACTGTTCTCAGTCCTCTTCCCTGTTTCTTTCAGAGCACATTTCTGCCCTCTTGTATTCCTTTATCCATAAACATGTATCAAAATTAGGTGTTGATTTTCTGCGATTTTCTTTCAGCCTTTTCCCATCCTTTCACAATATCTAGTTATAGATTCAGACCGTTTACCTCAAGTAATTAATACTGAACCATCACAGAATCACAGAACATCCTGAATTGGAAGGGACACACAAGTCCAACTCCTGGACCTGCATGGGACAACCCCAAGAATCACACCATGTTGTTGAGAGTATTTTTCAAACACTTCTTGCACTCTGTCAGGTTTGGTGCTGTGACCACTTCCCTGGTAAGCCTGTTTCAGAGCTCAACCACTCTCTCGGTGAAGAACATTTTCTTGATATCCTACCTAAACCTCCCCTGACACAGTTTTGTGCCATTCCCATGTGTCCTATCACTGATCACCAGGAAGAAGGGATAGGTGCCTTCTCTGACCACAATGAGATTCCCCCCACAGTCCCCTCTTCTCCAGGCTGAACAAACCAAGTGACCTCAGCTGCTCTTCATACATCTTCTCCTTCACCATCTTTCAATGATCTCTAAAAGGCTAATACCCTTGTCTATGCTTGTGAAGTGACCAACCTCATCAAGAAACTGTATGTTTTTTGTAATTTCTGTATTGTCTTTTGCTATTAACAAATCTTGCAAAATATATTTTTTATTGTCCTCCACAGTACTTACTAGCCAGCTTCGACTTTAAATGAGCTCTGGTCACATGAATTTTCTCTGCACAGTTGTGAACATCATCTAATCTCAAAAATGAGCTTTTTTTCCCTTGATCATCATTACTGTGATGTTACAATGGGAATGTAACAGGAGCGCGAAAAGGTTGTCATTTTTTTTTTCTAATTTGGGGATTTATTTATTTACATATTTATTTATTATTGGACTGTTTGGCTTTTGGCAATGTCTAGCTGGCAAAAGTTATCATTTTATTGGCATTTCATCTGCTTAGATTTCATCTATACAACAAACTATGCTAGTCAGGCGGGGCAACCACTGTTTTTCTAGGGGCTACAGAAACACTCAACCATACTACGCTTCAGTGGTAAACACAGCTGTAACCACTCTATTCTTTATCCAAGAAACAGGAATGTGAAATTAAATATAAAGTTATTAATACAGGATTAATTGTAGAAAAAATTCTACAATGCAATGCAACATAATAATAAAGTAAAACAACCCCCAAAGAATACATTAAATCATTTCTATATCCTCCAGTTTATGTGTGATCAGACTTATCTTCAAACTGGGCAAAAACATCATTCTTTGAGTTCAATCCCATATGCCAAATTTCAGTCCAGAATGATTTTTTTACAACTATGTTATAAATCCCTGAAAACAGGGGGAAATAATGGAAATACTGACTACAATATCATAAATAAAAGCCTTCCTCTGAAGGATTTCCAAGATTTCCAGTTCATAAGAAGTTTAATGTTTCAATAGAGACTTACACCGAACTTCAAATAATGACATACTACAAATTTGTACTCTAAGCACTACAAATAAAGTAAATTTATTCATGATGGTAACTGTTTATGTCCCAGAAGTAAAAAACACCAAGCTCAAAGGCAGCCTGATAGCTTATATCCTGTAAAACCACACATTTATTTCCAAGACTTCACTACAGCCGGAACTCAACCAATGCCATACTCTTACCAGTAATAAGGTTTCTATTGTAAAATAAGCATTCTATTTTTCATATCACTGGGTTTTTAAATGTGCATTTTGCATTTAATTTTTGTTTCTCCCACAAGATAATTTTGCATAAATTTATTCTTTTTTCCCTTAGCCTTAACCTGCAGAAGCAACTGTTCCATTTGTGTTTTCCTGTGTTTAAAGGATTGTACTTGCTGAACAAACACAGTCATCTGGGGGAAGAATTTGTATACTTGTTTTCTGTTCTGGAACTGTTCTTTTCTCTCAGGTTAAGTAGGGTACATGATCTAATCACTAGTAACAGATTCCTGAAATTTTTAATTTTCATCGACTACTTAATAATTAGCATGAAAAGGTCACTAATTCTGTAGATTTTAAGTGGAGTGGGGATTAAATTTCTTTCTTTTTTTGGTAATGTCTAAATCAATATCGTGTTGATCCTATACTGTTAGCCCTCTATAATTTGGAACCATTCACATTGTGCACTTCTACTCTTACCATAATATATAAGAAAAAATAATATGAAAATTTGCATAACGATCACAGCTTCAGACTTGAAAACAAAAACTCCAAACTATTCTGCCTTTGGCAAGACAGTGCTTAAATTTGTCTGTTGTAACAATAAGGCTGCTCCAGGGTGTCAGCAGAGAAAAGGCAGAGCACATCCCAGATCTCATACTGCACAGAAATATTAAAGCTGGAAAAGCTAAGACCATCCAAACCCACCCTAAACCAGCACCACCATGTTCACCTCTAAGCTGTGTTACCAAATGCCACAGTCACATATTTTTAACACTTGCAACACTTTCCTGAGTACAGTGTTCAAATGCCTGACCACCCCTCACTGAAGAAACTTTTTCTAACATCCAGTGTAAACTTCCACTGGCACAGTTTGAAGCCATTTCCTCTTGTCATTTCTTTTCCTTCTTCAAACACTCACCATGGAGAGAAAGCCAGTTAATTCTGAGCTTCTGTCCTTGACCACGGACAAGGCAGGAAATCCAGGCCAAGAAGATTCTAATCATGAGCACTTCAGTTAAATATCTAAAAAAGGTGGAGTGATCATGAGCTCACTGAACTCAAGTGGGTGATTAGAGAGGCACTAGAGCAGCTTCCAAGGAGTGTCCCAATATTAAGAAGATATTTCAACTCAGTGGTTAGTACAAACCATGCTGAAATGCCAGTTGCTCCATTAGCTTCTCATTACTCTCTCTATTTCCGTTTCAAGTTCTCACAAACATTCATACTGTCATGACTGATTGTTGTTGTGAGAAAAATGACTATCCTTATGCTGAAAGGTGTTTCTCAACAGCATATTTGGAAACCAAATGAAGTGGTATGAATAGAAATTCAATGTACTTGCAGTCAGCTGGAGATTCTTTTTTCTCATGCCTTTTACTTTCAGCATTTCACAATTAAATGTAACAATTTTTCCCTTGAGATGTGCAATGATTCTTTATTGTTATTCATTGTCTTTTATCAAGATCTTCAAGCAGATTAGGAAATCAGAATTTTCTAACATTTTTGAGGTATGCAGGGAGGATTTTCATAACTCTAGCAGATATCTTTCTTGTTTACCATTAGAGGAGTAGCTACCTTATGTTTTTGACTTGGCCATCTGTCTTAGGTCATCACCAATATTGCAGAACAAAAGAACAGGATATGAATCTGTGCCTCAGTTGTCACATTTACAGTTCAGTTTATTAAGGAGCACATACCCTTATTACAATTTAATCCAGTATTCTGTACAGCAAACCATGGTGTTTGACACACGGCTCATATCCTATCCTTCCTTACCTCCTATTTGGGAAGTAATCCTTTGAAAAGAGATAGCAAAGACATCTGGGTGCCGTAATGCTTTAAGCTACAACAGCTAAATCTGCCAGTACTTAATCTCCCAGTGCCCACATTGAGTTTGGTGGAGTTTGAATTAGCCTTTAAATAAGGAAACTACAGTACAGGGAATATATTTGATCTGAGGTCACACAGAAGCTGTTGTAAAACAAAGGAAGAATTGCCAGAATAAGAAATTGCAAAGGTAATATTTAAACAACTATTTGCTTTTCAACCATATGAAGAGAATATTTCCTAAGTAGTATTATATTTTTATTGACATGATTAAACTTTTTTTATAATGCACAGTTAATAGTTAATAGGACCACTGTCATCAAGTTAACCACACATATATATCCTTTTTTTTTCCAAACACAGAGAAGTTATGTGCAGCAGTAAGGAATGGGTAAAAATCACAGCTGATTTTGGCCAAAAATTAAACTTCTAACTGAAAGCTGAAGCACTTAAACCTACCCTTTCACAAAGATTTATCTTCTGCAACAAAAGCAAAATTGTCTACTTTTAGCAATACTCAAGAAATTTATAGAGTAAACATACCTTAGTATATTTCTGTTAAAACTATTTGCATTCAAAATATGCTTATTTTATTCTAAATTAAGCCATATGCTGCTGGTGATTAAAAAAAAGTTCTTCCTCCAGCAGTGAAATAAATCAAAGTGAATGTTCATATATGTAAATGACTGTAGAGTTGCTTCTTCTTCAGCTGATCATTTCTTCCTATGTAGATCTGATGTTCTGCTTCTGAGAATAGGGCTTATTAACAACACTAAAGAGAAAAAAAAAAAAAGATATCTTTCAGCAAGAGCCTCCTCTTTGCCAAACATCTCAGGGTTTGTCTCCAAGGACTTTAAAAGAAAGGAAAGAATGAAGAACGGAAACCATAAAGCATGCATTACTGCTATCATCTAATTGCTGAATGAATAGCACAGTTGTTTAGTCTGATTGCACTAAGCTAGTTATCCACTGCAAGCCTCATTGACAAAAAGGGAATCTACACAAATTATAGGGAAATTCAAGCACTAAAGGAATGTTTTGGTTCAGAGGTTTGCAGTGACTATTGGCTTTGGTTCCTGGCATAGTTTGCCTTTGCCATATGAACTCTGTTGGGCTGGGTCAGCCCAAAGCTTTCCAAAAAGTCTGAGAAGAGGACAGACTTCCTTGTCATCTGTATCCCATAAATAAATTAAAGTGATGTTCTCCAGTTAGAGTTTGTTTCTTGGCAGGCTAATCTGCAATCAGAGAAAGAAAAGCTTTTCATTTGTGGACTCTAACTAAAGGAAGGAAGTTTTTGTATGTGTATTCACCAGAGACCAAAATATTAAAAAGTGAAAGAGGAAAAACATATGTTGCAGTACCCCAAAAACTAAGTGGATAAAAAAATTGCGTTAGAAACATGCCCTCAGTTGATGATGTTCTAAAACAAAGCATTCCTTTAAAAGGAGCAGGCAAAATAGTTTCACCACTACCACATTATTACAGCTTAAGAACAGGTTTTTCAGGCTTTTTTTTTCCAAATTTATACCCTCTATACAGAAATAGCAAAAAAAAATGAAACAAGCTTAATATGCCAGGTTCCAGTGGGCTTGCATTCTCCCTCTTTTCATATTCCAAAATGTATGTATGCAGAATGACAAGGATATGGATCACACTTCCCTGCTATTTTTATGACATCGCAACCAAGAAGTAATTGCAGCATGTATGAGCAGTACCATGAGAATATTCAGCACACTTTTCTGAATACTCTATTTCAGCCAGAAAAGACTGCAGCCCACAGCAGCTACACTCCTCCTCTTGCAGCCTACTGCAAAACTCCATCTGACTCTCTTTCCATGCAACTACCCGCACTCAGGCTTGCCTCTCTACATTCTTAGACTATTTCTTTCAAGTTGTCTTGCACTTCTTGTGTAACTGAGGTGAACTTTCTATAGCTATTAATTCCTTATTAGTGAAATAGCTAAATCTCTATGAAACTTTATTATATCAATCAAAATAAACAGATTGCCTTTTTTTTTTTTCCCCTTTAACTGAATGATTACAAAATAAAATTAAAGTGGAACATGGTAAGAGTCTGCAGATAGAGACACCATTTTTCTAGATGGACTTCTGGGAGTCTCTGATATTTGTGGAAAACATTGACACTCTGCTCCCAGGTCAAACACTTCCCTGTTCTGAGGACACCCTGTGCCTGGCACAGCTGGTAGGGGCCCTACTCTCCATTGTCCAAAACAGTGCTACCGGTGTTACAGATGCTGCAGAGTGGCAGGTGAGACAGGGACTTCACTGAATGAGTCACACAAAACAAGTAACAGAAATGCTTAATGGTTATTGACTTATAATGCCCAAAAAATCTTGCTCCAGCACAGCCACATCAGCCACACCAACAAGGTATTCTAAATACCAGAAAGCTTTGAGAACTTTGTTTCTCTTGACATCTGTATCAACCACTGTAACATACCTCCAGGGATAAGTATTATTTGAATATTAGCTGCATTGTATTTGAAAATGTTTTATCATCTTAAATTTGCAGCCTTTTAAAACTACATTATAAATGCGTTAAAGAAAACTGAGAAATAAATTAAATCAAATTTAGATCCTATTAAATTCAAGTTAATGGAAAATGCACTACTGGCTTTACTCAGATCCCAAGGAGACCACAGATGTCTCATTTTCTTTCCAAACTCTATTGTTAAAAAAATTTAGTTTCTCTTTATTCCCACAAACCAGAAATAACAATCAAAGTATAATGATTATAACCAGGAACTGACTTTATGAACACAATAAATATACAACTACAGAATTTTACTTTCCTATGTTTCTGTTTACTGGTTTTTGCAGGTATATTCATGTCAGTTCTCCTCTCTAAATCCGGTTGAGACAACTCTAATTTAAATATTTATATCCACCAGAATCTTTTAATGTAAATTGTTTGTCTTTGAAATTAACTTGTTCATTCAAACAGAGTTTCAATGGGGTAGGAAAGCATGGCTGTGAAAGGTCAGGTATGGAAATTGAAGGCAATTAGCTGTAGGTGCTTGTTTTCTGAATGCCTTACAGACCACCAAGCATATATTCTGCATTTAACGAGGAAGAATTAATAATTAATCCTAAATTTTTGGCAAGATACCATCTAGGCAAGAGCTTAATGCATTTGAACCACTGCTCCCCATCTTGCAACAGGAAATTGGATTTCTGTTTCTCTCTGGCTGAGACTGTGGAGTCAGTAATATTTCTCAGGGAACTAAAAGAAGTGCTGGTGATGCTGATGTTTTCAAGAGAAGGGTCTGACGCAGACAATCATGGTTAGGCTATATCTCCTGTGCTGCATGACATAATTTCCTCATGTGTATACTCTAACAGTTGCCTGACTTCATCCCTCAGTAGTTTGGGGTTAGCAGCTTCTTTAACGTGCCCTGGTTCGTGATCCCAAAGCTTTGGGGCTAAAAGAAAAAATGTTTTCTGAAGGCTTTTCTGTGCCTCTTACATAAACTCTGAGTAACATTCTGTAATATCTTCATGAAAAGGTCCTTGGTACTTTGAGATATGACATTTCTCAGCCTCAAAATCATTGTCCCCTGGACCCTGCTAAAACCCTTTTGCTTAAAATCCTCCACCAAATATTGAACTGCAGTGTTTGACTGAAGGTTAGTTTTACCTTCCCATGGGGAAAGAAGGAATAACACTTTGCATCCACAGTGGCAGTAGAATTACTATTGCCTTACCTCTGGCAACCTGCCTCCCAAAAGAAAAGAGACAAAACTGCCTGTCTGTGGAAGGAGTGAGAGGTGGAGTTCTGGGGAATTCCATCATCTCCTTTGTCCTGCTGATAGCTCCTCTGGGATGGCTCCATCTCCTGAATCTCCTTCCTCCTCAACCTCCTGAACATGCTACACAGGAATAAAGAAGGGGGAAAAAATCCCATTATGACCATGGGATGACAATGAAAGGCTCCTAGGTTTGCACATAGTGGAAGGAATCATCATTGCCTCAGCACTTCATTTTCTGTGCCAGTCTGACTGCTGTAGTGGTCAGCTTCAGATTTTTCCATGTTTGCATTCCCATTTTAATGGTGAATAAAATGCTTCTCAGGGTAACCAGAGTAGATCAGTGACGGTAGAAGAAACATCACTTCAGTCCCTATTACGTCACATAATAAAAAATACCCTTTTTTTTACATTAACTCAGAATCACATGAAAACTCACTTTGTTAGAGTACTAGGAATATCACCCCTTGCACATGATTTAAAACACAAATATCCTTTCCAGTAAACTCTTTTGCTATTCAAATTCATCTGAAAATCCTAAGTTATTACTTTGTAGTATACCATGTTTGCAGTGTACCATATTTTGTAGAATACCACATTTCTTACCTTTTTGGGGTAAAAAGGAACAATCATAGAGTATGTACAGCTCAGAATTATATTCACTTTTCTCAGAATAAGGTTTCTAATTTCTATCTGAGCTGCAGAAAGGAATATACTACTGGCAATTTTGGTAGTTAGGTAAGTGCTAATCGAATTTATGAACTCTGGGATACACAATTAAAAATCAATACATTAAACTTGATGCTTTCCAAATCTTCAGAGAGTTTTTGCTTCTAGTTCTGTGTGAAAATTAAAGAGGAAACCTTATATGGTTAAACATATCTTTTACCTGACTGTATTCATTCATATGTTATTAAGATACTTAGTCGTTTTGTTGAGGCCTATGACCAAAAAACCTCAACAACATTACTTGAAAACTTCCAAAGGGGTGGAAATTTCCTGTCGCAGCAGTTAAAGACTTAATTTTGATAGTCTATTTCTGAAGAACAATGTGACTTGGGCACGTAAACTAATCTCTGGCATCCCCTTTTTTTGTTGTTTAGTGTTATCCACTTCTAGACTCCTTTGAGACTTATAAACAAGAAAATGTGTAGCATGTATGTTAATTATTATTAATGTAATTTAAATAAAATTACCAAATGAAAAATTCAAGTCTTTTGTTTTTTCTAGTTAGTGCTTGTATTCCAACCTGAAATTATGCAGGCACTCATTTGCCCAAGATGCTACCTCATATTTTGCACATGAAAATGACTCCGTGACAATAGATTAGACGTCTTTCATGCCCCAAATATGAAGAATTGCCTTTATCTAACTTATTCTGCTCTCAGTTTTGAGTTTGGGAGTAACAAAGCCAATATAAACTTAGTTCATAGTTCAGTAATTAATTGTTTGGAAACAATTCATTGTAAATAGTTTTGTATTTATAGCTACCGTGAAACAATGAAGATAACATCTGAGAAGGCTCCAAGTGAAGCAGGAAGACACTGCAAAGGATGTGCCATTGTCATTATTAATAAAGCTTCTGTCTGACTGCAGCACAAAGTGAGAGATTGGTATCAGCTGTGTCCCTGGAGGGACAAGACAATGCAGAGCTGCAGTGGAAAGAAGAGCAACACACCCTTCTGAGACAATGTACGTGGAGGATGAAGCGTCTCCATGGTTCGTTCAGTTCCATTTGCACAAATGTCATGGCAAAAAATACCTTCACTATTCATGTATAAAAACCTTACACAACATGTCTGTAATTTTGTACGGATTCCCAGAACAGATCTTTTGGCCAAACTGTATTTATTCAGTGTCAGAAGAAATCCTTCTTTTCCTTTTACATTAACACCACACTTGCATTGTGACTTCATTACTGAGGGTAAAAATGCTCTTTCATGCAGAGCATGAACACTGGACAATAAATTCTGAGTAACTTGCAATCCCTTCAGAAAACATCTACAACTTTACTAAAGAATGTTCCTATAGGACAAAACAACAATAAATAAACCAAAAATATCAGGGCTGATGAGTATCTCTTCCTGATTTTCCAAAAATGGGAAGATTTAGTGAAACTAAACCGGATGACAAAACCATTACTATTTCAGAGAATAAACTGCAATCCAGCCCCAATATGTAGAAGCGGAAATTGTTATTGCTGTGAGTATACATTTTTTTACCCTTCATATAAACAAGCCTTAAAGAGGGACAGGATGTGAGCACACCCATCCTCTGGTGAGTACACTAAATCATCATGCAATTTTTTTGTTCTAGATCAATAAATCTCAAATTCTCTAGACAAATAAATACAATAGGGAGGCTAGGAACAAGCTCTTAGGAGTGGCAGTTTCTTAATCCAACACAGTACAGCCAAACCAGAAAGACTCACTGTTTGTTCAGTGGCTTCTTCAAGGTCACCCATGCTCTGTCTACTGTGTCAAAAGGAGAGATCTCTGGTCTTATTGTCACTAACTTGCACTCAGACTGCTAGTCTCATCCTTTCTATAGCGCATGTGTCTTGGAAAGGTTGGCACAGTTAGGAACAGAACCAAAGAACTAGTGCAGACAATCAGGGGTTAATTTAAGATAGGATTGTTAAGGAATAACTGCTCTGAATATGCAATAATAATGATTACAAACAAAAAAGGAACTAATCATTTGAGGTGTGTTTTGTCTATAAATACCAATCCAATAAAGTCATGTTTCAAACCTGATTTATCATACACTCTTCTATACAAGCCTCTCACAGCAGCCTATAATTGGCTGAAATATAAATATTTATACACAAATATATAGACACACGTATTGACTTGCAACAAAGGATTCAGTTCTTTAGCTTTGTCTTTGGCAATCTTTTGTTTGGCTGCATAGAAATAACGTTTGTTCTTTTGAGAGTCCATGCAAAAGATAAGATATGGTACAAAAACTGACAACACCGACACGGCAAAAAAGATTTGAAAGGTAATTAAAAGAAAAAGGAGCATATGGAAATACACTGTTTGTGCACACTATAATGTGTGTTACAGTGTACATCTTATTTGAGTTTTTCCATTGCAAGGTACCTTCTCTTCCCTTTTGACATACCTAACTTATAATTTACAGTAAATATGCTTATCAACATCTTACATGACATTCAAACAAGAATTACTATATTGAAATTCTTGATTAGCATGGCAGGGGTTGTCTCATATGACAGGATGCAGAAAATCCTAATATCTTGTCTTATTCTGCTCTCCTATTCCTTTAACTTGTCTCCTTGCCCTTTAACTACCAGTTATTATCATCAACCATCTTGCCTTCACTATGCTTCCAAAGTCCCCATTCCTGTGGTTCATCCTCCAAACTGCACGCCCAATTTTCCTGTGGCCAAATTCACTTCCCCCTCCTCTCTAGCATTGCTTCAAGCCATCCCCAGCTCCCTGCTCCCTACACACCATCACAGCCCAGTCAGTTCTTTAATCTTTTCTTTCCCAACTCTCAGCCTTTAATTGACCTTCCTATAGGAACTGTTGCCAGCGACCACTTCCCCTTCCCTCTCCTCCTCTGCCTCTTTTGCTGGTCAATCTGGGTGGGAGAGGAGGAGCAGGAGATGAAAACAGGAGACAGCCTGTCTCCCTGCCAGGTGGCCATGTGGAGGCACGGGGCTGTGCGGTGCCGGTGGTGGGGGCTGAAATCTGCTGAACACATGAAAAGCTGGGAACACTGGAGAAAGGAGGCGATCCAGAAGGGAGAGCAAATGTAGACATCATCAGCACACACCATTTGGGAAACTCATAGATGCTAAAAATTGAAAAGCAGGGGGAGGAAGCTGAGTTCCTGCTAAGTCATCTTGTGCAAAGTATTTGTCAATCACATATTCTAAATATGTGATCAATCACATGATTCTAAATCACTACCTGATGCAAACAGTAGCATTTTGTAGCTTTGCATTTAGTAAATGTAAATGTTTTGCATTTAGTTCTCCATACTCCAAGAGAACCCAGGCTCATGAAATAAGCATATACTTATAATAATATATATACATTGTGGTTAGCTCTTTACATTTCTATAAAGGTTTTTACCTACCTGTCACTGAGAATGACACTGTATCCTTTTCCTCTAACTGAAATACAACATGCCTAAGAGGATTGAGAGTCAGTTTTCAGGTTTATTTATTATTCTTTTTGATGAGAGGTGGTTTGAAATGAAATAACTTCTGACAAGCTTCTTCCTTGTCATTTGTTCTTATTTGGTGAGGGTGAGGGAGGTGGAGGGGGGTGAAATCTGCATGAGTAGATTTTGTTTAGACAGTAAAAACTCTTTCCCCAAATGAGAAAGAAGGATGTTGGAAATTAAGATTAGTCTCGCATGTGTGGACAGACCATACAGTTATCAAGAACTATTCCATATGCAGAAGCTACATATCAATGACCTAATTTGTTAACTGGCACCCAGTCAAACCTCGGAGCCACCCAAGGTAGAGAAAAAAATATAACCAGCTTGCTGATTCTTAGCCAATCTTGCTTTGTTCTTCCTTCATGCAGAGGAAAGGCCTTTCAAAAACACTTCATTTCTCTGTTACATTTATTCATATTCTTTTTTGGTATTCATTCAGTTGCATAGCAAAGAATTTTATGCTCAGCCACAGCAAACATGTATAGACAAGCTCAGCAGGACTTCTCATGTTGTGCTGTCAACACTGCACAATGCCAGCCCTTTTTAAAATATAAACTTTATGCAGAAAAGAGTTCAGACTTTTGGAGCAATTGATATCTAGTCATACCAACCGAATTGGAGACTTTACATTACATTATAAGGTTAAGGGGTTCAAGAAACACTATTTCTGGGGTTGGAGGTACCATGAATACAAATGTGTGACATACATTAATTTCTATCTGTGACCTACGAGTTTGATATCTTCTTATATATTTTATAACTTAGTAAAATACAGACACAAAAAATCATTCTCCTGTGTGAAATCCTGAAGGATATGATTTGCTGCGGAGCACCTTTGTCAAATAAAGGGTTTCTTTCTCAACATGCCCTAAATATTTCCTGAAATCAAGAAACTCAAAACCAAAACAATGGATAATTTGACCAAAGTGTAACTCTTTTGCATACAAAAATAGATCACTCCTCCCACTTACACTAAAGCTAGAGTTTTGCCATGACATTCAAAAGAGCTTTGGTGGATTGTTTGTGAATATAGGTCTACATGTTTGCTACTGAAGAGTATTTGCCTCTCCAAGATGTTCATCATAATATTTATGGTCCAGCATATGCTCATAAGTATCAGTATGAAAACTTTTTCTGCTATCAAAGGTACAAATTAATCCCTGGTTAACATCTAAATACAAAAATGAAAAGAACAAAGGAAGTCTGCATGTTAAATAACATAACACTTGAAAAGGTCAGTAGAAAATAAAAGGAATGGTAAACTGCACAAAAAAGCAGCTGAACCTCAGGCATAGTATGACCGTAAGAGACAGGTGAAGTCCTACAGCCATAGGGCACCAAAAATAAACAGATGTAGTTCAAAGACCGGCTTGAATGGACTGAGTAGCCTTATCCTCTCTGTAGTGGACAAATATTCCTTCCTCTCTGAAGTAAAATATGCACAATTTCAAACAAAGGAATTCTAAAATTCTGAATAACGTAATTTTCCTAAAGCATTGTACGGATGCTAATATCTGTGAATACCTTCCACTGTATATGCCAGAGCCATGAATGACTACACAAATAGGAAATTGCTGAGGACAGGGCTGAGGACATGTAGTGCTACCATGTGCACTTTTCCCTTCCCAAAAGAGCTGTGGAAACCATCCTGTCCATTAGATGGACTCAACATTAATATTCATGTTTCTCACATTAATATATAGTTTTCTTATGTCATTGCGTAACGTTCATTCCTTTTATTATAAGTTAACTGATTGCAACAGCTTACTAAGCCCTTTCCAGACCTTCACAAACCTCAATTATATCCGTCAAAGACTTTCAACTTTCTTTGGAAGGAAATAAAATCATAGGAAAGTTTGAGATGTATGATCTCCCTCAAGATCAAATTTGCTGGATTATAAACAATTGGATGCTGTAAAATTCCTACATCTTAAGTTGAAAACCTTAGTTATTGCATTTAATGTTTCTAATAGAAATCAGTATAAGACAAGGTATTGAAATATATTTTAAACTTTTTCTTCTGCACATACTTGTGCTGGCTAAGCCATGCTAGTGAAAAAAATCAATTTCACTGGTATACAGATGTGAAAAAGGTGTATGAGAAGGAACTTAACTCTGTTGTGTTTTTTGTGTTGAGTTCAGATCATAAATTTCAAACAATAACAAAAACAACACACAAAATAGCCCCATAAACCCAAGAAAAGGAAAGAAGAACAGAAAACACAAACCACGAGATGATAATTTGTATTATATAGTAGATCACAGACATTTGGAACTTCGGATGCGCCAGATGGAGGAAGTACAACAGGGCAGATGGGGGTTTGGACAGGCTAGATTTGATAAGGTGAAGTCACTGAAAAACAGAATTGTCCTGAGAAGCCTCATAATACCACATGCCAACCCAAACCCAATGGTTATGTCTATGCTGATAAATAAAACAGGGCCAGAGACCAAAGAAAAAGTGGGAATCTCTTTGGAGGTGGTCATAATTAGATCTGCAACAAATTAGACCCAGAACTCTGCCACATATTGACTCAGAAACTGTTGCTTGGAGAGATCCTCCCAGAGTCTGGGACTGAGCCAACAGTTAAGCAGTGCCTACAACAAAGTATCCAAAACTCTATTTCTCTTCCATCCCTTCTTTTATTTAGTATACTATGGCAATTTGTACCATCTACCTAAATATTGCTAATGGTGGGAAGTGGTTATCATATATCGTATTCTATCATATCATCCTTAGGATAGATACAATGGGGTCAAATGAAGGATTTCTTTGAGGTTTTAGAGCCTAGAAGACAGTGCTATGTTATAGACAGCTTCAGCTGGCATTTCTGTTGGGTACTGTTGATGCAGCAAATGTTGCAGTATGACTACGCACTTAAAGTCAAGATTTCCTGGAGCCTTCAAGCCAAGCCTGGTGCATGTCAGTTCCCTACTTCAACTGGATAAGAAGCACCACATTTGTCTACTTCAGTTTTGAAAAAGTTCCCCCAGCCATATTAGTATGATATTGGAGGACATTTGTAGAAGCATAATTAGATAGTCCCTCATTTCCTTCCTTCTCTCCTGCTTCTCTGATTGCCCATGCCAGCAAAGTAAAGAAAGTATTTTCACAATGATTTTAGATTGCAAACAGACAGGGCTAATTTCTGTAATGCTCTCCATATATAGTCCCTAACCCAAGACTTTCTTACTCAAGTTCAAGACCTTTTCATAACTAGGTCTTAATCCTTCATTGCTGGCTTGATGCCCTGGCGTAGGGATCTAGAAGTTCATGCAGGATGTCGACCTTTTGTTAGATGGAACAGTTTTCCTAAATTGAAGATTTAAAGTGGAGGTTCTGCCATGTCACTGAGATTCAGCTTGTGCAACCCAAAGGTACTAATTTTGAAACAATGCCACAGGAATAGCACCTTGTGCCAGATACTACATTTATTCAGGGTTACTTGAGCAGAAGTAATGAGAAGCACTAAAGCAAGGTTTACATAATGAAATGCAATATCAAACATTCTATGTACACTAGTGCGAAGAGTAGAGATTGAGTTGTTTTGAGCAAAACTTAGTCTGCTTCTTGAGAATGGAAAATTACTAGCAGATTGCAAATTTAATGTTATTTTGACCTAGTATAAATATGTTTGATTGTGGCTCATTTTGACAAAAAATATCTTCTAAAATGTTTGTTTTGGTTTTTTTTTGCAACTCTTACTCAGCCACCTGATCTAAGAGAGGCCTGTAAAATATACATAGCCATTTC
Organism: Catharus ustulatus; assembly: GCF_009819885.2. Taxonomy (NCBI): domain Eukaryota; kingdom Metazoa; phylum Chordata; class Aves; order Passeriformes; family Turdidae; genus Catharus; species Catharus ustulatus. Next base: position 74,759,017 of record NC_046222.1, on the reverse strand, counting down.
ATAAGATGAGGAAAAATATATGATGAAATAAAAATGCAAATCATCCACAGAGCAGAGCATCAACAGAAGTCAACAATACAAGATAGGAAAATTAAATAGCGCATTTAGAAAACTGTATTCTGATTAACAGCCTGTACAGCAAACAAGGCTGAACACCTTTGTCTCCTTAGGGAAACTGCTTTGCATGGAAATGGGCTCAGATCTCCCTTAAGCTAAGTGCTTTTAACCCACATCATGACTTCTGGTGAGGAATTCATGCCTGAAGGGAGTCACTGGCAGCAAATTCACATCAAAGAATCTGGAGGGGGAAAAGAAGAATTAAGACCCTTGGTACACACTTTGCATGGATGGCCCCATAACTCACCTATGTAAAGAGCTACACCAGGGACCCCAAACCTGCTTCCTATAAAGCTTGCAGCAAGCCTAATTAGCCTTGAACCAGGGAGAAGTTCCCTATATTTCTACAGTTCTCTGTGGCAGTAGTATGGCCATATGGAGAATATTACCTAAGCAAGATAATTTATATATGGATAGAAGAAGGATGGCAGTCAATGCAGAGAGGACTGGACCTGTTCCAGAGGGAGGCAGGCAGGTGCTCTTCCCTCTCACCTGATCATCTTCAGGGTTACAAAGCATTTGAGGTGTCTCAAGGCATGATATGGAGAAGGAACCTGCTGTCTCTGGAATAATAGTGCCTGGGGATTTTTCCTTACTTTTTCATTTACTGACCCAAGAAAACCTACTGTTTCTTCACAGGTGCATGGGGAAACCATGCTCATTGCAAGGAGGTAGGACAAAATTACCTTTAAAGGCCGCTTCCAACTCAAGCCATCCTATGATTCTGCAACTATGACATTGCATGGGGTGTTCTGTCCTCAAACCAAATTGCTGCACCTCTTCCACATGGCCGTGTTTCCTGTGCAGAAAAAAAAAAATATTTGAAATCAAAGTATTATGAAGAGTATTGCATGGATTATACACACATTGCTAAGGATCTTTATATTTTCCTTTACTTTGACTACCCATGGCTATACAAATCTCCCAGCATTTGGCATCAAAATCTGCCCAAAATAAGAGAAAGCTGTTACCAGCCTCCCAGATAGCTGCAACAGGAAGATCCATCTCCCATTGTGCTGCATCCTCAGGAAAATGCAGGTCTCGTTTTCCCCTACTTTTCCCCCTCTCATGTTTTCAGTCATACGTGGTAGCCAGGATCACCTCAGGCAAATAGTAGTTCATGGCAAACCAAGGTAGAAAACTGGGCAATGTCAGGAATCAGCTGATGGGCACAGCTAATGTAGAAGGGGTTGTAAAAGGCTGTGACATTGCAAACCAGCCTGAAGAACAGGAAGAAACAGCTACTCAAAACTATGTCCATGACCTTTCATGGACAAATCCAGTGGGGAATAGATGTATTCTATGAATGGTAAGGGAAATGCCAAATGAAGTGCAAATGGGAAAGACAGACTGAAACAGGGGCTGGAAAAAGACCAAGAGAAGAAATTACCAGGGGAAAGAAAAAAAAGAAAGAGCAACTTAGACCCCACATATAGAAGAGGAGAAAAGCAGAGCTTTGTGCCAAGGCAAAATCCTAAGAAAGCCCAAAGGAAAAGCAGATGGGAAATATGTGTGGAAACAGTGCTAACAACTGCAACAGGTGTGTTACTCTTTTGATATGAAGAAAAGAGTTCCAACCACATATGATCTCAACATAAGCACTGAAAGAGACCTGTTAGAAAGACAGACAGGATAAACAGCCGCAACCGATTAATTTGCATATAAGGAAAGTAGCTCAAAACATTACATAAGCAAAACATTATAGAGAGCCAGGATGAAAAGGACTGTCATAACAAAGGTGTTGCTAGATTTATTAAGTAATGCTCCAAAAATACTAATCATCATATTCACTAAACAAACAAATGGCACCAATAAAGTATATTGATATAACAGAAAAGAAACTGTTTCTCCAGACAGTATGGAAAAGAAAATTAATTGGAACTGTGCAGATAAGGAGCTTGCAGAAGGCTTCCCCATGTCAAGTATGAGTGAAGAAAGTAAAATGTTTGTGCAGAAAGCCAACCAAGGGAAGATCTGGTGGGGTAGGTTGGAGGGGTTTGAATGCACAGATCACTGGAATGCCTCCTGCTGCCACAGCCTGTTTGGATTGCACTGTTTGGATTACACTGTCTCCCCTTATGCAGACAGGTTGCCAGCCTCTTGGGCTCAGAAGTGGCAGGGCCTGTTAGGCAGGCTGCAAAGCTTCAGGAGAAGGAGGGAAAGGGAAAGCTTTTACTTAATTTGGATAATCCGGCTTGTACTTCCAACATACAAATTAGGTAAGAAACTAAAATTGTTCTGAAGCAAAAGATGAAGGATAACATGAATATAATGCCTGACTCAAATGTGTGGAGAAACAAGCAACAACTGGAAGGTGCTGTACTAAATAAAGGAGATTACGATCTGGAAAGACTAACTGAAACTTAGTGGGATAATTCCCTTGTGTTGAAAAGACAGGATGCAGTATGCATGGGAAAGGCAGAGTAGAGAAAATCAATAGGTGTAAAATATGTTATATAGTGCTTTCAAAGCACATATTTTACCATTTTGACGGTGACAACAATAAGTGGTAAAAATTTCAGGTAAGTATACAAAAAATTAAGAAAAAAATCCAAACAAACATCAAAAAACCCTATAGCAATAATTTAATGCATATCCCTTAGGCCAGGACTCTGGAACAGAGCCAGGGAAGGCACAAACCTCTGCTTGCACTTTAATTGATCAAGTCTCTAGATAGTGCATACAGATGCAAAGTTGTCAAACACATATAGTGAATTTCAAAAACTAAAGATGAAGAGTTGGGTCAAAATTTCAGCTGCTGGGATGTGGGGCACTGAAACTATGAAATCAGAGCACTTGAATCCAATACAGGAAGAAAATAATTCAGCGAGAAAAACGGTGTAAGAAAATCAACTCCACTTTCAGAAACATTTTAGAGAACATAAAATACTGAATATGGGATAAGAATAAATGCTTAAAACTTATTTTTAAAAAGAAAATTAAAAAATGAAAGAAACATTGGGGACTTTTGGGGAAACTGCATAAGAAAAGAAACTCGCGGGGTGGGGGGAAAGGAGTTATAAGGTAAAGCAATGGTCAGAATGTCTTCAAAAAGGCTATTCAGAGTTCAAGGTACATATACAGGAAGGAGTGGCAGGAAAGGAATCCAAGGACTCTTAAATCTGAATAGGCCAAAAAGGGAAAAGGAGAATAAAAGGACTTATATAGCTACCAAAGGGGAAAAATAAGTACAAAGATCAAAAGAAATTTACCAATGAAAGAAAAAGGAAAGAAAATTAAAGTGGAATAATAAAACAAAGTACCAACCTGAACTGTGTATCCTATTTAGTGTGAAAAGCATACTACAAGCAATTTAGAGCCAAATTCATCATAATTTAGCCCTCCGTAATCATCCTCAGTTGTTTGGATTAGGTCCAGAAAAGGACCACGTTGAGACCCATAATGTACTTTTCAAGTATTGAAGAGTAATCAGGAGACCTATCTTTGGCACAGAATGTAGGAAATTTAGGGTGTGGCTCACAGGTTCTGTCTTGGGCAATAAAGGCACCAATATCTCTGAGGCAGTCCCTCTAGGTTTTTCAAGACAGACAAAGAAAAACAGGAAATTACCTGTCCTGATTTTAGCTGGCACAGAGGTTTTGTTTTGCTGGGTTTTTTTACACAGTAGCTGGTACAGGGCTGTGTTTAGGATTTGTGCTGTAAATAATGTTAGTAATAGAGACATGTTTTCATCATTGCTGAACAGGACTTACACAGACTCAGGACCTGTTCTGCTACTAACATCGCCTCAGCAGCATGTAGTCTGGGAGCACACAAGCAGTTTTCAGAGGACATAGCCAGGACAGCTGACTCCAGATGATCACAGGGATATCACAGGGATCTATCTCCCTGAGCACAAGGATATCCCATAGCATATGCTGTCATGCTTAGCATAAAAATCTAGGGTAAGGAGAAAGAAAAAGAGGATGTTCAGAGTGATGGCTTTTGTCTTCCCAATTGTGCTAGTTTTGGCTGGAGCAGAGTTAATTTTCTCCACAATGGCTGTATGGGGCTATGCTTTGAATTTGTGCTGAACGCAGGGTTGATAATACAGAAATGTTTTTGTTCTTGTTGAGTGGGGCTTACACAGAGCCAAAGCCTTTTCCTGCTTGTCCTACTGCCATACTGGTGAGGGAGTTGGGGATGCATGGGAGGCTGGGAGGAGACACAGCTGGGACAGGTGACCCCAGCTGATCAAAGGGATATTCCACACCATATGGCATCATGCTCAGTATATAAAGTGAGGAGGTAAGAAGAAGGAAGGGGGATGTTTGGAGTGATGGTGTTTGCCTTCCCAAGTCACTGTTGTGTGTGATGGGACCCTGTTCTCCTGGAGAAGACTGAACACCTGTCCATGGGAGCCAGTGAATGAATTCCTTGTTTTGCTTTGCTTGCATGCATGGCTTTTGTTTCACCTGTTAAACTGTCTTTATCTCAATAAACAAGTTTTCTACCTTTTATCCTTCTGATTCTCTTGCTGACCCAGTGGTGGGTGAGTGACAGAGCAGCTGCCTGGTAATCGGTTTCTGGCTGTGGTTAAACCACAAACCCAAATCACTGTTACACATGACGGGGTCCTGTTTTCTTGGAGATGGTTGAACACCTGCCTGCCCATGGGAAGTGATGAATGAATTCTTTGTTTTGTATTGCTTATGTGTGCAACTTACGCTTTTCCTATCTAACTGTATTTATCTCAGCACATGAGTTTTCCCTTTTACCCTTCCAATTCTAAACCCCATCCCACTGGAATGCTGTATGAGTGAGCTGCTCTGTGAGGCTTAGACGCCAGCCAGGGTTAAACCACGACATAAACTCTGCAAATAGTGATGGCTTCTGGAATAACGAGACACATCATATCCAGAGACACCTACAGTAGTTTCACGAATACAAGCCGCACGGATTATAAGCCGCACCCCCGGTGCCTCGACAATGTTGCTGTCTTTGTCAATAGATAAGCCGCACCCCGAATATTAGCCGCACTTTCGTTCGTCGCGAGAATCCGTGCGCAGCTTTCACAAATTGGCCAATTAGTAAGAGGATCGCGGCATAGCGGGCTTTACTGGCTCGGGGCGGGGCCAGGCAGGCTCGGCCCGCTCATGGTTGCCGACGGGGCCGGGTGGCCCAGCTCAGCGCCACGGCTCGGCGGGGCTGGCCGGGTGGTGCTGCCGCCACCGCCGGGCTCGCTGGCCCCCCTCTCCCGTCAGCACCGCCCCGCTGCCGCGTTCGCTCGCCCGGCTGGCAGGGCTGCCGCCGCCGGGCTCGCCGTCCGCCCCGCTGCCGCTTTCGCTCGCCCCGCGCCGCGCCTCGCGAGCGCCGCGCCCGCCCCGCGGCGCTTTCGCGGCTCGCGGCTCGCGGCTCGCGGCTCGCGGCTCGCGGCTCGCGGCGGCGCTTTCGCGGCTCGCGGTTCGCGGCTCGCGGTTCGCGGCTCGCGGCTCGCGGCTCGCGGTTCGCGGCTCGCGGCGGCGCTTTCGCGGCTCGCGGCTCGCGGCTCGCGGCTCGCGGCTCGCGGTTCGCGGCTCGCGGCTCGCGGCTCGCGGTTCGCGGCTCGCGGTTCGCGGTTCGCGGCTCGCGGCTCGCGGTTCGCGGCTCGCGGCTCGCGGCGGCGCTTTCGCGGCTCGCGGTTCGCGGCTCGCGGTTCGCGGCTCGCGGCTCGCGGTTCGCGGCTCGCGGCTCGCGGCTCGCGGCTCGCGGCTCGCGGCTCGCGGCTCGCGGCGGCGCTTTCGCGGCTCGCGGTTCGCGGCTCGCGGTTCGCGGCTCGCGGCTCGCGGTTCGCGGCTCGCGGCGGCGCTTTCGCGGCTCGCGGCTCGCGGCTCGCGGCTCGCGGCTCGCGGTTCGCGGCTCGCGGTTCGCGGCTCGCGGTTCGCGGCTCGCGGTTCGCGGCTCGCGGCTCGCGGTTCGCGGCTCGCGGTTCGCGGCTCGCGGCTCGCGGCGGCGCTTTCGCGGCTCGCGGTTCGCGGCTCGCGGTTCGCGGCTCGCGGCTCGCGGCTCGCGGCTCGCGGCTCGCGGTTCGCGGCTCGCGGCTCGCGGTTCGCGGCTCGCGGCGGCGCTTTCGCGAGCGCCGCTTTCGCTCGCCCCGCCGGCAGGGCTGCCGCCGCCGCCACCAGGCTCGCCGGCCGCCCCCTCCCGTCTGCACCGCCGCCGCGTTTCCTCGCCCTGGCCGGCACTGCAGGCCCCCGCACCGCCGGGCTCCCCCACGCTGCTGGCCCCGATTATGCTGGGCTTCCCCCGCTGCCAGGCAGCCCCACCCGCCGGCCTTCCTGCTTCTGCCATGCTCCCCTGCACTGCTAGCCCCAGTTCTCCCGGGCTCCCCCGCCCTGCTGGCTCAGGCTCTGCCGCCCGCCCCCGACACTGCTGGCCCCGCCTCTGCCAGGCTTTCCCACCTCTGCCGGGGCCGGCCGGGCTCCAGCTTGGCTTGGGGCTGCCGCGGGCTCTCACTTCCGTGTTGGCAGCTTTTAGAATTTTGTTAATAGATTAGCCGCCCCGGAATATTAGCCGCACTTCCGGGTTTCCACCAAAATTTTGGTCAAATTGGTGCGGCTTGTATTCGTGAAATTACTGTACTTTTCTCCTGGGGGTATAAAATCAGCCTAATTTAGACTTAGAGATCTAACTTGTGCATACTTCAAGTGAGACAATATAACAGAATCTATAAGGAATTAATTAATGTACGTGTGTAATACGTGAAGTTGATTGCAAAATAAAAGAAAATTCAAAAATTCAGATGACAATATTTTTGGGTCTGTTTTTTGTGATTGGTAAAAGAATCATATCCTCTCTATGATAAGAGTATTCGTATTAGGTGCACCCTTTTGGTCTGATATTCTAACTTTTGCCAAATTCTACTCTAATCTTACTCTTACAAAGCTCCATGATAAGCATTGAATGTAAGACTTCCTCACACTGAAAAATACAAGCATACTTTAATACATGCAAGTGGAAGATCATACCCTTGTTGATGCCAAAATTCTCATGAACTTCACTATGACTAAGATTTCACCAGAAAAGTGTATAGAATAATGTAGGCTTCTTTTAGAAAACAAAGATGAATATTAGGTCCACTATTAGGAAAACATATAATACTGAGTTTTAATACCCTCTGAAATATAAGTGAAATAAATATCTTACTAGAAATGCCTATTGTTGACTGGTTAAGACAACAGAAAAAATAGAAAGTTTGGTAGACAAAGTTAATATTGACAAAGTAAGAAAATAAAAGATCTAGGAAATATTGTTGTTGTCCAATCTCTTCAATCAGAGGGGATGAAATGGGAAAATAAAATCCTAATTGCTGTCAGAAGTTTTAGACTGTATGTGCCACAGTGATGTGAGCTATCAAAAGAGTGCATTTTGAGACGTACTGTAGAGAAGGAAGAAAATAAATGATTAATACCTTTCATGGCACCACTGTGGGAACACGAGGAAGCCATCAATATAAATGAAAACGTGTTGCAGTTTTACTGGAAGATGTAACCACTGCCAACACACTGTCACTACAGTGGGCCCTGTCATCTCCAAAATGGACCAAACCTACTGGCTAGAAGCTGCAGGAAGAAATGTGCAGGAGATCTGTGTCTCAGGTTGGTTGAGGCTGTATCACATATGTGTGTGTGTGCCATGCTTTTTTCTGATGCCACACCAAACCACTTTGTCTTTACAGCAATCATACTCTTCTAATGGAAAGGAGAGCATAATCCATTTACCAGCAGATCTGACAGAAAAATTGGCATCACTGAATTTTTGGAAACCCAGTCTAAAATTAAAACATTTAATTTCATGCAGTCTGCTCAATTTGAAATGAACTTACAAGAACACTGCATTACTCAGTACAATAACTGTTAAAAAATCTAAGTTTTATAAAACTGTTTTTTAAGGAAAATACTATTTCTTTAGATAATTTATAATATAAACCATATAGTATTCACCTCGCAATTCAGGTAACACCTGCATGATGAGCATTGTTCACTAGTAACCAGTAATCTAAAATTACCCATTTCACTATGGACTCAGAAAAAGGATGAAAGTCCACTTCTATGTACCTATGTTTACAAAATGCTGCTGTGGTAATTATTTATTTCACTAGCAATGTGAGCCCATGAAAAACATAAAGAAAAATTAAAATTAATGACCATTATGATAAAATAGATACTTTTCTATCTGTGTTTTCCATTACACATAGAACGCTCACTTCTTTCCTAATACAAATAAAATGCTCTTTTATTTCTTTGCTGTTTATTTTTGTAGTTACAGCAACTCTAAAAGGATATTTAAGGCAGTAACTATCTCAGTGTTACAGCACTGTGGGTGAGAGGAAAGACCACTTAAAAAATGGGAAAGAAAAACGCTTCCCACTCATGAATATATTCTGAATTTCTTTACAGTCAGGTAAGACTTTTACCCCTACAGCTGTGACACCTACAGCTGCCACTGAAGTCAGCAAGAGAGAGAAAAAACTTAAGGACAAGAATGTCGGAACTACAAACATTTGAAAACAATTAATAACCAGCAGTATGAAATAACACCCAGGAAATGTCAAGCAAGAAGAAAATCAAATAACATAATCTATGCTTCATATTATATGTGTCAGAGGCCCCAGAGTGATAAAGATGTATGTAATCATATGATTACAAGTTGTAGTGTAAAGGGAGTGTTAAGGTTGTCAAGAGAATAAAGTTCCCTTACTTTAGCAGGCTTAATTTTTGCTCCTAGCAAATTTCACTGCTGGGGCTCTTTTGCTGGGTTTTTTTGGCTTGGGTATTTTTGGTTGGGTTTGTAGGGGAAGAAGGGGCTAGAGGGGGTTTTTTTTCTTCTTTTGTTTGTTTTGGGGTTTTTTTGATTTTAAGTGCAGATTTTTGGACCAGTGTAACTGTTCTTCTTGGAGGTCTGCAGCTCATGACTTCACTGGCAGTGACCCTGCAGAACAATAAACTCTGCAGTGAAGCTATTCCTGGAGACGAGGGGACAGGATGTTCTCATGTAGGCAGTATGCAATTATGCATTGTTATCTGGTGACAGCTGATCCAGCAGCCAGCACGCTGCAACACAAGCCAATGTTGTTCCTCGTACAGAAATGATAAACCTCCCTGCAGAACAGAGGTTAAATCTAGCAAAAGTATCCAAAGGAATAATCAGTTTCTCCATTTGCAGGTGTAAAGAAGAGGTTTATGACCACAGTTGCATTATTATTCCCTCTAATATTACCCTATATTATATTAGTTGGTCCAGTATGTATCTCTGGTATTGAACTAAACTTAAATAAATACTTTTTGTCTTTTCTGTCTTATACATACATATTGTATACATACAGCAATCCAATGTGTTTATATGAAATGCCAGTTTGTCATCAGTGCTCTCCCAATCCAAGGCTACAAAGAAATTTAGAGAAAGGAGTTGAATCACAATGATTTACACCTGACCTAATAAAAAGTTCTGTGATGAAGCTATCACAGTATTTAAAGATATCTACCTCCAAATTAGTCATCCTGGTTTCTTTTATAGCTGCTAGAGTGCACTTATATGATGTCTCTCATCTTAACCTGTAGCAGCCACCTGAAATACTCTAAAAATGCCTGCTTCTGTCCAACAATCATATACCATTAACAATAACCATAAGTTTCTGAAGACAAATTCCACATTTCCAGTGTAGCTACATATAAGGTTAAGTGTCTGGGAGATTATTTATGCTATTGAAATTGGAGAAAAAAGGGAAAAAAACCAGGAAGATAGAAAAATTCTTTGCAGTATGCAGAATTTTAAACATTCATTTTACCCATTAGCCTGTCTCTGATTCCTTCATCCTTATTAACTTCGGTACGTTCTTGGAAAGGAGGAAGTGCTGTCACAGTCTATCTGCCTTAGCACAGCAATGATTTCCTTCTTATGTGTGCAAGCATTTGAATCTCGTATTTGGGCATACCACTGTGTAAATCCAGTACTTGGATAAATGTTTGTACAAGGGCTCTCATAGATGTAGCTAGGGGGGCAGTTTCCAGCAGGATTGGAGTCATCCTTCGTCCATTCTACCCATGATAAACCCGTTATTCTTTTCCAGCATGCACAACCAATGCATATTATGTGAGCTGTTCAGACTCCCAACACTGATTCACCTTCATGCTACACAATTTCCTGACTACTGTGGGATGGGTTATATCTCAGATGTTATCTCAGGGAAAATAATTCCTATCTGATGTTGTAGTTGTCCTGAGGACTAGAACTGACCTATGGTAATCCCTTACGATACCCCTTAGGTAATCAGTTGGACGGTTTTGTTCCATGAATCAGGTGCTACTAATGAGCACACAAAAATAATACTAAATTAAGTAACATAATAAAATAATGTATTGTCCATAAAATCCATTACCCTCTGGGCTCAATGAATGCAAAATATTTTATTTGAGGTTATGCTTGAACAGCTACAGTAAACTGCAGAATGACTCCAAAATTCAGTCACCAGTAGAGGAAAATTTGTCTTCTGAGTGTGCATATATAAAGGTAATTTTTTTTGGTTTAGTATAATTTTGTGAGATGTAATACCAGCTGACTTTTGAAACCAGTGTATGATGCCGTTTCCTCCAAAATTTGGCACAAACCTTTAAGACAGACTGATATATGATCAAGCAGAATAGTGTCTGTGGTAGTTGTACTACTTATCAGGCTGCTAAACAAAATTATGGGAATAATAATTTTGGGAGTTATGTTTGCAATTTAGTCAACTAAATGAGATTACCATATGCAATGGGCTTACCCTGGTTGGATGCCAGGCACCCACCAAAGCTTCTCTATCACTCCCCTCCCCAGCTGAACAGGGAGAGAAAATATAATCATGGATCATAGTGTTAAAGATAGACAGAAAAGGGGAAGGAGTTTTTTCCTTTAAACCTATGGTTACTAAAGTAAATTGTGTATTTTGGTCTATTATTTGGCTTAAATTTTATACCACCCCAGTTCTGATTTCTTCATCAGCCTGCATCCTCCCAATTAAATGGAAGTTCATATTATGAGGTGGTGTTGCTTTAGGTTATACAATTTACCAGCCCGAAGCTGAGTTCAGACTGCACTTTTTTTCATTTTAGTATTCTTTGTTTAACTGCTTAACTTCAAAAAAAGGTCTTTCACCCATGTTCTCTTCACTTGGCTTCCTCTGCTTAACTGATGTGCAGTTCTTCCTTCTTCCTTCAGTCCTTCTAGATCCTAGCTGATCTCCTGAGCAGACAGAAATGGGGAAGCTGCCAGAGCAATACCAGGGCTTATTCCGCATGAGCTACTGGAGCAGCATTTTGAAGAATCCCAGCACTATATGCTTGTCTATTGAAAATACCTCCTTTTAAGTGCAAAATCTCATTTATTTTCATTTATTCAGCAATAATCTTTGGGAAGGGGAAGGAGTATTTTTGTGAGAATTGTGTATATAAGTTTAAATATCTTATTTCACTGTAGAACAGGAAAAACACATCATGCTGTAGTTACTTATCAGAAGCTGTTACAGAAGAGAAAGGAAAGAGAAAGAGAAAGAGAAAGAGAAAGAGAAAGAGAAAGAGAAAGAGAAAGAGAAAGAGAAAGAGAAAGAGAAAGAGAAAGAGAAAGAGAAAGAGAAAGAGAGAAAGAGAGAGTATAGATTTGTGGAGAGTGCTGAAATTTGTTAGGCCCTTCAGATCTAAGGAAAGAGAAGCCTTAGGGAAACCTAGATATGCATATATTTCTTTAATTGGTTTCAAGTGTGTTTTCTTTGAAGTGTCTCTGTACTAGGTAAAGATTCTGTTTCAGAAAATTTGTTTGGTCATAGTGTCAACCACTGTCATGGATTTTGGAGAGAGAAGAGTAAGTCAAACCTTCAAAATTAATTATAGTATTCTGGGACTGTAGCTAAGAACACTGCTTGAAGCTGAGAGTGTCCCAAATTTCTCCAAGAGTTATTTGATCTGTACTGTACGTGTACATTGATATTTTGTCCTTAGCCAACACTGAGGTTGGCTTCAGCCATGCCTGTCTGCATAAGATGTGCTTTCCCCATCTGCACTACACCAAAGCCTCTATATTATACCAAAGTAACACCTACTGCAATTTTTTTTTTTCTGAAGCTGTTAAGGATGTCCCCTCTGACAATATGGCTCTTCCAGCTATATCCTTGTTTGCAGGAAGCAATGTGGATAAAAAAGAGGCAGAAAATAGGAACAATGCACTGCAGTTGGGAAGCATCTTCATCACTTCCCTCCAGCAAGGACAGCAAAGAAGAATCACTGAGGCAGTGTCTGCACATCTCTCTCACTTCTGCTCCACTCTTCAAGGGACCTTTGCACTTCTTCCTCAAGTGGTACCTGCGATGGTTCAGTCATTCAAACAAAGTTCATGCACTGCTTCTTAGCTAAAGTTAAAAAAAAAAAAAACATATTTCTTGTTCGCTTACACCAATGTTTCCACAGCAAACAAAAGCATACCCAGATAAGAGAAGTAAAATATAAAATAATAGTGTATTGGCATTATTTCTTGTCAGAATCATAAAAAGTATTGCATAAAAAACTAGTTGGAAAATAATTTCTTCTTCAATTTGACAGTTAAAATCAGATAAATATAATTTCACAAATGAGAGATTTTAAAAATCACAACAGTTAAAAAAATTATGTGTAATAAATTGCAGCTCACTAAATCAATGCAAATGGTCATTTACTAAATGAAAATATTGCCATGTATTGCTATTTGTTAAAGGAAAAGCAAAACCTTTCTTAATATTCATGGAATCATTACATAAAGAGGTTACCTATATTAATAACATAAGAGCCTCCAAAACAGCTAGAATGAAAACCAAAATTCATAGAATAGCAACAGACAGCCTAGGTATGATTCTCATGGGAAAGAAATAAAAACAACCTGAAAAAAATAATAATATAGTGCTATTGCTCTGTTCTCTATCAATGATAACCTAAATATGTCTTTTTCCCTGCCTGTCTGTAGCTTATGTAACAAGAAGCAGTGTATCAGGCTAGACATAAATGCAGAATCATGCAGCCTATCTATACTTTCTGTTTCTTTCTCAAACCCTTGTTTCTGAAAACCAGAATGAGGGGATAAAACTCCTAAACGGCTTATTATTTATTGCACCTAACAAAAGCAGTGCCACTAAATGTATGAGATTTTTTGTGCTGAAATAGCATCAGCACCTTGTGTGCTAATCCATCTAGGAGAGGAAGGACTGGGTGCCCTGATGCCAGCAGAGGGAGCATAGAGCATTGCTTTTTGTGGGCTTCAAACCTGCAAGGGGAGCTTTGTCCTTTCCTGTTCCATTTTTTCCCTCAATTAAATGTTTTTAAAATTTAATGATCACATATTCCATGCTAAAAGCACCTTTTTATGAATCACAAATACATCTGTGAGGTAACACAGATACTTTCTGGAACACCAAGGAATACACAGGTAGGGAATTTCACCAAGATGAGACGTAAGATCCCCAGGGCATAGTGGCTCAATTGTATAATAAAAATGTATCTTCAAATCAGCCGCACTCAGCCGCACAACACGTGCTCAGGCACAGCAGGCACTGCACAGAGGGGAGATGCTGCTCTGCAGAGGGCATGTTTGTGCACATCTGCATGTCCAACACACCTGTGCCCAACCGGCTAGGGAAGGGGTGCGACCTGGGCGTTGGGAGAAGTAATTAGCTAATGAGCCTTATCTTCCTGTCGTTACTCAGGTAAAACTTCCATGTGTCTGAAGCCAAGTAACTGCACAACTTCTGAGGATGAAACACGTGATGTCTGCGCCTCTTGCACAGCTGACAACAGCAGGGCCTGCTCACCCCCTGACTCCAGACGGAGGAAAAACGTGTGTTAAGCCCTTCCACGCATTAGAAGATCCATACAAAGGACTCCAAAAAACTTAAAGACAGAGTTAATTAAGGCCTTTTCTTTTCCTCATGATTCTCATTATTGGATTCTCACAAAATTGGATCCCACTTTACCGTGCCTTCAAAGGAACTCTTGTTAAAGCAAACAGCAGCATCTCACAGGTTTTATTCCCAAGTGAAAAAGCTCATTGCAAAATGCAGCAGACAGACATATCCCTTGGCTCCCTGACTCTGCCTAAAACAGTCTGGAACCATAAAGTTTCCAGAAGTAGATTTTCATAAGTTGAAGCCTAAGGTTGTAGAGGATCTTCTCATGCACAGTTACAATTGCATATGTATGGCTGCCTTTTGTACATACAAATGGAGACTGTACGCTAGTGCATGTCTCAAAGGAATCTAGACAGTTATACAAAAACACACGAGTCTCCGTTTTTATTTTATGAGGTGAATTAAGTGAAGGGGGAAGAAGAAGGTGATGGGAAAAAGATGAAATTCAGACCTCATCAAAGTCAAGGGTAGTTTTCCTATAGACTTCAAAAGATTCAAAACTTCATCTGTTACATTTATGTCCTACTGAACCTAGAGATATGCTCAGAAACAGGTTTCAACCTCAATTCATTTGGCAGCCCAACTTCTTCCTGGTTGAATGGTGGAAGCACTGACAAGAATCTCAAAAGAAAATTTTACTGTGATCTAAATCAGTAGCTCCCAATTTTTTCTGTCTGTCTGGGGAAATACCTCCTTTTAAGAGCCACTAAGAGCCTTCTACCCCAGCACTTACAACTCATAGCCCAGGCTAGAGTGTTTATGGAGTTCTCCATTGGGCTGGCATGCAAACTAGCACCATGTTTCCCAGAAACAGTGAATTTGCTATGTAATTCATTCCCAAGCTGCTCCTGCAGCTACTCCTGGGAGTAGGCTACAAGCTGGACAAACTGAGTTTTCAGGTTGTATTCAGCCTATACCTTGCAGAATGGGTGTTTTTCCTCCAATTTCACACTGTTTACACTGATCTGACTAAGGACCTTTAACTGCCTTTCAACAGGGACTTACATCTTTCTTTTGAGGAGTGGGGGGGAAATGTGGAAAATGTTTCCCTCCATTGCCAAATTTAACCTTAGTCTATGCAAGTCCAACATTGTTTACACTTGCTGGACTTACAAACTGAGTAAAATCCTGACCACACTAAACTTGATGGCAAAACTCCCTTTGACTTTATTAGAGTCTAGATTTCACAACAAGTGTTAAGGGAGTGTGACTGCAAGACTGAGGCAAAGGCAAAGTAAAAGCAAGAACAGTTTCCTCACTGCAATCCAGAGAAAATGCATGGTTCTCCAGGGCAATAAGCCAAGCAATAAAAACTATATGTAAATATATGAATAAATTAAATGGATGCCCTCTTCAGACAGTTACTAGTTCTTGGCACTTTTTTCCCCATCTTGTCATCTACAGACATCTGCCCAGCTGCACTTTCTTCACACTTGACTGCCCAGTTAAGCTTCTCTGTCAGCCTTGCTGTCACTCCTCTTTCAGCACATGATGTCAGCTTTCCTGCCATCTTGATGTCACTTTTTCATAGGGCAGGATTCACAGCCTTAGCTCACAACCTGTTTGTACATCGGAAGAAAAATATTTGTCATACTTGCTTCTCATCCCCCATTAAAAATGAGCTTAGCTAAGTAGGAAAAGCCTGTCAGGAAACTACTGACATTGAGTTTCTCTCTTCCAGCAGTGCTCCAAAACACTGGATTCTTAATTCTGCCTACCCAAAGAGATGAGAAGAATTGAGAAGTGAAGCATTCAGCTCTGCTAGGGAATAAGCATACATATTCACATATTCTGTAATGGTTTTTCAAGTGCTCTTTTACATGTAGGTCAGTGAACAGCAGAGGTTTTGGTCTTAATTATTGTTTGGTTGTGGGATTCTTTTTCTCCACCGATCTAATGGTGGTTAAGTAATCATTTTGCACTGCTAGGCAAAGGCAATAGCAAACTTGTTAACTGGGTATTTTTATACTTCTCCCCAGCACAAGAGACACACCTTAAAGCCCCCAAGGTGGCAGGTTCTAAAATGCCATTCATTTTAACAGCAAAATATTGCTGTATTCACTGTGTCAGCAGACTTTGGGTTAGTTGGTATAATGTGACATATGAGAATGTGTAATTCTTGGTCACAGTAAAGGGAAGTAAGAAAACAGGTTTTTACAGCAAAAGCTTTCCCTCATGGGTTCCCTTTGCAGGACATGGATAACCTCTGACTTCCATATGGTGCTGAATTCTCAGAGGATGAAAGTGAGCAATGGTAAATCACCCCAGATGAGTATCTCCTCCTCAACATAATAAGTAGTTTATGTATCCGGCTGCAAAAGTGTTCTAGGAAGTTGCCAAACAGGAAGGAGATCCTTGCCTGGAGTAATTTGCAAGCTAAAGGCTGGATCCTACCAAAGCATCTGGTCTGAGGTTTTGAACAGCTTTTACTCCCATAAGATTTCAAAAGATATTTAGGAAGGCCATGTCTTACAGCATGCTGTAAGGTTTGGCTAAAATTGCCTGTAAACTAGTCTCAGGCACTTAGCAAGTCTATGTTACCTTAGCCTTTAAACTACGGCAGAAATGTGCTGTGGATAGATGAACTGAAACTACACCCACAAGGAAATGAAATTATATTAACAGACATACAAACATATAATATTGCAATTGAAAGACAGACAGTAACAATACTAAAAAAAAATTGAAAATATGCAAATCTTCCTTCCCATGGGCTGACCTACCAGTGCAATGTTGTTAAATTGATGGGTTAATGTCATAGAGTGAACTGTGCATATCACAGACTTAAACCTGCTACCACACACCTCCTTTCTCACGGCCATTTTTTTCAGTTAAATACCCTCTGTCCACCCTCAAGCCAACAGTGATATTCTTTATATTTTGTTAATAGGTGTAATGATAAAGAAATAAGAACATATATCCTACGCTATTTTTGCCTTGATTTTCACAGACCTCAAACCTCCACAAAAGTTTGATTTTCTCCTTACTTCATCCTCTGACTTTTCTTTCTTTCTTTTTTTAAAGAGTTACATTTCTGGCTAGAATACAATGCTTTAGTCACAGTGTGCAGACATTGCAGAACATTGCAAAGAATATTTGACCCCTGCTTTTCATTTCCTAAGTGCATCATCAGTTCCAAGCACTGAATATATTGGCAGAATTGGGCATTGCTAAACGGCAACACTAAGTCTAACAGATCTGGATTTTAGTTAGTTAGCATGCACTAACTACCTCATGTGATGGCAGGAAATGACAGCTCCAAGGCTGAAATCAGATCCAGGCAGGTGGGCTCCTAAAGGGGGTTGGTGCTAACACAAATGTTGGCCTGTGTGGATCCAGCTGCAGCAACAGAGCCTGAGGTTGCAAAGGCCTTAGGAGAAAAACATGCAGTTGTATTTAAAATGTAATGCATACAACAGATTACTATGCACACACATCATATATGATGTATCTATCATGCGTGGTGATGCATCAATTGGTTAAGGGCACTAAGTAAAGTACAGAGGTAGAGACTTGCCTATGGTGAGAATTACAACAGTACTTCTCAGGTGCAGGGTTTTTGTTCCCTAAATAAAGTGATGGGCTAAGTCCATTACATCTTTTTGGACTCCAGGATACAGAGTTCCTGTGAAAGAGAAGAATCAGAGTGAACAGCTTTCCTTTGCAAACCACGCAGATCACTTCCCTTGCTGTATGGAAGACAACGGATGAGTTACTCCAGTCATTGAAGCAGATGCAGAAACCAGGGGAAATGAGGAGATAAAAAGTCAATGCCCAAGGATTGGCTAATAGAGAAAGAAGTGTTGTAATTGCGAAATCACTCAAACTGCTTTGCCAAACTTTGACATGCTTGATTTCCTGTGCTTAAATAATTTTAGGCTTTTTTTAAAAAAAGGGGGGGATGGGCGGGGAGAGAGGGAGGGGAAGTGCAGAAAAATAACCAGCTGTTCCTTGTATAGTGCAGGAAACACGTATGATTTATTGCTTTAAGGTTATTTTTGAAGGGGCTGCTTGTGGCAGCCGGAGTGCCGGAGAAGTCACTGAGGCCTGTCCACTTGAAGGGCTCAAACTGTTTCCTGAACAGCCCTTCTTCACTCGTCACCTCCGACAGCTCCCATTGACAACGTGTGACTGGGGCCCCGGAGTGTTTTAAAGCCGCGGGGGGCCGGGCCGGACAATGGGGCTGTCAATTACCTTTTCCCCCGCCGTGAAAGGGGCCGGAGAACAATGTGCGGGCGGCGGGGGGGCTGTGCCGCCGCTCCGAGCCCGCCGCCCCCGCCGCCACAAGGTGCCGGAGGTGCCGCCCGGCCAGCCCCGAGCTGCCCCCGGCGCTGGAGGCAGCCTGCCCCGCATCCCCATCGCCATCCCCATCGCAGATCCCCATCCCCGTCGCCGCTCTCCAGCCCCATGCCATCTCCATCGCTATCGCCATCGCTATCCCCATCCCCATCGCCGCTCCCCCTTCCCATCCCCTTCCTCATTCTCATCCCCAGCCTCATCTCCATCCTCATCCCCCTCTCCATCGCCCTCCCCATCCCCTTCCTCATCCTCATGCCCATCCCCATCCCCATTCCCATCCCCATCCCCATCTCCATCCCCATCCCCATCCCCATCGCCGCTCCCCATCCCGCGCCCGAGGGGGAACGCCCAGGCTGCGCTACCTAGATTGTGCCTTTAAAAACTTCCTGTGTGCCTTGATGGCTTGCTGAGAGGACTGTCCATCATACAGGCGCTTTGTCTGGCAGTCACTGCCATTTGAATTTGACTGACTGAGGAAGCCCGAGTTATTTGTAAAGAACAACAAGGCTTTTCATTCATAATTTCAGTGGGGGGACAGGGTGCTAATGACTGAGCTTGAATAACCAGGGAATGCGGTATTCAAGGCAGGAAGAAGCCCAACTGGCTGCCAAATGAGAGGAAGGGAGGGGAGGGGGATGTAGGTGAAAGTGCTTGTGTGAAAAGGCAAACAATGAAATCGGGATCACACGCATGTATACAAATACAAATCAGGTTCTCAAAAGGTGAGACAGGCAAAGACAGAAGCAGGAAGGAGAGTGGAGGAAATTCACGTTTCTATTTCATTGACTTGCCTTCAGAATCAGCTTCTGCAATGCTAAATCCTAGAGGGTCTCAGCAAAAGGCAGCTCTCTTCCCTCCTGCCGCCCTCTCACCACAGAGAAAATGCTTTCCCTCTCCTAGTCCTTTTTACTGCCGAAAAAATCCTTGTTTTTTAAGTTGGGCTGAATGAAAATTTTGCCTTTGCAGCTTAAGCTCCAGCTTCGACCAAACTTGGAAGTACTACTAGCCTGGGCTGTGGCCCAGCATCTACCATTTGTACATATAATTTTACATATTGACCATCTAATTTAGACATATATTTACATATATTCTCTAAGTCTGCAAAGACTTTGTCTTCACAGAAGTCAGACTTTACCTGATGCAAAAGCTATTCAACCAAATAAAGGTTGTTGCCTTTATTTCTATTGTCTACATTGGAATTTTGAATAAGGCACTAACAGAAATTTCCTTAGCTAAAATGGATTTTATGGAGCCATAATTTGTGTCCCTGTGGAGAAAACAAATCTACAGAGCTAAGAAAGAAAATGGAAATTGAACAGCACATACTTTGGAAAACACAACTGCTTTGACACAACGTAAACTATCAGAACTGGATATAATTTATGCCAATTTGAATTGCGTTGTGAGTAAGCAACAATAAGAAAACTTAAAATATGTTAAACGGTTTAAACATTTAACTTCAAGAATGAAGGAACTTTTCCAGTGGACTTATTTTGCAGGCTTGTTCTGTCAGATGCAGTGGATTTATTGTCTATGTTTGTAACAATTTCCAACGCTTCCTTTAACTTTCATTAATTAGAACACCATCCTAGGAGCTGCTCTGGACAGCTGGATTCCCTCCCTGGCTTGGAGCACATAATACTTTCACTTAGGCTCCAGAAGGAGTCAGGGAGGAACAGCTCCAAGATCCAGCTTCTCTGTTAATTTCTGCCTTTGTCTCTATGGAACTTTTGAAAGTAATAGACCTACTTAAAATACAGGAAAAGATGATTACAAAACCACAAATGAGATAGGAGTAACTACACCAGATGCAGAGATGGAATTTTAGAGGAACTCTTTAATCAAGGGGTGGGAGCGGATGCTCCTGCAGAGATAACCTTGTTTAGATAAACAAATATTTTGTCCTCTTCCCTCTCAAAGTAAGATAATTGTCTAACAGTTCATACTTTTTTAAAGTGTTCTGATTCTATCAGACACAGATTCTGAAATAGACTCTGGAGATCAGAAGGAAATTAACACCTTGGGCCTCCATGGGAAGCAGCATGTACACAGCAGAGACTGGTCTGGGACCTGAGGATCCAAGCTCTTGCTTTTGAGATAAGTTATCTCTTTCTTTCTTCCCTGTTTTTTTTTTTCTCACCTCTAAAATGGACAGTGACATCTCCTGAAAATTAGCTTGAGATCTGTGGAGAAAACTGTGGTAGAATATCCAGCATTTTAATTATTGTCATTGATGTTGCTATTACAACCAAGGAAAAAAAGACAGTACAGATCTGACAACAGGATCAGGGTATTTCACAATCGTCAATATTTTTTTTTAATTGATGTAACGATATAAACATATTTTATTTTTATTTTGTTCTGATTTTCAGTCAAGTGATGAGGAAACACCAGTTTTTATTTCCCTTTTTGTGCAAAATTCATTAGTCTCTAGGAAATTATTCTGTCCTGCATACATCACCTCTGCTTTCAGGATGTGCTTGTATGCTTGTATGCTTGTACTCACATGAACACAAATCTTCCACAACTGAGGAAAAAAAAAAAATAATCTCAGTAAATAGGATAAACATGATACTTTTTTTTTAACATTTGCTCTCTCTGCTTGCTTTTGTTTGCAGCAAAATCTGTAAGTCTGAATTGTAAGTATGCCTTGCCTGACTTTCAAGATTTATGTTACCAATTGCAAATGTCTAGGAGTACTTTTTTAACTCCAGCCTCCAATGCAGAAAAATACCTTGTGTTCTGGGAGCAGAGTGGCCATCACAGAATGGAGGTCCAGAGCAGGCTTCTTCCAACTCCACTGCTCACAGTACCCAAGACACTCATTTACCTTTCTACTACACTGCATTTAGAGCTAGTTCAGGTATCTCTACATCAGTGGTTTTCTAACTGTGATCTGTGAATTCCTATGGACCACTTCTAAATGGGAGGTCTCGTAATTAACAATTTTCTAAAAAAGTCTGTGCTTCCCTTATGGTTTTCTTTCTCTTCTAAAGCACAGAAAAAGTCTACAGACTGAAGAAATATGAAAACTACTGCTGCAAACCACAGAAGAGATGTGATAAGTCTCTTCATAAAACCTTTTTTCAAATTTTCCATGACTTCTAACATTCATGTCTTCTGTTTCTTCTGAGTCACTTTAATTCCAGGTCAACACAACAAATGTCTGCATCCTGCTGCAAAATATTTTGGGAATTCCCAAACTAGGGCTTTTTCACATTTTAATAGGCAATTGGTTGATTTTGCATAAAATTCTAGTATAGTCAAGCCCAGTGCTATGTAACCTCTAACTGAATGAATCTAGGAAGTGCAGTGTTTCAAACACTAACAGACAAGGCCTCTCTGTGTTGCCATTCTCATGATTACTTCCACCAAGGAAATAAAAAATATTAGGAGGAATACCCTACCAAAAACAAATACACCATATACGCCATAAAAAGCCTGCTACAATACCAGCTTAGCAAATAAACTTCACTTAGTCCCAATCCGTAGCAAATTGTCCCACTTATGAACATTTGGTCTCAAGGTATTTGAGAAGAGAGAATTAATTATAAAATACATTCTATAAGCTAAAAAGGTTTATAAAGTTGAATTAAAAAAAACAATGCTGATTGTATCGAGGACACAAATATAACCAAATAACATTGAATGACACATCAAAGAACATACTAGCTTTATTAGAACAATTTACATGCAAAAGCTCCACATTATATTACAAGTACTAAATGTATGTATCCTTCAGTATAATTTCAGAAGGATCAGGAAAGGGATTTGTTTATTCTGTACGTTTACATAAGTGTATTTGGTGTTCAACAAGAAAATATCTCTCTGGCAACTGTCCCTGTATATACTGGGGCAATCATCAGGTGGGATAAAGTTACACAGGCTCTGGCCTATATTACCTTTAAGGAAGGTGTCTATCATAAGCTAAATCTGAAAATAGTAACTTAATCAGAGAAGATCTGGGCATCACTAAAAGCAGGAGCCTAAATCTCTGAGCAGCTGCAGATCTTGTGCATTCCCAACCAGAGTGGCAGGTATCAGTTCTTCCATACGTAACAGTGCTGATCCTTGTCCCACCAGACTGTGTTCCTAGAACACAAGATTCATTTCCCCCCTCTTCTCAGGGAAGAGAATTCCAGGATTTCCTTCAGGTAAACTACAACAAAAATTGCAAAAGCAAAACTAACAGTACTGAGTCAAGGATCTAATTTTCTTCATAAATACATTTAGCTGTTTACAGTGTGGTGTGTTTGACCCTCTGCTTCTCTCTACGATTTATCTAAGTGGCCTTATCAGACTGAGAACCTCAGTGAAATATCAGTAGGCAAAAAAAGCTTTACACTTTTAAAAAGCTCTATAATTCCTTTATATACTTCAGCTTATTCAGAGTCACAAACACGGAAGATAATCAATTAAAGGTTTACATTTCAATGGAACTTCTGGGCATTAGAAGCAGTGTGCAGCCAAACTTAGTCCTTTTAGGATGTGCAGAATCAATATTCCCATATAATTGCATTAACTCATGAGATAATGCACGAAATGTTCTCAAAGTCAGCAAAGTACTGCATTTTCATTCCCTTGCAGGAAGAACTCCTTATGAATGAACTTCCCTCCCTTTTCAAAATAAAGGGGGAAACCACTTTTTTTCACGTCCTGGCCTGAAAATTGAAGCAAGTAAAAACTTGTGGTACAATTTCAGGATGAAGCAGAAAAGTTTCAGCTGTTTCAGATGGGTGTCTGTCATGTCATACACTTTTCAAATGTATGTGGCCCGTTTTTCACCTGAAGCCACTGGAATTTCTGCTACTCAAATATATCATGAATATGCAACACCTATACACATATAAATATACATATAAATATGTATGTTGGTGTGTACAAATACATATATATACATACACACAACAGTTACATTTCTCTGCTGAGAATAAACTCAAGAACTTCATCTCAAAAAACAAGGTCTGCTTGGATTAAAAGGAAAAAAAAAATAAATCATGCAGTGGTTAGAGCAAACCACTAGGGGAAACATAATCACATGCATTAAGCCACTCTCCGTGACAAGAAATGTGAATGACACATGAAATCCTCCAAAAGCTGGTTCCAAGGTACCATCAGATTAAAAACCTGAGAAATCAGCATTGAGGTTCCAACACGAACATGCACAAGCACACGCACATAAAAGAGCACACTTAATTTTTTATGAGGATTTGTGCACTATTTTTGTTTATGTTTGCGCCAGTTAGCTCACAGATCTTTGCAAGTGTAAAGCTTCTTTTTCAGTCATTAGTACCAGGATGCTGTATTTTGGGGGGTTTTACTGGCTTTATTTTTGGGGCTTTTTATTTTTCTTCTTTTGAGTTATAACACACTGATGCTTCACCATTTTGCATGCACGACTGGGTCTGTGAATAAAAATAGCTTCGCCTCACTGTTTTCAGATCTGTCTTTGAGACTACTCTCTGAATTAAGCGTATACACCTGTAGTTGAGAACTGGTGTGGGAATTGATGGTTGCACTACTGACCGAAGGATTTTAAAATGTTATAAACTTTCCAGTTTAAAACACTATTTATGTAGTCAATATAAACGATGACAAATAATTTAACAGACCTTTCCCATGTGTATAGGCTTGCACAAAAACTTCTTACCCTATTTTTGACTTTGCTATTTAGAAGGAAGCAATTTTTGTCATCTGCAGTCAGGGGAATATTCTGTTTTCTGTTTCCTGGATATTTTAACCCATACTTGTCTCTCACAGCTGAACACCGTGGGTTGCCTTGTTGACACAGAGCGCGCAGCCTACACAGGGCATATCTCCGAGGAGTGTGCATCATGCGCACCATGCCCGGTGCATCCTCACGGAAACGCCAGGCCGCTGCTGCCCCGTCCCGCGGGGATGCTCCGGGCAGCCCGTGGCTCCCTGCGGCGCTGCCCGGCGCCGGGGCCGCTGCCCCCGCGGAGCCGCCCTGACCCGCCGCCCCCCGCCCGGCGCCGCGCTCCCTCTGCCGGGCGCAGCGGCCGCGCCGCCGCCGCTCCCCGGAGCCCCGCGGGTAACCCAGCCCCACCGGGCTGCGGCTCGGGCCCGGGGGCAGCCCCCGCCCCGGCGGGAGAGCGCTCCGTCTGCCGGGCCGGGGGTCGAACGGGGTTGGGCAGGGGATGGCCGGCCTGCAGCAGTTCTGTGCGGGCTAGGGAGCCATGGGACACGCTTGAAAGGAAAGAAGCGAGCCCCGTTTAACTCCGGCAGACCTTACTGTCACTCAAGTATGGAAAATAGTTTGCAGGTTCAGAATAGTACTGTGGAAGATCGGATGCTTGAGTATAAAACCAGGAAAACCCGAAGGCCGTTCATGCGAGACACAGCCCTCCTCATTTGCACGTCTTTATGAGGAATGACCATCCCCTCCACAGAGCGGTGACCAGCAGGTGTAGGAGAGGAAGTGCCTGCGAAATCGCCTCAGGGCTGGTTGGGCTTTGCACTTAGGGCTGTCCATGCGAACAGCGCAGCGATCCCTGCCTTGCACACGGTGTGTATTTTAAGCAGTTCCACGCATGACACGGGGACACCGGCGCTCGGTGCTTGCCTGCCTGGGGACAGGGGTGCGCGTACAGATACGCGTCAGCGCAAGATGCCCGCGTCCGACCTGCCACAGCGGCCCCCCGTCAGTGCTTCAGCTCGTACCAAAGGGACCGAGCTGTAGCCGTGCCAGGAACCGCCCAGAAGACAAACAGTCACGTTCGCGAGCTGCTCGCAGACCGTGTCCCCCGCACGGATGGCAACTAAAATAAAACTGGGGGGGCCGGAGGGGGAAGTTTGCAGGGGTTTTTTAACTTACTGGAAAAAACCCCCACACCTCCAGGTCCCTCCGCACAGGCGAGGGGACCCCGCGGATGGCAGGGACGCGGCGCACCCCGCGGGCAGGCGCCCGAGGCGCGGGGACCTGCCGCCCGCTCCGCCCCGCTCCGCGCCCCGCGGGCCCCGCTCCGCGCTCCCGCCCGGGCACGGGGGCGCCCTCCGCGCCGCCTAATCGCATTAATCCGCGGGACAATGCCCCAAGTAATCACCCTTCCTGCTCCCTGCGCGGCCGGCGACCGGCGGCTGGAAAGGGCGAAGCGGGGGAGGGGAGGGGCAGAAAGTGTAAACTTTTATTGCACTCGGTGAAGAAAAACGGGTGGGAGGCAACGGGGAGCACTTGGACACAGGTCTCCCGATCGCCAGCAGCGGCGGGGAAAGCGCGCCTTCCTCCCCGCGAGAAGCGAGTTCCCCTCGGTTTTCCTGCAAACCTATCGCCGCCTGCCTCTGAGTAAATACACGAGCACAAAAGCAACCCCGAGCGGCGTGAGACCGCGCACGGAGCAGCCTCCCGTGAGCACAGGCTGCGGCGAGGCCCCGGCAGCGCGGCTGCCGCTCGCCCCGCGCAGCGCGGGGAGCGCCGCGGACGGGCCGGGGCCGGGGCCGGGACGGCCAGACTGGCTCGGCGGCGGCAGCGCTGCCCTTTTGAATGCCTCCCGCAGTTCAGAGTGCTGGCAGGGCGCTGGGAGCGCCAGTGAATGTAGCCCCGCAGAGCCAATGAGCTGGGACCGGATGCGATATATCCTCTGGGACAACAACTGCTCTGTTCCTCCTCAGATCCACATGACGCCATTTACTGCTGCTTTTGCAGAGAGATCACCCTACCTCCTCCGGAAAGAAAAAGAGAGAGAGGGAGAGAGCGAGCGAGCAGAAAAACGCCGAGCCCCTACAGCTCAGATCTCAAATCTTCCTCCTCCTCCTCCACCTCCTCCAAACACACAACAACAACCACCACCACAAATCCGCTGCGCTCCCAAAACACCCCCCCGATTGCAAACCACAGAACTGCCTGCAACACACACACGCTCGCAGAGGGAGCGAGAAAGCTAAGAGGGAGAGAGGGGAGAGGAGCCTGCAGCAAGCAGCTTCTCAGCAGAACGGCTACATTGCACAAGCTGCTTCTTTGGAGGAGCTCAGTGGAAGAAAGCTCTGGGATTTTATTTTAGATCCACCTTATTTTGTTTTCTTTGGCTTTTCCCTTTCCTCTTGATCAATTTGCAACAGCAACAAAAAAAGTGACTTGGTGTTGGCGATTCGGCCTCCTGTTCATTGAGGAAAAGAAAAGGAAAGTGTGTGTGTTTTTAAGACTGAGTGATCTCTTTTTAGGAGCAAAGAAAACCCACCCCGATTCGGAGAGGTGTTTTGATTATTATTATTATTATAGTATATACACGCACACGTATTTATAATCGATCTGGGGAGAGGCACCTAACTTTGCTCTGGACTTTTTTTTTATTATTATTTTTAACATGGTGATCATTCTTACTCTAATTTGCAAGTTGGACTAAAGCAGAGTTTGGAAAAGAATTTTTTTTTTGCTTTAGGGCTGGATTTATTTGCAAACCGCAGGAAGAAGAAAATACAAGCGAGAGAGGGGTTTGGTGCAGCGCCGCGATCACGGTGAGAGCCTTTTCCTTCTTTGCAAAACAAGCTTTTCAGTAACCTCCTCCCCCCCCCCTCCCTTGGTTGCTCCAAGAAAACTCGTGGAAATGTTTGAGGCCGATCCCTTTTCCATTCGTACAGGTTCTCCCTCTCCCCCCCTTCCCTTCTCCTTCCTTTCTCAGAGAGGAGCTGGAGGTGGGATTTCGGAGCGGTTTCTCTGCGGGGAGGGGTGGGGGAGCTCCACGGACTTTGCGGGGTGCCCCGGGGGTGCGGAAGGCTGCGCGGGGGGCGGAGGGCTGCGCGGGGAATGCCTGGGGGGCTGCCAGCGGAGCGGGGGGTGCGCTCGGAGGAGCCGCGGCTCCGGCGTGTTCTGGCTGCAGTGGGGAGCCGGGCACGGGAGGTCCTGCGCGCTCCTGCCTCGCTGGGCACGCGTGGGTTTCCGACAAGCCCCGGGGAGGTGAAGGGAGGGCGCAGCGCGCTTGGAGCGGCGGGGCTGTTTGTGCCCCGCTCCTGGGGGAGAAGGGGCAACCCGCCTTTCAGTGCGTGATTTACGCCTGTCTCTAGTGGCGTCAGGAGATTCGTGCGATTCGGAAGTGAGTGCACGTCTGGTACAAAATATATGTGTGTGTGTATGTGGATGTGTGTGTACGTTTAGATAGCTCTCCCGTGATGAAATTAATTCGATCTGTAAGATGAGGAAAGTCCTTCCCTAGGTTCTTCTGTGCAGGGAGCATGTGTGGAGGCAAGGAAAAACCATAATTTTTACTTCTTTTTTTTTTCTTGGTGGGCTTACTTTGTGACAGACCCCTTCCCCCATCAAAAAAAAAAAAAAAAAAAAAAAAGGCTGCTGGTGTTTTCAGCAAGCTATTTGTGTGTCACTTTGCCCCACCCCGATGGTAAAGTCCCTTTTGCCCTAATCCATAGTCTGATCACACACTCGGCCCTTAATGGGGGTTTCAAAGCACTTTGAAAGAAGAGGAGGTGGTTGGTGTGTGTGCGGTGGGAAGGGGGTGGGGGTGCCTTGTACAGGCTCCGGCCACTAAACAGGAAT
Source organism: Catharus ustulatus (assembly GCF_009819885.2). Lineage (NCBI taxonomy): Eukaryota > Metazoa > Chordata > Aves > Passeriformes > Turdidae > Catharus > Catharus ustulatus. The sequence continues at coordinate 74,731,214 of NC_046222.1, read as the reverse complement.
TCACGGGCAGAGGACTTCTCTCCCTTAGGCTTCGCCCTTCCCCGGCCAGCGGTACACGGGTTTTTTCCACAGCACGCAAAAAGCCCCTCGCGTTTTAAACCTCCCCAAGTGTGCCGAACGAGAAACCCGTCCCCTTCGTTTACCCTTTTGCCAAGCCCAGCTAAGAAAAGTTAGCAATCTTGGCACTTGAGCTCGGTGAGAGTGGACTTTGCCTCTTAGAAGTAGGGAATCGTGTTATCACACACATGCACACACAAAAAGGCAAATCTGCTTTTCTTGCTCTTGGCGGATGCAAAGGGGAGAAGTGCTAGGTCAGAGGAGGGAGACATGTACCCTCCCTTAAGGATTTTCAGGCAAATGTAGGTTTGCAAATAAATGTGCTGGTTCTTTGCATCCTGTCCTGTTAGCGGATCTATCAAGGGGAGCAAAACCGGGGAGCACCCGGCTCGGCCTGATGCTCCACTGGAAATGCCTCCTGGGTCCCTCCGGGCTGGGGCGGAGCGGGGCGGGCTGAAGGTCAGGCAATTTGCAGAATATGCGTAAAATAAGAGGAGCTTTTGCAGCGGCTGGCTTTGTGAAGTTGAATGGGTGCTTAGGGCAAGGCGAGAGGGGGTAATCTGCCTTTTGCCCAGCTGTCCCGGAGGTGTTGTCTGAACCGTCTGCGGGGCGCCTGGCACTTCCCGGGAGGGGAAGCTCCTTTAGCATCTCCCGGGGGAGGGCAGGGGGGAAGAGTTAAAAGGAAGCATGGGTTTGACTTTCTGATAAGGCGGCTGAAGCAGCCCCCTCCCACCTCCCGGCCCGGAGGATGTCTCCTGGTTATCTCCAGGTTGTCTGCACTCTCCGGCGGGCGAGGGGCTGTCGCCTCCCACCTGCTGCGCGCCCCCCGCCCGAGATGGAGCTGGAGGCGGGGAGGGAAGCGGAGACCGGAGGTTGCTTTTCCAGCTCCCACCTTGGCGTCTGAGGGGGCTCCGCCACCGATCCCGGGCTTGTCTGAAGCGCCTTCAGGTCAGGGTCAGCTCTGCTTTTGCACTGGGTTGTCGTTTCTGGAGAGGCACGGGCTGATCCGGCGGACTCTCTAGGCTGGCTGGGGCTGGTGGAAACCTGGGCGTGGAGGACAGATAGGGCTGCCAATTCCTCTCAAGAATGGGGAAAGCATTTTATTTTCTATTATTTTTTATCTCCAGACAGTTTCAGAAGAGGGGAACGTGTGCTTAGGCTGTTGGTTGAAACTTTTGGTATGGCAGAGGTTTTAATTTGAAAAAAAGGATAAATGCTTCACGTCAAGTTCACGAGACTTTTTTTTTTTTTTTTTTTTTTTTTTTTTTTTTTTTTTGGGTAGGGGGGTGGGAAGCAGGGAAGGAACTGAACACCGTAACATACATCCTGTGTACAAAACCAGGATTCAGCAGTCTTTAAAATAAGTGGTCACTCTTAAAAGTTAGACAGTTGTCTACATGTATTTATTTTTAGGGGTTTTTTTAAAAGAAAAACACACTTGAAGGAGAGGAGCCAGGAGTTAAGAGGTTAAATGTTTTTTATTGATGTTAGAATAAAGACAGTGTCTTGAGATACTCTTTGTTAAACTGTTTGGCTATATTTTATTATACTCCAGTACAGTATTATTGTTGGTAACTGATGTGTACTGAGTAACATATGGTGCTCTTTCTAGGTATAATTGAAGACATTGTGTGGTCCTTGTAACAAGTTTGGTTCCTACTTGGCTTTAATTGCAAAATACTGTTGCGGATTTTTGTATAGGTAATTGGATTTTGGAGCCACTTTAAGATATGATAAAGGCAAAACAAATATTAACTAATTTAGAGGGCAGTACTTGAAACTTGTGCATGTTGTAGTTAGTGTGGTAGTTATTTGCAAGTTCTCATCTTCTGTGTTTTTTACTGGGTTTTCATTTAAATTCTAAAGTCTGCCTATCTACTTTGTAATTAACGTCCTTTCAAGTAATATTCACAATCAAGTAAATTTCTTGGATACTGGCATTATTTGATTATGTTATGCATGCCTCTATCCCACAAGCCTCTCCTGATAATATTTACAATTTGAAGTGTAGTCTATGGAATTTTTTACACATTAAAAAACACCAACCAAACCTAAACAACTGTGGTAGCATTGCTTTTGTAGTATTGAGCCTTAAAATAACAATCACAGTGGTGTGCACCAGTATGACACACACTAAAATACTGGAGAGAGATATTTTTACTTGTGCTGTTGAAGTTTTTGGTAGCACTAACTCATTTAATGTCTAACCTCAAACATTTTATTGCTATTTAGTGTTTTTCTTGGGACCATTGGTATTAAACTAAAATTTCCTATTTACATCATGTAAAGTTTAATGTGTAAAGAGACTAGCCTACCAAAATATTACCCAGTTTTAAACAAAATTGGAGAATTATATGTCTGTCATCAGCAGGTCACATTACACTTGCTAAATACTTGCAGGATAGTTTGGTTGGTTTTTTTTTTTAGTATAAAGTTTTCAGTAGCCTGATGCAAAAAGAGGTGTCACTTCAAGTGGCTGAAATGAAATCACTTTAAAAGCCATGGCCTGACCAGAAGATGGTCTGGGAAGCCTCAGTTAGCAAGAGTAATACCTAGGCTTTCCAGGGCTACCAGCTAAGCTGCATGGTCCTAGGAAAGAATCCCCTTAAGCTCTCCACAGCAGTAGGCAGAACAGGCCAAGGGAAGTGCACTCAGCTGACCAGTGCCTGTGCTTGTCCCAGATGTGACTCCTTTTTTTAATGGCTGATGCATTACTTGATTGTCTGCAGTGCTGTGGGGTCCTGCAGGCTTGAAAGGCTGCTGGAGAGAGCATGAGATGTGTTGCAATAGTGAATCCTCTCTTTGTTGCTCCAGGATTTCAGATGTGTTCTAAGCCTGGCGGGGTGAGCAAGCTTCTGGGCACTGATGGAGACTCAGCACGGCAGTGGGTCGCAGCCCTTACTACAGGCTCGGCGTGACAGTGGGAGAGCGCACGGGGAGCCCGACCTGCGGGATGTCCTGATGCAGCAGGTCCACGTCTTGTCGTTGGACCAGATCAGAGCCATCCGAAACACGAATGAATACACGGAGGGACCTACGGTGGCTCCACGGCCGGGGGTCAAGTCTTCTCCTCGGGTGACAACCCAACCCAAAAATGAAAGGCCCCATGGCTTGCCTGAGCATCGTCATTTTAGCCGGATCCAGCACACACAAACGCACACATCTCCTCGAGCGCCTCTGTCCCGATCCATCAGCACAGTCAGCACAGGTTCACGGAGCAGTACGAGGACAAGTACGAGCAGTAATTCCTCAGAGCAAAGACTTCTGGGATCATCTTCGGGGCCAGTTGCTGATGGGATAGTCCGAATGCAGCCCAAGTCCGAGCTCAAGTCGAGTGAGCTGAAGCCACTGAGCAAAGAAGACTTGGGAGCACACAGCTACAGGTGTGAGGACTGTGGAAAGTGTAAGTGTAAGGAGTGCACTTATCCAAGGACCCTCCCCTCATGTTGGATCTGCGACAAGCAGTGTCTTTGCTCAGCCCAGAACGTGGTTGATTACGGGACTTGCGTTTGCTGTGTGAAGGGCCTCTTCTATCACTGCTCTAACGATGACGAGGACAACTGTGCTGACAACCCCTGCTCCTGCAGTCAGTCACATTGCTGCACTAGGTGGTCCGCCATGGGTGTAGTGTCCCTCTTTCTGCCTTGCTTGTGGTGTTACTTACCAGCCAAGGGTTGCCTTAAGTTGTGCCAGGGCTGTTACGACCGGGTAAATCGGCCTGGGTGCCGCTGTAAACACTCCAACACCGTTTGCTGCAAAGTTCCCAGCGTGCCCCCCAGGAACTTTGAAAAGCCAACATAGCATCACTAGCCAGAAATACTAAAGTAACAAGGATTATTATTTTAACATACATATGCAACCTAAGCAGCTATGGTCTTGGCACTGTAGTAGAAGGGTTGGGGATGAACTTTGCTGTTTGCAGTGAAATGCTTTTCTGTGTGTGTGCCATCTTAACTGATACGCTTGTTAGAATCCAGCTAGTGGCATACAGGGGAAAAAAAAGGGATGCAGTACATTGTGACCCACATATTGCATAAGCTAAAGCAACACAGACACTCCTAGGCAACTCTATTGTTTGTGAATAGTACTTGCAAAATTTGTAAATTAGCAAATGACTCCTTTTTTTTTTCATTGTTTTCTGCCAGAGATAATGTGCTATATTTTTGTATATACAATAATATTTTCAACTGTGAAAAGTAAGTGCTGTCATAAGACATGGCACAGTCACAAAATATTATACTAATATGTTGTACATTCAGAAGAATGTGAATCAATCAGTATGTTTTTAGATTGTATTTTGTCTTACGGAAGCCTTCTATTACAAGACTTTGATTTCCCTTTGGACTTCATGTATATTGTACAGTTACAGTAAAATTCAGCCTTTATTTTCTAATTTTTTCAACATATTGTTTAGTGTAAAGAATATTTATTTGAAGTTTTATTATTTTATAAAAAGAAATATTTATTTTAAGAGGCATCTTACAAATGTCACCCCTTTTTATGAGGACATCATAGTTGCTGCAAATAAGGGGTGAACGATGCATATGTTCACTATAAAATAGAAAATATATTAACGTTTGAAATTAAACTGGGCTACTTGTCATTTTTTCCCCCATTTGTTGTTTTGAGTTGGGAGAATTGGTACTTCTAATTGCAAACTTCACAATATTATAGTCACAGTGAGCCTAATGTGAAACCAAAAAGATTTTTTAAGTGTATTCTTTTGTTCTTGTTTACTTCACCTGAAAACAGTGCAGGATTTTTGCTCCCTTCCTTTGCACAAATGTCCCGTATACTGTTCATACAACAGAAAAGGAAAATGAACATAGGAAAATGCATTAATTCGTTCCAGACTAGGACTAATAGGCACTGAAAGCTTGACCTATTCTATAAGTGATGAGCTTTTGTGCTTCAAATAGGAAATAAGTAATCATTCACAAAAAATGTTAGGCTTGCATGGCTTTACTCAGTGAGAGAGAGGCGGAAAAAAAATGTAATTAATACGGTCAATGCAAATAGCTTGCAAGATTATTTGTTAAAGTTAGAAGAATATGCCACAGGGAATGATAGATCTGAATGCAGTCCAGCCTTATGTCAAACATTTGCCTCACTTGTAAGAAGAAAGTTGCTTGATTTGTCATTTGTGGCAGTTACCTTCCACTGAGGTCAAAATCCTTTCCCTGCCAAGTTTCCCACCGGAAGCCTAGAGAATGATTTACCTTTCTTTATTAACAAACTATCATTTCCTGTTCTGAGCATGTCTCTCCAAGTTTAGAGGTCTTAATGTTCAATTTTATTTATACATTTCTTAAGCTGGCATTTAAGAATAGTTGCAAGTATTTTTAAGCTGATGCTTAAAAAAGTCTCCCAGCTTTTTCTGAACTTCCTCCAAGAAAAACAAGCTATTACTAATAAATTAAGAACTCACTAAAAGTTGAAAACTAGAACATTGAGTAAATGTTCTTTTTGCCCCTTAATTTTCATCTCAGATCTGGTATTTGGATGATTTTACATAGGTCTATAGTACTCCAAAATCTTATACTGTGTATTTGTGCATATTGGTTATCAATCATCAAGTGAAATTAAGAAGTGCTTGTTCTCTTTCTGTTTTTTTTTTTTTTTTTTTCCCTTTACTCTCTGGTGAAAAATGTATGCTGGTTTTCTTTCCTCTCTGCACCAGCTGGCTGGATACTTTGGTATACAAAGACAAACAGTATATATTTAGCTTTCTGAGTGGAATTTGCCAGAAAGAAGGTAACTTATGTTACATGAGTAATTTGTCCATATTTAAAGTGCATCAGTAACGGAGTAACTGAGTAGTAGAGTGTATATGTAAGATTGTGCTTGGCTGCTGATAAACAGAGATTTTTATTATTTAATTATGGGGGTTTTTAGCAATTTTGTTCTTGAAGGGGTTGATAACCATCATGGGTTTCCATTCACTGAATGTAGTTCTTGAGCTACAAACCTAGGTTAGGTGCTTATGCTTAAACTGCTGGGCTAGTCTTGCTGATGACAACAAACATTAAGGGGAATCCTTGACTCTTAGGCTATATGTTGGAAACCCCAAATCCCACCAATCCCAGTAGACAATAAATCCAGTGTTTTCACTGGATTGATGAACTTCACAAAACTGAAGGCAAACCTTGTCTTTTCAGTGATTTATGTTTCAGTTGAAGATAACTGAAAACTGAGGCTGAAACCGGAAAACTGAGATGGCTAAACAGCACGCCAGTCAAAGAGGGTGCAGCTCAAAATTCCTACCGGCTAAAGTCCAATACTAAAATTGTGGATGCGTTTTCTTTTTGTGGTATAGTAAGTTTTCTGTCTCCCTAGTTAGGTTCTAAGGGGAAAGGAAAACCATCCTCTTGTTGACAGTGAAATTTGAAGCTGGTTTAAACACTGAGCAATGGCTGTCACCTTCCAATTGGTTTTTAATGAGGATAAAATAGTGGATCTCCCCCACCCCAGGTAAGCCCATTACCAGGAATTGGTTAGGATGTATGACACTTGGGAACAGGGATGTAGGAAAGTGTGGCCTGTTGGGCTAACCATGGCACTGGGGTCTAGGCTTCAGTTAGTATAGATTGATGTTTGTGCCCACTGGACTCTTAAAAGTTGGCTTGTGTATATTAGTTAACATCCTAATATTGCGCTTAATTAGATAAGGTTTAGTATTCTAAATAAAACCAAAATCTTGCCTCAAGCAGATTAGATTGTTTTAATAAGAATTAAGAGGGCTTTTCAAGTGGATTGAGATAATGTTATTAAAGCATGCCTACTTTATCCTTTGAGATAGGAAAGTGAAGGTCCAAGTAAGGAAAATTTTCCATACATAAGTTTTGAGGATAACCATGAAAGTCATGCTTGATATACATCATATAGGACTTTAATTTTAGAATGCTAGGAAGTCTTGAGAGAGAGCAAAACCCTTATTATGTCTCCATTTCTTGTGTTGCTGCTTCAGAGTTTTGATCGATTAAGTTACAGATTCTGTAAGGTTTGTTTAAGGTATAGAAAGTTGCAGGATTGGACTGACAGTTGACCCGAGTAACAATGGAAACAAATACCATATTTTCAAATTATTTTTCTGTATGATGTAAGCTACAAATTCATACATCAAATTTGGATGGAAATAAAATGTGTTCCTAAAGAATTTGAGATCATATTCAGGTGAGTATTTACATTCAACAGATTTACCAAATCAGTCTTCAAAAGCCAAAAATTCTCTAAGTGCAAAAGGGCAGTAGTTAAGTGGTTGTGATGATTAACACAGTGGATTTTTTACACTTTCTTACTAAACTCCTAGCATTTAAATATACAGTATTACCTGTATTGCCCTTTTCACTTTTGGTAAAATACAAAATAATTAATTTTTGTAATGAGCGAAATCTTAGATCTTTTTCTCAGGTGGCAGGAAGAGAGCAGAATGCATTTCTGTTCCACAGTAGAACATTTAAATATTTTTAGGAATTAACAGTTGGGAAAGATTGATTTGAACAGTCTGTTTTGTCTCAGATGTTCCTAGATGTACCTGCACAGCAAGTAATAATGATTTCATCTGCTGAGACTAATTTCCCAATCAGTCACTGGAGCAGAGTCCCAGAAAGAAATTGGCTGAATGTGAGATCACGCTCGATTGAGCAGCGTCTGTAAGAATAATATTGAATAGATGTCTTACTGAAAATGTCATGTTGGTTCACCTTAAATAAATCAATTACAGATTGGGATTGCAAGTAGACAGCACACCAGACATGGAATTGCAGGTGACAAAGCACACCAAATCCTTACCAATGAAAATACCTGGGTGTTTTCCTCTTTATGCAATCTGATTTTAAACTGGAATCTTACAAATAAAAAATAATGTCTCATTGAAGTCAGGACAGTTTGACTCAGAAAACATATGCATATTAAGTGCAGATATGTATGGTACTTTTGACTTCAAAAATATTTCATATTTCAATCTGTGGAGACTCCTATGTGTTATTTCTCTTCATATTTATTCTTTCTGGTTGCGATCCTTTTCCTTGACCTTTACTAGCCATAATAAATAAAGGTTTATTGCCACTTATAGGACAAAAGGGGAAAAAGAAAGATGAAACATGTTTTTCTCATTAGTATTCTGTGCCTGAAAGTTTAGGACAAGGTCAAAAAAATGATTACCTTGCTGCACGTGTCCTGCATTTTCAGAAATATGAAGGGTTTTGTCTATTCATGTGACATTGAATCCACTATTTCAGAAAAATCTTATTTTCATTGTTTTGGTATTACTCAAGAAGCTTTATGTTGTCTTTGTTTTAACTCACTGGCACTGTGTTTCAGATGAAAGAGGCGGAGGTGTTACTGCCATAAAAGCATGAACTGCTTCTGTTCCTCTGCCACAGGGATTTTCAGGAGAGAGCCAATGTAGTTACTTTTGGACATGAGTAGCAATGATTTTGTTTGAAACAGGGTGGGAGTTCAGTATTTTCAACCTTGGAAGAAGGCAACAGAGGCTGTGCTAGATATCTGGAGTTTCTCTTTACGTGTGGTGTAAGAACTTTTTTTTCCCTCTGACTTAACTGTGAGTGGTGATTACAGAAGCTTAGGGCTAAAATGTTCAAATTGCTAGACTAAAATGGATTGGTTCTCATTTTGGTAGAAGTTACCAATAATCAGAAGCTTTGACAATGTAGTCTGCTATTATGTAGGATTATTTATGGATATTTTAATACTTAGGGGTTTAAGTTACATTTTAAAATGGTCTTGCCAAGGGAGATAATCTGATTCTAAAAGGTAAGGAACTGTATAATCAGAGGAGCTCTGCTTTTCTTAAGACTGCTGTATAATTACCAAACCACTCGGTGCACCTGAAATATGTTACAAGCAATAGCACTTGATGCCATTTAGGAGTTGCAGACCCAAGTTTCACTTGGAGAGTCTGAACCGGTAGACCAAGGTGTTTTAGGAAGAATCACCAACTTACAGACAGAGCCCCTTCAACAAAGGGAGTTTTTTGCTTTTTCTTTTTTACTGTCACTTTATTTTGATCTAGAAGCAGTGGATATGAGTCATAAATTGTGTGGCTGTTGGTGTGTTTACTGATGAAAGAATGTATTAACGCTCTTGTAGTGTGCATCAGAAAAACACACCGTGATGGAAAATCTTTAAGTGACCAAACTTACCACTGTCACCTCCAGAAATGAATACAAACATCAGGGCTATAGCAAATCATGTTTCAAAATTAGCTGCACTGTAAGTAAATTGCACTAATTGGTTACGCTAAAACTGTTACTGTAATTAGACACAGTTCCACTTTAGGTCTCAAAATCAACTCAGACTTGTCAGCTTCCTCTGTAATGCAGTTTTATTAATTACTGATTTACTTAAAGTGTTGTCATTGTTTCTTGTACCATACATATAAAAGTTGGTGTATCACAAACTGTAAAATGCATGAAGTGAAGTTTTTCTTCCCTCTCATTTCTCTTCCATAAAGCATTACAAAGAGGAGGAAATTGTGAAATAGTTTTATTTGCTTTGGGTCATTTTATTTATGATTTTTGTATAATTATTGTAGACAGAGTGCTAATTTGATGGAGTGCTGGTTTGTGACTCCCTCCCCTCTCTCCCTACCCCTCACAGTCGCTCCCCCGAAGAATATGAAATATGTAAGTAGAGCAGTTAAGGACCAAGAATTCACTTTGTGAACTTAACCTAAGTGCAGCTGCATTAAATAGTAAGATGAAGCAGGAGCATCAACGCCTTCTTGCAGAACTCACTGAATGCATTGTACCTTTGACCAGTAGGTTTACTCTCTTCTACCTCTGCTACTCTTCAGATGGAGATTATGCAGTTGTTTATCATACATATGTTTTTGTGCCTCAGTGTCTTTTCTTTTTTGGAGAGACATTGTGTTCATTCTTTAAAACTAGTACATGAGGATCCCATAATACTGTTATTAAAAAAAACAAAAAAACAAAAAACAACTAGCCACATGTGAAGGTTATCTTTACTGCCCACTGCCTACTACTCTCTATACTGTTCTTGGGGAGGAAGGCTCTCCTCAGGCTCCTTCATCCCAAATGGAAGGAAAAGACTGTGAGTTATTTTGAAATATGTGTGGTTGTGGGGAGGCATGGATTATGGTTTAAAAGGTGAACTTTCCACTAGGACTGTGCCTGACCTGTTCTCTCCTGCACACACACAATTGCAGTACAAAGACTGAAAGTGTTTCTGGCCACCTCTGTACTCGTAAATCAGACAGTAGGTGGAAATGTTCCTGGACAATGGATTGCAATTGCCCATGCTAGTGAAGCGTTAAGACTTTGCCTGGTGTGCGTTAAGCATGTGCCAAAAAGTACTCTCCCAAGCTATTCCCTACCACATTTCAGGAGCCATTCCCAAAAGTCAGCTTGCCAGCAGCTCCTTCTTTTGGAAGTTAAAGAAGTTGCCCAGCATGGACGCTGTCCTTTTGGGGCCAGCTGGAACATAGTGCCTAGGAACATTCTTGGCTAGATTTATTTGCAGTCCAGCAGGAAGGAGATCCCTCCCACAAATGTCATCTCAAGGAAAATTCGCTCACAAAGACATTCTCATGAGTTCAGATGACACAATCTAATCCTCAAGTAGAAACTTAATTGCAGTTAAGAGAAGGAGAACAGAAAGCAACCTCTTTATTTTTTTTATCTCAAAGGAGTGAGACAATTGGCAAGGTAACTTTTTAGAATTTTGCAAAGCTTAAGTGACTGGGGCACTTGCTCCAGTGTAGTTACATAAAATTTTATGTTGATATTTTGTATCTAACCTGAACTAGTATTATTTGTTTGTTTAGGGATATGACTTTTTTTTATTATTTCTTAAGTATGTACTGACAAATCATAAAAGCAGACTTTTCCCTATATTTTATTTCACTAAAAGTAAGACTTAGTATGGCACAGCACTTGATTTTTAAGAATTAATTGAGATGCTGTCTCTTATTTTTGGAAATTACATACATCTGTGAAAAAACAATCACAAAAGACAGTTTCCTTTCATGGTAATCATTACAACTTCATCTTTTCCCAAGATATGGAAAGTGTTCTCTCTATTGCTTTCAGCCCTGTGCTCTCTTAGCCCCCAGGTTGTAGAGTGGATGGCTTATGGGACCTTGCAATTGCTGAGTGATTTTGCAGACTTTCATAGAGAAAAACTGGTGGGTAAAGTATTGTACTTGAGCTTAGCCTCTGAGAGGACAGATGCTATTGAAATATTTCAAGTGTGTGTAAAATATATTTCTGCATACATGCAGTCTGAGGGATGTGGCTGGAGAGAAAAAGGACTATTACAGTTCGCCTCTTAAGATCTCTGCTTTAGAAAAAGGAGTCAATGTCAACTTTTTTCTTCTTTTTCTTTTTTTTTTTAACTTGATAAATTAGGCTAAGTGAAATATTAGATGGAAAGATATCTTGTTTAGTTTATTAAATGTGTCTGAGATTTGTGTTGTTTAGATTTCACATTGTTTTTATCCAAAGACCTCACTTCAGCTGCAAGATTGGTGGGTGAAATGCCTGGCCTCACTGGAGGCAATGACAAAATTCTCCTTGACCTCCTTGAAACTTTGTATAGACAAGAGGTGAATTCCTGAATATGTACTGATTGAACATACACTTGAATGGGTATCCTGGGAAAATCCCAGCTGCCTAGGGGAATAAAAAAAGTTTATAATTGCATGACACAGACTTTTGAATCAAGGAGTAGCTATCTTAGTTTCAGATTTTTAACCTTCGTTCCAATCCTACTTAACTTACTCTACTACTAAGATAATTTATTCCTACCACTGCTGCAGGATCTAGGTAGTTGCTTCCTTTAGGCATCAATCTTTTATATTTTGCTGTGAGATTCTGTTTTGGGGGTTAATTCCGTTAAAGGTGCTGTAGATTCCTGTTAGGCTTTTTGCTGACAGACTTGTGCTGATAAAAGCTTGCGTGTAGACTTTCTTCCTTTATTTCAGCTTACTGTTATCAAACCATTCTTGTATACTGAAGCTGCAAGTTTGAATTCAGTTTAGCTCAGTTCTTGCAAAAAGTCTAGGGAGAGTGTTCATTTGGTTTAGCTGAGAGCCTGGTTAATTGGACTAGGCTCATTCATACTAATAGTATCTGCACAGTGTTTTGTGACTGTTACTAAATCATCTCTAAGCACTAGCTGAAGTTACATGAGTGAAAACATGCTTAAAGTACAGTACAGTGAGCTGCTGTCAGACAGAAGTGTCTGTGTGCACTAGCATTGCTTTCATCTGAGATGCCCATCAAGACGGGAAAAATATTGTTACAGTTACATTTCTACATTGTGCATTACATCACCTGAAGATAGAGAGAGATAGATACATAGATATATGCACATCACAGTTACATCTTTCTTAGGGGGAATGACGCATTGAATTACTATGTTTTGCTGTTACCAATATTTGTCTTCCAGAGTATCAGCTTTTGCTATAACATTTTCCTGTGGTTTTTAAAGGATACTGTGAAGGGTGCTGCTTTCTCCCACCCCTGCGAGAGAGCATCTGCAGAGTGGAGTGCACCTACCCTGTACTCTGTATATTGAATCTCCCAGGCATGGCATGATGGTCCAGCAAACAGAGCAGCAATTTTCCACTTTGTACTTTCAGTGACAAATAAGTGATAAAAATACGAGTTTTCTTATTGCTAATCATACAGATACGGTAACTTTCAAAGCCTTTGTCAATTCCCGAAGCAGCTGACAGGCAGCTCTTGTGCAGATGCACAGATATGCAGAACTACTACTTTGGGAGGAGATATCATCACAGGATGAGTTATAAAGAGAAGGATGAATGCACAGATGTGATGTAGTATAGAAGCCAACCATGAGCAGCAGTGGCCATGAAATAATGACTCTTGGGCTACTGTTGGTGGGACTTTACTGAGAGATTCAGTCCCACACTAGTACAGACACTAAGAAGATACAAAGAACATTTATTTCTAAATTTCTAAATTTAGGGACTTAAATCTGCAATTGGCAGGTAATGCTTTCTTCAATGGTTTTTTGTTGGGTTTTTTTTTGCTGTCTTTTTTTTTTCCTCTGGTAAATATATGGATGTAGGATACAACATGCAATGAAAACAAACAAACAAATAAAACAACCTGCCATCCTTTGTAACAACTTCAGAGCTGTACAATAAGATTTACTGGGACAAGGAAATGCCAGAGACAAAAAAAATGTTGAAGGTAAAAGTTTTGTGCCATTTTAATATTTACTTCCTTGGTGGGGTGGGTATGTGTCATGGTGGTAGTGATTTTTATCCACTGTTTGTTTGTTTTAGTCTCTCTTTCCTACAGTCATTGTCTTCTTTAGGCCACTTAGAGTCTGTCAGTCCTATAATCACTGATCACGCATTTGCCTTAATGAGAAAACATTGGATATGAACTATGAAAATATAACCCTGTCTAAAACTATGTGACAGCATTGCAGGACACTGGTTGCTGTCATTGTGGGGAGTTTGTGATTTTAGGTTTTGGTTTTTAATAATTTAACTGGGGCCCAGATTCACAAGTTGGGTAAATCAACCTGGCACCACTAATGACAGCAATGTCCTGCTGATTTCCACAAGCAGAGTGTTTGGCCAATAACTAACTACCAAAAAACCCCATGTTGCACAGTAGAATACTAATCTTTTGTTTCTTTCTGGATCATTGTTGAACAATAGTTTTCAGTATAACTCAAGACAGTTCAGATTCGTTATTTATATTACTTTAAGAACTATTTAATACTTTAAGAACTATTTTTATTACATTCAAGATGCTTGCCAGAAGGAATGCTTTCAATCCAGTCACTTAACTTTATTATCCTGGGATCACTTCAGTGTTCTCAGACTTGTGAAAAAAGCAGAACTCCTGCAAAAGGTAGGAAACTGATCACTTCAATTTACATGCAACAGTGTTTTAAGCTTTTAAAAAATACTTAAAGCATGCTTTTTGTGGTGGACATTTATGCTGGGTCTATTTATTATGGAGTGAATAATATTTTTCAAGAATGATTCATCTGGGTTATTTTAAAGGCTGCCTTGAATTCTGGTCATTTCTATAGATACTGCAATTCACAGTCATTAGTAAGCTGGTGGTTTGATCTAACCTCAGCTACCTGTTGCTGGCTGTGAATGGAAGAATTTATTTTTAGTGTGAAACCACAATATGAATATTTTCCACTCTGAAAGTATAAAAAACCCTTTAAGTAGAAATTTTACTCCTTCACTGTGATGTGCTGTGGCTCTGATGTCAGACATACTGGATTCTTCTTACAGAAAATCCTTTAAAATGCCTTATTCTCTATTGAAGTTGACAAGAATTTCCTCCACTTAACCCCTTCAGTGCCCCCAGGCGCTCAACTCACATCAAACAAAAGGGAGCTCCTCTGCCTCCTAGATGGGGATAGTGGGATGTTGACAAATGCAAAATGAAAAATAAGGAGACAGAAAAACCTAGGCCCTTGGAAGGAGGTTAGTGGGCAGGCTCACATAGCTGTGATCTGTGAGAGGCAGCATCTCTGGGAGTTGTGACTTTGCAACTGCACAACCACTGCAACTGCCCTGCTGATACCGAAACCTTCATTCTGGCGTGATGGGGGCTTTGTTGGGCTGTTTGTTGGGCTGGGCTATTTGGGCATAATTCTGCCATTTCTGCAAGATTCAGAATCAGAAATGGTCAGCAATATTCAGGTAATATCAGTTCTGCTTGGTAAGAGTGAATGGGTTAATTGTGCTAGAAAGCTACCTACAGTTCTTGAGCACGTGAAGCCTGTAGTTATACGTAGAGTTATGAAAGCTATTATTCAGTGTAACGGTGGGTGGACTACTTCACCTACCATGGACTACATTGGAGAAGAATGAGAATCTGAGACCTATGAAAAGCCATTGGCCTACACACAAACTTCTCTTTTTTTAATGTAAAACATTTGAATTACATTAGAGATTAGATGAAGAACAATATCCTGGTTCCTTTATACTTCACTTAAAATTTTGCAAATAAGCCTAATCTAGAGTGCAGTTAAAAGCAAGAAGAGAAATGGAAAACAAGAATACAACACAGTTTAAAAACCAGGACACTTTGTAGCCTATACCCAAAGTTCAGTTCATTTTAAGAACAAGAAGTAGCTCCTGAGACTTGACTGAGAGCCCGGTTTCCACAGAATACAGGGCTTTTAGGTAACTGATGGGCTTTGGTTGCTGTTCATTACCAAGCTTTTGCTGTTTCAGTCAGAGAGGCTACTGACTTTCCCTACTTAGATTCTCACCGTATTTCCACAGCTTTAAAAATATTTCAAAGTAATTTGTGAACTTCTTTGATGGAAGGGAAATTTGTTCTTCATATTTGTGATGCCTCAGAAGTTCTCATTTTCTTCCCTTTCTTACGAGGCCAAAAGAAAGAAGTAGTTTGTAATTTAGTTCTGTCAACTCAATTCATTTATCTTAGGTGAAGAAAGCTGTTGTCATGCATCCACACTTGTAAGGAAAAAAAGAAAGTGTATGTTTTTTACCAACTGCTTGCTTACACATGATCATTAGCACAAGGTAAAATGTTCATGTGGTTACAGCTGCTGGAATTTCAGCGCATGTGGTTTGGTCATTCACGCTACCAAAAAAATGTTTACCGTCTCTACCAATACATGTCAAAAGCTACAGTCATGCTTTTAGTACCGCGATTTTAACATTTGATAAGTAGAAAATGTTTGTTTAAAAAACATGAGCAACAAAGTACCATTGCCCAACCAATTTTCTCTAGAAAAGATAAGACCTGAGCTTCTGGTTAACACCTTCAAAGATGCTACTAACCACCTTGCATTTCACATCTGTGTCTTAAAATGCAAGAGACCTTGCTTTTATAAATCCAAATATTTCTTCTCCTCCTGACCAACTGCAAAGAGTTTTTACAGGTACACACCACTTCATTGCCCAAGCAGGATCTGTTTGATTTTTGATTTAGAAGCAGGAAGGACAGGCAGAGCATTTCAGGAGATTCCCCTCCTGGTTGCAGAGAAGAAGAAATAGTGGGAGCCTATGTCACTGTGCGTCCTAAACGATGTGACAAGTAAACATCCTTCTGGTAAGCATGCAGTC
This sequence comes from Catharus ustulatus, assembly GCF_009819885.2. Classification (NCBI taxonomy): domain Eukaryota; kingdom Metazoa; phylum Chordata; class Aves; order Passeriformes; family Turdidae; genus Catharus; species Catharus ustulatus. The sequence goes on along the minus strand of NC_046222.1, from coordinate 74,715,067 downwards.
TTACCACAGGACTGTAAATATTTTTGGTAATTACATTTTTTTGATCTTACTTTTTAGTGTGATTGTGAAACAGCCATCTTTGCTTTCAGATTCCTGTTTGCTCTGTACAGAATTTAATCTTGACCATGGTTAAAACCTGGATTCAACTTTCCCTAATTTACAGACACTATAACAACAGATTTTTCAGGAGTTATACATTTGTAAGGGCTGTAATAAGCTAATATTTCATATTCCCTTGCTAGACAAAGACTAGAAAGAGCAGAAAACCCAGTAAGGGAAGAGCCTGCTGACAGGTTAATTTAGGTATCTCATAAGAGACTTTCGAGACGTGGCAGCCAGGCTGACATGCATCCATAATCAGGAGCTGGCTGAGATGTGTAAGGCAATCTTCAGGGACAAACAGCCTTTACAATTAGACACAGTCTCATCAATACCCATAATGATAACCAGCTTCCACAGCCCAACTGCAATCTGCTTCTGGGCAGCCTCAACCCCCTTCACTTCCTTGCATTTGGTGCTGAAAGTGAAACATGTGCTTTGAGTGTATCTCTGACATGTTTGCTTTATGAACCTTGAACAGAAAGTAAAATGAATGGGGAGCTTGGGTGTACTGTCTGCTATCGCAGTACAACAGTGATGGACATGAGAGGGATAGGAAGGAAAGGGTCTGCAGACAGTGACCATGTCTGCACATTCTCTCTAAAGATCATCTCTCTTGTCACCATCAGAAAATACATCCTGGGCTGTATGAACCACTCTTCTGAGGCCATAGAAAGTCCCTGTGTTCTTAAGACATTTTTGAGAAACAGAAATCCATACCAAGTCAGAACTATCTTGGGTTTTCCTGAAGTAGGTGTAGTGTAATTACAGTGACTGCCTGTGTGTCAGCTGCTGTTCACCACAGCCTATAAAGGCTTAGATGGCTGCCAGCCATCTGGATTCTCCTAGAAAATGGGTGGAAATTATGAAAAAAAAAAAACAACAAAAAAACCCCCTCATAAAGTGGTGCTAAATCTAAGATTTTTTTTCCAGTGTGAATGGATATAGCTGACACTGGGCAAAGATGAAAATTCTTCTGCTAAATATATTGATAAAGTAATTCTCTAAAGTGGTCTTAGGGAAAATTTTTACTAAAATTCAGCTTTTCAAGCATTTAAGTCAACAAGACACTGCATCTAGTATCCTGCAGGAAGCCCAGCAATGTGAAGACAGATGTGAACATCAACCTCATAGATGGTTCTGCAAAGTTAGCAAGTTGGCTGGGTGATGCTAGCAAAAATTCATGCCCAGGAGGTCAGCACTGGAACATCCAGTAAAAGATACAACCACTGACACATCAGTATTTAAGGAATAATAAAGTACTTCTTCAACCCAGAAACTTCCTGCATCTAGTGTTTTAATGACTTTTAATGACCTTTCTGTTAGTTTCTAAAGCCTACTATCTCAAGCCATTCTAACATGTTTGTCTGCAGTATCCTTGAGCAAGGAGTTGCCGTTGTACCCTAAATCTAGCTTTTAGCTGACCTAAGAAGGTAAGATTTATTTCACCCCAAAGGCTTGCCAACTGATTTTTATAGATGTACTTCAGTACCTTTATAAGGATTGAAGGTGCACTGATCTGTACTTTGATCTATAATTCCTTGATTGCATTGCAGCATTTTACCTGTAGTATGGACCCTCAGGTGCAGCACAAAGCTAATTCATCTAACTGGGTTCATATGTTTCTAGGGCCCCTGCACCAAGCTTCACTGTTTTCTGTAGACATTTACTAGGTTGATGATGTTATTGTTAAGTCATGGAAAAGAAATATTACCAGATGGCTTCACTTGTCTTTGCAGCTCAAATTACTGCAAGAATTTTCAAGAAAGATGCAGGGTACAAGCATCATGTCAATGTCATTGTTGTAAGGCAAATGTATGAATAGCGGCTGAGTTATACCTTTGGAGTTTCTTCTCATGAGGAGGGAAACATACCTCAGTACTGGGGCATAACAACTTTAGATTTTTCTGTCAATGATTGGTAAAATGTTCAAGTCCCTCTGTGTCTTCTTCAGGTTTGTGTCTTTTCAATTTTTTCATCTACCAGTAAGAGTGTGGTACTCTATGAAGCCTCTTGTAGTCTCTTGCAATGTATAAGGGCTTTCACTGTTTGTGTCAGTTATCATTACCAGGATTATTATTATCACCAGTAGCCTTCCCTCCCACCCTCCCTAAATCCAGAAAGATTAGAATTACATCCTGCTCCAGGAGGGATAGAGAAGACACCCATTACATATACTGTCAAGCATAAACCCAAAATGTACTTAGTGGCATGAAATACAGATAAGGTTAGATGCACTGGTGGAATCTGGCTGGTTAGGTCATGTTTATAACTCCTTTGCACAGCAGCAAGGAGGATAAACCAGTTTATCTGGTCTATTGATTTTTTGTTGCTCTGAATCCTGATACTTTGATTTTTTTTGGCTCGAATCTTTATGCTCCAAAAAGGGTGAATCTGATGCTTAGGGCCATTTCCCTGGGGGTGATATATGGATCAGGTATGCAGATTGCTGGCAGAGGATTTTCTAAGGTAAGTCTGCAAAACATGCAGCTACAGGTCTCCGTTTAGGAAGGGTTTCAAACCCACCTCTCTCATTTTACATGTTAAATGTGGCCTAGAGGAACATCCACCCACACCAAATGGAAAAGCCAAATTTCCTCCCAGTTCCAAAAACATTATAGACATCTGCCAAATGACATTTCTAATTCTTCCCGTAAAAAATGGAAAGCTAAACAGAAGCATCACCCTTCCAATAAATCCATTCCAAACTCTTCCTGATTTATTCCAGATCCTCTGCATTTTGGTGAGGCTGTTAAATAATACCTGCCTTTGTTCTCCTTATGGGGCTTACCTCAGAAAGTATTTTATATAGTTGTTCCTTCAGAGACTTTTAAAAATGCTCTAGAAATCATAAAGAGGCAAAATTTGACTTCTGATACACGTGTTCAGTTCCTATTGACTTCATTGGAGAATTTCAAGATGGAATAGACCACAGTGCTGGAAATATTTACTTAGGCATGCTAAGGAAAAGCAGTAGTTCTGAATAATTTTTAATATTTCCATCAACTACAACAAAATTTAAGTACATTAATTTGATTTTTTTTTAATATAAGAAAGAGACAAATCATTAAAATATACTTAAGAAGTCAAAGGAATTGTGAAATTAAGAAAGCCACAAAAACTCTTTGTCTGGAGGGTCTTTTTAAGAACTAGTTAATCACAACATCTCACAATAGATGTATGATCTCTAAGATGTAATTAAACATAAAGCTATAACTCATTTTTTACTGTGGTGAGATTGTTGAAAAGCATCCAAATTCATGTTACCATAAAAAAAATTGGTCTTAGGATTTTTTCCTTTTACATTTTAATGTCATTGAAAAGGCTGTTCTCAGCTGTCACTGTTGTCCATCATTTTGTTCTGGAAGGTTTTTGAAGCCTGACTACTTGGACAAGCACAAGCCCAAGGTCCTCTGGCTGTGCCCTGACCTGGTCAGCCAGAACAAGATCCTGTCCAAAATCAAGTAATTGCACTCAGGTTGCTCAACTCTGCTGGTTACTTCAAAACACAAGTGCCATGTGAATGTCTCTATATGACTTTGGATCAGAGCTGGCTTATGTCTGGCCACTTGAAGAGCAGACAGACAAGCTTGCATCTGTCTGTACCTGTCCCTGGCGACATACCCTAAAGCTGCTAAATAGCTGGTTGTTTTTTTTTTTAATGTCACAGTAAACAATGAATATGGAATGTCAAGTAATCATCAAGGAGCCGAAATATCCTCAACAAAGAAAATAGGTAAAACAATGCAAATAAAATGAGATTTTCTTTCCTCCCACACCCATAAACTGTCATGCAAGTGCAATAGCTGGAATTGACGTAAACCCTTTTTGAAAAGCTAATTTAGTAGTGTGCAGTCACCTTTAATTTATTCATTATTCTCTCATTTTAATGTTTCTTTTTATTTTTTGGTATTTCCAACTTCTGATCCAGAAATACTGGCTATTAGTACAGGAATTACAGGAGAACCTGTAAAATGTTCAGTTTTCTTTCACAAAATTAAAGTCCTGGTAAACTTTGGATAAGATTCCATATGTCGAAATTTTAAGTGTTGCATGAATGGGTCTGTTGGCAAAATTTTCCCAAAGTATATTGTTATTAAATTCAGTAATGTAACAATGTAAAATGGCCATTGCAGTGTCTGAAAAAACATATACATCTTCAGTAATTAGAAAGAACATTCCAGGTAAAAAACAGATGATGGATCTGTAATCCTCACTGGTCATTTAGAGCAGTGTTGTCTAATACTATTCACTTAACCTTTTATCATAAATATTTGTGGGTTTATTATTTACTTTTATTTTGCCAGTTTAGTTTTTCCATCTTCAAAAGCTGTCTTTTTGAGATTCTACTGGTTACTTTTCTGTTTAAGTACTGATGCAGCCATCTGCCAATTATTGCAGTCCCTAGTCAGTGGATCCATCCTACATGGCCTGCTACAAGCTGCCACAGTGATGGCTTATTTTCGGGTTTGTGCTTTTGTGGGTGAATACAAGGGACCAATGATCGCATTTTGTTTGGAAATCCAGCAATAAATGGGAGAGGGGTTTATGGAACTCTTCCAGACACCTTTCTCAAGTTTTCTGGGATGCTCTAATAACTTAAGTGTAAGAGAAAATATGGACTAAAGCTTTTGCACTTCATTTGGGTACCTATCCATTCCCCACATTCAGATGGATCAGATGACTGGTTTAAAGAACTGCTTGTCCTCAGCGTGATCAAAGAGCCATTCCATTTTACACTGACAGCAGGACACTATATTCACAAATAATACTTTTAAAGCTGTAACTCTCACCAAGACTTTAGTTATAGGTCTGTGCCATGAAACGGAACTTTGCTCTAGCAGGGGACAAACAGGTGGCAGTCAAGTCTAGAGGTGCAGCAGAATCAAAGGCTTTGCATAATTAAAGATCAAATAACTTTAAACATTGTAGCACTTTGCAACTACAATATCTTCTATTTCAGTAAGAAGCAGTACTAAGTCCCCAAAAGCAGAACAAAGCACGAAGTAGCTACAGGGCTTCATGTGTGGATATAAATTTAGAAGATCTGATGAGCCATCTCAAACTTTTCTCCAGCTGCTTTGATGACATCATTGCTTTCACTATCTACAGTGGTACCATTGTCAGATTAAACAATGACAGTTCTAAAACTATCCTCTCTGCTTTCCTGACAGATATTCATATTCTGCATAAGAGGGAAAAATAATCTTGTTGTCATCATATTTTTTTCTTTTTTTCTTTTCCTTTTCTTTTTTTCCTCCCACATAATTCCCTTTTGTCCTTCAGGTCTTAATTGCAACTCATTATTATTTTTGTGAAGAGCAGCCTCATGAAGGCAAAGAGTTAAAGACGTCACTTTAAATGACAAAAGCTGAACACTTTACCCCACTTTCAGTCTCTCATCTATTCATCCTTTTCATTGTGAACTTGCTATTTCAGCTTTCTAAGCTCTTCAACTACCTGCCCCTAATTTGTATTCCTGGGAAGAGGCCTAGGCTAGTTATTTTGCATTTGTGTGCTAATGGTGCTGAGTTTGCTTCTAAGAGGAGAACAGGGAGGGGAGGGCAAGAACCTCCAAAAGGGCTTAAGTGGGAGTGGGGGTGAAGGTGCAGGAAGGGTTGTTTGGGGGAGAGTCATGCTGAATTTTAACCCTGAATGCTTTCTTATACAATTTCACACAAAGCCCTCCTGATTATATGGAAAATGACACCCTGTGAAAACTTGCCTGTTCATACACACCTTTTAAACAAATAGGTTAGTCAAGTATCTGGAAAGCCTGGGAGACAGTTGGGTCATCTTTTTATTAATACATTAAATCATGACATAAATTTTTTCAAAGCTTTTTTTTTTTTTTTTGGTTTTACATATGCCCCTGAAAATTATGTAACTTATTCAAAGTACGTATAGTATTCTGAAATACGTTTATTAGTGGAAATAGTCTGTACATATAAATTATAGTAATGCAACCCTGCTCTACTTTGTTTGATAAAACCCTTATACTTTCACAGGGTTAATTTTGACTGTGTGCTTAGATGCCGTGTGAGATAAAATACCTTTCATTAGATTAAATAGGCAAACAGAGGCTTTTTGACTTATTGACTAGTATTTCAAAGCCAAGCATTTCTTATGCTAATCATTTATATAACTAATTTAACAGACGTAAAAGAATGTCATTATGAATAATTAGCGATGTTAGTAATTTAGTTTCTAATTAACCAGGGATGTGGCAGACCATTACAGATGGGAATTCTCATTAGCCGTGAGAGGCATGGGCATTTTGCTGCTTATTATAGATTCTGCCTATATTTAAAAATGGTTTGGTTGTTCACAGCTTTTAATGTGAAGCACTTTCACTTCATGCTGCTGGGTACATCAGCTTGTTGCACTTTGTCACACTGCAAACCAGACAACTGCGCAAAGCACCTGATGCAACAAATCGTGTAGTCAGTCATTTTCCATTTCATGAATTATTGCATGACAGTAGTTCTCACCCCAGCTCCACACCCAAGAGATGGATTTGCAAAAGGGGCATTTTTCTTTTGCAGGTGTAAGCTGCTTGCAATACAATTAAGCACAGACATATTAGATTTTCAGATTTGTGCCCATGATTCATTTTCTGCTTAAAAATAAAAGGGATCCTACCTACTTATGTCTCCTTGTCTCTCTGAGCTTGTAACTTACTTTACAGAACTAATGCAGTTTCTGTACCATCTATTCCCCCTGTGCAGGCTTCCACTAGTGTCTGCACAACAGTTCTGGGGTATGAAAAAGGTTGCTCCTTTACACTCTTATACACCCTGAGTGAAATTCCACATACCACAGCTGTTTCTGCTCTTACTACTTTTTGTTTTCCATAGAGACAATTCCCAGTATTATTACTTATTCTAAATGTTCAAATCATCTTTCAATAAGACCCTATGAAAATACAACCATCTCGAGAAAGGGTTTTCTTCCATTTGAAAAAAATGTAGTATATGTATTTACATGCATTTTCAGTTTCTCAGATACTCTATATCATTTGGAATCAGTACAGTCACCTTGTTTGGAAAAGACATTGAACACTGTTTACAGTAATAATTATTTATTTTGCAATATTAGCAATATGGACAAGCCATTAAACTCCTTGAGAAGGACAGTCTGCCCCATGATTTATTAATCGTTGGAAAGCAGGAAAGTGACAATTTCATGAGGTACAGCAGCAAATAAACCTGAAGGAAGAAAGCTCCCTACAAGTTCTGAAAATCGGGTTGTAAAGAAATGTCCACCCCAATGATGGCAGACTTTGTCTACAGAACTAAGACATGCACAGTTTTTCAAGAATGACCCAGTTAAACTGTTGTAAAATGTTTATTCTGAATATACATAACAGACCTCCACCCAACCTTTAATGCAGTTTAACTGGATTAATTTAAACTGTCCCTTTAGTTAACCACAGCAACTTTCTCTGGTAAGGAGAACTAGAAATTATTTCAAGACAGGTCATTCATTGTTTCTGTCCAAATCTGTTTGTGATTCCTCTCACTTGGGAACAAGTGTGTCCCATTTCAATTCCTGTGTTGGAGTCTGCATCAAAAATATCAGAAGGTGTAAATTAAAATGAACTGCTGTTTCAATTCAAGCGTTCACATAGAGAAGAAGTAAAGATGGAGATTCCTGATATGCTTATTACCCTACTTATGTATATTGTATAGCCAGTTAAACTTTGCCTAAAATACAATTGAACATACTTAGTCAGATTAGAAAATATTTTTTCTTTTCATAGCAGAGATTAGAGCACTATCCAGAGCTATGGAAAATCAGTCTTCAGTGCCTACTCTACTATAGATATCATAATACAAATGACCTTGGGCAAGTCACTTAGCATATATTTGCACTGCAGTCAGACAACCTAACCTTAAAGTTCAGCATTCCTGAACTTTCTAGCAGCACCACTAGACCACTGTCAACCCCCACTGTTTTCAAAGGGCACTGTGGCCCACTATAACATTTTTCATCAAATGCTCCATTGTGACAAGTTTGTTTTATATGGTTCGGCAAACCACTTACTATAAATTGGGAATTGCAGATGGGAATCACTCCAGTGGCATGGCTTCAATGTGGGTTAAATGCTGATGATCCCAGGCAGATTTGTGGATCCCAGGCTGCTTTATCTATGCTTCCCCAAGTGACTGAGTGCCTGAGCTGGTTGCTGCCACCAACACTGCCATGCTTGTCCTTGCTGCTGCCACACTTCCCCGTGGCAGTGAAGACAGGGACTCAGCTCCTCACCTGTAAAAGGATCAGTTTACCTCATAGGTGCAATCTGAAAACAAATGCATCAAAATACTGTGAGGAATGCAGATGCCTAGGGTTAATGAGAGTATTTAATATATAGTCAAAAATACACCAAGTAGTTATCTTCTCAACTTTTCCCAGGAGCTTGTGGGAAGCCCTATTGGCTAGAGGTATGAGCAACCTCCCAAAATGAAGGTGGGAGGCTATATATTACTGCCAAAAATTATCTCAGTTCTGTTGGTTTAACCAATGTCTGATTCATCTGACCTCTCTCTAGCTTGACTACAATTGAGATTTTTTTTTAAAAAAGGTACCAGACCATTTTAAAAGAACAGAAGGTGTTAAAAGAAAAGAGGTTGTGTTATAATGAGCAGCCCGTGGCAGCAACCACCTTCACAGATGCTAGGATCTGATTGTTTGTTTGTCTTTGACCTCAGAATTAATGTGATATGCCTGAATGTGTGGAATCTTCAGGCTTGACTCTGAAATCTGATGGTAATGCACACTTCCAGTTGAAGGGAGTGGGGAAGGTACCTACCTGCATATCACTTCCAGAGGATATCAAGTAAGGAGCAGAGTAAACAAAATCCATACAAATACCAGATTTGGGGCAATCAAAATACAGTCTGGTGGGGTTGTTCTTTGATCTCAATCAGTTTCTTCATCTTTAGTTGCAAATTCTTTTCTACAGGACAAGCAATAGTAGACTGCTGTCTTAGGGAAACTTTGCCTGATTAGGTTAAAAAATATACATTGCATACCTCATCCTCTTAGGTTACTACTTTTGTTACGAGAAACCAACTGCATGGTGTCATGAGCGTTTCCAGTAGTTGAAACAACCAAAGGAACCCAAGCAAACCAAACCAGGAGTGGGTCTTGGGCTCAGTCACTGACTATCTTTCTGTGGGGAAAGAGACCATGGACAATAACATTTACAACTATATCAGCTATATCTATAAATTGTATGAGTTCCCATTGATTTCAAATTCTAGAAGATGAAAGTCTACACAGCTGTCCTACTTTGATTGCTATTTTTTTCTGCATGTTTCTTCTGAATGCTCTTGGAGAAAGAGAAAAATCTTTCAACTACAGTAATCTAGCCTTCACTGTGTAATCACTGAAATAGATATTGTTTTGTCACTTACACGTTATTGCTTAATAGAAAGTTGTCTGAGCTAGTTTCCTAAGAGTGGGTGATGACATATCTGAACATCATTTATCCAAGTCATGTAAGCAGGATCTGTATCTTAATAAAGATCCTCTGTGCTGGTTTTGGGTTTTCTTTCCTTTGTGTTATAAACTATGTTCTGATGCATAAAAATGAATAATTTAGTCATAATTGTACCACCACAAGTTTATTGTAAACCGAAGCCACAATTGCAATCTTGGATGCCACAAAAAAAAAAAAAAATTGCTATAAAAATTTCTAAATAGTTCTTTCTTCAGCTGCAATAACATACCATTTTGCATTACCAGATGTTAAAACTCTATAGATTTTCTGACAGCAAATGCTATATCAAAGGCAGTTCAAAAGAAAAATTATTTTCATATTTTTAATCATGCCTGCAGATGGGTTAGGATAATCTGTCATAGTTCAGAAGTAGAAAAGAAAAGAAGCAGGCTTGATGTAACTTGGCTCAGTGGTCTGTTTCAAATATGGCTCACACACAATGGGAAAAACAAACAGGTCTTTGCTTGAGAAAATAGATGCAGCAGGCAAGTGCAAAATCTTACTTTGCTTGTTTCAAAGACAAAGAGCAAAAAACTAGCTTTTTAACAGAGAGAGATAACTCCAAAAATTCCACGTAAACTTTTTGTTTTTTGAGATTCTTTCTGCGCTTCCCCTTCCTCTTCCCACACACACTGAATCAACAAACCCAGATGTTCACAAGAATACACCCTTGGTATCCCCCACATCATATGCCATGCAAGTGCAAGGGGAGATGCCTTTCTACAGATGCACAGTGCCAATTGTGCTGCAAAGTGATGTACAAACAGTGGGCACTTTTTATTTCTGCAGGGGAAAAGCTTCATGGATTGAACCCACATCAGAGGCCCAAAGATCTAGAAATTCAGTGCTTACAAAAAATGTGACTTCTGACTGTTAGCTTTGGGTGTGTACATCCTGGGTCCTTGTCTTTTTAGCAACACAATGCTCCTTCTTATTTTGGCACAGTACTGAACTGAAGAATGGGATCTGGAAGACAGAAAAGAGCCTTATACTAACAAAAACTGCAATAGACAATTATTATCTTATTTATGAAATTCATAGGGATTGGTATTTCAGTTTATGCCCACCTGAGCATAGTCTTGGTCATGCACTTGCCCACTTTCGTCAAATATTTTCATTCACTGACAACTGTTTTATTTTCAGCCAGTCTGTGATTTAAATGTGCAACCACTTGAGCCTGCAAAAAGCAGCAGGCTTAGGTTTTCTACACGGCAACTCTTGTGTCACCCTCACCTAGTTTAGTGATGCCTGAATACCTCGTAGCACCCTTCAACCAGCCTGCATGGAGGGGTTTAAAGCAGCCAATTCATCAGGAAAGTATTGGGAAAAAAATAACAAAATAATCCCCCAAACAAACAGAGCAAGTGGCAGGGTTGGGGGCCGGATGGGGAACCGAACTGCTTGACATTGGGGTGGTGGGGGAAAGCAGTCCTTAGCACAAGGAATAAGGTGGATGTTTAGTGCACCCGAGAGCGATGTGCGCCGGCTCCCCTCCCCAGGCCGGATGGCTCCACAGCTCAGTGCCTTGGCTTAGGTGCAGTTGGAAATGCCCGAGAATGGCTCTTTGTTGATTTTCGCCTGTGCGAGAGAGCCTGGTGTTGCTGCGAAGCGAAGTGCTATTGAATTTGCTCACTCAGGCAGAACACTCGACAGGAAGGAAGGAAGCAGCCATTCTTTCTGGTCCTATTGTCTGGCCAGCAGGCTTAGGCAATCAAACAGCCCTGTGGCCCGGCTGCGGCTCCCGCTCCGGCCGCTTCTGGTGGGCCCGCCTGGCCAAGGGGGGCCACCGGGGGACGGCCTTCTCATGGCGTTCACTTTGTTTTCCCTGCACTTCTTTTACGGCTCAGGGCCCCAGGTAGCCGCTTCCCAGCCGTCCGAGTTTCTCCAGGGGAGGAGGGTCAGGGAAGGGAGGGGTGAGAGTAGCCGCAGGTGGGGTGGAGCTGCTCAAAGCTGCCCCTGGACTGCCCCTGCATGATAAGAAGGCTCATTCAAAAATGTAGATTTCTGGTTTCCCCAGTCTGTATCTCAGTTAGCTCCCTCTTCTCCCCAGAGAACAGGAAAGAACGAAAAACAGAGCCAAAGGGACTGGTTTGGCCAGGCAGAATGTTTGCAGTAATGCCACGGGGGCAGGGTGAGTTCTCCCGAGGATTCCTGGCAGAGAAAGCGCAAAATGGTCTGAGCATCTAGAGCAAAAATCAGTCTGCCACTGCATTTTACCTGCCCTATTACATCCCTGTAAGGTCTCAGCACTTACAGTCTCAAATCCAATGGGAGCCATAACATTGCAGTGTGGATTTTGCCTTGAAGTCTGTCTCATTCTTACTGAAATGTGACCATGGGACAGCCTCCTACTATGGCTTGGTGACTGGATAGCAATAGCTGCAGGCTTTTTGTTTGTTTGTTTGTGGTGGGCTTTTCTCAGACAGTAAGATCCAGTGGTGCATCAAGTAATAGGTGTGTCAGTGATATCATTCTTAATGTTGCATGACAGATAATAACATTATTAGATGATAATATCACCCTGCAAATCTGCGATGTACAGTGAGATGGTAGAGCCTGGCAAATGCAGAGGCATAGTGCTTACACAATCCTATTTCTGCAAGCCCAGGGATGGTTTCACAGTGATTTTAGTGACTCTAAATCCAGACTCCTGTGCTCCCACACTTGCTGGTGTCCCCAGCTGTGTGTTCCAGAACCATCCTCTTAGTCAATGTTGTTGCTTTAAGTCTTGCTTGTTTGCAAAATGAGGACACAGGCGGAAACAAATGACAGTCCTTGAGCCTGATCCCCTGGTCACTGTACAGAGGTTGGTGTTGGCAGAAAGGGCAGGAGGGATTGGAGGAGACAGGCAGCATGGGGATCTGCCACAGCCTGGCTTCAGAAAGACGGATATTGCCTTTTGGCATGGCACCATGCTGAGACCCTTCAAGTGCCATGGTCGTAGCCAGAAATATGTCCTTATACCCAAGGAAGCCTACAGGCTGCAGTTGCATTTTGTTAACTTCAACAGAAAGGCATGGGTTGCTTTTAGGAATTGTGGACTTGGAGTATACCCAACTTCCCACTTTTGTCTTAATAAAACCTCTGCTCAACCTACTCACACCTATCCTGGTGCAAATCTAAAACAACCTTGATGAGTTAATGGAATTATTTCAAGTTTGTCAGTGCAACAGGAAGAAATCAGCATGAATGATACCATTTTTTTTTCCTTTTAATGGAAACTAGTAGGAATTACTAGAACAGAGAGTAATTTGTAGCCAAGAAGGACTCTTGAATTTGGATTTTATTACAAACTTGAAACTTGTGCCAGTTTTGATGGGATTTGTAAATGCTTTCAACAAATGTGGGCTGAGTTTCAAGTAAGGCTGGGCTCCATTGTACAGGAATCTGGGCCAAGGTATGGTTTTGAGTGGAAAGCATATGAAACTCACCGCATTTTCCTGATTTAGAGTCTTACTTTGAAGTTCTTGGTCCATTCAAACCCAGAACTTAAAGCAAAAACCCACATGGTGTTAGTACACTGAAGCCAAAACTATAATAAAAAATTCCCTTGAAACCCCATGATTCAAACTTAGCACAGATCCAGATAGTCCTTATAAGATGCTACCAAGGTTGTTATTTAGCATATATATTTCTTAGTTCAGAAACTTTAAGTACTCTGTAATCTTTAGTAATTTCTGTATTCTTGAAGGATCTTATTTTAAGGGCTGCAGTGGGGTGAAAAGATTCATGATTATTACTTTTGTTAAGATCTTGTCTATGCATGTATAAATAATTTTTTAAAAAATCTCTTCCTAAATAAAATATGTTGCTAGTAACCCTACTCTGTGTCTATGGGCTCTTTCACCATGCTCAGAACTACAGTGTCTGAGCTCTCCAACAGTGCATGAAGCAACATGAATAACATCTGTTGCATGCTGTTTATTGTCTCATCCTTTCCCTTGAGATGCAGCATGTGCGATGGACTATCTTTTTCTGGTTGGGGTTTTTTTTGGTCATGATTTGCTTTATGATCAAGAAATCACCTCTTTGAAGATGTCTTAAAGGGGAAGTGAGTAGAGGATATTACTGATTGCAAACCTGAGGGAAAATTTCCCATGAGGTACTAATGACATATTTCTTTTTTTTCTTTCTCTTTTTTTGCCATTGACAGACACTTTCACTTTACTGCAACAGTCACATAGTGACTGTTCTGTGCACATAGTCAGAAAGTTTGATACAACTGCTTCCAAACATTTTTATTTGAACACAGCATAATGCAATTAGCATTACTTCCCAGCACACCTTTGATAGCACAAAGAGAAGATGTCTTCTCTCTCCTTTACTGATGCATCAAAATTCCCTATGAGCAGCCACCCAGCAATTCGGCTGGCTTTTGCATTTCCAGTTAACTACCCTGAATCATAAAAGTCTGGGAAAGGATCTGAGAAACGTGTTCCTTCAACTATGCAGTGCTTCAGCAGTAAGGCTGAGTTTGCGTTACATGTGGAAAATCACGTCAGTATGCATCATTCATAGTCCTGTGCAGATCTGTTAGACATTTCTGAGAGGGGCTGCTTGTCCCCAGCTGCCTGCCTGTAGAACACGCATAGAGCTAATGGGAGGTCTGCATGTGACTTGCTGACAAGATCAGGCCCTGCTGCTATAAGGAGTCAAAATATTTCAAGTTTTCATCAGTAATGCCAGTGTAAAGGGTCTTCTTTCTTGCACAGCTCTGTAATTAATCTTTGGCTGCTTTGGCTGTAATCCCAATGGTCCAGGCCAAGAGGAAGTAGGGACAGGACAGTCAGAATAGAGGTCACTTTTGTAGCTCATCAGAATCAAAGAGATGGCCTCAAAAGCCACCTGGAAAAGGGAATTAAATTGTTTTGAAGGTGAAAAAGAGAATGAAAAAGAACAGCTGTGAGGATGCCATGATCAAAACAAAAGAGAGAAGTAAAGGAACCGATGCTCATTTGCATAATAACCACTGCTGGTGTTTCAAAGATATTGCCATTACCAGTGACCTTTCCCAAGAATAACTACACAGGAACACACTCTGCAGTTGCTTCTACTTCTCCCTGGAAATTAAAAAGAAAAAACCAAACATGCGGAAGGTTTCTGAAGTTCTGTCTCCATCCATTTTTCCTCCTGGCAAGTCCTGTTAGTCTCTTCTGCATATAAAGCAATGTGAAATAGAACAAGAGTTGGTTTTAACGATGTTAGAATAATACTGGAGATCACTGTACTGGACAACTGTCATAACACAGTGTCTCCACTAGAAGAGTGACTTGGCATTATTTCACTTGTACACATGCACTGGGTATTAGAGCTTAATTTTTGAAAAAATCATGTTTCTGTAGCGTGCATGCCAGGTGAAACACCTCTCTATACCAAAGCTCTGCATAGTCCAGGAGGAATGAGGAAAACATCATGTTCTTGATTCCTCTGGCCAACATTTACTGGAGCTCAGCTGCTCTAACCAGCACAGCCTATGTGCAGTCAGAGCACTGACAAAGCAAGTACGTGCTTGCTCCTCTCCCTTTCCTTGACCTAACAATTTGCGTAGAGCAAATCCAGGTCATAACAGAGGCAATGATCTGACCTGTAAAATTTTTTTGGACAGAGAAGGTAATGCCAATTCAGCATGTTTCAATTTGCTGAGCTCCACCAGGCTGCACATTATTTTTTACAGAATGCCCACATACTAGATCCTGCATTATGTTGAAGAGTTTCCTCAGCACAGCTAATCTACACCTAGTTTGATAAAAAGATGGCTCCATTGCTGCCTCCAAAGCTTTTTTCTGATTGCTGTTTTGATGTGAAAACACAGTGGACATCTGTGGTACTTTGGCTTCTTGTCCCACTTGTCCCTTCCCCCATATGGATTGTAATGAGTTTGTTAGCTGTCATATCTTGGAGATTAAGCTTTTGTGCAAGTTTGTTGGCTTTTTTTTTTCAGGATAGACATGTGTAAAGGGGCCCTTTCAGCCAGAGAACAAGTGTTCCTTAATGGCCGTACACAATTTTTTGGCATGCATCCATACCTTGGCAGTATGATCAAATATATCCCAGCAGACAGCAAAACAGAGATAGTTATAGGTATAGAGACCTTGGGAGCACAAGGAAAATTATGTCATCTCTGTTTTCTTTGAGGACCTCCATCAAGACTGAAGGCCTATGGTAAATGGCAATTCTGTTTTCTCTGGAGTCAGCCTAAAGGACTGTCTGGAAAATTCCATACAAAACAAAAGGGCCAATGAGCTGCCTTACTGACAAATTAACTTATCAGCTGGAGAAGTCTTGATTTACATTGAAATTCTCTGTCGGTTACTGAGGATCTCCATTTAAAATTAATGACCTTATAGCTGATTAATGATGAAGCAGGAAAGGAAGTGTGCTGAAGACTGAACAAAAATCATCAGGTGAAAGGGGCTCTCTGTGATTATGGAATAAAAACTAGTCATTAGGGCTTAAAAAAAACCCCAAACAACTGGAGCTCTTCTTCTCAGTGGTACTAGTGGTACATGTTTTCTTGGAATAGAAAATTACTTCCCCCCTCAGGATCTGTGGTATTATAAAAACAGGTCCCTTCAGAACCAACTTCCAAATCTGCTAACATAATACTCCTCTGAAGAAGAATAAGAATGTTTGGTTTACAGTTAATTAAGGGTTTTGGGTCAGGAACTTGAAATCTATCCATTAGGGTATGGTTTTTCTGATTAAGGAGTCATAAGTACACAGTATACTTTATTAAATAGCTTGAAAAAGACTGTGTTTAAAATATGATAGATGCTTTGTTGTGTTTAGCAATAGATAAATAAATGTTGAAAGAAGAGAGGTGGTTCCCCTTGGCAATAACTAGGTGTGTCATTTTGCAAAAGTGTATTTGGTTGTCACCTGTGCACTCCTTTTCTTTCTCTTAACTGATTTGAGGATGGAGGGAGGCAAGATAATGATAAAAGCAGACAAGTAGAGCAAAATAACATGGGAATTTATAGGTTTTTAAATCCTAAAAGAACTGTTAAAGATAGAACTGAATAGAGCACCTACTTTTTGAAGCCTTCTGAGGTATGAGAGAAAGACTGTATTAGGTGTCCACATCCTGCCAGCTTGGACAGTCATTTCAAGAGGAAGGCATGATTAGTGGAGCAAACGATAAGTCAGAAAAAAACACAAAGAGGGAAAGGAACTTGTGAGGAAAAACATATAAAGAGACATATTCAAGTGCCAAATCCCAAAGCTCCTGTTTTGGCTCTGACCCCAAAGAAATCTCTCCTGTGTTGCAGGGGGCATAGGTGGGGGGTAGAGAGAGAAGCACCATCCAGACAGGTACCCTGGGGCTGTGAACCATTTCTTTGTGAGCAGAGTAGTGTTATAGACAGTTCATCATTTCCAGGACTATTCTTATGCTAATTCCCCAGACTTAGGGAAAACTTAAACTCCTTCCCTTGCTGAATGGAACCAATCTTCCATCAAGAGTTAATTTTAAAAAGAGAGCAAACAGAAGGACTTCATGTTTGGCAAGCTTGGGGTTAGAACATTCCCATATACACATACACATTTAGAAGAGAAGTATCTTAGTATTCATGATACTTGGTGATAGAGTAGCAAAAAGCTTTCAATTAAGCATGAAAAACAAATACCACAATTTATCTCAATTCTTCAGTCTTTTATGTGCTGAAGGTATTTTTTATGTGAGGTTTTTCACGCTTTTTGGGTGGTTTTTTTGGTTTTTTGGTTTTTTTTGGGGTTTTTTTGTGAATGTCTTTCATTTCAAGTTACCCTTGTTCTGGGTCTTTTTTTAATTCCCTTTGGCCAAAGCATTTCTGAATTTCTGCCAAGAAGTTACTATGTAAAGCCTGTTGTACTCAAGAGTTGGATTCCCATTCCTGGAATCATGACTAGCAACCCCAAAATAGAGCGCATTGTTGTTTCAGAAGGAAAACAAAAGAGGAAAGAAACCTTAGGAACAAACAGAGAAGGATGAAGCCAAGCGACAGTTACAGACTCTTCAGAAAGCTACTCTTCAATTAGACATTTAGATTGGCTGCTAAGGAATCTAATCTAGACAGTAGGAAAAGCTGCATTTGAAGAACAGACAAATCTTATAAATTAATGCTATGAATAGCTACCTATTTTTGTTTCCTGTCTACTTGTATTTAGGAACTAGCATCTTTACAAACACTTGAGGGACAGGACACTTTGGAATGTCCTGTTACTCCTGCTGAATGCATTTTTGTTTCTGAGCATAAAGCATGACTTCACCACAACTACATTTCAAATTCATTCTCTCAGAGAAGAAAAAATATGCAACAATCAGTGCAAGGGGGGAATAAATAGAGAGCATGCTTTTTATTAATGGTAGAGTAAGAAAATGAGCTAGCAAAAATATTGACTTATCAACAAAGAAATGCTGAGAATTTACAAAAGGATTCCATGCTAAGGGAATCTGCCAGGAAACATTATTTCCTGAAGTAAGTATTTCCAGGAAATGTCTTTTGCTAAAATATATTGAAGAATCCCAAGTCAAAAATTCTGTACCAAGTTATCATCTCATCAACTTAATATGCTCTGAATTGCTTTTTGCTGATTTTCTTCATTTGGAAATTTAAAATTCATAGGGATAGAAGCAATAATGATATATTGGATAGCATTGGATCCAATAATAATAATCATTATTAACAGCAGAAAGTTTAAAAGCATGGAGAAAAGAGCAGAAACTTTGGGCTAGCAAAGAATATTATACTTACGACACACAAGTGAACAAGCCTATTTCTGTCCATTTAGTAACTTATGATGAACTCATCAATTCCCTATAATATACACAGAACCAAAATCCTACTTTTGCCTTAATAAAATATGATTAATATTGATTAAGATGTTAATATGAAAAAAGTCAAGACCAGACAAGAGAAGACAATGATTTTGGCCTTTGCTTTCGGAGGGTGTTGGCACCACAGTGTTAAGCTTGAGAACCTGTAAAGGTCTGAGTATAGAAGTGAAAATCCACCCTGGGAAAATTCATCTCCTATAAAGTCCATCAAAATTGCGCATCAAAGAGCAAGTACAGCCCAAACTCACCAGCTCATTTGCAAGCATCAGCCTGCATTATTAAAAGAAAAAAAATTATATTTGTGCGTATGTGCAATATAAAGTCTATATTAAAATCCAGTCATAAAATATGTCAGAATTCCCAGGCTAGAAGTACATGGTGACACTCTATTTAACAGAACACCTACTTTGTCTCTCTGCTTTAGGTAACTAACAAAGCAGTAGCACTAAAGACAATATGTACTGTGTAAGGACATGGTCAACAGAACGGAGCACTTACAAAAGATTTTAATTTCTGAGGCTCAGGTACCCACTTTGGGAATTTGATGTAGGAGCAGACAGGTTCTCAGTCTGGTTATCTTCTAACATACCAGATATTCTAGCACTTACCTTTTGGAGTATGCTGTCTGCTCCAGCAGACAGCTGAAAATATCAATTTTGTGCTTGCATTAGATGAATTGAAACTTTCCTGAACTAGACAAGTTTTCACAATGACATTAAAAGGATTTTTTTTTTTTTTTAATTCTAGTAAAGGTACCATAAGTATAGAAATACATTAATTTTCTTATTCTCTTGTACCGGGTTAAGCAAAAGGTGGCCAGGTGGCTTAAATATAAATTCAGTTTGTGACTCTACAAAACTGAATCCACATATAATGCAGAAAGCTTTACCAAGTGGAGCTACACAAAATATTTCTACAGAAAGCATCACTATGGAGATGTGTGGCCAAAACACAAGGTCAGACAGTACCACTGAAGTCAGATTGCAAGGGACACACTCTTTTCTTTTTCTAACCCGTTTTGGTGCACACAAGTACATGTGCATCTCTAAATAAACTATTGTGCTTACATTTAAAAACATGGCTATGACAGTTTCTGTAATTAGATCCTTTAGTGTCTGTTATTGATCCTTCCTGCATTTCTTTAGCTTATACTTGTGAATCAGAAAGTAAAATGCACAATATTACCATGTACAAGAGCAATGCTAAAGTAAACTTTTACTATGCCCAGCTTGCAGTGCCAGACAGTCATGCATGGTATCAATCCAATTTGCTCATAGCCCACAGCCCAAAAATCTCAGACATTGGCAGAAAAATGATGTTTGGGCACTTGGTGCTGCATGATCACAAGGAAAGGATGTTCAGGCAGTGGTGACACTGGTTAAAACTATACTTGGTGTGAGTTCACAGACAGATACTCCCTGATTTAGCACAAACTTGGAGTGACACTTTTTTTCTTAGGAATGACAGCATGCTACAAGAATGTGAAACTGAATGTAACCCAATTCAGAGTCAGAGACTTTACCTCTCAAGATGCAATGCATTTGCTTTACATCACAGGCAGAGCAGGCTAACTGGCTTACACTATGCAGTGCCTTATTAAGCCCTGATTTGGGTCAAACCTAGGTGTATCACTTTCAGTTGACCTGTTAGATGTGCCTCACAAAGGTGTTGTGTTTATGACTCTTCAAACACAGATCCAAAATAGGGCAGATGTGGACAATACAAATACTGGCTTTCTCCTTGTTCTGTTGAACCTGGCTTCAACATCAGCTGTAGTGAGTACAGCAAGCATATTTCAAATACCAAAAGCTGGACATTTGTACCTTCTAAGTAGGTTACAGGAAAAATCATTCAAGTTTTCCACAAATAGTCTCAAAATCGGAATGGTTTGATATTATGAATTGAATTCCACGAAATGTAACTGTAGGACAGACTACCCAGAAGAAATGAGCAAATGTGAAAAAAAAAATGAAGTCTGTTTCAGTCTGATCCTCAGGACTCTTTCATGGCTTTATTTCTTGGTAGTACTCAATTTTGAAATGTAAAGGATTCATAATATGGTGAAGGACCCTAGAGATTTGATGCAGTATGTGCAAGTGGAATGAGAAATGTCTTACATAGACCAAAGCAGCTAAAGGTTTTGATTGAGAAGTGGAATGGAGTAAAAAAATAAAGATTTTCATCTATTTACTGTTGATAAAAGTAATGATAAGAGACATTGGTAATCATGTGTCTAAGAAAATGTGTTTCAGAGTATGCAATATTATAACAATGTCCAAGAGAATTAAAAAAAAGTTTGTATCTACTATAGATCAATAGACAAAAGAATGAACTATATGACAGTGCTAATATAGGAGGCACATTTCTTTTAGCTCAGTTATTGATCTCTGAGATAATTACACTGTACATCAAAAGAAATTCAATTGTATTCATGTGTTACTTTGTAAACAGCATTAGCATCATTTGGACACATACTCTTACAGCAGGGAAAAAGCTTTCAAACTAAATGTATATAAACCACTATGGTTTTGCTTTCCCAGATCTGAAGAATGCATTACAGCCAGCAGGTATCGTGCTGTAATGCATACTTGCTGATGTGGTTCTAACAATTAACAGAGTTATAAAGACAGTATAAATGTCAATTACAGGCTACAGTTCAATCCAATTTTTTCTCACAATTTGTACTTACAACAACATCTTCAAAACTGTTTTACATTGCAGTGACCCTTTCAGACAGAAGAAACATGGGTGTTAGGGGAAATCTATCCCTACAGAGTTAATGCTTGGTTCAAACTAGGTCACCCAGTTTTGTGAATGAGATCTCATATCCCTTATCATTTTGGCAAGATTAAAAAAAATGCAGTCCTTATCAATCATAGCTGCATAAGGCAGCAGATAATGAGGTAAAAAGATCTAGCAAGGAATTTGTTTTGTCAAGGATGTTGATGCAAAGGGCTGTGTAGACATTCAAGTTGTTTGAAGTCCTTCCCATCCACAGGTGACAGAAAAAACAAAATCCTTTTAAAAAATGCTGAAAGTTCCAAGTCCGGCTCCTTAAACCCAACAGATTCCCACTACAACCATTTCAGGGCAGTTATTGTGGGAGGTGAATAATCCCATCTACTCTTGTGAGACCCCACCCCCCATTCAGCTCTGGTGTCATCAGCACAGGAAGGACATGGACCTGTTGGCATGAGTCAAGAAAAGAGTTAACAAGATGAGTGGAGGGATGGAGCATCTCTCCTATGAGGAAAGGCTGAGACAATTGGGATTGTTCAGCTTGGAAAAGGAAACAGGCCTTGTGGGGACTTAATTGCAACCTCTCAGTACCTGAAGAAAGCCTACAGGAAAAATGGAGAGCGACTTTTTACAAGGACATGTAGTTACAGGACAAGGGGGAATGGCTTCAAACTGAAAGAGAGCAGGGTTAGATTAGATAACAGGGAGAAATTCTTTAGACTGAGGGTGGTGAAGCACTGGAACAGGTTACTCAAGAAGTTAAGGATGCCCCATCCCAAAAGGTGCTCAAGGCCAGGTTGAACGGAGTGCTGAGCAACCTGGTCTGGTGGAAGGTGTTCCTGCCCATGGCATGGGCGTTGGAAGTAGATGATCTTTAAGGTCCCTTCCAACCCAAGTCATTCTATGATTTTATGATTATCAGTCCTGTCAAATGCCAGGCTCGAAGACATGGGTCTCCTATTAAGTTTTGTGCAATTCTTTGCTAGGGATGATGTGGTTTTCCGTTTTCTCCTGAGACACATTGATTTTCTCTATGAGAAGCATTCCAGAGAAGGATTGTGTCAGCTGCTGCATATAGAATAAGTTGAAAAACAGCTTTGTCCAATGGTGTTGTCCCTCCACAGTCAGTTCCTGTGGGGATACCCACCTCCTTTGGCATCCTGCAAGGGATGCCAATGCTTGCCTTTTGCACAGGCCATCATATGGCATTTCGTGCATCATACAAAACAGAGTGATAAATGTGTTGTCACTACAAAAATATGAAAAGTCAGATGTAAAACACGAAAATATACAGTTGAGTTTAAAATCAATGTATGTAACATAGACAATGCTTCTCTGATTCACTTATTTGCATTTTATATTACTGCATTCGATAAATATCTCTGTTAATGAAAACTGTAAAACACTTCCAGATGACCAGCCTTCTGAACATAAGAATGGGCTGAACCTCACAACCTTGCAGAGAAATTCAGGTTTATCTGTTGCAGAAGACACAGGGCATTTTCTCTAAACTTGACCCAGTGACATGCTGGGGCAAAACACAATCTGAAATACATGTATCAGCCACTGGCTGGACAAGGGTTCTTACGTTTATATATAATTAAGGGTGTGGTTTAGGAGGGCAGAGGTAATCAGGTACTGAACATTATTAAAAGAGAAAATTCTTTGCTAAAGCCACGTAAACCATTTGTGTAAACTCACTGGCATTGTAGTAAGAACACATCACAACATTGTTAAAGGTCTTGATTCTTTACCTCTGAAAGTACTGAACAGTTCATGGGTCATAGAGTTTGGGGGAATATTGAACGATTGTCATGTGAAAGAAAAGAGAAAAGGATTGTACCTCAGCTCAATTTCATCTGCATTCCCTTCTGAAATACTCAGTTTAGGATGTAATAGATTCACCACTAGCCTATTTCTTTCCTTAATTTCTATACAGCTGTTTTAAGAGAAAAGCTGCAATCACAGTGAGTGCGAAAAAACAAATGCATGATATGAAGATCATAAATAAATTACAGTAATTCCACGATTATAAGCCGCACTGAATATAAGCCGCACTTCCGGGTGCCAGCAACTTTTCGTTCTTTGTCCATACATAAGCCGCACCTGATTATAAGCCTCAGGTTACAATACAGCAGATCTCAACGGCAGATATTCTGCTAATGGGCCATCCATTGAAACCAGGCGGGGCATTGTTCTTTATCCTTTCACAACCCATCCTTCCTCCAGCCAGTCATTTTCTGCTAATGGCCCATTGAGTCCCACTAGGTGACTGATAAAATTACTGCATCCCATTGCAAGTTGCTGCAGCCAGGGGGAAGAGCCCAGCATTTCTTACCAAGATAAAAACAGAGGTTTTGGGACACTAAGGGAGCCCCTTTCTCCACTGTACTCCAGAGGAAAACCGGATTTCTCCACATCACTACTGGACCTCCAGAGGGAAACTGCACCTTCTGCAGGAGCACTGCTTCAACTGAATCACATCTGTCACTGCAGGAGGATGCAGCCACCATTTAATGGGACTGCTGCCAACACCCTACTTGACGAGGTGTCAGGTTGTACTCTGACTTTGTCAGGGTTTGGAGTTTGTTTCTTTGTAGCACTGTATTTCTATTTTAATTTCCCTAGAAAAGAGCTGTTATTCCTAATTCCCATATCTTTGCTTGAAAGCCCCTTGATTTCAAAATTATAATAATTTGGAGGGAGGGGGTTTACATTCTTCATTTCAAAGAGAAGTTCCTACCTTTCTCAGCAGACACCTGTCCTCCAAACTAAAACAGCGACTTTTCTTTCTTTGTCCGTATATAAGCCACACCTGATTATTAGCTGCACTTTGGGTTCGGACCAAAATTTTAGTCAAAATGGTGCAGCCTATAATCGTGAAATTACTGTACTCTGAGACACCCACATGTATTAGTACCTAGACCTCTTGAAGAATCTCTGGAATTTTCAGTATTTAAATAAATAAGCCCTGTTCTGGTCCATAAACATTGCTGGTAAGCTAGACAAGGTGGGATTCACAGAATTCAGGTATCTGTGTGAGGCAGTCACCTAAGATTCCCTTTACAGGGAAGAGAGAGAAAAAGGTGCATTAAGGATAAGAGTAATTTAATCTATTTTCACCATTTATTTTAGGATGGGATGAGTCATACTCTAGAAGTGCTTGTTTTATTTCACTGAAGATAAATGAGAGCACAGAGAGACTACTTCAGACCTTAACTACATCTACACTATGTTTTATGGTGATTGAGATACTGATGTCTGTATTCTGTGAAATTATTTCCAATCACATCCACCTATGTTGGTTTTCAATTAAGCAAAATAACGTTTCGTTTAGGATAATGTCTTACATCCTATGCAAAAGAAACTGGGAAAAATAAGAAATAAGTGAGACTAAGATCTAATCAGGTGCCTGTTATAGTTTACTTGCAGAGTAATTGGTTGGGTTAGTAACGGGCCTGAAATACTAGAAGCAAGCCTGATGGCAAATTCTTCCATCAGTGAGAAATTTTCGTCTGACAGAGAGCCACAAATATATGTGAACATATGATTTAATTGTTTATAGAAGGAAAAGCATAACGTGGGATATCATTTGGGATTTGTTAAAAGGGAGAATGCACAGACAGAAGCTCTTCTAACCTTATTGATACAATCCAATGTCAAAACATAAATTAGTCGATGACTGTAAGGGAATCTATGTCTTGCACTGGAATTACAGTAAATAATTACAGTAAACAGAGGAAGCCTTGCGTTTGTGTGGTATATGAGTTGTATTTAGAACTGTGTATTAATATATAATATAAATGTATTTATGAAACAATCGAGAAATGTCAAACAATTAGGATATGGAGAGTTCCAGTTTCCATTTTTTCTTGAGAAATTCTGTTTTGACAAACAGGTGGATACTGTTCATGAATAACATTTCTATTTTAAGAACACATGTATGTGGTGGTGGTGGTGGTGTTTCATGAAAATAAAAAGGGACATGTCATCCACCATAAAAAAATAAATAATGATGTCCCACATTGTTGATGATCAGTTTGAAGTTCATACGGCTGTAAATGTTAGTTATTTAGTACTTTGGTGAGAGCAGTATTTTTATCATATTTGTTTTATAAAATATACTTCAGAAGACAGCAAGTACAGTTAACTTACTCTTCCTGTCTACTCCATTTTCAACATCTAAAGTCCTTGGAAAATTTCCCACATCCATACTTTGCAGTCTTCCAGATTTGTGTCTTGGCATTGACACTTATATCTTAAATTTATATCTTCTATAGTCCTCATGCTGAGAATATAAAACTTCCAAAGGTTTGGGGTTTCTTCCAATTGTGGAGGTTTTTGTGGGTGGGGGTTTTTTTCACTAATTGTTGATTGTTTATTTTTGTTTGATTCTTTTTAGTAAGACTCTATTAGCAACATTATATTGATATTACTGTCAGCTTCCTAAAAATGCGTGCATGTTTGAGACATCCAAGTATTATAGAAGTGCAAGGCCAGATATGCTAAGGTCCTTCCTTGCCTCAGGATTACCCTCTGGTCTGCAGGGAGAAGTAGCATCCAAATGTGTCCAAAAGTGAGTTCATTTACAGTAAAATTTCATTTTTGTCAGGGACTCTATTGGGAGGCTCTGAACCATCACCCACCTGCCTCTTCCCCTACTCCTCTGGGTGTCATCACTAAGAGAGGGGGCTTTTCCCTCCTTGTCCCTACACTGTTTCCTCCTGCAAGGCACTGATGGTGCTGGTGTCTGCATGCTGGGAAGTGTGATGGTGTGTCCATGGCATTAGGCAGTTCAATGTCACAAACTCCCTGGTGCAGTGGTTTCAGCACAACTTCCACTGCCAGGACACAGTCATTACTTTAACTCCAGGGTTAATGTAGCTCAAATGTGTCTCAGCCCCCACAGTGTTGGCTTGCCTCCTAAAGATCCCTCCTTAAAACCCCACTTTCAGCAGCTACCTTTCTGTCAATATGCTCTAGGTTGGCACCAACCACTTCTCCTCACACCTGTGATTATATCAGGGGAAAAAAGACCAAAATAAATATTTACAGTGTACATGCAAGAAGAAAAGGACTGTTTTCCTTTTTCTGTCATTGATTTCCTTAGTTCCTCAGTTACTGGTCCTGCTCTATTTATTTATGATACTGTGTCTAACATTGACTGCATTTCATGGGCAAAAGTCCTTGCTGCTTTGCTGTGGTTGTTTGTGCTAGTGTTGCATATGATAACAAAGAAAGGAAAAAAACCAAACATGGAGAACACTCCAGATGAAAGCAATAGTAAACACACAAAAATTGGCTGAAAGACTCAGAAGAAGGTAGCAAATAAAATGACTATTTAAATGTCCTTTTTAAAATCTATTAGCTTTCATATTCATAGTGCCGTCTTAGAATGGCATGTGTTATCCTTTAACCTACTAGGCATGTCAAAAACACAAAACCCTGTGTAGAAAACACCTGATTAAAATTAGGTTCTAAATGCTAAAGAAGTAATAGCAGGCTTTTATTGTTAACAGGGCTTCGCATTTTCCTCCTAAGTGATTGCAGAATTCTTGTTATGCATAACAATCCAGATATAATGGCAAACAGTATTTCAAAATGAAAAATACTGTCTTTCTTACACTTGTAAGTACATTAATTCACGATTATAAGAAACACTGAGTGTAAGCCGCACTTATGGGTTTCAGCAACTTTTCGTTCTTTGTCCATATATAAGCCGCACCTGATTATAAGCCGCATGTTACAATACAGAGTGTGATAAAAGGTATCTATTCTATCATCATCTGTTGAGGGTGGGGGCAGTGATCCTTATCTCAACGGCAGATATTCTGCTAATTCTGAAACCAGGCAGGGCATTGTTCTTTATCTTTTCACAACCCATCCTTCCTCCAGTGAGTCATTCTCTGCTAATGGCCCATTGAGTCCCACTGTGTGACTGATAAAATTACTTCATCCCATTGGAAGTTGCTCCAGCCAGAGGGAAGAGTCCAACATTTCTTACCAAAATAAAAACAGAGGTTTTGGGACACTGAGGGAGCCCCTTTCTCCACTGGACTCCAGAGGAAAACTGGATTTCTCCACATCACCACTGGACCTCCTGAGGGAAACTGCACCTTCTGCAGGAGCACTGCTTCAACTGAATCACATCTATCACTGCAAGAGGACTGCAACCACCATTTAATGGAACTGTTACCAACACCCTGCCTGATGGGGTGTCAGGTTGTACTCTGACTTTGTCAGGGTTTGGAGTTTGTTTCTTTGTAGTACTGTATTTCTATTTTAATTTCCCTAGAAAAGAACTGTTATTCCTAATTTCTATATTTTTGCTTGAAAGCCCCTTGATTTCAAAATTATAATAATTTGGAGGGAGGGGGTTTACATTCTCCATTTCAAAGAGAAGTTCCTACCTTTCTCAGCAGTCACCTGTTCTTCAAACTAAAACAGCAACTTTTTCTTCTTTGTCCATATATAAGCCACACCTGATTATAAGCCACACTTCGGGTTCGGACCAAAATTTTAGTCAAAATGGTGCAGCTTATAATCGTGAAATTACTGTACACCAAGTTTCAGAGCAGTTTGGCTTACCTCTAGTATTTTGTATGTGCTCTAGAAAGCTGGATATAGGAAATCAGGCAGAGCTTGATCTTCTCCTCATGTTGAGACCAATAAGCTTTCTATTTATTGAGAACTTCTATGTCCCCAAATCTGCTGCATACCCAGAGTACTGAGAAGAATAGACTTTGCAAGAGACCCACTGACCCTATTTGGTTCAGAATTGAGTAGCAGTTATCAGGAAATAAAACTATGCTAAAAAAGCTGAGCTATTTATATGCTATAAAATGATGGTTGTGTTTGTTTAAACCCCGAAATATCCTAAATTCACAAGTTTACAAGATGTACTGTGAGATAGTCCCATACATTACTGGCAGTGTAGATGCTGTGTGTAACAAAGAAAGTCTGTAAAGTGGTTGTTGCCAGAAGCCAGGAAAGGCACAAGGGATGGTTATCTTTCTACCTGCGTTCCTTGCCTCTTTTGTTAAACATCTCCTACCAGCACCACCCCAACAACAATAAAACATACTGGGATAAACAGACATTAATGTATGGCTGGTCTGACATTCGGCATTCTCATCACAAGGAATGAAAACCTTTGAAAGCTAATGGCTTGCTCTGTCCTAAAGGAAATGCTTCCTGAGTGGGGGGAGCTACATCTTCCTGCCTTTGCTTTTATCTACTCTGGGGCTAATAGAAGACATCAGTTTCCTGTTCTGTCAATCTTGCCTGTCAGACAGACATTGAATTCACTTTAATTAAAGCCACAAACTTTTAACGAGATGCACACGGAAGGTGTCTCCCTTGCTTGTACAAATGTTCTATACCTTTTGAATCATCAGCTGTTCACTTTGTAGGAGGACCAGATGCTGAGGAGGTGAAACCCTCCTGTCATTCTACCAGCTTCAATAATCCTGCTGATTTGTACCAGCTGGGCTTCTCTCTGTGACTTACATTTTTAAGCCTCTCAGGTATATACATCTACAACTGGAGAAACTTCTGCTTTTCTTCCATTGAAACCAATAAAAATACTTCTGATGTAATATTTTTAAATAATGTTTTGTTTGCTGTTTTTCAAACAGCTTTCTATCACCACTGAATTATTTTTATTTCATATTTTAAAAAATAATTAAAATTGTTCCTGAATGTTGGGATCATATTTTAGTGTTAAAAGAGAAGAAAGATCCATTTATTTGGACAGAACATCATTGGGTGTTGAATTACTCAGAATTCTTTCTATTTGGGATATTATCAGAAGACATCATAGATAACAATGGCAAATAAATATTAATTTAAGGCAGATAAAATATAGTTCCCACTCATAATGGCACTACCGCCTTTAAAATGACAAAACTGAAAGACTTCAATCACTAAACTTCACATGTTCCCTGTTTCTACTCTATGACACGGACAAAATCTCTTAAGACCCTGGGGCACTTGTAACTTGAGTATCCTGCATGTCCTATGGCTTAAGTCTTTATAGATTACTTACAAAGATCACATATTGCAAAGAAATTGAGAGCAACCCATGTTCACTTTGATACTGTTTTCATACCAAATGAGGAAAATAAAAGTTTCCTCTTTGAAAACCACATGACCAGAATATAGGTTGTCCATGTTACATAAACAGGAGAAGTTGTATTACAAATGTATTCTTACAAAGAGCTCATCATTTTAGCCCTTTTTTAAAATTTCACTACTAAATTCTCTTCTTTAAGAGAAAAAATGGTAAGAGGAACAATGTTCCAAAATGTTTTAAACTACCTGAACAGAAAAACTGCAATAGAAGTTGACAGATGGATAAAAAGCCTTTGAAGAACTTTTTGAGATCTACAGCTTCTAATCTTTTTTCATTTAATAGCTAATAACCATGTTTAAAAAGTGCAGCGCACAAATGACATCTTACATTTGACCAAAAATAACAAAGTATGGAAGTGTTTTTCTATTTCCATTTTCAATGTCATATTAATATTAATCATAACTTCAACCACAAGTTTTCTACTCCTGATTTTGCAAAAGCAAACACACTTGCCTCCCCCAATTTATCAGGAGTAAATATTGCATATCAAACACACACATAAAATAAATATCCGGTCAAATGGAAGAGATGGGAATTGTTCTGCCAATTAGTAAATTATTCAGTGCTGGTAATGTTGCAGCTATTTAACTGTTGCTAATTGCCCAGCTATATTTACCAAGAGGAAAATAAATAAATAAAGAGTTGCTCTGAATCACTTGTCTGTCTGAACCAAACCATCAAAGTGTGCTGTTGTGTTCAAGTTAGTTTCTCCAGAAGTATAACAATCCTCTTGCTGGAAACTTTGATTGGTAATGGCTCCTGTTCTCTTATGCACATATGTACATTTGCTCAAGTAAACAGTTCATGAGACTGTGCCCATTAATAATGTGACAGATACAGAAAAGTATAGGCCTGACTCCTTTAATATTTACAAAACCTTAATGTCTTGAAATGTGTTGTTAGAGGTAGATAAATTTTGATATTTCTCACATTAAATTAAATCATTGGAAGGGACCTTGAATATTTAATGCAGAGTAAAACAACACAATCTGTACCTTAGTTTATTTCCATGTTTTCTGAATGTCAAGGTTCTAAGCAATATTTATGTGAATTTGTTTATCATTGTAGATAATTTCAAGATCTGTTAAAAAAGGGAAAATTGCATCCCCAGACATTCAAGACATAAATGCTAGGCCTATAGCATTCACCTATGCCACTGACATCTAATCTGTCTGATGAAATTTCGATATTTTTTCTTATCTTTCTTTTTGCTTTTCATTTTGGAAAATAAAGAATGACAGCACTCTTCCTTGCTGATTTTACAGTTTTCTTTGTGGTCAGTACTACCTCTTTCTCATTCTACTTCCCTTTTCCTGACCTCCACATCTACTCCTTTACCCTACCTGAGGTTACCATGACTGTCAATCTCATGGTTTGCTTCCTTACCCATCACCAAGCAACTCAGTTGTTTTCTTTAGCAAGTGAGCTGCAGGTACCTGACTTCAAAATGAGGCAATGGAGCCTGTGAGATAACAATAGGAAGGAGTGCAGGGAAGGGGGGCCATGAATATGTTGGGTTGGGTCAAGCCAAATTTTATTGCCTGGGAATCAGTTGATCTTACCTTGCTTGTCTCCAAGTACAAATGACATTGCATGTTTGTTTTTGTCTTGTTACTCCCAACAAGCCCCATTTTTGCTGAGCTCACTTCAGTTAGGAACAGCTCATGTGAAGGCATCTGATCTCATCAACAGGAACGTGGACTAAGAGTAGTACTAGATTTGTGAAGGCAAATTTTCCCTGCTTTCCTCAATACTTGCAAGTCTTTTTATCACAAGGGCACAGTCACACTATTAAATGCCCTAGATTATTGTCTTGTCACAGCTGCATGCAACAGCTAGGACTCTTCCTGCCATGGTACTCAAATGGCCAATTTAAAGCCATTTTCCAACATGCAATATTACCTGTGAGATCAGTAATGGTAACAAAAATCCTTTTAGTCCTTGGTAGCTAGTTCAAATCCAGAATATGGATCCTGTAAGCACGAAGTGATGGAAGGAGGTAGTGTCACACTGATCTCAGTGGAAAGGTGTGTGTGGTAGGACAGAGAATGATACTTGGCACTCATTCTGATGGTCCCAATAGGCAGCAGGAGTGCAACAGTGATCTTCTCCATGCTGGTAATGTTACCCCTGAGTAAAAACATGCCAGCAGAGCAATGTGAGGAGGCACATGCTGTTTGCTTTATGCTGTATCTCTGCAAAGCTTGTTCCAGCTGCAAACACATGCCTCCTGTGAATCCTGGAGAGCATAAAAGAAAACCAGATTGGGCAGCTGAGTGAAAGCCTCCTCCCTTTCAACCTCCATTAAGACAGTGGAGTTCATTTGAAATAGATTGACCTACATGCAAATCAGGAATGCACAAGGTAATCATATAATGCAAGGAATGGAGAGAGAACAACAAAAATGGGTTTGGATCCGATGTTTCATTTGAATCTAAATTAATCTTGGTGATCTTTTAATATACGATATACCAAAAAAAGCAAAGAGTATATTAAATTACCTACAGACAGTCCACAGTCATAAAATGTTTAAAAGAAAGCACTTCTTATGGCACTTCCACTTTTTATTTCTTCACTGACTCCATTAGGATATAAAAAAAAATAGAATACAAATGTTTTAGTCTGACAATGAAATCTTTGATGACATTTAATTAAATAAAAAAGGACACAGGCCAAGGGAAATATTACAGCATAATATCACAACAAATTAGTCCTGGATTTTACATTACTTTGACATAAGACACAAATGCATCAGGGGAAGAATTTTTCCAAAGTACCTTTTCACTTTTGATTTAAATTTAGGATGCCTAAACCTACTGCTAAGGAAACTCCTGTGGACATGGAGCTTGCCTTGCACTCTGAGTTAACCAGGATCAGATGCCTATCAGTAGCATTATTCTGCTGTGAAAGTTTGCAAGATTCAACCTTTGGTCCATATTTAGTTAAAACAATTCTTTACACCTAGTTTATATTCAGAGTTAAATCAAAATGACACTGCAAATATAATCACGAACAAATGTGGTTCATAGCTGTTGTCATCTGCTCTTATTTTTTTGTTCAAAACTTGCATAGATGTCAATGCTATGTGTGACAGGAGTTGTGTATGGCCCTTTCTGAGAAATACGCATAATTTCTAACTGTGCATAGTTAACTGTACAAGAAACACATTTCATGTTTTAATTTGATTTATCTCTTCCGCTTGTCTATTTGTTCCTGTACTGACTCATAAATTTTTAACAGGAACAAATATGATAAGAGTAATAGGCGAGTATGTGTATCTACTATGTCTCTATATATACATGGACATATGGACTCACTGAGACTATTTTGGCTGCTGGACAAGTTTCTGTGTTATTAATCAGGTAATACATTGATTTTGATTACATTCTTTTTCTGGAAGGATATTCTGGGAGGATAATTCACAGATACGCATCAGGCTTGTATTCACAGAAAAGCAAGATGGCTTTATGTGCCTGAACTGTGATTATGTTTCTCATGTTCTAAGGACTATTTCTATGTGCTTACCCTTTTTCATAAGAGTGAGTACATTCTAGAGAAAGCTCTGTCTATAGATGCGTTTAATTTTACTTTCCTCTGTAGTTTTGAACCAATTAAAATGAATAATGATGGAAAGTGTCCAAAACCCACTGTTGTAAACAGGATTACTGATACTGACTATGCAGGGGGAAAATTCCCCAGTTGGGAGGAAAGTGGCTGGAGTAGAAGGAGAGAAAAGACTCCCATTGTAACCCCATTGTGCTTCTATAATGTTGAAGAATTGTCCATGTCTCATGATGGCATGGTGGCTAGGTAGTTACACAGCACCTTTCCACGTCCTGTTCCTCTTCCTGATCAGTGTTTCAACAAATGCCTGTCATTTTAGCCAAATCACTCCTGGTTACAGTCTTGGGCTTCAGACTGCCCTTGAGCACGCATGTACATCTCATTTGGAAAGGGCCCTGATGAGGATGATTTTTACACTGATTTTACACAGTTAAATTCTGAAATATGCAAGAATTGTGAACATTTGGCATTTCTGGTAATCAGGCTGTATGGACCACAAGTACCATGAAGAAACTATTTTAATTTCAGTATGATAACATTAAAACTCCTATGTGGTCTGTAGGGAATAATTTAGATTAGGAAACATTTCCTTATCTATAATATTGATGTCTATGTCCAACCTAGCCATTTTAGGCTCTTATTATTGTCAACAAGGAAACATTCCCAGACAATGATTCTGTTGACCTATTTTAGATACAATTATTTTAATGTAAGATGAACGTTAGATGAGGTTGATCCCAGTTGTGGTTCTCCAGTTTAGGGAAAAGTGGGGGGTTTTTTCCAACTAAAACTGGTCAATCTTTCTTTCATTTCACTTTTGTTTATTCCCATTTACTTACTACTACAGTACTCAGATTGTGCTTAATACAACACAGACACATAAAAAAAGGCCTTCTTTACCCAAAAGGTAAATTTATTTAAATAAATAAGCAGAAAATAGTTCATACATTGTCTTTTATATGCTGGTGTGAACTGGAGTTGATGCAGTACTAGAGAGAGCAAAACAGCATTAAAATGATTTATCACAAGTTAGTATTGTATAAAACCTCTTGATTTATCATCCAAGTACTTCATTTCAACTACAAATAATTTCTTGCACAACCACTGGCTTTAAGTCCTAGGAATGTGTATAGACATGATGAGATAAAAGGAATTATTATGGTATTAACTATAGGAAATAAAGATCAAAGGTTACCATCATGACTCTTACTGAACTAAAACGATGCTTTGCCTCAAAGTGGTACTTCAACTGTCCTGAAAATGTAATGAACA
This sequence comes from Catharus ustulatus, assembly GCF_009819885.2. NCBI lineage: Eukaryota > Metazoa > Chordata > Aves > Passeriformes > Turdidae > Catharus > Catharus ustulatus. Next base: position 74,680,939 of record NC_046222.1, on the reverse strand, counting down.
ATACTTAAGGTGATATTTATATTGACATTGTTTTCTCTTTAGTAGTTCTGTACAAAGTTAAGTAAAATAGTTTCCTTCAATAATTGCCTAAAAATTTTCAATATTCTCCAAATAGTTTGTGGCTGATTTCTTCTTTCAATCCCACTATCACATTTGCATGCATTTTCCTCAAAGCTATGTGTTTAATCTTCCCTGATGGCATTTTGGTAGGAGCAGAGAGGTCTGGAGGTGAAACAAAACTGTTCAAAAAATTCTTTTACTGTTGTTTTTACATTGAAGCATAATTATTCCTCTCTGATAAGCAACAAAAATTGTGTAAGTGGAACTAGAATCATAGTTACCCAATAATAATAAAAAGAAACACCCTTCAGTTTTTCCTGGTTCATGAGAAGAATCTTTATGAATGTTTCAGAATTAATGTACCTGACCAGTACTAAATAAAGTACTTTAAACGAGCTTGACTATTAAAACTTCTATATGAATACTATTTTTCCCTTGTAAGTGATCTTTGCCCTCTTAAACAGCTATATAAAATTATTGTTTTGAATCTGAGATATGGTGGCTAAGGATTACATTGGTTGGGACAGCATCATTTTCAGTGTTTGGGGACAAGTGCCCCACTGAGGCTCTGGGCACTGAGGCCGTTCCAGTTTTTCCTTACTTTTACCCTATTGCCACCTGTCTTTTTCTAAAGTTCAAACATATGGAAGAAAATAGTCTTTTACTGTCTACTTGCAGCTGTTGGAAATATGTATCTAGTCATTATTTTCCATTTTAAATTATGCCATTCTGATTTTTGGGGACTATAATGAAAAGTGTAGTCTTCTGCCTGAATCCTAGATGTTAGTCCAGAATTACTGACACAGGAGTCCTCAGACACTTCAAAACTTGGACAAGGCTGCAGAAAGGAATACAGTGCTGTACATTGCTGAAATGTGCAGATAGGTGCCAAATAGCTGACTGAAACAAAATCCAGACAAGACACATGGGGATATGGTGGGAAGAAGAAAATATTTTTTAAAAAAAGCAAAAAAGCCCAAATCACGAAACATTCCCCCTTCATAACATCAAAGTCGTTGCCTCAGTTTTTGTTTCTTTTTGCATTCATTATGGTTTCCAGACACCCATTATTAGTATCTGTTCTTCTGCAAAGAGTCTTTCCTAGCTGTTGTGATTTGTACACTTTGTCACCTCCGCACATTTTCTTCAGTGGACTCTACCTGGGGAGGAGAAGAATGTCACTGACAGGGCTTTAGGCTTTCTGATGTGTGGTGTAGCACACAGCAGCACAGTGATAGATAGCCTTCTTCACCAGTGATGCTGCTGTTCAGTGTTCAGGGTTCCATGTCCAGACAACACAGTACATGTCTCAGACTCTGGAAGGAATGTTTTATTGACCTAAATGATAGACAAAGAGTTACTTCTCCGTAGATAAAGCAACAGAAGATGAAGAAATAATCTCAAATATATTGCAACTAATTTTCAAAAACTCCTTTTCTTTCTTCCAACTCCCTGTTCCGCAGGAAAGTGATTATTCCTTTTTTTTTTTATGAGCACTCTTTGAAGTGTTAGGAAAGAAGAAAAGCAGGTACAGAACTCCAAATTGTCTAGGTGAGAGAGAAAGCACATATCCCCTCTTGAATAGGAAGACAAAAGGAAAAGCAGGGGAGGTTTTATGATTAGTGGGATAATAAAAAAAAAAGCTGTGTAGTTGAAATGAAGTACTCCTTGCGCAAATGAGAGAATAGCTCAGGAGGAGGAAAGCTATTTCAACTTTAGGGCCTTTGTCCTGGGACAAGAGATTAACTATCACATTCCTTACTCATCAAATGTTTTGAATTTATTTGAATCAATAAAACTTTCAAATTTTGCTTGATCAAAACAGATTCCTGTTGTTTATTTGTTTATTAGTTTTTCATGTCACATCATATGCCTATTTTGAGGGAGGAAATGCACTTCTTTTCTCTCACTTAAAAAAGCTTTCATACAGACAGTCATGTGGTGAAGGTTTTCCTCACTATTTATATACTTTCTTTTCTTAAACATACCCTTTCATTCTTCTTCTTTCTGTTTCCTTTCTGTAAGAGGAAGGAAACATTCAAATATAAAGAAATATGAAAATTCATTAAATAGTTTTGTTGGTTTTTTTAAAAAAACCTTCAACATTCCTTCTCATTTAATTTTAGTAGGCTATCTTCTTGCCATTTACATCTAATAGCTGTAGCTCAATAAATTTTTGAATTCTTGATGTAAATTAAAACCAGTGCAATGCAATGACATAAAAATGTTACAAAGAATAATCGATGAAATGTACTCCTCCAAGATGTATATGCTCTCTCATTGACACAAAATTCCCTACATCACAGCACTGGATAGAAGCACGTGGGAAACTGAGTTGACCATTGTCTACCTGGTTGAACATCCACCGTGTTACACATTGTTTTTCCCTTTTGATGCAATATAATGAAGGCAAAGGTTTACTTTTGATCCTTTCCCATTTTGTCCACATAGTTGTTTTCTGAAGAGAGCTATTCCATATTATAAGCAAAATTTACTTTCAAGTGTTTGCTTGAGGGAATTCAAATTTGTTGCTTTTCCAGAGTAGAGTAGATAAAAAAAAAAATCCAGCTGTCAAGTTATTTCAAAAAAATTCTTACTCAAACCAAAGGTTTCTATGCTACTAGAAATTAAAAACATTGTGTCGTCTATGTAACTGATTATAATTTTTTTTCCAGTTAGAATCCACATCATAAAATTAGAAAGTCACAGACATGTTTGAGTTTCTAGATAGGTATGGCAAGCCACACCTCAGAACATGTTGGTGAAGGCTCATTTTAGTCTCTAAATGTACAACCAGTCATACATCTGCATGATGACTGTAAATGCTCCAAGAGGATCCTCCACTTTGCTAGGATTAGCCAATTGCCTAAATTTGTATATTTTGCACTTGCAGGATCAGAGCTGAATTTCTGCTGTTGAAAGGCATGTGGAAAGAAGGATCCTGGTCTAGTCATTAGAGGCCCTCGACAATCAAGAAAAAAACCCACCTTCCCTGGAGAATTCTTTCCACTACTCTTAGTCATTGGTCTTACAAAGGCAGGATCTGCCCTTTGGAGATGTCTATCACTTCCCTTTGCAGACATAAAGAACCAAAAAAAATTCAGCTCAGACTTGTTACTTTATTTTGGTTGACATCCTTGGCCATTCTGATCCCTTTGCTTTAAATGTTTAGCAATAACTGTGATTGCATTCTCTTTATTGCTTACCCAACTCATTAAAACAATGGATGGCTGAGGTGGTAAACACCTGTTCATCAAAATGCTGTGTTTCCATGGACATGGTATGTTAAATATGTGTTCAAATACATGTCGCACGATACTAGTTCCTCTTGAATTGCTGATTCAAGGCATCCAGTTTTATATGCTGCCCAGCATTTTATTCAATTTCCCTTAAGAAATTTTTGGGCATTGTATAAGTATTAAGAACATGCCCCTGTCATTCTTTGTAAGGCTATATCATGGAACTATGATAGGAACAAATACCGTATGTTTAGTATAATTTAAAGACACACTTGCTTTATAGAAATGACCTTATTTAAATATGTATGTGAAGTAAATAAATGACTTCTTTCCTATTTATCTGAAAAAAGAGCATTTGGCTATCTGCTTATTCAAAATACGGTAAAATGTTGTCTTCTTTTGCTTGACATGCAAATTAGATTTAAACCAACCGAGAGATAACACTCTTACCACTGGAAGAATGATGTGCTATATCAAAGTGAACTTTGAACATACATTGTATGCTTAGGAGTGTACTGAAATATGTGCTGCAAAGGTAGCAAATGAATACAACCAAACAGTTCAGAGGAGTCAGATGTCATGCTATGAACAAAACCCCCAAAAATCCAAACCCCAGTTCTGTTGCATTTGTAGGCTGAAGTCAGTTGAAGCACTCACATGGTGTCTCTGCCATGGTGTCCTGGTGGGAGGCTTGGAACTAGATGATCCTTAAGGTTCCTTTCAGCTGAAACCATTATAGGATCCTACAGTAGAAGTTGCATGGGGGATTGGATTCAGATGGGCAGCAAGTAGTTCTGGGCTCATGCCAGTGCTGAAAACAACCTGCTCTGTGATCTCAGACAAGTTATCTTCTGTGTTGTACTTTTATTCCCCCCTCTTAGTAAAATGGGTATACAGTAATTTCACGAATACAAGCCGCACCAATTTGACCAAAATTTTGGTGGAAACCCGGAAGTGCGGCTAATATTCCGGGGCGGCTAATCTATTAACAAAATTCTAAAAGCTGCCAACACGGAAGTGAGAGCCCGCGGCAGCCCCAAGCCAAGCTGGAGCCCGGCCGGCCCCGGCAGAGGTGGGAAAGCCTGGCAGAGGCGGGGCCAGCAGTGTGAGGGGCGGGCAGCAGAGCCTGAGCCAGCAGGGCGGGGGAGCCCGGGAGAACTGGGGCTAGCAGTGCAGGGGAGCATGGCAGAAGCAGGAAGGCCGGCGGGTGGGGCTGCCTGGCAGCGGGGGAAGCCCAGCAGAATCGGGGCCAGCAGCGTGGGGGAGCCCGGCGGTGCGGGGGCCTGCAGTGCCGGCCAGGGCGAGGAAACGCGGCGGCGGTGCAGACGGGAGGGGGCGGCCGGCGAGCCTGGTGGCGGCGGCGGCAGCAGCCCTGCCGGCGGGGCGAGCGAAAGCGGCCCTCGCGAAAGCGCCGCCGCGAGCCGCGAGCCGCGAACCGCGAGCCGCGAGCCGCGAACCGCGAGCCGCGAGCCGCGAGCCGCGAGCCGCGAGCCGCGAACCGCGAGCCGCGAGCCGCGAGCCGCGAGCCGCGAGCCGCGAGCCGCGAGCCGCGAGCCGCGAGCCGCGAACCGCGAGCCATGAGCCGCGAAAGCGCCGCCGCGAGCCGCGAGCCGCGAAAGCGCCGCCGCGAGCCGCGAACCGCGAGCCGCGAAAGCGCCGCCGCGAGCCGCGAGCCGCGAGCCGCGAGCCGCGAGCCGCGAGCCGCGAGCCGCGAGCCGCGAACCGCGAGCCGCGAAAGCGCCGCCGCGAACCGCGAGCCGCGAACCGCGAGCCGCGAAAGCGCCGCCGCGAACCGCGAGCCGCGAAAGCGCCGCCGCGAGCCGCGAGCCGCGAAAGCGCCGCCGCGAGCCGCGAGCCGCGAAAGCGCCGCCGCGAACCGCGAGCCGCGAAAGCGCCGCCGCGAGCCGCGAGCCGCGAAAGCGCCGCCGCGAGCCGCGAAAGCGCCGCGGGGCGGGCGCGGCGCTCGCGAGGCGCGGCGCGGGGCGAGCGAAAGCGGCAGCGGGGCGGACGGCGAGCCCGGCGGCGGCAGCCCTGCCAGCCGGGCGAGCGAACGCGGCAGCGGGGCGGTGCTGACGGGAGAGGGGGGCCAGCGAGCCCGGCGGCGGCGGCGGCAGCACCACCCGGCCACCCCGCCGAGCCGTGGCGCTGAGCTGGGCCACCCGGCCCCGTCGGCAACCATGAGCGGGCCGAGCCTGCCTGGCCCCGCCCCGAGCCAGTAAAGCCCGCTATGCCGCGATCCTCTTACTAATTGGCCAATTTGTGAAAGCTGCGCACGCATTCTCGCGACGAACGAAAGTGCGGCTAATATTCGGGGTGCGGCTTATCTATTGACAAAGACAGCAACATTGTCGAGGCACCGGGGGTGCGGCTTATAATCCGTGCGGCTTGTATTCGTGAAACTACTGTAATTTAGATTTGCCTATTTCCATAGGGAAATTCTGCAGGGTCAGAATGCCATTTGAGTACTGAAAGGAAAAGTGAGCCACTTACACAATGCTCTGTTTTGGAGGTGGACACGTTTATGTCCATCCAGGGCAGGTATGAAGGTGCGAGGGAAGCTGGATAATAAGGATACTGTAAAACTGCTTCTTTTGATTTTCTGTTCTGAGATACAGCCCAAGGCTTTTCTTCTTCGGGCTATACAATCAAGCATAAAACATGACCCTGCCATCTGTCAGTATAAAATATTTCTGTCCGGTGGAAATCCTGATGCTTTCTAGCTGATGAAGCATCTTGCCAAGGGCTGTTGGGCAGGTGAAGAAAACTTCCTGCGATGGTGTGTTGCACTGCTAGGCTTGGTGCTAGTATATTCTGATACCTAGGTTGAATTCACCATGGCTAAATTAGGACTCAAGAAGCTTTTCCTCAGGGTTATAAAGTTCTGGTGGGCATATGTCCCAGCATCTGCAAGGTAGGAATCTTCCCTGTTTGCTGCTGGGTTTGCCTTGCTAGAGCTGCCTTTGTGGCCTCTACAGTCTTCAGTATTTCAAGATTCTTCAGTGCACATTCCCACTCTAACTAAGAGTGATTGGTTTCTTTTTTAAAGAAAAATAATTTATAACAGGCATTAGACAATATTAACATCCTCTTTTTTAGCTAGTGCTAAAAGGGAGGCTGCTAAGTAAGGACCTCTTTTTGCTGTTGTCCTAAGGATCGTTTGTATATAAGGGGGATTGTGTGCATAGTTGTGAACAAGCACAGACCAAGGCAGATCACTTCAACCAAAGATTGTCTTCTAAACCAGAAAATTAATCCAAAAAAACTGGAGGTCAGCAACTGAGAAAAAAAAAAAAAAAAAAAAAAAAAGCCAGGACTAGTTAGGAGTTATCTGGTTTTAGAAAGAGGATTATTTATAGATAAAAATTCTTTGTGAGTAAAGATAAGTATGTGATGTACAGTTTAAGAGATATGACTAAGAAAAAGTGAAAAAGAGAAGAAGGGTTTCCCTTGCTTAATGAAAAGAGGAAAATTATTTTACCCCAAATTTAATAATTAAAAGGCAGAGTAGATTCCTGTATGAAAACCCAGTGAAGAGCAATCTCTGTCATTTTACCACCGGGTAAACTTGCTGAGGTCAGCTCCTGGCCAAAGTGTATGGCTGACCTCAGCAAGTTTACCTTGTGGTAAAACTAACAGGCTTTGATCTTTACTTTGTTTTTACCTCAGGACAGCTCCTGCTTGTTAGTTACCTGAAGGTAAAAATCACACCTTCTTTTATCACCAGAGCTAAGTCTATGAAGCAAACAGACTGGAAATAAGAAGAAATGAGAGCTGATATATGGCATATAGACATCAAAGGAGGGGATGCAGGGCTTATTTTACTTACTCAAGAGGAAATAAGAAATTTAGAAATACAATAAGAGGCAGAATATATTGCAGAAATGGTAAGTTTAATTGAATAATATGTACAAGTACTTCATAGTAGTATTTTAGACTCTAAAAAAAAAAAAAAAAGAAAACCAAAAAAAGCAAAAACAAAAACGAGGAAAGATGAAAATTGAGGTAGAAAAGCAAGGAAATGAATGGTAGAGTAATGATGTGGAGCTAACCAATGCAGAGACAACTATTCTTTGGTGGGACCTAAAGAATCTGTAAGGAAAAATATGAGATGGGCTGCATTTGGAAGTGCACTGGATGGTGAAGCTAAAAGAGCAAGCATGAGCAACAAGCCCGTGACTGTGTTAGGATAGCAAGGTGGGATTCCACCATACCAGGGGTGGACTGATTTTGGCCATGGGAAATTAAACGGAATGTGGTCATGAACCAAGCTCACAGTGCAGCAGCAGGTGGTAGCACAGGACATTGAGGAGTACTTTCTGCTGATAAGTTTTGCCAACTGAGTTGTTTCACTGAGGAGGTAAAAAAAAGTGCTCAAGAAAGGGAGGATTTCATCAAAACACTCAGTGATGGAACTGAAGGAAAGCAGGAATCTAGAAGAAAGAACATGTGGGAAACCACTACTTAGTCTTGCTCTTCTTTTGGCCATGAAAGCATGCACTCAAAAATGTTTACTATTTAATATCTGATGAATTTCTATAATTTTTCTGGTGGTCCAGATTGCTGTAACTATTTCAATACTGTCATAAATAATTGAGGTTTGTCTAGTTTTGGGGTTTGGGGATTTTTTCTGGTTGGTTGGTTCCTCTGTTTTAATCAAGATCATACTTCTGTGAGCCCTAATTTAGTCAGGTTATATATTTCAGAGCAAACAGCTTGCTTTGCCTAAGTACTTCTGTGAACTGAACACTCTGCCCTGAGGCAGGCAAATCCAAAGCCAAAGAGGGATGCACCCTTCATATTCCGCTAATTGATTGAAGGGCCAAATGATCTATAGGAAAAGTTGCATCATTAACTTAATTGAGGGCAAAGCCTAATTAGAGGGGAAATGAAGTAGACAGAGCCAGAGACACAGCAGGCCTTCATGTGAGATGTCAACAAACAGACATTGTAACTAAAACCAGACAGAAACTGAAGCACTTCATTTACATCTTTAATTTCAATGTGAAAACATTTACAATGATTGTGATGTGTTTGTGAGATTGCAGAAGAATGCAAAATCTAACAGAGTTAAGCTGAAATCAACAGGTTTTAGAGTTGCAGAAAAAAATCAACTGACTAAAGTTGTTTTAAAAAATCTTGCGCAAACTGACTGAAGTTACTTAAGACTACGTTTGTGCTTCTCTAGTATATTTGAACTCTACATTCCTGAGGAAATCCAACAAGAACTGTACCAGGAATTTTACAGTAGTGAGTAAATAAACCAAGTAAATTGTGGTGGACCATATTGCTTCAGTTTGACTCTACAGAATTCCTGAATGAAGACATAAAATGTCACTTTTCTACATTTGTTCTTTAAATGGTTACTTTGTGCAGTTACTTTTCTGGTGCTTCCTTGCTTGCACAAAGAACCTTCACCCCTCAGAATCATGAGTTCCGGAGCTGCAAACTGGTGATGTTAAATTCTAGAGGCTTATTAAGTATTTTAAACATTAGTTTAATATCTGAACTAAAGCAGGTGGCAGAGGTCTTTTCAGGACCTTTTCTACTGTGTTTTAGGGGATTTTTTTGGCATGCAGCTCCTTTTTTTACCAACTGCAGGAATACAAACAAAACCTTCTCATGAGACAAGCCACTTAAGTGAAATGAGGAATGCAAGCAGACATGTTTTGGCTACAGTGCACGTCTTTAAAGTATATAGGCATTATTATACAATTCAACTGCACTCATATGGATATCAAGCATTCTTTCAAAAGCTGGACCTTGAGCCTGCACAGAGATATGCACCAAATTTTTGTGAGTATATATAATTAAATAGTGTGTAGATATGTTAATAAATGGAAAGGGTAAATTAATTTCATTGTGAAAACCAAACCTCCACAGAGCCAGAAAAATCATCACTTACTAATTAACCAAAACATTTTTGAGATGTCCTCTTTTGTATTCTAAGGAAAATTATCAACAGTTTGCAGCTTCACAAATCTCACATTTTGTTAATCAGTGTAATTGCTTACCAAACAGAGACTCTTCTGCCTGTTTATGGCAACTGGGCATTAAATAGATGCTTCTGTATCTGTATTTTATTCTTCATACTTGTTCTCTCTAGCCAGCACAACCACCCTAATGTCCTATCTCCTTCCATGCAGATCAGCACTTAGCCTTGAAACTTTGTCCTGCATCTGCTGATGCAGCTCTGAAACAGAAAACTCCAAATGACTTCTTGGAGGATTTTATTAGCGTTGAATCACTGTGTCATTCTCAAATGAATTTGAGTTTATCCTTAAGACAAGTGAGACCCCCTGATCCAGCCAAGACCCTGGCTCCCTTGTAATTCCAGATCTCCTATGCAAAGCTTGAAAACACTTTCAGCTTTACGCAGAAGACAGGAAGAGGCTGCACTGAGTACAGCATTGGTAATTATGCATATTGTGCGACAAGGTACACTAAATGCTCTTAAAGTTAGCCTAAAATAAATGCATATTGTGCCATTTGTGAGGCTAAAGACCTTCAGGGCAAATCCCCCTTTAATTCCGTTAAACTACATTAGCTCAAAGCTCATTTTGGTGGAAGATAGGATTTATAAAATTAAGGGTTTCAAGACAGCAAAAATTACAGCAGTCTACAAGTCAACGGAGTAGTCTTCCCTATTTCATCTTTGCAGTAAAGTTTACTGTAAACTATGCAATAAGAGGAAATCCTGCTTGGATCATACCGGAGTACAATAGTTGAATGTTAACACATTTATTATCACCTGTCACATCCCTATGAATGCATCATTGTGAACATGCATTTGGATCTAGGACAGCATCATTAATCATTGTTCCAAAAAAACCCACAGTAGTTAATTATTTGTCTCAACATATTGCATTTAAATTATCCTCCTCATTAAATCAATTATGAAACAATGTAAGTATCCTAATTGAGCTACTAACAAGAAGAAGATTGTTGCGAACTAGAAATGGAAAGATATTACCAAATGCTATTCTGATTTTCCAGTACATAAAGTGTATTTGTTTTTAACAGAATTCATCCAGCTTGGGAATTAAATTAGGAAACCTTTTAGCTGGCATTTGGCAATATGCTGCCTTTGTCATGTGGCTTTTTACCGCTTGGAACACAAGAAGAGCCTACTCATGTGTGCTTGTACTATAGACTGTAAACATATCTTATGATGTAAAGAAGTTTTTAGTACTTCCCAATGAAATATGGAAAACAATGGCAGTTATTGAAACCCTTATGGTTTTGAAAACATGGTATCTGTACATTAAACTCATTTTCTCAAGAGTGGCATTCACTGAAGCAAACATGGACTTGTGTACATCTGAATTTATGTCCCAGGCTCCCCTTGTAGTAAACAGACAGAAACAAACAGTTTTAAGGTGTAGTTCATCTGTCTTATTTTAGATATCTGCTTTGGGATAAGATGAATCATATCTTAGTAGTACCTATTCTTTTTCCATTGATCCAAAAGGAAGACTAAGACTTTTAGGTGTCAAGATAAGGATGTCTGCACTTCAGCCTAAGACCCATCAGCCTGGTGTATAACACAATACAGCCATGAACCTGAAAGATCAAATGGAACAATGAAGAGATGCAGGCCTTTGATTTTTTGCACCTTCATCATAGAAATTGTAAAGCTATACCAAGGACTTGATTGTAAGAGTGGTGGGACACAGCCTAGCAAAGTGATACAGGAGATAGACAGAAAATACAGTACAAACTGTTCTAGAGATAGAAATAGTCTTATAAACAACAGTTAAATTTGTGGAAAAGATGGTCCTTTCCAAATGCTAATAATTTCTGTTAATATTTTCTGTTTCTTTTAAATTTGCTATTGTTTTGACAAGGTTCCCATAAAAATGTAAGTATTTCAACTGCCAGTGTTGGTCTTTCTGTAGTAAAATTCTACTGTGATCTCTTACTGCAGTACTAATTTAATTAAGTACATGAAATCACTCTAACAATTTCAAAGTCTCGAATTTAATGTCAGCTGGAGCCTGGTTTAATTTCAATATTGCTGCAAAATATTTTCTTATGCTCCTTACTCATTCAGAAAGGAAAAATATATTATTTAGGGAATGCTTTGTTTTGCTATTTCTAGCACTTTATTTTTATTTTTTTTTCAGGTAAAAACACTCTAAGGATGATTCACTTCAACAACAAATCTGTCCCACCTTCAGTACTAACTTGAGCAATTTTTTCTTATTATTCAGGCATGTTCCCCATGACCAGTCTCTGGTTTGAGAAGCACATGAAATCTTGTCTGAACAGCGCCCAGAGCAGCTCTGTGGTCTGATTGACTCTTGTTTTCTTAATAGGGCCATGTTTCCATACAGGTAGCTTAGACTTGTCTGCCTTCTCTTCAGCAAATAGTCCTCTGCAAAAAAAAAAAAAAAAAAAAAAAAAAAAAAAAAAGACTGCACAGAGTGGGACAGCCCATTCATTTTCAGCTTTCTGTTTCACATCAGGGTACATCAGCAGCATGGCAAATATCCTGATCTTTAGAAGTGAAAATCTCATTCTGAGCATTGCCCTCCTCTGCATAAGAACTGTTTCCATAATCTTTTCCTGCATAGCAGTTACTGGTAGATTTCTTTCTCTTCTGCCTGACAAGTTGCAACAGGAAGATCTATATAATTTTTTTTACCTTTTGCAATTTCCTGAATAAAATTAGATGGTACATATTTTGTTAGTTTTGCGGGTTTTATAGAGGGGTTTTTTGAGTTTGTTTGTTTGTTTGTTTGTTTGTTTGTTTGTTTTAAACAGGGGGTTTTTAAAACAAAAAAACAGCCAAAACAGCCTCTTGCAAGATGAGCTGCAATCTACAGTTGTTTTTTTTGGTTAAGAAAATTTAAAAATAAGTGTGGGGGAGAGGGGGGAGGGGAATCTAAAAAAATCGCTTCCTTTCATAGAAACCATAATCAATATAATCAATGTTAATTTATAAGTGTATTTTCTATATGTCTATTGTAAATTCTATCTTCCAAGTTTTCTATAAAAACTAACATTTGTCAACAATTACCACTTGGTGCTGTATAGCACTTCTTTAAAAATGTTTGGAGATACCTACTGTGCACTAACTATGGGCAAATGTGGATTGTTAATAGCTTTTATTACATGTGGTCTTGTTACTCGTGAAAGCATGATGAACTTTCAGAATAATTTCATGCTAAATCACAACTCATTTTATTTTTAACAGCATTGTAAATAGTTACATTAAACTTGCAAAACAAAACTCTAAATCCAGGAAGGAATAAACCGTGTAGAGTTAATTGACTTAGGAATAGTTTCTTTCCCTCACTCTCTGCACACACTGAAATTCAGCTCACTGTTCATTTAATAAGTTGATTGCAATTACAGGACATAGATTGCTAATTAGGAACTAAACACCACTTTCCACAAAGGAATGACATCCTCCTTTCACACAAAATATGCAAACTAATATTTTGTGCAAACAAATGTGGAGTTTTGAGGACACGGTAGCAAAGCGCATTTGTCCGATTTGCCAGATTCACCAAATTGTCAGGTTGCTTTTGGATTGAGGAGGTACAGACTCTTTGTGAGCTTCCCACAGACAAAGGCACGCTGATCCTCAGCACACTGACAGCAGCGGAGCCACTTGCTGCTGCCTTCAGTGTGAGGAGGCTTTAGGCCAGAAGGCAGAAACGTTGGCTAACGTGAAGGAATAGGGGCAGCCTTGTTAGGGGGGCTCTTTCCCAGGAAGTCAGGAGCTGATCAGCTCTGCGCTCAGCAGGAGATGTCAACAAAGTCTATAGAAATTATGATGGGCGTTTCAGATTACATGAAGAAATTGTGACTTTCTCAGAAAGGTCATATGTAAAATATTCTCCTTAAGTACATTCTCCTCAAATTAGATCAGCAGTTTACATAATGTAATTAATTTTAAACATTGCTTCTTAACAAATAACTGGAAAAACATCTGTCAAAGATGCTTTAGAAAGAAAACAGAAGTCAAAGCAAGTTTAAAAAAAAAAGGAAAATAATACTAATTAAAACTCAAACAACTTAAAATCACAAAAAAAGAAAGGGAAAAGTGCTCCTCCTCTTTCTGCTGGGAGATGGGTTTTGCCCACAGAAAAATTAGTGGGGATATTATAGTGGTGGCAATAGACACATTTTCAATACTTCTTTGTGGCAAAGAGAAAAAAAAAAGAAAAAATCAAACCCTCCTGCTGCCTGAGGCATGCTCCTGAGCAAAACCCAGCTCCTTAAGCTTAGGTCAGGGAAGCCAGGATTTGGCTCAACAGGATGCATGAGTGGATTAACATGACAAATTAACTGTTAATCCGAGTAGTAGCCAACTATTAATAAACTCCTCATGAACACTACCTTAGCGGTTTGAACTCTCAGCTCCTGGGATGTTTTGCGTTTGGAGGGTGAATATGAACTAGTCCCCTGTCAGAGGCACATGTAGTAGTCATCTAGGTGAACAAATACAGATAAGTCTATCCCACAGCCTTCATAAAGGTGCTGCATTCTGTAAGAACACAGACAAGGCTCTTCAGACTTTGGATCTGAAAGAAAGAATTTATTTTGGTAAGGGAAATGAGTTGGAGGGAAGTGCTCACAGTCTACCACTTTATCCATGTTGGCATAATAGCCGCTAGCCATTAATGTTTTTTCCATTGCAGAGCTCTGACTAGCTGCTTTTTTTTTTTTTAAGCCCCACAAAGTATTATTCTATTATTTGTTAGAAATTGGTTATCAAATCAGTAAAAAGTATTTTAGATATCATTGGAAGATTTCCTTTATTTCTTTGGAAACATGAATTAGTCTAACAATTCCCTGGATCCACCACTATTTCAGTTGTTTGAAAATTTGGGTTTACTTTTCTTGCAATAAGTGGAAAATCTCCATTAATATAACTAGAGAAAAAGGGATTTCAACCACATTAATTTAAGTTCCAATTTATATCAGTATGAGGAGAAAAAAGATTGCAAATAATAGTTATATAAGTTTTAGTTCCGAGGGCTTATTTAATTTAAATAATCTAATTTTAATTTAAATTATAAAGAACAACAGGTATGTGACTCAAGTGCCAACAAAAACAGGTACCTTGGACATAATTACACAAGTAAATCTACTTTTGCCTTTACTGAGTGCTTCACTCTATCAGTTTAATGAGAATTTTATTCTGAGTGATGACTGCAGGACTAGGTCCTCCATTTCTAATGACTGAATGTCTCAGATATGTTTCAGTCTTACAGCTAGTTTTCATCCCTGCATCTCTATGTATTTGCATTAGCCAGTTTTTATTGTCCAATAAAAAGTATGCCAAATTTTGCCTAAACACATAAAGAGAAATACCTAACCAGTATTTTGATAGCAAATTTTTCATTTGTACAGTAGACTATTTTTTATATTATGCTTTAAACAATGTATACTTATAAGAGAGGGCCTTTGCTTATTTTTTAAATTCAAAAGGGTTCAAGAATTGCATTGTTTTCAAGACTTGAATAATTTGTTTTGTTTCCCATGATGTAGGAAACCTTGGTTTTGTAATTAAACAATTCTTGGATTGTAATAAACAATTCTAAATTTATTTTCAAAAGAAAAAAAAAAAGATAAAAATTAAAGAGATGTGACTTTTTGGAAAAATAAAAAAACAACAACAACAACAAAAAAAAAAACCCTAAAACCAAAAACCCACACCCAGACCAAGACTCCAAACTCAACAGGGTTGCAAGAGAAGAACAAGAGTAAAAGTTCATTTCAACATAGTGATTTATAGCGAAAGGCTCAGCAGCTTTCATAAACCCAAAAGGGGAAGTAGTCGAACATTGGGTCAAATCTCCATTCACATGTTTTGCAATAAAAGGCTGACTGTAGCCTTTGAGCCTTGCTTCCAGTCACAGACAATGGCAATTGCAGAGCAAGACTAATAACAGGATTTAGCATAAATCCACCACAGGAAGTGAACAGTTGTACTGGCAAATAATTAGCCATGGAACTTTTTATGGCAACATCAGGATGCTCTCTGTGCTTTAGAGCATTGTCTGCAATTGTGATCAGGAAAAAAAAAACAAACTTACTTCTCCTTACTTGTAGAAAATTTTTACCTGTAGACCATTTTTTACAATATTTTAATAATTTTTCTCCTTATTCTAACTTAGTAGCAATAGTGGAGGTATTGAATTTGCATTTGAAGGTTTTTCAAAAATGTTCTTTTCTTTTTTTCCTCACTGATGCTTTTTATTGCAAGGTAAATTGTGTTTATTTTGCATGGCTAACAAGTGGGTTCAAAGCAACACTTTGATCTTGAACTCCTGCCAGATTCCAAGAGCTGAAAGCCCCCCTGTGCAGTAAAGTAGACCTGTACTCACAAAGCCTGGCTAATTTGCAAAGGAATGTCAAAATTACTGGCACAGCTGACTACTGTGGTGCAGTACAGTCTGTAGTTTTTCTAATGAATGGAAATCTGCTTTCTCCATCTATTTACTTGTGACTTGTTAGAAAATTAATTTTAAATTCTCTAGAAAAGGAATTTTTGTCATTGTATTAAAACAAACAAGCAAGCAAAATAAATACAATTTAAAAAACAGACCAGCTACTGTGAAATCTTTACTGTTCATAAGAGATAATCTTCTGGTAGCCAAATCAATTGGGTCTGAAGAAAGCAGTTCTATCAGTTCCTCTCCATTTTACAAAAACTACAAAGAATTTTAGCTAGGAAAGAATATGCAGGTTTTATGTAAGTGCTCTGAATACCTTTCTATACCTTTTCTCTTCATCCATTCTGCCTAGTGAGAATGATATTCCTTCTCTTGGAAGTGAGATACATTAATGAATCTGAGCAAAACTCCATCTCATTTCTATTGCCTTTGTGTATCTACTTCCTAGATACTGGGAAAAAAAAAAACCACCAAAAAAAAGCAAAAAAAAAAAAAAAACCAAAAACCCAAAAAAACCCCAAAAAACCCAAAAAACCAAAACAACCACCCTGAAAAACATAAACAAAGAAATAAGAAAAAAAATCCCAAAACTCAAACCAACCCAAAAAAGAATTCGAAAATAAAAAAATCAAACAAACCATCACCCCATACAACAAACAAAGTCACCAACCAAACCTCCTGTGAGGAGGCTGTTTCCTTAGTGTGCTATCAGAGTTCAAGAATCCAGAATTATTTAAGATAGGAGGAGAAATTTCATGGTCAATTGTTTGTATGTGCATCACTAGACTACTTCAGTGAAGAAAAGCAATAACAAAATCCCTGGATGCTGAATCACAGTGGAACTTGAGAAACAGATGTTCAGAACTACACAGTGGTTGTCTATAAACCTGAATCTGGCTCTGTAGAGGTCAAGGAGAGTGCAAGGTACCTCAAACTTCCTAAAGACTGCAAATCATAACTGCATTGATCAGCTGGATGCTCAGCCTGCACCATGGGATGCATAAAGAAAGAAAATACCTGCAAAGCTCCCAAGCCTTTCAGGGTTTTGACTGTATCTGGTCAGCTGCAAATTAAAGTTCAGTGTATTCCTTTCTCTTTATTTTCCCTTTTGTGTAAATAAGCAGGATTCACAAATGGATGGAGAAAGGAAATAGTATTGGCTATAATGCCACAAGTAAGGATCTGAGGCACAGAAAAATTACCAACAGGATTTTCAGAAGGATTAAAGCAGCATGATTTTATTGACTGTGCTGCATTAACATCAAATGTGGTTTGACCCTCAGTGATTTCTTCAAAGTAAGACTGGAAGCAGAACAGGAACCAAATCCAGGTCAATACTCAAGCCACAAAACCATAATTACTCCCCTTATTTCTTTTCTATATTTAGGAGGGGAAAAAAAATAGTGACACATGTGCCTGTAGGGTGACCTGTCATGCTGCTAAGTCTCTACTTATGCAACTTCAGTCCCTCTCATTT
Source organism: Catharus ustulatus (assembly GCF_009819885.2). Taxonomy (NCBI): domain Eukaryota; kingdom Metazoa; phylum Chordata; class Aves; order Passeriformes; family Turdidae; genus Catharus; species Catharus ustulatus. Next base: position 74,663,753 of record NC_046222.1, on the reverse strand, counting down.
TAACTAACTCTAATTTTGAATGCTGTCTTTGGCATTCTGCCTTGGACTTCTCACAAGGCTTTTTTGTGGTATTTTTTTTCTCTATTTTCTTCCTCTTTTGAGAGGGGAGATAGTAAATGTGAATAATTATTTCTCCATAAAGAACAGAGCTTTTGTAGTCACATTTGGCATCTTCTTAATTTTAAAAAATTAGACTAAACCCATGACATTTATACTATTAAAATCCCTGAGAATCCAAGTGAATAATTCATTTGAGCTTCCAGCAAGAAGTAATATTTTTAAATGTTCTGTTTATGGGACTAGTTTTCTGTGTTGTTTTGTTTGCATTCTTGGAGAATTATGCTACAAACACTAAAATTAGTCATTCCATTTTTTGGATGATTCATACAAGATATCTAGATCAAACTAGGAATTAAATAAAATAATTTTGAAAAAGATAAATTTGTCTCAGGATAGTTAAAGAAATATAATATCCATTCAAGGGGAATGTGTAGAGTGTAAAAGTTCTGGAATGCAGTATATACTATGTCTACATACTTAGAGAGGAAGAGAACAGGGAGAAATCATTCGAGGAATGGAGAATAGGGTCAGATTTTGAATTCAAAATTCATCCACAAGCCTGTATCACAAACAGTAAGTGGATCAATGATACTATTGTTTTTCTGTCATGTTTTATGGCTAGCACTGTCTGTGAAGACTGAAGTGCATTTTTCTTTTATTAACTGCAACTGTATGTATAAAAGTATGTTTTCCTCAGCATGTAAGATTTATATCTATAAATTGAGAGTTATATTTACCAACATAATAAAATAGCAATGGCAATAACAATAATATCTTAGTGTGCATTTGCAACTGAATGGCAAAAAGTCAGCAGAATTATGTTGGAAAATGCAGTAGTGTCAGGAAAGAGACAGTATGTTTGCAAACAAAATAGTCACTGACAGTACCTTGGGTATGTAGAAAATTATTTTTTTATTATTCAAATTTGCCTTTTATAAGTCAATTTATAAACTCAGATTAAATGTCAACTTAGATAATGCAGGAATAAAAATTCTTATGTTTCTCATTCTGTTCGTACTAATTGATTATTTTTTAATTTATGTAGGATGAATTTTTCTAAAGTGGTTGTGTTGGAATAAAAAAATGGGAAGTTCCATGAGAAAAAATAAATTTATTTCCATAATTTCTTCCACAATTAAATGCATCTGCAATAAAATATCATTATTGAGACTTTTCTAAATGAAGTTCCAAAGAAAAATGTTTCTCTGAGATATAGTAGTAAATATTTTTATAGTAATTTGTGAAAAAAAAAAAAAAAAAGTCAAGTGTTTGGTAATGAAGTTTGTAGGTGAAAAAAAAGAAAGCCAATGGAATGATAAATATCAGTACAGGTTCATCTTAAGTGTCCCCTGTACCTTTTGATAGAGGTCAGGCAGAAATAATAGATATTATGGAATATCAGGACAAACAATTCAGGCCATACTTTAAGGATGAGAAATTATTTCAGTGATTGTCATCTAAGAAAGGACAACAATAGAAAAAGACCTAAAATGATTCTGGAATTTACAAGCAGGAAATATGAAGTCACTGTAAGGGGATCAAATTACCTCTGGTTCAGCTATTACTGCAAGCCTGAGTCCAGACCCAGAATCCACCCCTGAAGAATGTGTCATTGCATTGGAGGGAGCATGCATCAGAGACGAGACAAATACAGAAAAGGACAAATAAGCAAGAATTGGAAACTATGTTATTGCTAAATGTTTAATGAGGCCACGTTTATAAAGGAAGGATTTTCAGTGCTGTATGAAATGAAAGGTCGACAAGAGACAGCCTTGAAATCCTGCACATTGCTTAAAAGCAGTGGAGCAATCCCCCGAGATAAAGCTCCCTGACACTTGCAATATACCAAACACATATGTAACACAGGATTTGAGGGTTCTCCAGCACAACTAGTGGGCTGGAAGCAGATATCAATCCAAGAGGACCCCACAGCTCCAGTGAAGAGGTCACATGGATTATCACAGCAGGCCATCAGACCAGTGCAGCCAGATGATGTGCACATGTGTGCTCAGAGCAATAGTTGTGCAAAACCTGAAGGATGAAGACCTCTTCTGTGTTGTCTCTTCTCATGGAAAAAGTGATCCCTGCATCCTGGACACAGAATTGAGGGTCTCAGGTACATTAAGCAGGATCTCCACTCACTTTGATTACTTTGTCTAATGGTCAGCAGAGGGGAAGGATCTCTACGGGGCAACTTATCCCATCCTGGTAAGTGTCAAAGTTAGACAAGAATGCTTCACTCAGATATTGACTTACCACAGAAAAGAAGGTAGAATGAGTTGTGTGCATAATGAATAACAGTTACATAAGTTCAGCTGCTGATATCCTCACTTGAGAGAGAAATGAGAACTTTTTAGACTCGATTCATCTGGCTTGCTTTAGATATGTTGTCTAAAACAAAATTAATATAACTGGAGCCTTGAAAATGAGTTTGCCCTGTATATAACTGCATTTTATAAGTCAACCTTCACATTGGGTATCTCAAATTTAAAATATTAAATTTAAAGACTACAAATCCCACCAAACATGAAATTATTTTTACTTTTAGGTCTTTTTCTTCAGGACATGGGTGGTATCAAAGAGAAAACAGTGAACAAAACTCACAGAGGAAGGGAAGGGAAACCACAGAAGTGTGGTTTTACCTCTATAAAAGAATTAATGACTCAGAATGATACAGAAGGTGGAAAAAAAATGAAATAAAATTCTTCCTGTGAACTCTCACTCCAAGACAAGTCAACACATGTCTTTGACAATCTGTGCATGCATTCACAGCCATCAGGATGCATTCACAATAATTGTTAGGAACTAGCACTGAGCCCTGAATTACATAAAAAAGGAAAAACAGTTAAACATTTTAAAGAAATGGTGCTGAAAATCAAACCATGTAATTGGCAAAACTAGGAGGCAAAGGTAAACATAAAATTGCTGCTTTTCTCTTGAAACTACTATTGTCAGATTCATTCCATTTGTCATATACTTTATATGAGGTTTATTTGTAATATCATGGTCTGGTCTTACACAAAAACTTAGTTTAGAAACTCATCAAGTGAATTCTGAGAAAACAGATGAGCACTATGAAAACATTCCATCCTGAAAATTTAGTTAACCTTGAAGAAAGAGACTGAATGTTAGTGAATAATCCTTTTCTGAGGTATTATTTTAGTAGCAAAGAAAACAAAATATCTTTGAGACAACTGGTAGTAAATAAACATTTCTGTAAACTGCATAATCTGATTATATGCATTTCAAAACTAAAGACTGACTGTAACTTGGAAGCATCAGGATCATTCCTCAACTCTGAGGCCACCTGGTACATACAGACCACAACTATATTATCTAGCTCTCTTATTCTTTAAAACTCAGTTCCTCACCTGTTGAGGAGGTCAGGTGAGGGTCAGCTGAGGTGAATCCCTCTCCTGTTTTTGAGAGTTGCTAACTCTTCAACCAGTCCCAGAAGCTTTTGGAAGATTCTGTCACAGGAAAAAAGTATGACAGGAGCAGTTCTAGCAAAGTCACAGAATGACTGACTGCAGTTCCAAGCCCACAGGTCCTTTAACTAATCAGTATAAAATGCAATATTAGAGCTCAGTGCTCTTAACAATCACTAGCACACAAGTTGTTACTTCCATACACACCGAGTGATTAGGCTGGGTGTACGAGTGAGCTAAACTTCGTGAGTGTGTTTGCATGGTCAAGAGTATTCAGCACCAAGCTTATCCCAGGCACAGTGAGCAGAAATCAAATGTTGGAGCTTCTATTTTTGTGGAAAGAGCAAGGAGGGGAGAGCGGGAGGAGTACAAGACTAAAGGCATGTACACACATCTCTTTATTTATATACATACACTCACACACACATATATATAAAATATATTTTAAATAGAAACACAGTTTATTCAAAACCCAAATTTTTAAAGAGTAAGGAACACAAATCATAGGAAAAGCAAAGACTAAGGCTTGTGTTTCATCTAATATATTCCTTTGCCTCTGAATTGGTTCCCTTGAGACACTGTTCTGTAAGTTAATAATCCTAGAACGATTAGAAAGTGTTTTCCTGATATTTCACCTAATTATACCCATCCATAATCTCTTCCTCAAAACCTCTCCTCATTTTACATCTTTGGGATCCTCTAAACAAGTATTTTCTTTCAGCTTGGTCTTTCAGCTAAACAAGACTTTTCAGCTCAGTATCTGGCTGTGTAATACCCCACATAACTGGTATCCAAATCTGCAAATCGCTGAGCAACTCTGAATTTCCTTAATTTACAAAAGGCAGTGAAGATTCTTACCTTCTCACAACTTAATGCTTGTAATCAATAAAAACATAAGCATTTAATAGAAACAAAATACTCAGCCTTGCTGAGTGTGTAAAATTTCTAAATACATAAACTGGTTTTTTTCCAGCACTCTCTTGCTCCTTGAAAACACAAAATTACAATTCTGGTAATAATTATTATAAAACATTTCCTTTCAGGAAGGTCTGTATCTACAATGTGTATGTTCTGGGAAGAATATAATTTACTCTGATAATTTTCTGGGAAGACAGGACCTTTAATTTTAAATGTTCAAAAATAAATCTTTCACTAATGCTTACCGGCCAATTATGTGCGGGTGAATGCCACAAGTCCTGGGATAGATTCTTACATATGCCAGCTTCCACAAATTAAAGACTCTTACTTTAGCAATACACTAAGATGCAGTATCTTGAAAAAAGTAACTATAATTTTCTTAGATGTTGTTCAGCCAGCACTAAAAGCCCTTTTCCCCTGTTTCTATTATACTGCTTGTACTAGAGAATAAAGCTGTCCTCAGTGAAGGTCTTACGGTACATTGTTTTTCTATTGTTTGTAGACATCTGAAGAGAAAAGACTGCAAGCTCTAGGATGTGGGGACACCGTCACTTAGTGCCTCAAAAAGATAAACCATATATTTTGAAAGAAAAAACCAAACAACTAAAAATAAAGGTTCATGTGCATAAATGTGCATGAAACTTCTTAGATTTCTTCTCTTCTTTAGACTTTTGGCAAACTACACAAAAGAACTGCTTCATGTCAACCAGAATACTTTCTGGAGTTTCCTGCCCAGGAGCTGTAAGTGAAGGCAGTGTTTGATTAAGGGCGTAGAAAATACTTCCATGATTGTCACTAATTCCAGACAAAAGATGAGAAGCCTCTGAAGTTTTTAGGAGCCTACGACTCAGAACTCAACCCTACCCAGATAGATCCCTAACCACTCAGGAACTTGGAAACACTTGGTGTAAATACATGATCAGTGGTGTATTGTGTTCTGTGTATTCAGGACTGACAGAAAAAGTGGATGAACACTCAGATAACAGAGCCTGCTGCCAATGACACAAAATTATTGAGGACAGTCAAAGCTGACTGAGTAGGTGAAATTCAATCCGAGTAATCAGAAGGAAACATAGTAGGAGAAAAATAAATTTAACTAAATATCCACTTTCACTGACATATTATCACTCAGGAAGACACTGGAGTAATTACAGACAGATTAAAAATTTTTTAACTGTTAGGAGCTGTACAGATGTACAGCTGTAATTTAATGTTATAAAATACATGAAAAAAATATTTTAAAAATTAGAACATCCTTATGCTATGCTATAAATCAACATCATAGTCCCATTTGGGACTTTTTCTGAATCTGGTCATCTGCCTCATAAACACCATAGCAAAAAATAGCAGTCAGAAAATTGCAATCAATAAAATCAAAGAATAACATTGTTTTTTCCCTTTCCTTTCCTTTCCTTTCCTTTCCTTTCCTTTCCTTTCCTTTCCTTTCCTTTCCTTTCCTTTCCTTTCCTTTCCTTTCCTTTCCTTTCCTTTCCTTTCCTTTCCTTTCCTTTCCTTTCCTTTCCTTTCCTTTCCTTTCCTTTCCTTTCCTTTCCTTTCCTTTCCTTTCCTTTCCTTTCCTTTCCTTTCCTTTCCTTTCCTTTCCTTTCCTTTCCTTTCCTTTCCTTTCCTTTCCTTTCCTTTCCTTTCCTTTCCTTTCCTTTCCTTTCCTTTCCTTTCCTTTCCTTTCCTTTCCTTTCCTTTCCTCTCCTTTCCCTTTCCCTTTCCCTAATCTGTCACCACAGGAAGACAAGGAGGCAAATGTGCAGTTGGATGGAACTGTAAAAAAAAAAATTGTGGAGGACAGATACTTGTCCTCTGACTCAGGAAATCCCTTAACTGCAGAAAGGGAATACTGTTACTGTATATTTTCTGTTCCCTCATACTTCCTCTCAACCAACTTTTACTAGGCACTGTTCCCATTTATTCTCAATTTGCCTATAAGAGTTTCATTGCTCCAGGCCAGTGTCTGACTGTATATTTGAGCCAAGTGAGGAAAATATGGACCTTATAGAAATTGTTAAAATGTTTGGCTTGGATTGCATAGTCTGTCTCTAACACACACTCCATTATCACAAGACTGCCTTTCCAAGTTCTCTCTTCTTCCTAGCTGAGCAGATACTGGACACCAGCTCCTCAGGGAGTTGGGGGCCTTCTTTATTTTCCTTTACTATGAGTGCTATTTCAGCTGTCCACAGGCTCAGCCACTCAGTGGCAAGATATAAGGAAGATGGGTTTGGGTAGTGTGAAACAAAGCCAAACATCAAAAATCTCTACTTTATCCTGCCCCCAGCCTCAGCATCAATCCTCCACCTAATACTCCTCTGTCCTCCCCAAGTGCCACAGGCACAGTGGGTATGGTCAGTAAAGTTTCTCTCATCTGCTCCTGCCCACTCACATCCTTTCCCTGTACCAGTGTGGGCTCTCCATGGGCTGGGGGTGAACGAGGCACATCCTTCTATGATCTTGGAGTGCAGAGAAAGGCATAGCTGGGTTGTCTGGTAAAGGAACTCTTGGGAGATCACTAGAAGGTCCCATCTATCTGCTACTGTTGAAGACATGATGTTAAGCTAAACATAGTCTAAATCTCAGTAAATAACCTTACTAATATGGATACAATTTAGATACAGAACTCTCATTTTCTAAGACTACTTTTCATTAGGAAACAGACTATTGATGTATTTGAAAGGAAAGAAAAACATCACTGAATCATATATATATATATATGATTATAAGCCGCACCATTTTGACTAAAATTTTGGTCCGAACCCAAAGTGCGGCTTATAATCAGATACGGCTTATATATGGACAAAGAAAGAAAAGTTGCTGTTTTAGTTTGGAGGACAGGTGTCTGCTGAGAAAGGCAGGAACTTCTCTTTGAAATGGAGAATGTAAACCTCCTCCCTCCAAATTGTTATAATTTTGAAATCAAGGGGCTTTCAAGCAAAGATATGGGAATTAGGAATAACAGTTCTTTACTAGGGAAATTAAAATAGAAATACAGTACTACAAAGAAACAAACTCCAAACCCTGACAAAGTCAGAGTACAACCTGACACCCCGTCAGGCAGGGTGTTGGTAGCAGTCCCATTAAATGGTGGCTGCATCCTCCTGCAGTGACAGATGTGGCTCAGTTGGAGCAGTGCTCCTGTACAAGGTGCAGTTTCCCTCCAGAGGTCCAGTGGTGATGTGGAGAAATCCAGTTTTCCTCTGGAATCCAGTGGAGAAAGGGGCTCCCTTGGTGTCCCAAAACCTCTGTTTTTATCTTGGTAAGAAATGTTGGGCTCTTCCTCCTGGCTGGAGCAACTTCCAATGGGATGAAGTAATTTTATCAGTGACCCAGTGGGACTCAATGGCCATTAGCAGAAAATGACTGGCTGGAGGAAGGATGGGTTGTGAAAAAGATAAAGAACAATGCCCTGCCTGGTTTCAATGGATGGCCCATTAGCAGAATATCTGCTGTAGAGATAAGGATCACTGTCCCCGCCTTCAACAGATGGTGATAGAATAGATACCTTTTATCACCCTCTGTATTGTAATGTGCGGCTTATAATCAGGTGCGGCTTATAATTGTGAAACTACTCTGTGTGTATGTGTGTGTATATATATATATATACACACAGACAGAGAGATACAGTTATTTATGGTCTATAAATAAAATACGATAATATTTTCAGATAAAACTCTTGCCCTAAAGATGATTATCTCAACAAAGTTTTCATCAGACCGCCTTTATGAGCTTTTCTTCATCAAATAGGAAGTTGTTCCATCAACAGAGCCAGAAACACAGGAAGACAAGGTAACATGTCCTTTTGAAGCAAGTCTTCTAATCTGACTGCTGTATTATTTGAGCCACCTGTTATTTGATCCCTGACCTTGCCACGAGGAATTGCGTAGTAGCAGGTTGCAGACTCCCATTGGCAAACATGCTGAAAAGTATATTCAGAGGGTATTTGCTGATTAATTATGCATACTTCATGTCACTGAGATCTCTGAGCGTGTCAGAGGGCTGGAGACAGAAGGAGGGGTATTGTTTCTGATTTTCTCTACTACATAACATTCTCAATTTGTACAAACAGAAGGGTCAATGCACCTTGCTGTTTTTAGCAAAACCTGCAGATGATACACTTATATATGAAAAACTCAAAAATCAAACCAATCAAACAGTGAATTAGACATCTCCAGAATACTGCCCATGGATGGACAAAGTATTCTCAAGGTGAAGGAAAGAGTGTAGCTATAGATATAGATGATAGATGATATAGACATAGATATATGTATGTATATATAAATAATATCCTAGTTGTTCAAACAACTGTTTAAGAGTAAAGACCTGCAGCCAGGGATGTTTGCACAGAGCTGTTTCTCAGGTACCCTGAGAATCAGAACTAACAAGATTTTGTGTGAGAACGTCATTCTCTCCTAAATCTGCTCTGTACTCCAGGAATTTATAAGTCACAGGGCCAGAAAAGCAGCAGATAAGGAAGAGCTTGGCTCTGGAACATTACTTTTTTGGGGGAAACAAAATTTTAACGGAGACCTGTGTTGTCTAGTTCCTCTTAATAAAAATGCTCCTGTTTTCTTTTGCCTTAAATTTCTACTGGATGTAAAACATGAAACCAAATATATGTAAGAAAACCCAAATAAAAATGCTACCCTGAACCATCATCTCACTGCCTCACACTGTACAGGCACAGAAATAGTTTGCAATAAACAGAATCCCTTTTAGTTACCTAGAATTGATTGAATTTATAGATTTATGCTCTATTCAGTGGTATGTCATATTTTATTTGCTTAAGTATTTCCATTTCAATTTTTTACACCCTCATCCCAATTTTGTCCCCCATCTTTGTTTAAAAGTATCAAACACATTGCACACTGTGCTCATATGCTGCCTACTAAGACACCACCAAACTTCTGGAAACATGCAAACTTGAATGTTGTAACAATGGAGAGGACAAAGATGTTAAGGGTATAAGGGAAAGCTGTAAACCTAATGATTGAATCAAAGCCTATGCTGATAGATCACTAGAGATTGGTATCTAAACTTTTGCCTGATTTTCTGAAACAGTGCTTTCTAAACACAAATTGCTACTAATGCTAAGTCATTTAATATTTCAGCTCATTTGGAGTACAGTTTAGTAATTTATTATTGATCACTGTGTTCAGATAACTCCTTGTCTTCACACTTTAAAAACTGATAGTGCCTCATCATTATCAAGAGCTATTGAAACAAAACAGTCACCAGAAAGTCCAGGAAAAAGATAATACCATAATTCAAACTGTATTTCTCTAATTATGATGTCTTATTATAGACAGAAACATTTTTCCTTTTACGTAAATATTATTTTGTATAGTTTTCAATGTAGTCCTTCATGTTATCCTTTATGGATAAATAGAAGTGGCTCACAAAAAAGAGGTAAAGGAAAAGGCTACAGCTCTTGCATTTCTTCAGCATCCCACACTAAAGACCTACTCATAAAATACAGAGAAAAGCACTGCTACGTTTTTAAGAATGATCCTGAATATGGGATGCTAAATATGAAAGGTCTGCACATGATAAATAGACCTCTAATGTTTTATCTTCTATTATTATGAGAATCAGGATAGGTTGACAAAAGAAGATCTTATTAGAGAAAAATGGAAATTGCTCGATGAGAAAAAAATCCCAAAAAAATATTGAAGGAGGAGGGGCAGGTGAGGAGACCAGTCGGGAAATACTGTAACAAAATGGATGTGGAGACTGTGGGAGGAGGGATTAGTCTGTTTAGGTGAAGTAGAAGGTAACAAAATGTGAAAAGATCACACAGGTAGGAAGATAGTTGGGAGGGATGGGGCAGAAAATTCCATCCTCTGCACACACTGCTGCCTGCAGACAGAAACACAGCTAAAGGTCCCAGTGAACCTTTGGCAGGAACCACTGACCACAAGCAAGAACTCTCTGGCTGGTTTCTCGGGTCTTACCAATCCTCTCCAGCAGTGAGAAGTTGCTCTGGCCTGGAGCTGCTGGTTGTTGGTCTCCAACAGCCAGAGCTGGTAAAAGGGGACACCACTCTTGTTCCAGTTCTCATCATCTTAATATCAAAGAATACACCTTCCCATTTAAAATCTTTTAACTGGTGATCTGAACAGGGAACAAAGCAAGCCCTCTTCCACCAGTTTGTCTGGCAGAGGGTGAGCCACAGCAAAAAGCTGGTCTTCTTCCACCAAAGACCTTTGTACCTTGAGTGAATGAGGTATTCCCCTTAGCCTGGGCAGACATATCTCAGGTTCACTGCTTGTGAAGTTCAAAATACAACCCACAGAGGTGGTCAAAGAATAACATGATAAGGCTTTTAATGCAAAAGTAAAATTGAATTTCACTGCTAGAAATTTTTATTCGATTCCTCTGCCCACCCCCTTTTTCTTCTAGTTGTGTGCATTCCTCATTACCTGCAGAGTTCAGGAAGCAAATTTACTTCACTTTAGAGCAATCTTTAGAAAAATCTATTTTAGGGAGGTTTTAGAAAAATCTATTTTTTCCTGAGTAACTGTTTTATAGCATTTTAGCTTAGATAGAATCTATCTGTTTTCTCCCAGATGATTAGAAAAGAATGTTTACTAGCAATAAAATAACCTTTTCTTAAAACTACAATGCAGTTTTTCTCCTTTAACTCCATTAAATCTCAATTTAGTGATGTTTCTTTAAACTGACCCTCCCCAAAACAACTGCAGTATTATTGATTCAGGTTCTGATTTTCTGATCTCATCAAGTATCACATTCTGCTTTCATGCAACCACAGAGCTGCAGAATGGAAAAACACCCCATTAAGTGCTTCCCTTCATGCTTGCAGTAAAAGTCTATCTGTTCCTTTTGATTGATATCTCCATTGCTATCAAAGAGCAAATCCTTTAAAAAAATCATATAAAATGTGTGCAGCTACTTTCTAATGTGCTGAGTTTTCTAAAAAATATTCCCGAGACACATGAAAACGTATGTCCTTTGTGCCCTATGGGAAAAAAAGAAAAAAAGATTCACAGAGTGGTGAAACAGATTCTCAATGTTATTTTGTTAAAATGAATTTAAGTGAAGAAAGTTGAATAATTAATTTAATGAAGGTTTGTCCCAATTTTAATTTTTGAGGAGATGCTGAGACTCTAGGTTGGTGCTACAGAGGGAGGCCTGCTGTTGCCAGTGGCTATTACAAACAAAAGTATGGTGACCAGTTGTAGAATGCAACTCAGTGGGTAAACCCTTTTACAGAGAGCTTGTTACACTATTCCTTGCTTCACAGACACAGAACACTCTCACAAAATCCTAATTATTCCCAGAAGTAAGGTGACTATATAATATTTTCTTATTGAAGCATTACTTTGACTAACCTTACCCAGAACCAATGTGAAACTGCAAATAGAAAATATATCCCTACATTAATATTCAGCTGTATAAAGCATTTATTGTTAAATTAGTTGGTTATTTTTATTTGCCGATGTCATTAGAGCCCACATTTTTTACTATGGAACTGGACAGACAAGACTAGTCCAAAATTGCATGAACTGCTTGTAATGAAATACAAAATGGAGTAAAACTCCTCAGGATTCATGAACTTTAAGTGCAACCTGTGCAGAAGACAGTTTCAAAGAACAACATCCTCTCCTAAAATTTTTGGTAGAGAGAGCAGAAGTAAACAAGCAAACCTACTGTTGAGCAGAGGTAAGGGGAAAGCTTTTATCTGTCTGGACTTTCATATTACCCATATGCCCACAAACCCTCTGAAGACCTAGATCATATTAACTGTGGGAACACGCAGAACGTCCTGGCTGCCGTCCAGTCAGGAGTTTCAGAAACAGCTACAATTTAGTTGAAACAGGTGCATGTAATAAAGAAGCCTGAAATAAAGAACCAGAACAACTGGCCTGTGTCAAGTTGAAGTTACTGTTACACAGGGCCGTTCAGAATTTTCACAACAAGTTTCAAAAACCTCCAAATCTGCATTTTGTTTTTTTGCTTCGTTAAATGGATTCACTGAAAAAGTACAAACCAATGTATTTTCCATTTACAGTTGGACCTAATATAATGGAAAACCTTTATCTTTTTTTTTAAACCTGTGCTGTTTGAATTATTGTTGTATAAATTTGACCTGTCTAGAAAAAATACGGATAAAAAAATGCGTGTTTTAAAAAGCCAGTGAAAAATGTAGGCATCTGACCTCTTAGCCCAGAACAAAAACAAAAATCATGTACAGTCTTATGTACAGGTCTACCCCATGTGTTTGTGGAAAGCACTACTTTATACACAGGCAAAGGAGAAAAGAAGACAAGGAGCTCTGTAATGTGGGGACATCTTCCTTGCTCAGACCAGACACCTCTGGACAGAGTTCAGAAGCCCTTCTCTGGTGAAAGATCTGTGAAAGTTTGTCTTCCACTTCCCACCCCAAGGATCTGAAAAACAGAAAAAAAGCAAAACCTTCACCAGTGAGTCAGACTACAGTTTCTGGACATTGTAGCATGTATTTTCTTCAGTATAACCTTCTAGACGCTCACTTTGGCAGCAGTAGTTTGAAAACCCATGACATCCCTTTCCTCTGATTTGACATGCCAATAATACTAGCAGTATGTGAATCAACATATATACAGACCAAGTCACAAGCAGTATCCAAGAAGGTGAAAAGGCCAAATTTTTACCAACTCTTCCACATAAATGATAGATGTAAGAAGAGCCAAGGGTTTCCATCAGTAAGATGTGTACATGGAAAACAGTCAAAAAATGTTCTTTAAACAAAGCACTGCTTAAGAGCACAAAGTCATTTACATAAGTAAGGATGCTGTGGTGAGTTAGGTATTTTCATTAGCAAATAAATTATCAGCTGTCAGAAACAGTTCATTGATTGTATTTGGTGTCCTGGTGCTTTTTTTGTCTTTATAGAATCAATATTCAAATCCTTCATGGTTTAAAAAAGTTATTTGAAATTGGTAATAAGTACTTCCTAGAAATATGTACTATGTCCCTGGAATTGCAGTGTGAATAGCAATAAAAATAGGGTCTGGTAAAATCACTTGAGTACTATTGGACTTTTCCTCAGTTTAGAAGATGAAAGTTAAAGAAGTTTATGGATTAACTGTATTCATTTTTTCGATGGGATTTAAGGTAGTGTATTTTCTGCCAACATTTTCAACATATGGAATTAATGTTATAAATTCAATGATCTTGGTGACATAAAACTAAGGGTTATAGAAAACAAAAGCAAAATTCTTACAGAACCTTCTAGTTATGAATGTACATCAAGTTGTGCAAGTTGGAGTTGTAAATGTAGCTTATTGCTCATACAACATAGTTCCTCACTAAAAAAACTGTCAGTGGAAGAATTCTATGCCCACATCTTTTATAGCAGCATTAGGAAAAAAAAATCCCACTTAAGTCATCAATATAAAAAAAATCTACTATGTAAGCAATAGAATTTGTAATAATTTTCCTGCCATCACCTTTGGTAAAAGAAAGTGAATCCAGTGGCTTTCATGTGTCCAACACATGCATCTGATTTTGTTGCTTTTCTTCATACCTCCTTTTAACCTGGGATATAAAAACAGTGGCAACAGCAAATGACATCAATAAACTTCTAAAGATATCTAAGTATTTCAGTGGTTAACTCTCCACAGCAGAGGAACAGCACATGAGCAAATGTATTTACTGATTATTCCTGTATAAGGACACTTGGATGCTGTAGACAGTATTTTGTGTGCTAATGTTCTCAGGAGTTGTGTTGTTAGAAAATTATAACTTCTTACAGGATTGCTTAAGCTAAAAAGTGAAAGAACGGTGATTGTATAGGAAGAAGTCTACTTGCACTTCACTTTGGTGTTTTACAAGTAGTACAAAAGTTTAAGCTCTATAAAAATAAAGAGGAACCCAGCAAGCCAAGGTGACAAAATCCTCAGTTTTGGTAGAAATAAGAGAGGCCTCAGAAAAGGCTGTCCAAAAGCCATCTGAAAGCCAAGATTTTAAGAGCATCTTTATAGAGATGGTGATATAAACTATAACAGGACATTTCTGGAACAGTATAATGCTGGCTGCAGCCACAAAAGCCATAAGGCAATGAAAGAAATGGACAGCTGTAATGTTGAAACACCTAAATGAAATAAAAGTTGATAGCCAGGAACTGTCAGAAAGCAATTAAAATATTAAAACCACAGACATCATGCATAAAAAGAGGTAAAATATTTATGAGGAACAGGAAGCATCATTAATTATAACTACCTCAATTAGCTTCTTAGGATCATCAACTCTATGATTGCAATAAAGAACCTCCAATAAAATAACATCTCTTTGGACAGGCTTCCTTTGTGCTCCTAGGAAGTCAACTAATGTGCACCTACTAGATGCCAGTCTGTAATGTGGGAAAAGTTCTTCCTAACCTGTAAAAGCATACTTTGGCTGAAATCCAACACAGGGTGGGAAACATAGCCATAAGAAACAAGAAAAACAAACCCCAGGAAAAGGCAGATGGAGGCAAATAAAATAGATATTAAAGGAAGTCTGGATGAGGAAATTTAAACTCTTTCCAGCCTAATTGTGGTGTACACCTTGTTATGGACAACCCAATCATACCACAGTGATAAAAGTTCGCAAGTCTTCCCACACTTTCCTCCTTCCCCCATGAATCTCCCAGTCAGAAGCTGCTATGCCCTCTTGCAGAGCTATGGCTCCAGGTGCAGCTCTTCCTGAGAAGAGTCCAAGGAGCAGGAAGTAGAGTGTATTTGGCAAACCCCTGACACATCGCTGATATTTTCTCATACAGAGGGAGAAAAACCTGTATATTCATGCATCAAGATGATGATTCAAGGAACCAGCAAAAGGTTAAGGATTGAATTTGTAGCTGCACACATGCAAGTGGTAGTACAGGTTTTCTTATTGCCAACCTGTTGGAAGTCAGAGATTCACACAGAGAAATTAAAGTTCTTTTTACCCTCTCATGATGTGTATGCTACAGGAACTCATAACCATGGTTTTGAGTAGGTGAGGGTGTCTTCTGTGAAACTTTGAGAATGCTGGACTCCTAAACTCTCTGACTAAACTGCTGCAACACCATGGAAGCCAGAATGCAGAACACTTCCATTAAATGTATTGAGCAAGATGTGCTTCTGCAGTATGGAAAATGACACAATGAGTAGTGTTTCGGGTTTTTTTCCCCCATTATCCACTTCATTATCATATTCTTCTTGATATTTACAAAAAATAAAGTATGATTTAGCTTGAACACAAGAGCAATACTGATGTGGAAAAATTTGTACTTAGACAAAAAGTTGAGAATAGCCTCAGATCACAGTAGCAGCCAGATCTTGTGGAACTTAAGAAAACAAAAATATCTGTGTTCTTGCTGTACATGTTCATCACAAAGAGTAAAGAGTGATGTTTTTACATCACACAATGGTACTCCTGTGACCCACATCCAAACATGCACACGTGGGTGGGCACACAGTACCCGTAGCAGGAGCTGACTTCACACACCAATAAAGCTTTGGAATTCCTCACCAGTGCCTTGGACTCTACCAGTTCAAGGTATGATAATCATAATGACAGAATGATATGTAGACTTGATAAAAAATAAACACTCGATTTACTTTAACATTTTTATTATATATGCTTAGGTACCCAAAAAAGAAAGCTAATCTGACTCGCCTAAAAACCTCAAGAACTTTGGGAGAGGCAGCACAGAAGTTTCAGCCTTCATCTGTCTGAGAGAGCATTGCATGTGTACTCCTTATTTCACATCATTACCTGAAAAATCTTCATCGAGTATCTAAGTTGTAAGCATGAAAGTTGCTAAGTTTATGCCACTGATAAAAAAATAAACCTTGAATGCTATAGATTTCCTACTGATGTCTAGCTAATCCTTATTATTCAAAGTAGTAAACAAAATTTTAATTTATATTTGTTTGCAAAAAAATTAAAGCAACAATTTAATTCAAACATTTATAACTGAAAAACAATTATTTTTCATATTTTTAATTTAAAAATTACTTTTCATAATCCAGAAAATTCAAAATGTATCATCAAGATTATAGACAGCAAAAGCAGACTCAATGAAAAGACTGGAATAATGAGTTTCAGAATGGAACTGCAGTTATAATAAAGAGAAGTGATGTGCTAAAAAATGGAGAGATAAACTTCAGAGGGAAATTATACCAAACACTTGTTTTCGTTCTTTTTGATAGCATAGCGGAAGGAGTCATAATATTAAAAAAAAAAAAAAAAAATCCTTTTCAATTTATGCATAATTAGGCTATGAACTTTATTGGCATATGATACTGTAGAGACCAGAAGCTCAGCGTTATGTATAAAAGGACAGTGCAAAAAATGACCATACACTATGAAGCTTAAACTGTCCAACTCCTGCACATTAATTTGGGGATGATAACAATGCAGTTTATCACAGGAATCTGGACAAACTGATTAGTTTTATTAATTCTGGCAACTCTAGACTTACTTGCATGCAATGCAAACCTGATGAAGGATTAGATTATAAAGAATACAAATTGACTTAGTATGCCAGAGGTACTAGTGCTGTGGTATTAATATTGAAAGTAAATGGAGTATACTTATACTAGACAGCATTTCAGCATTTGCTGAACTAATTACACCAACAGATTTTTTCTTTAGAACTTTCTTTAATATCAGAATCTTCAAATATTTTCTTCTATCCATTCTGTTTTTGTTTTGTTTTGTTTTGTTTTGTTTTGTTTTGTTTTGTTTTGTTTTGTTTTGTTTTTAATGAACATGTGACAAAATCAAAGAAGTGCACCTCTGGGTTAACTTGAGTTCAGACCTAGAAATGGTGGAGATGTAGATCAGTGATGATAAACGGAAATGCAGACAGAAATCCATGTGTGTTGAGATCGGTGGACTGTAGAGCTCTAAAGCTCTTTGGCACTTTCTGGGAGCTTCCTTCCGGAAGCACAGGGTTCTTTTACAAGTGAGTTGTTAAATGCAACTTTGGAAAATGTTTCACTGCAATAAAAGGATTTTTTCTTCTTCTCTTAGTTTTATCTTTAAAGAGACTAAAACAAACCAGGAAAACTTATAACCATAATATACTTTGTTACTTTGGAGACAGTACTTAAAAAATAAACAAGCAGCATATTTGACAAGTTTACAGGAAAAAATACAGACTAAAATATAGTTTGTCACACGTAGCATTCCTTGGTAGGTTTGATAAATAATTTTTGAAGAATACTGAACATGAATATGCCAAAAGCAATCAAAGTTACTGTGAAAACTATGATATTGTACAAGGTAAAACCTACAGCTATGCTACAGAAGACCTACAGTACTGTACGTGTACAGAACTGCACAAAGCTGCCAGGTTTTGCTTCACTGAATTTCTGTAGCAAAACCAGAAAATCTTGCCTGTAGGGCCAGGACTCTTAAACATGGAGACATAAGCATACAAATGCCTGAAAGGTGCAAACACTGTAGAGTGAAAAAATTTATTTAGGAATACAGACATATCTTTGAATACAGAAGAATGAAATGAGGACAGGGAAAATGGGCTTAAAGTAAAGTACTTTACAGCAACATGCTTTTCACTCCAGAAGAGACCAAAAAAGCATGCCAGTTATATTTCTTGAAAAATTTTGGTGATGCACGGTGACTGCACTGTTAGTGAGCATGACTAGCATAAATGAAGGCTGCTCACAAGAGTCCTGCCAAGAACTGGTGATACAATCTAAATGGAATATTAGGTGTCTTTGGAGAATTTCGGTACTAATGATCATATAGTCACTCATCAGGTCTCAGCATGGGAAACTTAAATTTCTCTTTGCAGTGTGCATGGTAGCTTGACTTTTAATTCTTACTGAGAGAAGAATATTTCTGGCAAAGATTTTGCAAGTGAATCTATAAGAGTCCAGTTCTTAACACAATTTAAGCATAAATCTTATTTTTTGACAAATCGACAGCCTCAGACACTGGAACTAGAGGTCACCAAGCCTATTTTATTGGGGAAAAAACAACATGAACAGTAACTCCAGAAACAGGAGAATAAAGATCTAGGTTTGTGTTACACACTAAGTAACAATAACCATTTCTTGCCCCAAGGAACAATCTAATGCTCTTACATGTTTAATGTTTATTTTTCCTGAACATACTAAGAATGTAAAACACTCTAATGCGCAAAATGAATGAATAAAAAAAAATATTTTCAAGACTAATGCAAGGGAAAATCATCTTATCCAGATATCCATTTGGAACCTATGGTTTCTGTATTTTTATGGTAATGTCAACGTGATGAAACAGAGACATATGATCATTTAACACTGCACTGTTGGGGTTGAAGAACTGTTGTTTTCTTAGACCAAAAAAAAAAAAAAATAGCATCATCATTACACTTCTATTTTTGTCTTTTGCATAGCTCGAAGGACTCAGGAAATCTTGATAAGGCACTTGATGTATGTGTTACTGAGCTCTGCTGCATGTATGTATACCCATGGCCTCATCACAGAGCAGCACCTGGGCACACAAGTAGTCTTTGCACAGACAAAGCCACCCTCAAGCCTCTTAAACAATTTACAGCAAATAGAAATATCTCTGAGCACCAAGTCCACTCTCTTTAGTGTTAACCTGTGACATGTAAGGCAATGGTGTTCATCCTGTCCCCACTTGGTGGGCATGCAGAGGTAAGGAAACCACCAAGGATAGGAAGAATTGATTTTTTTTTTCTCAAGAAAGGCTGGTTCTGTTCTGCCTATAAAACATGTTAGGCAAATTGGCTTTTGCACTAGATCAAGTCTGTAATCCATGGAAGAAACAGTGCTCAAAGACATCAATGAAATCATTGTGCTACAGCCTGTGGATATTGTGCTGCCTCTCTTTCTGGTACCAATCTCCTGGGTTGAATTGGAACCTGTATGAGCTCTCCCCATTATTCCCAGCTGGCATCTGACCTAAGGACCATGATGCCTGGTTCATAGGCAGATGGACTCTCAAAAAAAAAGATCCTCATTTTCTAAATTCATAAGCTGAGTGACCTGGAAATAAACAATTGGACTTTCCAGTACTTTCAACAGATGTAACAGCATGAGGTATGCAGGGGGTATACAAAAATGACTGTTCTCATTTTTCTGTGAATCAAAGCATATCCAGGTATGACCTCAATATTTTAGAAAGACTCTAGTAGAAACTGGGTTTTTGTTTCAGTGATATGAGATCTGGTTCTTTTTCTGACACCTACATTAAATGAAATAATTTAGGGCCATAGCAAAAAAAAACCAACAAAAAAAAAACCCAAAAAAACCCCCAAAAAACAACCAACCAACCAAAAAACAAAAACAAAAAACAAAAAAATTACCAACATCATGAAAACACTTCTACTCAATAAGAGCACTTCAAATTTTCATACTCTGCCGCACAGAGCTATGCCTTACCATGTACCCAGAAAACCATCATTCATGGCATGGCAAAGTATGCCACCACCCATCTTGTCAGGATCCTAGGCTAAGATCCAGGAAAAAAAAGGATATCTCATCCTTCTTAAAAATCCTAGTAGTGCTTATCCAAGAAACATTTTCAGAACAAGTGTAACACACCCACATGCTTCTTTGACCCCAAGCCACAAGTGAAACCTTATGTGTGAGAATGGCTCACTGATTTTACTGAGGTGTTTCATATACATATATGAAGTGAAGTGTGAAGGTACATCAGAGATCAGATTTAGAGCTGTTAAATGCTTTTATAAACTCACCGGTGACCAGCCTCTGGTTTACTGCTCAAACACATCTGAGTTCAGCAGATGCAGGAAATTCAATGCATCCTGGACACACTGGATTCACACTTCTCCACGAATTAACAGGGCCTGAGCACCATGTCTGGTGCAGTGTCAGATCCTGTGGTGTGTGCCCTGCCATGGATAAGTTCACATATGGTCCCTCCAATGTTCAGCACAAACCCGTCTCTCCAGAAAAGGACAATTTAGTTCACAGATGTACAGCAGGTCTCATGTGCTCTAGATAAAAAAGATCTATTGCACACACTCAGATTATTTATATGTGCAAAGTCATTGTTATGTGAGGGTAATGGAAGTTCATCAGCAGCCCTACTCAGAGAAGAGGCCAGAGGAGAAAGCAGGAACTGTGAAAGACTAAGTCATAGGCTTGAAGTCATGCCAGCTCTCATGGTAGATGGGTGAGTCAGTCAGACAAACACCAACAGACTCACCCAAAGGAAAAAAAAAACAGTTGAAATTAAGCCATGTTAAAGCTTAATATCTGCATGTAAAAGTCAGGAGCAGTAAGTATTATTGTGCTATTTTAAACATTTTGGTTATAGCCAAAGCCAAGGCCCTGATCTGGGAGGAAGGGCACTCAGCGTAAGCAACAGGCTGTTCCCCCAGGGGCTTACAGGCTAAGCAGGCAGGGCTGGGGACAGAAGAAAGGAAGAATTGTTATCCACATTTTACAAACAGAGCACAGCAATGCAGAGAGATTAAATGCTTGGCTCAAGGTCACACAGGATGTCCAGGGCAGACCCCTGGAAATGAATCTATGTCTAAAGGTACACCTTCCTGTCTGTCACCCAGACAGGGTTAATTCATAAAGAACAACTAAAAAAATATTTTTAAAAAAAGAAATTAAGAAAGTAACACTTCCCAACAAGACTTATACAGGTTTCCAGTCTAGAATTCCCAACTAACTTCTCAGTCTAGCAGCTAAAATTTCATTACATCTTTGAAAACATAACCGTAGCTGTTTTGCCTCATGCTATAATATGCATATTGCCAAAAGCACTCCTTAACGCTGTAATATTTTGCTCCATGAGAGGTGCCACACTTCCAGCAAGCAACAAAATTACTGACTAAAACTGCAACCATTGAACAGTATCTTCTGTGTGTCTGTGTGTCTTTTGGCCTAAATAAAGTAAATATACCGCATTAAGGGCCTGATCCTACTCCCACTTAAGTAATGGCAAAATTCCCACCAATTCCAATGGAAGAATAAGCCAGTTCCCTAAAGGAACTGGTGGTTTTTTAATTCCCTAAATTTCTGGCAGATGAATTTATGTGCAACTTGCAGCCCCAGATTACTGGATGAGAAACATATCTCCATGCATAATTTTAAAATAATGAAGATGAAATCAATTTTATTACTATGCTGATAGTGTACAAAGATGTAATAAAATCTAAAGTAAGAAAGGAAAACAGGTCTCCCAAGGCAGTGTTAAAGGGGTCAAGAAGGATTTCCACTATGGAAAATGGACAGTAAAGCATGTTCCAATATGTCATGCTATATGTCATAAATCCAAATATAAGGGTTTAAATTCTTCATATTTTACCATGGTTCATACACAAGACAAAAACCCTAAAACAAGGAACAACAAACAAAGCAAAACATTTAAATAAACCCTAGATGAATCACAGATAAAAGTTGTCCTTGAATATATTATTTCTATTGACATTAGAGTATTTTGCCTTGCATTTTTGAACAAAATTTGGAATACATTATTTTCATTTTATTACTTTCTGTTAGGCAAATTTATCCAAGTAGTCTTTAAATATGTTTCGCTAATGAAGTTATATCTACAGTTCCCCTATTTAGATGTTACTTATTTCATATTCCATGTCAAGTCACACCTTCTTTCCCCCTGGTTTGTCATCTTTTCTTCCACAATTCCCAGAAGAGATCAGGAGCTCATCATACTTTTTCTTTCCATTTAGTTTATGATATTTATCTTGGGCTGCCAATGTACTTGTTGTGAAGTAGGACTTGTAGATTGTGATCCTGTTCTTTTGGCAGCACACTTAGAGTATCAAATTGCTGAGAATTTCTCCCAACACTACTTAAGGCATTTTCAGCTGAAATAAAAGTCAAGAACACGTAGCCTCTGTGTGGACTCTAAACTCTCCTCCTTTCCTAGATAACCTCAGATGGTAGCTAATATGAATCTCTCATATGGTTTAGTGACAAACATAACTTTTTGTAAACACAAATGACAGGTCACAGTTCTGGTGTGAGAAGGCTCAAGTCCTAAAACAGAAAGAATTTAAGATCTAGACAAAGCTAAGTGCCAATGAACAGCCCTCCAGCCATTATCCCATCAGGGTGGAGGAAGCAGAACACATATTAGAACTCTAAGAAATCAAGTCCTGTCAGGCACTGGCTTCCATGAAAGAGATAAAAGTAATGGTAAAGATCTGAGTGCTATGAAAAGTAGCATAAAATAAAGGTATGGTTCACAATTCAAAGCTGTGTATAAACTGCTGCTGAAGGTATCTGAATCTGGAGTAAAGAAATATTTCAGTTAAACAGTTGTTTCCTGCAGGAACTCAAAGTGCTTGCTTCTAGACACATGCTGGATGTGAGTAGTTGATAATTTAGACTATGTCTTCTTGGTTGTAGGCATTTAGTCTCCACCATTTACAGAGAAGACTGTGTACAACTGCCTATCATCTTTTTCCATTGTAAAATAGTAGTTCCAACAAAATCAGTGAAGAAGAACAAGTGCAAACGGGTATTTATGCCTGCAAAGATGCAGATCTGCTGAACAGAGGTCAGTCAAATAAGTTTCTCCCTGAGAATCAGATGCAGGTGGAAGAACATTCAGATTCCCAAAACAAAGGCTAAGCCTGTGCAGATCCAGATATTATTTAGAAACAGGCAAGGAGATAAACACCATAAATGGAAAAATGCTTTTTTAAAACTAACAGACAGTGATGGCACAAGTAAAAATTTGTATAAATTATTTTTGACAAGAATAAAAAAACCCAGGAGATTTGTAATTATCAGAGTAGTAAATTAGTAACTTTTCAGTAGTAGTCATGGTTCAGGAGGAAAAAACTCAAACAATTATTCAGGGATGAGCACAAACAGCAAACACTTAGGGCTGTATCTAATCATAAGTAGCAGAGAATTATTTTAGTAATTTTAACAATATAGTACACACCTATAAAACAAATGAAGTATTTTAGGGGAGTTTTTTGGTATAATTTAAGAAAAAAAATTTTTTTGAGAAAACCTAATTCTTCCAAGAAACTACCAAGCTGGAGTTTTGCCTGAAGTAATCATCAGTACAGAGAGCAGGTACTGCTTGAGGAATCTGTTTTAAGAGAGGAACATTTATCTGAGCAGTAACAAAACATGAAAGGATGTGTGCTTTAGTTTGCATGTAAGTTTTGGAAGCTATTTTTGGTTTGCATTTGCTGATAATATGCTAGTAT
The DNA here is from genome assembly GCF_009819885.2 of Catharus ustulatus. Taxonomy (NCBI): domain Eukaryota; kingdom Metazoa; phylum Chordata; class Aves; order Passeriformes; family Turdidae; genus Catharus; species Catharus ustulatus. The sequence goes on along the minus strand of NC_046222.1, from coordinate 74,640,167 downwards.
CTTCATAGTAAGAATTATAAGTTTGTTTCTTGAAAATTATATGAAAACTAGATTTACCAATTACCTGGGCTTAACTGTATTCTAGTGAGCTTACGGTAAAATGTAGAATGCACATCTACTTTTAAAATTGCAACTAGCTAAATAGCATATTCTTGTAAAAATCCAACTTATTGTGATTTTACAATGCATTTATTTTAAACTGATATGTCAAAGAAGAGTGCTGTCTCTGTGAGTGCCTGTTGTGGTACAGAAATCACAGCTAAAGCTTTGCTCCTCCTATAGCTCATGAGTCCAAAGCCTTAAGAGTCCAGCTGCATCTGGAATAGCAACATCTTCATGTCAAAGTCCAAGACAAACACATTTAATGAACCTTCAACCTCCCTAGGCTCAGCTCTCACTCCCTGACTTTCAGGACAGACCTCAGCTGAAACAACCAGTTTGAACTCTCACCAGCAGGCTCTTCGTTAGAAATCAACTCAGCCACCTGCAAAAGGCCTGATCTTCCCTGAGGAGGTTCTGGAAGGTTTACAGTCCTAAATCAGCATTATGTATCCTAATCATTTCAGGTAGGCTTATCCACCTAGCCATGTGCTATGAGCTTGCTGGAAGTGCACAAGTGATTGCATACATCACTACTGATCTGTCAGAGACGGAATTAACTATTTCTTCCTTCTTAGCACAGTGAACATATATTTACTCTCAATCAGTTTTACCTCAGAGAAAAACCAGACTAACGTCTCTGAACTTTGAGGGACCATAAAGTTTCAGCAACGTTAAAAGCTCCACTTGAAAATTCATATCTTAAATTTTTTTATAAATTAAATTCACTCATGTATGTTCTTTGAAATGATTGAGAAAATTAAAATCTTGTGTATTTTTAGCTAACCTGCTTTAAATATATTTTTCTCAAAACTCCTATTTCCTCCACAGGAGGGAGATTTCTGACCAGTCTCATCCTGTTTTCAGTAGATCAGCTCTTTCACCATTTTTTTTTTCTTTTAATAAGAGCAGCCCCAATAATTTCAGATTTGATTTAGTGTACTGGAGTATAAGCAGTAAGACTTGCTCACTGGAGCCCTTGCTAAGCACAAATAGAGAAATTTGCTCCTGTGTTCAAACACACCACAGGCTCTGGGCACAGCGCTGTTTTCCCAGCCCAAAGCCTCTCCCCAAACCTGCTGGTTCCAACAGAAATGCCTTGAAAACTCTCTGCAAAATGTGTCAGCAGTCCTGGAATGACAACATTCCCATTAAACAATAATGACTATTCTCTAATTTTCATTACAGAAATATAGCCACACTCCCTATGCAGTGTGATAGGCATGCACTTTCTCTTAAAGACTTTTCCTCTGGCCTCAGGCATCTCAAGGTCTTGAACCTGGGATGTTATGAAGGTACCAAATGGGATTCAAGAGTCTCTCCATTCCACAACCCCAAATCCCAAGCTCCCATTTCTCTTTATTGAACAAAGAGTGGTTGTCTCCCTGCTCCATCTCCATTGGACCATATGTTTATGGGGGATAGTGATGTAGAAGTCTGTGGTCTTGGCAGAAATGCTCATATTAGGCAAGACAGTGCTGATTAAAGCATGTAGACTACTGGAACATCAAGTACTCACAAAAGTTTTGTAAGAAGTACTGGGAAGTCAGATGAGATTCCTAAAGATTGCTCTTATGCTTAAGTAATTTTTTCCTCCTAACATATACAAATATAATTTTGTGTTGGGTTTGTGATCTACTGCTGGAATCCTCAGAAGCAAATAGATAATAACCCCCTGACCTCCATAAAAATAAAATAAAAAAGTCAGAAAGACTTCTAAATGTCTGACAGGAATTCTAAATATATCCTAAAAGGAATATAAATATATTTTAAAAGAAAACCTTTTATTCTAAGAGAAAAACTTGAGCGTGTATAGCAGTAAGTTATTGTAAAAGTATTGAAACTTATGCTGTAGGTTTTTCAATTTTCCTAAGATATCAGATGTCTTATAAAGTTAAGCAAACCTGTTTTTCAACCAGTGTCAATAAAACACAAATCAAGTACAAATGGGTCTGAGGTGTCATAGCCACTGGAGCAAGATAACATACAAGACTTAATATTGATATTCATGCCCCATCCTTGAGACCATGGTGTTTCATGTACACATTTGTCTAAACCTTGAAGTGTTACAGTATGAGGGAAGAAAAAGACACCGCTCACTTTTCTTTTTCCATAACTTTGTATTTCTAACAAAGAGCATGAGCCAGCCCTGCTAAGGGTTGTGTTAAACATATAAAGAAGTACTGCAAAGTATTTTAATTTAATCAAGCCACATACCTCACAGAATAAACCCCAATTCTTTTTGAAGCATGAGTAAGAGGAATAAGACCTTTCCTGTTGCTTTCAGCTGTCCTCAAAGGGGTTAAAAAGCCTAACACAAAGGAGTTAAGCAATGCCTGAAACGGGATAATAAATGTGACACTCTCTGACTATCAGTAGCAAATATTTGAGCTTATCAAATAATGGAGGAAGTAGTTTAGTTACAAATAAACCAATCTCTCATAAAACAAGCCTCCACAGCAGGTAATGTCATTGAACTGGAGACAGCTAAAGGCCACCAGCGGGCAGGGCTCCCGCTCCCCACGCACGGCCCGGCGGCCCCGCCTGATTAATGGGGTGGCCCGGCCCAGGGCTGCCGAGGGGGACAGGGACAGGCCTCCGTATCAGCGCGGCGGCAATAAATACAGCATCGCAGGGCTGGTGCGGGGAAGTGACTCATCCTGCTGGAACACAGCGGGGTCTGTGCTCTGCCCTCCCGGCCGGCCCCGTTTCTGCCCGCGGGGAGCGGCGTGTCCCAGCACTGCGGTAGATGTCACCGCTTGGCACTGGCCGTGCGGAGAGAGGACAAACATGCGGCTGTGCTGTGGAGCTGCGAGCAGCGCCTTAAAGCCACAGCGCTCGCTCTGCAGGGAGCACTGGGCTGAGGCAAGGCCACCAAAGCCCGTTCCAAGGACAGCTTCCTAACGGGAGGGGCTTGGATGCTCCTTCTCATCTTCGTGGCATCCAAACAATCCAGAGAGAAAAAGCAACGACTTTGGCCAACAGCGACTTTGGCACACAGCAACAGATTTTCCTGTTCCAAAAGTTATGTAGGAACACGAACAGTGAAAACCCAGGGGTGCCGAAGCAAACGGAGGCGATCTGAAGGAGAAGGAGTTGCAACATGCCCATGGCTGTGCTGGGAGTACAGAGTGGCTTGGCCACCAGGTTAACACCAGCCAAGCCCCTGGGTGCTGCCAGCAGGGCTGAGCCACGCTCCTGTCGCTCCACAAGACCCCAAGCCTTCCCCAGCAGCTTCTTCCCAAGGGACGTGACCCCATGGCTGCACAAGAATCTGTTTGGGGAAGGATGGTAGGATCATTCTCCTGATGGCAGTGTACCTGTAGTGTCCATTCTAGGGTGGACTCCTGTTTTTATCCTGATAGGAGGATCTGACCTCAATGTAAGCATGCAGGAAAACCATTCATACATCAAAAAAAGTCATTTTCTTCCTCTGACTAAGCAGTAAGCATCAGTAACAAAATTTATTTTTGGGGCCTCTTGTTTGCTACATAATTCATAGTGCACTAATTAGGCAAAGTTTCGGTTTTTTCTACTCCACATGCTTCTTTGTAAAATTGTGAAACACATTTGCGAAGGGTAACAGAGACTGATGGCCTCATTTCAGAACACGATGGAAGCTTAAAAGGTATTGTAATATATGAAGTAGTACAGAAAATCAGACATTTTGGTATTCAAGAATATAATATGGTGCTATTCATGCACATATATTTTGTATCAGTGAATTTTTTCTATATCTATACATTTGGACAGACTTTTATGTAGATATACAAGTTAAAATATGTGAATATAAAAGCAGATTCAAAACAGGTTATGCAACTGCCTTAGAGTCTGAAATAATTTTTTTTCCCCATCCCTGCCCATTTTGTTGAATCTATTAATTATAACACTGGAAAACTCCATTGGCACCTTGATGCTCAGTCCTGAATGTGGATTTATCTTTGCTGGCTAAAAGTCAAACAGTGTACAAACACTTCTCAAAGTAAATGTAAGTGCATCCCCTGATACAGCATGAAATCACCTGGTCAGCTACTGTTTTCACTACTTTTGCTGTTTCTTGGGCAAAATAGGCTTTAGTGCCTTTTAAAATAGTTTTGAATTATACCAGACATTGACTTTAGTGAGCTCATTAATGTAATCTGTGATTTCCAGGGCAAAAGCAGTTGAAAGGTACTCAGCACTGTCTCAGCTGCCAGAACTACAGTGGGATTGGAAGGCTCCCTCTTGTTGTTGAAGGTGGATTTTTCCTGGGGCAGCTGAACCACGGGGCATCCCCTGATCCACCTCTCCCACTCCTGCCCAAGGCTGTACTCTTAGCAGTAACTGCTCAACAGGGGGATGCAGTAAGTCCTCAGGAGCACTGGATAATGTTAATATACCAGGCTAGGAACTGAAGAAGTAGAAGCTTATCTGTCCCATTAGAAGTGACCATTTCACCATAGACAAAAAATTCAGCTGCTGAAATGGAGGTGGAGGGGGATAATGTCCTCTAGCTGTGGAAAATAAACCCTCCTGCAATCTTAAAGCCTTACATTCAAATGAACAAAAGGAAGTTCTGATTGGCCTTCTGGATAGATGTGTCACTAACTTGAATCCTGAAAGAGTCCATGAAGAGCAGTAGGCTTGATATTTTCATAGGCTGTAACTGCTTTAAAGGTGGCAATAGAGAAAATGAAAAAGAAAGTCTTACAAATCATATGTGGGAAAAGCAAAACAAACCCCTGCCTCTCCACAGGCTGGTTAGGCCTAGATTCATCTACACTGATCACCTTCCTTGCTCCCTGTATTTAAAAAAAAAAAAAAAAGAGTTCCTATGTAAAGGGTGTAGGAGGGATGAACTGCTCTATATATATTGCCAAATAGATAGATATAGATAGATATAGATGATATAGATACAGATATAGATAGATATAGATGATATAGGTAGATATAGATATAGATAGATATATTAGATATAGATATAGATTAGAGATAGATAGATAGATAGATAGATAGATAGATAGATAGATAGATAGATAGATAGATAGATAGATAGATAGATAGATAGATTGATTATTGGAGTTTCCCCCTCTTCCAATCTCCACACATTGCCGGCTTTATTTACAGCTAAAACATACCCTCTGCTAGTTACAGTTTTTCTAATCTTTTAATAAACAGTTGAAACACTTGTTAAAAATTCCGTCACAACTTGTCCTGACGCACCTCAGCCTCAGCTACACACTCGCACGAGGTGGGGCAGGTGGGAATGAGAGGCCTCACAAAAAGTAACACAGTGTCATCTCTACTGGGATTCAAAGGAAGAGTCCCCAACAGAAACAGCCCTAAATTGTACCCCAGGGGTAGAACCACTATTGCAATTCAACACATAAGGTCTGTGAGAGCTGAAACAAGCCCCTCTGTCCTATACCCAGACAACTAGATGAAAACTGCATGGAACACAGAGGTGGTGTTGAAAGAGAACACTGCTTCTAATTCATTTTGTCCCCTGAAAGGGTTAAGGGCTCTCAGAGAGCCTGGTGCACTTCAGCTGGGGGCGGAGACGCAGCAGAATGGAGGCCTGTACTGCTTTCCCTGGGAAGCTTTTAGATTAGTGTGCTTCCAGCTGCATTTCCTTGAAAGTGATTTAGTTTCAGCCCATATCAGAATCCTTTCATGGATCCTATTCAAAATAAAGTGCTTTAAGAAAAGCACTGTGATGGAGTTTAAAGTAATCCAAAAAGTATGGGTTGGCTTAGAATTTCTGTTACAGCTAAAAGGGCCAGGATTCAGGACAGGAGGATGACTGAAATTATGCCTTCTGTACACACTAAGCCCTTTTTGACCTAAGGCATTTACCACAAAGAACAGGAGGCTTCATCACCTCTCACAGGGCTTACAGTGAGGGAGGTACTTTTTATGTACAAAACATCGTTCAAAATTATGCTGAATTAACTCTCTCTGGGAGCACTGTCTCTCATGCCAGCCATGATCATTTCTCTTGGTTTTAAGCACAATTCTGGAAACATTGTCCCATTTGTTACCCCAGAAACTGCAGATTTTTCAGACATAACTGTTGTTTAAGTAATGATTTTTTTTTTTTTTAGTACCAAACCAAAAGCACAGACATCGCTTTTAAAAATATTAAGTGCTCATGAGCAGTGCTTATCCTGCAAATTACAGCCAGGCATATGTTCTTGGTGAATTATTTCTTTAAATGACAAGACTGCCAAGGGGCCAACTGAGAACAATTAAGAAAAATCTCATTGTTCTGGGCACAGAGAGTAACAGAGGAGACATCTACACTGCAGAGCCTAGGAGTAACTCCAAGTCCCCACCCCAGGAGCAGACTCTAGCTGAGTCCTTGATCCCAATGGAGCTTAGCCCAGGCACCTGCTCCAGGTGAATGCTGCTCTAAGGAGCATCAGGTGTGGGTGTTGTGGAGACCTGAAGAGTGCAATGACATGTCCTTACAAGTAAATATGGGCATAGCAAGAGATTTATTATCTGAAAGAGAGCTGTGATCTAAGTAAACAAATTGGACAATGGGCTGGAGAGAATTGATGGAATACATACTGAGCAACGGGATTTGCATGAGTCTTCCTGGTTGTTCACTTGTACATTTTTCTTCCAGATGAAGCGGCAATTTCTTAAATTACTGGAGTAGGGTTTTGTTAGATGATGTTTACTAAGCTGAAAGACAAAGGAAAGAAGGGAAATGACACAAGACAAAGAAGCTTGGAACAGTAGTGGAATGAATCCAAGGCAAAGAGAGCATGCAGGAAAACACTACAGGAGGCTCCTGCATACCCTGACCACCAATGCAAAGTACGTCAAGATGCTTGGGCTGTGGCTAAAGAGATCTAATAGCACTTCAGGGGCTGTGAGAAGATAGGATGGAGTGGACTATTTTGATATCAGACCCTGGTCGTCTCCCAGTACCTTTCATAGAAGCAGCAGTAATATTTTGAAAATGCAAGCTTATTCCATAGCTTTCGTAGTAACCACCCTATTGGAAAAGGTCACCATCAGATTGTGAGGGAAACTGGTAGATCAGTTAGAATTTGCATGGCTAAATGCCAAAAAACACTAATATTTTATAGGAGAGTTTTATCTACTCTTATTCAATTTGCATGGGAAAGGAACACAGAGAGACACATTTTTAGGGACCTGAAAGCATTAACTGCTTTCCCAATCCCTATCTTAGAAAGTTAATCTATTCCTAAATTCTAGAACGATTTGTGCTTACCACAAATCAAATCTATTGATTTGAGTAGAGCAACACAGGTGCCTGGGTCCTGGTAAAGGAAGAGCAGAGTAGGGGTGCACTGACATGGGTTTTCAAAGACAATTGAAGTATTTTTTCATTTTGCTTGGGAATATTTGTTTGTTTCTGATTGCTCACTTCCTAGTCCAGTTGCTTCAGTATGAGCAACTGCATAACCGGGTGTATCCTACTGAACAAAATAGTAATATTTTCCATGTACTCAGCATTCAAGCAAATAGCTGAGAATTGTGTCTCACTATTGCTCCCATGGCATAATGCTGGACCTTGTCTGCGCAAAGTTGGATTGTTGGGATGCTTTCCATATGATACAACTACCAAGCTTTCAAAGAAACTATGGTTTCCAGTGGTGCAACTCTTCCCTGTTCTGTGCCTAGTTATCTCTTCCCCATTCCAGCTGCAAATGAACTTTGGATATGGCATTAAGAGTTTTAGCATTTAGGTACATTCAGGAACTGATATTAGACCTTATTCTGAGTCTACAGCTTTCAGTCTCATCCTAAATTAAAATTAGTTTGGAATTACGTGTTTTGTGCACCTTCATCCAAGTTTTCCTTTTTTCTTCAGGTTGAGTACATGAAAAAGGTATGTGAATGCTTCACCTGGCAACCAGCTTGCAGCCCCAGCTCAAAGATCCACTCTGACTTCATTAGGACTTCAAAGGGAAACAGCCCACAGCTCTGTTGCACAAATGCTGTGGTCTGGTGAGAGGCAGCGGTGAGGAGGCTAAAGATACACTAACATGGTCCAGTTTCTATTTTGTACCTGAATTTGCAAGCAAGAAGGCTTGGAAGTAGCACTAGGGAGAAGTGATGGATTCTGGAGATGAAAGGGAAAATAATTTTCTTTAGGTTCATAGCAAATAATCAGAAATAATTTATTTTATACCCCAAATGGCTCAGATTATATTAACTGGCTTAGAATAACCCCACAGATATATATGTTCTTCCCCCAAGAAAGACATTTCCTGGGGCTGGGGGAGTGCAGGAGGGAGGGCAGAAGGCGGGAGAATGGGGATATTCGATGTATTGCGGTATGTCTGGAATCCTCTTATCTGTAGCAAGACTGAGAACACCTGGACAACACTTGCCTTCCTCCCCCACCCACCTGTGCAAATTGCTAAGCACACTGAAGCTCAAAGCACTGCACCATACGCCAGTCACATCACAGAGATCCATTGTGACTTCTCCATACATCAAAGAAGAGCCACTGCACATCTTCACACAAGGACTTAGGGAGGCAGTTGTGAAGGGGTTAAAAGATCAAGTTCTGCTATAAAGATAACAGGAACTGGAGAACATGTAGCAGATGTTCCATGTGGAGACACTTAAGTTTACAGTGCCACCTGTGTCCATTTAATACCTTTAAAAGCAATCTCCTGTTCGTTTGTGAGGGAGAAGGGAAAATCGATGTTCCAATCTCACCGTCTTCTCACAACATCCGCACCCCACACTGAGGACAGAAAGGAGGGGATGGGATGAGCAAGACAAGAGAGCTGAAATTGAGATTTAAGGATGTGGATATATGCAAGCACACATCCTCATGTGGAAAGTCAGCCATTCTTTCACGTGCAAGGCAACTCATGCTCTGTGCTGGGAGCAGCAGCCCAACCTTAATGTCAGCATTTAAAGTGTCTTAAGAGCAGCACGAACAGTAACTAGTCATGTCTCAGAGTTTTATGCCATTCTTTTTGTTTCCTTCCTTCCTTCCTGCTCACATTCTTACATCCTTTCCAAACAAACCAACTTTATTTCATTACATGTATAGAATGACTTAAAAAATTATGCTACAATTTTATAGAAATATGCAACCAGACAGATAAAGGTTGAGGCTGAGTATGGTCCATCACACTAGCAGACATCAGAGGGTCCACATGAGAGAGGCTTGGGAAAGTTCCATGGCAGTATTTCATTTCTATATATGTGTACATGGTTCAAATAGATCTGGAGCTAGCAGAGAAAAACCATCCAGTTACACAGAGCTGTGGGTTTGTTTCTGTTCCCCTGCACTAAGGAGAATAAAAACAAAGCCTGTAGGTCATATCCAAGGACACTGGATATAAAATCCTACCTCCTTTTTCTAGACTTGTTGGTGACAAAGAAAAGCTCCCAAGTATGACTGCACGAGCTGATACATATATACAAACGTACCCATGATCACTGGCATCCTGAAGTGCTCCCAGGCTGATGAATATCCCCAAACACATTTCTGCATCACTGCTGGTTGCTTTCAACAAGCAGCAGGGAAGCGACAGAAACGCATGTCTCAAAGAACTGAAATGAAGAGTTGGTGGAATGAGGGTGTAATAGGGAGCTTGAGAATTGTGATCTTAAAAGGGAGCAAATTGTTCAGCTGAGTGATGCCGATCTCTCAGTGAACTTCCACTGACATCACTGGGATACTGTTGTGCTGGAAAGTATGCAATTTGTGTATTTATACTGTGACCCACGAACCATAATTTAACATGGAATTCAACCCTCTCTGCTTAAATGACTTTGACACCCCGAGGCTACAGCAATTCAAAGAACAAAACAACTACTGTCTCCTCAGGCAGGCACGGTTCTTAAAAATATAACGTTACACAGAAAACAAAGGTAGAATAGTTTCATAACTATGTACAACACACCTTAGCGCCTTGTCTTATGCCAGATGTCTCCTCACTGCTGGCTAGCTGCCATTTGTACCAGTCTCCCATTTCAGGTCTTGGCACAACCCAAGTCATTCCTTCTCCAGACCTATCTGAAGGAGGAGTTAAAACCAAGCAGTAGCTAGAGGGTAACTGTGAGGTACTCGCTTGCAAAAGAGATTGCCTCTGTGGCCAGCACTCCAGAAGTATTTATTTTATTTCTAGCTTTGTAAGGATTATGTGTTTGCACTTTTTTACCTCAGTTTACCTACCTTCTGTTTTCTCCCACATGCAACCATCACTTAAAGAAAACACTTAAAATGTTTCATGTTGAAAAACTGGGATTTTAGCATCACAGGATGGTTTTAGCACAGCAATTGTTGCTCAAGACCTACGGCTGCAGTAGCAGAGATGTGCTAGCAAACAAGAGCACCTCTGACTTTATCTGCTCAACTAGGTGCGTAGACAAATACACAGGACTGCATAGCTACAAGCCATCTTGTCAATTGCAACATTCTCTATTTAAGAACAGTGTGGCACAGCAGCTGCAAAACTTTTAAAATATAGTTTCTTCAAAGTTCATGTCATAGAGAAACTGGCTGCTCCCCTCTTCCCCCAGATCAGGTGCCTTTTCTGGAAATATTTGTGGTTCTGAAAGGAAACACTGTTCGCAGTGAAGTATTTGCAGAGTTCAAAGCTCCCCAGTGGAGAACAGCTTCTGGTTCAATGCTAACAGCCATGGCTCTGACTGTGACAGCAGGCAGCAGCCCCATCTCACAGTTGCCACCTGTGTGAGGATTCCAGAGGTAGAACCCCATGGGTTCACTTTCACATCCAGAAATCCGATGAAGTCAGGAAGGCGCAGTCACTTCTAATTTCAGATGACCTGCCTCAAAAACTCACAGCATGCTCCTTAAAAATGTGGCTGGGATTCCCAACTACATTCCATTTCTTTCTGGAAGGCACTACTCATGATGGACTGCTGCCAGACCTGGCCGCAGTGAGGTCCTACAAAAGACAAAGACGTGGGTTTATTTTTTCCCCCACTACTTTTCTCCATGCTAGCTTGCCCTATGTTATCAGTAAGCTTGGGATGAGATCTTTCAGACACTTTGCAGGCAGTTCTGGGGCTGTACCCATTGCTTATTTGCATACAGGAGACTTCTGCAGCTCCATGAGAGCACACTGGTGTTCCTGGCAGCCTGACCAAACCTCCTGTTTTCCCCACTTCCATCTTCAGAATCAATAATTTCAGTCTCTTATTGTTTCTGTTATATAGCTATAACTTCCCTTTGTTTATTTTGCCTGTTAACCCATTTCTCTCTCCTACCAGGCTCAATGGCTTAAACTAGGGAATGCTGCCAAGGGCCCGAGCTTGTGCATTAGAGAAAGACCTTTTGCACTGCACTGTCCCTGGAGAAGGGCGGAGGTGTGGGCTCCAGCCACCTTCCCCCAACCCCCTCCATCCCCTCCCAGGAGTCTGAGGGGCCCATCACAGGATCCCTGCTGTGGTACCCATTACTGGCCCCATCCATTCTTCCCACCCTGTGCAAAAGGATTTTAATAATGCAGAGTGGAAGCAGGCTATCTGCTTATTAACTCTTTGGGGTGAAAAGACAGACTTCTTGAGGGCCAGGGTGAGAGCTGAGGTGGTATCTCCAGAAGCTCCTTGCATCAGGATTTGTGTCCCTGCTTGCACCCACCTCTTCGGTGGCTCTAGTGCCCTGTGGACTGTACTGTGCAGTGATCAGTGGTGGTCTGATGAGTTAAGGGGCTCTCAGGGAGTCAAAGTACCTGGACAGTACTGCCATGAATAACACATTTTCCCATTAATAACTGCCTGGATGTAGCAGAAACCTCCTCAAGCCCTCTCCATGTACTTTTCCATCTCTTCTGACTCCAATGTAATGCCCAATAGGTCTCTATTAGAATGAGCAGTGAATCTTCTGAGGCTGAAATCCTGCTTGGTTCCTACCACAGTACTTTTTTTCTGCTAAAAATAGCCTTGTGATCGCCAATGATCAGGTGGTTACTCTCTGAGGCATGGGCTGCACTCACTGAAACTTGCAGGGTTGGGATCTACTTCACAGAGTCCTTTGGTGCTTTGTTTTTAAAGACCATTCCCTCCCCCACTCCCTTTTTCTTTTTCACTGACTTACTCCTTCCTGGCATGCAAGTTACCACAGAAAACATTCTTAACTTGCTCTATATCTGATACTTATTTATGTTTTCTTCTCGATTACTGTTAGCCAAGAAATAATTCTCTGCCTTATCTACAACTGAAACCAGAAAAAAGCAGAGAGCAGAGGCCACAGTTTCAGGACTGTGAAAGGTTTTCTCTTGCTTTTTCTTTGCTGTGGTTATTATTTTTCCATTTTTAAGATGAATAAAGATTACTGCAGCTCTGAATTAAAACATTTGCTATAGAGTAAAATGTTTGAGCTTTTTAAAATAGAGAAAACTTATTAAATGCTTTTAAAAAAGTTTTTCCCACTGACCACAAATGGAAACTCTTTTGAATTCTCTTGGTAAAACTGGGCTTTTGATGTTGATCAGAAGGGGTCCTTTGATGCCTCTTGTTTATTGTTGAGAAGAAGCAGAACGGAAGGAAGCAGAGTTGCTCAATCTACTCCTCTTTATATTCCTGTTTTCTTTTGGGAAGACATTTGAACAATTTCAATTAAACTTACCTTAAAGCAGAGTATCACCTGGGAGAGTAAGAGGATAATCTGCTGAATGACTTTAGTTTAACGCCCAGTTTTGCTGTCTAGATTTGCATGAAGAGAGGTAGATTTATGGATGGTGGAGAATGTAGTGGTTAGCTTTGCTGAGTGCAAAGGCAGTCTCAGTGGTGGTATGGATGCCCATACAACAGTGGTTGCATACTTGCATCTAGCACATTAATTACAGTTTTGCAACATAGACAGAACTTCTCTGGCTCTCCAATGTTAAAATAAATAGTGATTGCCTCTGGCAGCACAGCATTTACGAAATCAAATGCATGTGTTCTATATATGTAGTGCTACACATGTACCACCGTTCTATAAAAATGCATCTGTGCCTTATCTTGGATCGGATGTCATCATCATCTTTGTATGGCATTTACTGACAGGATACCATTAGAAATTAAGAAAACATACACTTATTACTGCCCAGCATTTATCTCATATTGCTAATAAAAACCAGATCTGTAACATCTGAATCCCCTTAAATAGTATGAACTAGCGTGTGGCCGAGCTGCGGGTTACTGCGCTGACCAGGGACTGCTGCTGTTGTCTACTCTTTTACTCCAGCCTTACCTGGCATACCATGAGCCGGTGATTCACTCAATTTGCATTCTAGAAGGCAGAAGGAGTCTGAAGTGGTAATTAGGCTCTCCATTGCCTTGCAAGTTTTATTACTGTAGATACCCAGAATCTGATTCTCTCTTGCAGGTTAACAATGTGCTGGGCAGAGCCGTTAATATCAACAAAGGTACAGATTTACACTTGTAAAGGAGGAGTGATGCTGCCAGTGGTAATGACACAGACAGAATAAAGGTAAACCTTTATTTTCCAACTGACTCCAGAAAACTGCAGCTCTGAATGTATACTCTAGACCAGAGAATGTCATGGTTTATAGTCATGTAAAGTTCCTTAAATAGTTAAAACAGAGTCTACCAAAGAAAACAAAGTGTATAAAAGACCTTATCTTGTTTCAGATGACTGGGGTCTCTTTCCTCTTGGTGTTGTCCATTTGTTTGAAATACAAAAAAACAAACTTGGAGCAGCTAACTGGGAGAGAATAGCCCAATGGGGAGACCTCTTCTTCCAGCTTAGATAAACGTGCAAAACGGGCTTAGATGGGATGAGGCAATAATGCTTCTTCCTCTACTTGCAAAACAGTCATTGTTCCCTCTTTCCTGTAGGCTAGGGCAACTGGAAGATACAGAGGAGTGTTGAATGGAACACTAAGGGAGAGATCAATATCACTCACTTCAGAGGTTTTGAGATGTGTATCTATCTATTCCACCTGCTGTGAACTTTTGTTTGCTGTAGAATATTACAAGCAGTAAAGGCATTTTTTTCAGATATTGGAGAAACTAGGACTAAATCTAGTTTACAAAGCCAGCAAGAATGCCAGGACCTACCATTAAATGGAATTTCCTTGTAGAATGTACTCAGTCATATTTGACAGGAAATTTTAATAGCTAAATTTGTATTGATGGACATAGCAAATGCATAAAAAGTGAAGGTATTTGCCCAGGTTTATAGCAGCATGTCTTTGTGATAGGTAAACATTACAAATATACATGAAGGACATCCAGCAGTAATAACTAAGGACAAAAGGCTAAGGTGAGGTCTCAAATTCTCTAAGCAATGGAAATACAGCAAACATAGCACATAGTGACAAACATAGCTCAGTTATTCCCATCTCCTGTGGCTCTGTCAAACTGTACAAATACTCTTAAACAGTGGTACAGTACTGGCCACTTTAATGTCTGATTGATGTCTGTGGAGTAAGTCTTCATCTTATAGATACTGAGAGAGTGTGTATAGAAATGTAGCTGATTCTCAAGTGTAGCAAAGTCAGGTTTGAAATGAGTAGTCAAATCTTCACATTTATAGTTCCAGGCAGTACAAATGCCATTTTCTGGGATTCCTATGGAATTCTTCATGGCAGCCACTTTCTTACTGTAATTAGAATATCATGAACTTATATTTCTTTGAAACTAGGCTATTCGGCTGCCTTAACCTGTTTTGATTTGCTTTCCATGCTTTTACATCCCTCAAGACCTCTCATTAGTAGCTGATGGATCCAAATGCTGGTTTTCTACTTGTTCTTTCTCTGGTGGCAGCAGCTTGTAGTCATTGAGTAGTCTGTCAATCAGAGATGCTTCTTCCTCATTTTTTGTAAAAGGTATTTCAGTGTTAGCATGCTGTTGATGTGACAGTGCATTGTTTCACTGTTGTAGAGTAACTTTTTCCAACCTTAAGTTACAAATTTCATAATTAATTGACAGTGATGGGGCAAATTCATTCACTCCAAAAGCGGAAAAATGAGGCCTCTTTTACTTCTCAGGTTAATGCCTTTACTGACTAGTTTTAGAGTCTGTCCCTGTTTTACTCCTTTTCTTTTTCCTCCCAGGAGCCACCTTTCCAGGTGAAACTCAGCACTTCTCCAGTATATCTTAGAGTGTATCTTCAAGCCCAAAGGTTTAGGACAAAAGGATGTGACACATATAAATTGAACATTTTTGCTACCAAAGAAAAGCAGATGGTGCCAACATAACACAGGTAACTTTGGGCCACCCAGAATGGTGCCAACCCATTTAATAAAATATCAATTGAGTTTATGTCAGCTGACATCTTGGATCTAAAATCCCCCAGAAAATAAATACTTTTTATCACAAAGGCATTGCTTCATTGGCTTTGCTAAGTCTTTGGGTGGGGAAACAAAATCAAGCTTGATTTTCTAAAGAAGAACTAAGTTAAAGAGGCAGAATTTGGGAATAAACTTTCAAACTTATGGAAGACTGAGACTTTTGCTTCATAAGACAGTTTGCATATCTGTTCAGTAACATCATGTTTGTTTTACCTGTTCTTTGCACCGAGATACAACAGTGCAATTGAAATATTAAGAGAGCAACTGAGGCAGATTATAGAGCAAGCATCAAAAGCTGTTACTTTTTAATGAAATAAGTAATAGAATGATTGAGATACAAGTTGTTACTAGGTGCCAGAATACTAGTGAGGTTTTTAGTTTTTTTGTAAGACAGTAACTAAGATAATTGAAATACTAGTTGGAAAATAAAATCTAATTTGGAAAAATCTAAGTTAACACACTCCATGCAATGAAAACGTTAGATGCAACTTTTTGTCTCTGTGGGTCACTTTTGGGGCTTTTTATCCTCCATTTCTGTTTTAGCTAAAAAAGAAAAGAAAAGATGTGGTGGATTAATCCAATCAGTTTGGTAAAACATGAAAATTAGCAGAGGAATTTGAACACAGTAATGTTTTGAAAGAGCCAAGGTAAGTGTACCAGTGCAAAACAAAAAGAATATTATACAGTCTCAGGATATGAAATGGCTTGGATCTACTGAGAAACAGCTGATCAGATAAATGTGATATTTTCTTCAAAAGTTTGAAGATAAAGTTTGCCAAAATGAAAGCTTAAGTGTCTAAAACTGCTACTACACATTGACATCCAACTAATGTGAAAGGCCCTAAAAAACTAACCTAAGAACATTTAGTGACACGTCATTGGCCTAATTTTCCACCTTACTAATTAAAGCAGTTATTTCAGTTTTATTAGAACCAAATACTTTTTACATAACTGTGGTTTTGTTTTCCTATTTTCTTCAGGCCTCTCCCTTATGGAGGCAGAAGAACAATACTATAAAATATCTTTGGGAGAAGTTTTACCATAAATGCTGTTCATGTGGAAACGCAGAGTATGAACAAACAGATGGCAATGACAAGGGCTGTAATCACACAATCACAGGTTAATTTGGATGAGAATCTTCCCATTCCAACCTCTTGCCCAAATCAGGAGAAACTCAGAGGTCAGACCAGGAAGTGGTATTTTTACCAGCTGGCTCTTGAAAATCTCCAAGAGAGAGCACAGATTCTTCTGGCAACCTGTTCCACCTGTTCAACTCTCCAGCTGTTGTGCTTGTATCCAATTTCTCCTTATATGCTGTTTGTTTCAGTGTGTGCCTGTTGCCCACATTCTCCTACCACGTAGCACAGTGAAGAGCCTGGTTCCTGTTGGCCCAATATTTCAGCATGCCTAGATACCTCTGAAAGATGTTCCTGCCCTTCAGCATACTGACTGATATCCCCAGTTTGCTGCCATCTGTAAACTGGATTAAAGTTTAATCTTTGACTTCCTTCATGCCTCTGACAGTGACATTAAAAAGGACAGGTCTCAAAACCTTTGTAACCGGTCTTCAGATAGAGTAATCCATTAACCTCTCCTCAGAATATAATGACCCAGTGCTGAAGAATATTGTCCCATTCTGATATATTCTGACCAAGGTGATTCTGAAAACAAGGTTACTTCCTTTAAAAAAAAAAAAAATTCTAGTTGTAATCTGAATGGGGAAAAAAATCTTGGTCTATTCTTGTCCTGGAAACATTTTAAAAGGAAGTCTTTTAAACAGTACTTTTGCTAGCAGGATGTATCTCTGGCCAGCATATACAGAGGTTGTCTGTGTTATAAATGATTTTACAGAATAGCGCTGTTGAGCTGAGAAACTTGATCTGGCGTTCCGGTAGCTACATCCTTCCAGCACAAGTATAAAAATGGCTAAAATTGTCAGCATCAAACTGTATAAAGCATCACCAGCAAGTTCTTGTAGGATACATGCTCCAGCCATTTGCCTAAGCAAAATAAATGGTTCTAACATGTAATATAAATGTTTTGTACCAAAGTAACTACCACTCTTTTTGCTAAAATTCACGCTGATCCCTGAAAGTTCCATAGCATTTAAACCCACAAGATTTGGTTTTTCAGCCAAGTTCAATCAATTTTACAGCAAAATGCTTCTATTCCACAAGTGATTGTAAAAAGAGTAAATGCTGAGGAAGAACATAATTATAGAAAAATAAACTTGTATCGACTGTTATTTCTCAAAAGCCACAGTTTTCCCCTTCATTTGTAATTTTTCTCAAAAGTCTCTGGTTTAAATCCATAGTGACCTCTATATATAGAAAAAGTCCTCTTTCTTACTGATTTCCATAAGACAAAAAAAAAGTAGTAGGATGCTGAAAAGATGGTCAGAGTGCATGACTTAGAACAGCTTTTCTTCTTAGGACAGAATTTCCTAAGTGAAAAATTTCAGCCTTTCTCATTTTCTTTCCTAAGTGAGAAAAGCATATTGTCTTTGATTAGATTAATTTGTATGTAGTCCTGTAAATAAATAAATGAAGATGATGGATGGGTTGCTGTGAGAATGACAGATTAGTGCTAGAAGATAACCAATGTCTAGACTGCCTTTTATAATGTCTTCATTTGGAAATATCAACATGACTTTTTAAGTAAAGAGAGTTGTTATACTGCATTAAAATTAAATTGATAGTGGTAAAAAAAAAAAAAGTAGTCTTCAGAATCTCCCAACTGGATTGCATCTCTGTTGTCCATAAATGTTGTTTAAACATCTTCAGCTCTGAAATTCAAATATGTATCACTATTTCAGAAACTGAAGTGGATCCAAAACATTGGCACAAGGCTGGTAAACGTCTAATGTTGCAAAACTCATATTTTTCCATTAATTTTTTATTTAACTGATTGAAGTGGCTAGGAGTCACTCATATCAACAGTGAAGAAGCATGTCTTTTTAGTGTAGCGACAACAAAGAAATATTTAACTCAACAAAATAAATTGCAGGTTTAGAAAAAAAAATTAGAGGTTCTTATCTTTAATTGATATTTCTTACCACTTTTATGGTATTCAGGCAGCCGTATATTGGGAAACACTTTTAGGAAGCTGTTTTGGTTTTGTCTAAGTAGCTTACAGAATGAACTTCTGTTTATCAAAAAACAGTTTTGAAAAACATTTTCATAGTGAATACGTAAATAAATACTTTTCGAATTAAAATAAATCTGCAAGTATTTGTAAAAGAAGAACATTATGCTTAAGCAGCTGACTATCTTAGAAATAGAATATTTGGCAATGTTAAAAGTGTTGCATGTACCCACTCTGCAGTGATGATGAACAGATTACTTCACAAAGCCAGTATAAACATCCGATGGAAAAACAGCTCCTCTGCAATGAACAGTCAGATAAAATGTCATCTAACATTTTGTTAAACTGTAATATTTTTTAGATGAAAAAGGTTGTTTGTCTGTTAGTCTTTTGGTCTTTTCTTTTGGTCTTTCTTATGACATTTCTTAGATCCACAGACTCTTTCCATTTGATTAAGGCTTGAACTGTTATTGTGCCTTGCAGAAAGAAATAAGCACCCACCATTAAACTAACAAAAAGCATTTCCAAAATATGAAGATGTCTTTCACAGCATCTGAAATTTTTGTTGCACGGAGGAGGAAGTATTGGATCTGTGTCTGGCTGGATTACTTTAGCCTTAAGAATCAAATATTTTTTTCAAACTGTTTCTTTATCTCTCATTGTCCTTTTCTCAATTCATGGCAAAGATGTTTTTTTCCTAGAGGCATTGATTCAGTGTCTGAAAACATTTTTGTTTGGAAGCGTGATATATATTAAGTGATACGATACTAATGATCTTCTGCTTTTTAGTATGCAATGATTTTAGAAGACCAGAGCATAGTAAATGTCAGCCCAAGGAAGAGGATTTATTTTTCTATCTCTAATGCCTGTCACTGTAATTCTGCTAAAACACAGAAAGAGTGAAAGTTTCTTCTGGAAGAGAGTTTTTATGCCACTCTGGTAAATTTATTTTCCCTCACAACATTCAAAAGATAAAGAGCTCTATTTGCTGAAATTGCTCTAAAATAGACAAGACTCTGAAAAAACAGTAATGAGAAGTGAAAAGGGAAAGAGAAAAATGAGATACCAACAAAAATGAAAGCTATGTTATTTACTTTCAATAATTTTATTTTTTTCAAAACACTTGAATAAAATCTGGTCTAGTGGCTGATAACTAATGTGCAATAGTTGAACTATTCAGCTGCTCTTGAGACCTTACTAAAATGGGAAGACTTGGCAATCCTCACATGAGGATACTCCTAAACAAACCTGATCACACTGAGGAGAGATGACCTAACTTTGATTCCCCATAATTTTAGAGAACAGTGTGGCACCAGAGCTCATTCTCCTGAGCCCAGCTCTCAGCACCTGATGGTGTGGGCTCATCTGTGGCTCCCTTTGTCATGGCTGGAGAAAGGCTGTGACCTCCAGATGGTAATACAGGTCTCTATAGGGAGATTGCTGTCTCCCGCTCTCTGTGGATGGAAGGAAGGAAGGAAGGAAGGAAGGAAGGAAGGAAGGAAGGAAGGAAGGAAGGAAGGAAGGAAGGAAGGAAGGAAGGAAGGAAGGAAGGAAGGAAGGAAGGAAGGAAGGAAGGAAGGAAGGAAGGAAGGAAGGAAGGAAGGAAGGAAGGAAGGAAGGAAGGAAGGAAGGAAGGAAGGAAGGAAGGAAGAGCAAAAAGTAAAATATGCTTGATCTTTAAGAAGGGTGAATGTAGAGATGTGGAGAACTGTTCTGTCTTTTGCTGCCCACCACCAAAGGGTCTACAGGAAATAAACATGATATGTCAGATAGCAAATAGGGCTGAGAACTCTTTTCTATGTTGGTTAATAAATAAGTTGAATATACCAATTGGGCCATTTAGTACTGGCTTTTATTTATTGAAGCCTTGACTTTTAAGTCCTCAGAACTTAATGAGAAATTGCTCAGTGACAACACAGAGCAAGACCAAATCCTTGGGATATTTTTTCCTCCATCGTCTTAAAAGGAAACTGGTCTATTATATACAATATCTAGTTTTCATTATTATCTAGAGCTTGTTTTGTTCCTGTTATAGAAATAATCCCAGGTCCATATCATTGATATATTTAAAAGACTGTAATTCATCCCACTGAAGAACAGTTGAAAGGCGAAATGACTCTTCAAAGAGACAATGAAATTTTAAAGTCTCTTCAAATGCTATTATTACAATTATTCTAGTAATAAATGCCCCACATAAAAGATTTACCCAAGCAACCTATGGTAAAGGTTTATCACTCCAGAACTGGTTTATTGAGTGATATAATTTTTGCATATCTGCCAACTGAAGTTCAATAACTGAACAGTAAAGACACCATTATAACAGGCAGCTATATATTGAATAGATAATGGAAATGGGTTATTAATATATTACTATTTTTTAAAAAGGTATATAACTTCCTTAGGACAATTTATAATTTTAATAACTTGACAGAATTTAAACACCAACAGTTTACTTTGCAATCCTCTTACAAAAGGCTGTTCCTTACATTAATTTTTCAGAAAGCAAACTCATATTCTGTTTAAACAGAAACTTGGCAACACATAGAATCTCTGTAGGACAGATTAACCAACCTGCTTAGGGGAATGCCTTGCAGAATCAAAACAGACCTAAAAATATCAAGTTCAAATATATCTCCTGGTAGAGAATTATATCTCTCTGCAGGAAGCACCCCCTATTTCTTCACAGTATTGTCATGAAATAAGATTTCTTAGCTCTAGAAAAAAAAATAAAATAGCCCAGCAGCAAAGGAATTTAATTTTTCTGGCAAGCAAAAATTATGTTTTGCAACCCCAAGTTTTCATTCAGGGTTTTTTTCATCCTTCTGTGTCACACCTCACACACTATAAAATATTGTGTGGTAAGACAAAAAATTCATAAACAGGAAAACACTTCTTTTCAATGTGCAGAAGGAATCTTCCCAGGAGAAGTAATTGGAGAGTTAGTATTCAATCTGTGGAGAGTGCTGATGTAGGAGGAAGTATGTTATCAACAGTAAGAGATCTGGATCTACTCTGTTCAACAACTGAAAAATTAAGTTAACTTTGAAAAGCTTTAGTTTCAGAAAATATGAGGTTCTTTCCATTTTGATGAATACACATCTGTTCCTGTATGACAACATAGAACAAACATAACAAATTGGACTAAATTTTAAAATTATCTCTGCTTATCTCTGGAACCTCCAGTTTTACAAATGAAGTTTTTGTGTGGAACCTTATTAATTATTATTTCTAGGAGTGAACACTTTGAATGAAATATTAATCAAGTTATTTTATATTTTACTGTGTGGAAAAAAAATGCATAAAGTAGTATTACTATACCAGTAGTCAGGATGATTTTTGCGTGGAATAGAACAATAATGTTGTGGTAGATTATATCTTTTGTAAAACTGACTGGAAATGAAACACTAACTTTCAGACAAGCCTGCAGTTCAAGAAGCAAATTTCAGTGCTAAATACAGTTTCAGCATTAATAATAATAGTAATAATAATAATCCTACTGTTCTAATGAATCATTTTATCTGAGAAAAAATGTGCTTGGCATCCTTAGTGCAAGAAACAGATGCTTAAAAATATGACACCTTTGAAGTGGTTAGTTGGAGAAATCAATATGTATAATGAAACAAATACATGCATGGAGTTTTTGAGTTTAATGTCTAGACTCACAAAATTATTTTATAGGTATACTGTGAAGCTCAGAACTGAGATATTAGTGATGGAAGATATTTTTCATCTGGGAGAGTGAATGGGGTCTGAATATCCTCATCCTTTACTGAGTACTTGAGCGAAGTTATTGAGACTTATGCTGATTAGTTTGTTTTGTCTTTATAGTTTGTATAGGAGAATTTGTTGAAAAGGGAGAAATATGTTACATAATGAGAAGGCTTTGTAGAAGGTCCAAGAATTTTGAGGGGCTTGATGTTGAAAACCTTTGCTGTGTGATCACAGAGGTGGTATCAAGTCTCTCACATGGCAGGTACTGGTCCATGCTGCTTGTTGCTGATGTGAATTGCAGAGTTTGGGTCTGTTTGAATGCAAAGAGGGATTTCGAAAAAGCAGCATTTAGCAGGATCCTATACCTCAGTATACTGTCATTAGGGCTTTGAAAGTGAGGGCATGTGAGGATGTGATAATTGTCCTTTTAAGAAAGGCACAGTAGAACCTGAAAACCTAAAAAACTGAGTGAAAACTGACAGATACAGAAGACAATGGGACCCTGTATGCAGAATTTTTCTCCTAGCAGAATCACCTGCCTATATTGGGATTTGTGTCAAATTTATTGGACTCTGAACAGATCTTGGAAAATGAAGTTAAAAAACAATGCTCCCTTTCTTTACAACATTTTGTTCAAAACAGATTTCAGCAATTGCAAAATTCCTCCCCACCCTCAAACTTCCACTTGGGATTATTTGATGCAGAGCTACAGTCACTCATTTCCATTTAAGACAGATTTTGCTGGATGTGTTCTGATTTAACAAAGAAATATTTCCATTCCTTTCATGAATCAACAGCTGTTGCCATCCCTGACAGCTGGTTTAGTCAGGCTGAAGCACCAGCGTGTGTTCACTGGATGATACTTCATTTGTTAAATCATTTGACTAGTCATATTGATGAGTAATATCTCACATGCAATCTAAAAAAATCAGCAAACAAACTGTCAGTGGCAATGCAAGCCATGAGCATGATCCACCGAAGCCGATTACAGGAAATGTGAGATGCTGGCTCTGAGTATGCCTGGGGAGCTGAGATAGGGAGCAGGCAGGGCACCTAAACCAAGGATCTGTATATGAAATAGATTGCTTCAAGTTCAATGCACAAGCAGTGCTTAACTTATAATTAAACTTCAATTTTCTTTTTCTTTTTTTTTTCTTCTTCTTCCCCCTCTTCACCTCCCTTACAGAAAATTCTTTTATTCTGAAATTTTCTATAGTTCTGCTTCAGTGAAAAGAAACATTCAGGGTTCACAAAACCAGGTGCTGAGGCAGCTATGGAAAACACGAGCAATATTGTTCTACAGAAACCTGCAGGATGGGGTCTGGAGGAAAAATGACTCATTAGCTGGACAGAAGACATCACTTCATTTATATACAATGTCTTTGATCCCTCTCCCACTATTCTTCTTTGCAGCTGTCCAACAGTACATATGAGCCACCTGAAGAACTCACTAGGACTCATTAGGTCCACATGGAATTAAAAAGCCTTGATTTAGCTCTTAAATATTGGGCAACAAGTTAAACATGTCCCATGTTCCCTAAATGCTTTTCCTTAGCCTGGCTTCCTAGGGAATGGAAGGCACACTGCCTTCACTGTCTGAGATGGATCCAGTGCCTCTCACTTTAGAGGACATTGGCCAAGATATGTTATTCTCCTAAATTTCATGGGGACATGAGAACCCACAGTACAATCTCTAGTACATGCAATAAAGTCTGCCCATGTGAAAGCTGTATGAATGCAGATGTATGAAGCGAAGTATCAAAGGACAGGACATAAATTCCTAAGAAAGGAGGCTTCCCCAATTTTTATGCTCATGAAATCTGGAAGTTAGATGAAGTAGAACAACTCTGGACACACAAGCAGATTTAAGTGTTGAATATAGATAAAACCAAGCCTTGAAGTGTTGGGATTTTCAAGAGTTCACCAAAATTTAAAAATTCCTATCAGCTGCAATTAAGGAGCAATTAAGCCAGTGTGAAATGCTTCTGAACCCCTGACCCAGATTGCTTTACCCAGCTAAAGTTGTATGTTCCAGCTCTTGGAGGTGAATGAAGAAAAGTTCTTTTCTGTAGGTGTCTCCACCCACCTTAGTCATACAGCATGAGTAAAGACACCTGTAGCTGAATGTAAATAAGGCCATCTGATAAGGCTATGTGTGACAGGAATTTTTAAACACTGGAATGGTGGCCTCACAATGTCACTCTGCGGAGCAGGACTCCTGTGCTCACAGCCGCAGTTTTACTGTGTTATAATGCCTTCTGGATTGTGATAAGCAGCATACTTGCCAAAATATTTCTGACCCCCATCTCCAGCTTGGCAGTATGCAGTGGGTGAAATTCAACTGTCTTTTTTCAGGCACTGCTCCACCTGGAGCAGCAGAAATTACACATAAATTGTTAGTCCACATTTCAATGCATTTTGGGCAGAGCTTGCGTCTTCAGAGTTTATAGCTTTCAGATGAAAACAGTCACATGTTTCACATTGCACAGGAAAGGTGCAAACAGTATGTACCTGTCAGATCAATCGGCAGCTCAGGAAAATCGCTCTGCCTCCCTCCAAGTTTATGAAGCACAGGCACACAAAGCAAATTCTTTCCTATTCTTCCTGGGCAAGCATGTCCAGTCTCAGATTTAATCAAAGTGTTAATCCTAGGAGAGTTACACAGTAAGATACTGTATTCAGCTTTGAACATGAAACTACTAAGTGCCACAAATACCCACTACCAGTAATATGCTCCCTGGGGATCCTCAAACACACTGTGGAATGAATGGGCTACTTATTGCCCTCGGTCACACCTGTTCAGCCCTGCTAATTCAGATAACAGCACCTTAGCCCAGGGGCACCAGGAGTGAGAGTGGATGGAAAATGTTAATGAGACTGATAACACTACAAATATTTAAAGGAAAAAAGTCTTGTTTGGAGTGCTCAATTATTTTGAGTTTTTTTGGCTTCCTTTTGATAGAACCTAGCAGATGCTGTTCATAAAAATAATTGCTAAAAAATAGTCAACGGTCCTTAATGGTAACAGATTTATTATTTATGAATGGGATTTATATAAATTCAAAGAAATGTCAAGGCTGAAGAAAACTCTAAGGTCATCAAGTCCAAGCTTTAACCCAGCACTATGTTCACCTCTAAGCCACGTTACCAAGACGTGTCTTTTGAACACCTTGAGGGACGGTGATTTCACTACTCCTCTGGGCAGCCTGTTGCAATGTCTGACCACATTTTCAGTGTAGAATTTTTTCCTATATAGTTACCTATATAGTGTGAAAAGATGGCCATGTCCAATTCACTTCACCTTAAGATGAAAGGAATATATCTCTTGATGAAATAGAGACCAAGTCCTCTACCCCATTCTGAGTTTTGCCCCACAGTAATTCGTAGTGCTGGCTGTACATAATGTCCACAGGTCATCTCCACTGACTGTTCACTGGTAAGACTTCATCTGTTTACGTGTGGACTGCTTTTTCTGACATGTCTTGAAGTAGTACCTAAGCTTCTCATGGTCCTGGATCTGTGTATGAAATGGTTTCTACTGATTGACAGCACCATCGAAGGAACAATGTCCATCCTCTAACACAGGGGGTATTAGGGTCCACTAATTCTGCTTAAGCCATCCAGGACATTTTTTGCTGAGAACAATTAACCAGGTAACTTTCCACTGCCATATTCCCTCCAGTCTATTTCTTTTCCCTAGGAAAACTAGAAAGATTTTTCCTAGAAAACTAAGACTAAAAAATGGATCAGACAAAAATAGGGAGCAATGGCATGGCCATCATGCACGAAAACTGACATGATGAGGCAAACTCTCCCACACTTCAAAACATACTGTAACAGGAAACAGGAGGTTTTGGTCACATTTTTGATCTCTGTCCTGTGGTCACTTACTTCTCTTCTGGGAACATAACTCCATATTCCAATTTTGAAAACCATTACCTACTCATTGCACAACAGTCCAGTGTAGTTTATTCATATCCCCAAACTGTTTACTAGTGAAGGGTAGGTTACAGTCACATCTTTAATATTTTCTTTCTTTTAATTTCTTGATACTAATAGAGCTCCCATCCTTTTAACAATTTTGCTGTTGTTACTGGTTTTTAATGTAGGCTATCAAACATTTAATCTGACCCTCTTGCTCCCTGTACCAATGTCCTTATGCAGAGGTAAATTTTCAAGAGTCACTGAAGCAATGTCTGTGCTAGTCAATAATGCAGAGTCAAGGCCAGCTTGCATGGGGCTCTAGTGGAACATGTCCTTGACCACGGCAGGCAGGATGGAACCTGATGATCTCTTCCAACCCATTCTATATTGAAATGAGACCTTGGTCACAGGCTGGAGCACTGATCTGCAATCATCCATGCTGCGTACCATGTCCCTTGGATGCTCTGGCCCCTGACTGAGCAGTGCAGCCTGTACAGAGGTGAGCTGTGCCACACTACTTGCCCCAGGACCACAGACTCATTCTCTGTCCTGTTTTTTTGTAGTTGTATAGTTGCAACCTAGGATTACATCCTTCATTTTGATTTACATGAAATGTTTATAATTTGTATATGAAAAACAGAGTCAGAATAGGGGCTTTCTGATATATCAACCACTATGATTATTTTGTCAAGCTAATGAAAATTTCCATTTGCATATTTGTGTATTTTGAATATTTTGAATTCCTAGGAACATTATGAAGAAACAGAGACAAAGAAAAATTCTTAAAGTGTAGCATTTAACTCCATATTTCATTGTGTGTATAACCTGCTAATTACCATAGTATTGAATATGTAGTCCACATTCATTTTCATAGTGAAATACTACCAGAAGTCCCAATTTCTGTGTAATGCTATTTTCATTGAAAGAAAATTTTCAAAATAACTGTTACATACTTGAAATTTCAAATGTCATATGCTATTTTGAATATTAGAGAAAATTATTTTGATTTTGCATTTAAAAATATTCTCTATAATTCATACATATACATTAATACTCAAAAGTGATAATAATAATAAAAAAATAAGTAAAATACAATTCACTCAGAAATATTAGCTTCAAAGCTGCAAAATTATTTGTTTTCATTCCAATGCAAAGTTGGAGTAATTTTGAATAGTGAGATTTTTCACATGGGATAGACTTGCTCAGATTTGACCAGCCATTCTAGGAATTTCAGAATCAGAGGGGAAAATTTTGTAATTACCATTTTAGGGGAAAATTGTAAAGCAACTTTTCAAACTTTTATTGTATTCCTAAAATAAAAAAAAAATAGGGCTGTGGCCAAGCAAAATTTTTTACAGCTGTAGTCAAGTGTGGTTACTGATGGACATTTTCTGATTTTTTTCACCAAGAAATGAGGAGACCAGAACTAGTGACTACTTTAAAAACTATGATCTGTACCAGTATGAAAATGCCAGTATTTATCTCAGTGTACTGCTGAGTATCTCCTCCTTAACTTCCAGAGGTGTCCAGCTCATCTCCCATGCTGTCAAATAAAACCCCACTGGCTTGTTACCACACCAGATATTAGTAACTTAATTATAGCAACTAAACTTAGTGTGTGCCTAGGGAAATACACACTTTCAGACCTTGACATATGCTCCACAGAAAACAGTAAATAATGCCAAACACATGCTTTCTATTTGTCAGCAATAAAATAAATGCTTGCTGCAATCCAGACATCAAGTGACAGTGCCAAAATCCCTTTCAGTAATATGTATATATTCTCCAAACACTTTAAAACTCCATTAGTGAACATGCCCAGTGCCACACCAGTGTGCAGTTTACTAACCAGGCGATGCTTCAATATTCTTTCTAGATAAATATTTCTTGTTTGGCTTTTTTCTTTTTTCTTTTTTTCCTTTGGAAAGAAAAGAGATGGAGTTTAAAAATTCAGTGTTGCCTTTAGGATTCTGTTAAAAATTCATAAACCAATTTATTCTTTGCTGGAACTTCATTGGCCTTGGTAAATTTAAATTTGGGATGATGTTGGCCCAGCAAGGAGAGTGGAAAATATTTTCAGTAAAACTTAAGAAACACACACATATACCTGATTCACTTATATTGCTGCTCTCTATTTGGTCAATGATCATTGAAAGGTTTCTTGCAATTTGCAGACAAAAACTTCAGTGGTTAAACCAAGTTCCAAACAGACCTGAGCAAAATAATTTTTCAGCCTGTTTCAGGTGAAGCTACTTTAAGATATGGGATTTAATAATTATGTACTTATTCAAGGAGAATCTAAAGTTACACATCAGCTGTGTTAAAAAGAAAAGAAAATAAATTGTACTCCTGCAAGCTAAATAGGTTTTTCTTCCCCACTCCACTGTATTAAGAAATCTTTTTAATTAAACCAATAATATGTAAAAGGAATCATATGCACAATTACCAAAAGAAAAAAAAAATGGCCAGTGTAGTGAAGAGTATTGAGGTGTCATCAGAATATGCAGGGCCAGATTCCTTTCCTTTATGATACTCTGTATTAAAGGACATAACTCTGTGGCAGGAGTTACGCTATGCTTACCTCAGTAACTCTGAAAACAGAAACCTCAAGAAATCTTGTTCAGCAGCCATTCCCAGTGCCTTCCAACCCAGCTAATTCCTGATTCTCATTTCTGGGAAGATTGTATCATTCTAACTAGCTAAATCAGTCGTTGGGAAAGGTAGGAATAAATACTAATTAAACACTGTTGCAACAATGAACTTCTGGGACTTCTTCTCATTACAACTACAGATGCATTAATTAGGAAAAGTGATATTTGCTTAATATTACGTAATGACATTTTTTACCCTCCAGCTATGCACTGTCCTGTGTCAGTATTATTGACTTTTCTGTGAGATGTGATATTGACTGAATGTCCAAAACGTAAACACAAGAAAAAATTTTCCAGCTTGACAGCACAAAACAAGGTGGTGAAAATGAGCTCAGGAAGAAGAAATGACAGATGCCTTTCTGTCTGCATATAATAAAATAGTTTAGGAATGAAGAGAGAACATATTATTCCCATCTCTTTCTACACAAATAGTGGATGTACTTTTTCCTGTGGTGAGAGATACAACAGGGCCTGTTTTCTCCTGCAGTTCTGTAGACAGGTGAAGAAGCTCTCCACATATAAGAAACTAAGTGTGTGCACACCAACAAAATGAGAAATCAACCCAGTCTCTCTCTTGAATTTACATCCTTTGATTTGAGTGGATTACTCTGTTATGCTAGCTTTTATAAAATGATGTTTCACATAGGGTGCCATATATGTGGAGAAATGAGTCATGCACATTCTATAGTGGCAAACATGACAAATAATTTGTCTCAGGCTGGAAAAGCACACATTGATTAGGCTTCAAGCAGGGTGTGAAAGAGTTTTCAACCACAAAGACTAATTTCTTACTAGCAAGAAAATCCAACTTTAAACATTTGGGATGGGAGCAGCCCAGGTTTTCTGGGTTTATTAGTTTATGTTCTTTTCAAGAGTTGAAGCTGTCACAAGGATAAAGATGCAAGGAATTTGATGAGCAGCATCAGAGTAGAAGAAAGGGATGGTAGGTTAGGGATGATTAATGGAAAGCAGCAGAAAGAGAGGGAGAAAGTAACAGAAGTAGAATTACCTGCAAAATATATGAAACCCTTTCTTTAGAGGAAATATGATGCTCTTCATTTCTTTGTATCTCATAAAAACCAATGTGAGTACAGTTGACTTTTGCTTGCTAAAGATAATTTTGAAAACAACCAAACTTAATATGACCCCCAATTAGGAGAACATATGAAAACATGAAGAAACATTAACAGGCAGCAGAAAAGCCTAAACTGTAAATGCTTAACCCAGGACCAAAATGAGAGATGGGTTCCACCTTGGGAACTGAAGTTTTATTGAACTTGGAATTCCTTGAAAGTCTTGCTGAAAATGAGGTATTTATCATGCAAGGCAGTGACTACAGCTGGAAATAAATTCTGGAAACACTTAATATGTTCAATTCCCATTGACATAAATGAAAATATAAATCACGTTCTGACTAATCTATTTAATTTAGATCCATTCTAAGACCATGTTGAAGTTGCTTCAAAGTCCAAAGTGTTCCAAAAATTAACTTTTCAATGCTGACTCTACAATAACTGGGGTTTTTTGAACTTTATCTGTTACATGCAGACATCTGCTCATACACTATGTATCTAGAAAAACTCACATGTATAGGATAGCTTGTGAGCACATTTACAAAATGAGTGATATGTGATGCTTAATTTGTCCCACTTTTCTCTCACATCAATGTAGTACAATTTGTGGAAAAATAATGTTTTTCTGGAGTACACACACACACACACACACACACACACACAGATATATCTGTATATATCTGTATATGTGTGTATATATATATATATATATATATATATATATATGCTCCTGATCTACCTATTTCGATAGAACCAGAAATGCCATTTTTCAAAATAAGTAACATCCTTTCTCTGATAGTCAAAAAATAAGTGTGTGTTACTGGCTAGCTGTGGCTGTGTCATTTTAGTACTGTGTAATAAGATTGGTGTTTACATAAACAGATCAGTTTTGATATACAGAACCAGCTAAAAGCGCTGATACATGTCTGCATAGATAGCCACCTATAATTAAGTGCATGCTTTTAAGCCAACTTCCTAACAGGGATCTGCAATTAGAACTGGCAGTAGTTTTGATAAAGTGACATAACATTTCTGTTCTGAGAATTTTGTCCATTTGGCACTGTAATGTCTCTCAAATCCAATAGAACAAATTTTTTACATATCTCTGCTCATATTGTTTTAGGACAGGGAGTTCTGATCTTTTGAACTTTATTAACTCATAGAGGTCCAGTGAGAAACTTAAGTTTACCTAAAAGGAATAAATATGGGTTGCTTTCTCTCACATTGCTTATGTGAGAGAAAGGGCTGCAAAACTGGATCCATTCAGGGCTTGTCTGCACTGCTCAAGCTCAGAGTGTGCATAATTCACATGAAATGATTTGAACTAATTTAATAACAAAGGAAATCTCTATTTAGTATGAGCTCTTCTGAAGGTTATAACTCAGAACAGATATCCTAGTTTAATGTCCAAACTCATGTACTTAGCTATCATTATTATTTTAAATATTAATTAACCTTAAATAACTAATGTAAGACCATATGCTGCTATGATTTAAATGGAAGTGTTTTTTCTCTCTCTTTCTGTCTTTATGCTAATTTTGCTTCAAGAAAGCCTAACCCAGTGTGGTCATCTTTATTGTTGCTAAACAGATACCTTAGTTACAGATGAAGAAGGATCATTTAAGTTTATCCAGGTATAGCATATCTTGAATCATGGCAGTATTAGCCTGGAACATTTTCTCCTTACTTATCAAAGTAATGCAGGATATAAAGGATGTGTTTTTTCCTATACTCACAACTATCAGAGTGATCATTATTACAGATTTCTTTGCAAAAATTTTTGAATATGAATGAGTAGGTTTTCACAAATACCATTGTATCGCTATACATTTCAGCCATGTAAAACAGATTTTGAAAATTACTTAGGCATATTGTAAATATTTATTATGGTTTCTACTGCCTAATCTTTATGAAATATCATCTTCCTTATACAGGATATAAACTTCTCTAAGAGTTCATAGCAAATCTACTATTGTTCTGTTTATTTTTTCACTTTTAATGAGTTTTATAGTCCCAAAATACAGTCTACTACTACTGACTGCAAAAATTATCTTTGTGAACAGAAACAAGTGAATAAGTCTTTCTGACAGCTCATTATAACATCTTTATGCAGAAAAATAACAAAAAAATATCTGATTTCACATTTAGACAACTGGTGTCATAGATCCTTCACTGAACACAGAGAAGCAAAAGACTGTCAATTTTTCAGCCTGATTGGCCTCCTTATTTTTCCTGTTCTAGGTTAGGTAGTCGTTTGGGATTTTTTATTCTACCCGTCACTGAAACTAAGACTGGGATTCAATTAGCAAAGCATGCACCTATTGTCAGTCTATTTTTGCATTTCAAAACATCCAGACTAGTCTTCAAATGCTCCTTTTAAATATCTTGGGTAATGTGTCGCAATTGCCTGCCCATATGGGTGTCTTCTTTTTGGAGAGAAAGAAACACCAGTCCAACTCTTTCATCCTTTATGTGCTGCAAAGATGGTAAACTGGCTGATGGACTTTCACCACAATTTGATATGTGGGGAAGGGATGTTTCCTTACTGATTTCTTCAAACCATTAACTTTATTTCTGCTCTTGATTTGTACTTTTTATGAAAAGAAGGATAATAATTTCCAGGAATCTGTCCACCTGCAAATTGCTAGGATTGGAACAAGTTATGACTTTTATAAGCTAAGTAGCAGTCGGAAAATTATTTCTGATTTGAGTACACAGTGCTGTAAAATTGCAAATACAGTAATTTCATGATTATAAGCCGCACCTGATTATAAGCCCCACGTTACAATACAGAGTGTGATAAAAGGTACAGTAATTTCACGAATACAAACCGCAGCAATTTGACAAAAATTATGGTGGAAACCCGGAAGTGCGGCTAATACTCAGGGGCGGCTAATATGTGAATAATTTTCTGACATTTACGACCCCAGACGTGCCAGCCAGGGCGCCGAGCCAAGCACCTGCCAGTAAAAGCTGGCATTCTGCGATTGTTACAAAGTGTTACTCTGTTGCCCTGGCTCCCTGCAGGCAGCACGGGGAGCGGGGAGAGAGGCAGGAGAGCTCTCTTCTTCCCTCCTCTGCCACAGCCCAGGGGAGAGATGGGGGGGCCCCGTACCGCCATTGCCGCAACTAGGGGAGGAGGTAGGGGGCTCTGCCCCCGCCCTCTGCCGCCGTGGCGGGAGCAGGGGGTGCTCCATGCCTGGCCGGCGCCGCGGCGGGAGCGGGGCTGGGGCGAGCGAACCCAGAGGCGGCGGCTGGCCCCGAGTGGCAGCGCCGGGCTGGGCCACCTGGCCCCGTCAGCAGCCCCTAGTGGGCCGAGCCTGCACAGCCTTAGTTGAGCCAGTAAACCCCCCGCCATGCCACGGTTCTGTTAGTATTTGGCAACTTTGTTGCACGCGGATGACAGAGCGGCTTATATTCAGGTGCAGCTTATTTATGGACAAAGAACAAAATATTTGCCAACACCCAGAGATGCGGCTTATACTCAGTGCGGCTTGTATTCATGAATTTACTGTATCTATTCTATCACCATCTATTGAGGGTGGGGTCAGTGATCCTTTTCTCAACAGCAGATATTCTGCTAATGGGCCATCCATTGAAACCAGGCAGGGCATGGTTCTTTATCTTTTCACAACCCATCCTTCCTCCAGTGAGTCATTTTCTGCTAATGGCCCATTGAGTCCCACTGTGTGGTTGATAAAATTACTTCATCCCATTGGAAGTTGCTCCAACCAGGGGGAAGAGCCCAACATTTCTTACCAAGATGGAAACTAAGGATTTGGGACACTAAGGGAGCCCCTTTCTCCACTGAACTCCAGAGGAAAACCAGATTTCTCCACATCACCACTGGACCTCTGGAGGGAAACTGCACCTTCTACAGGAGCACTGCTTCAACTGAATCACATCTGTCACTGCCAGAGGACTGCAGCCACCATTTAATGGGACTGCTACCAACACCCTGCCTGACGGGGTGTCAGGTTGTAGTCTGACTTTGTCAGGGTTTGGGGTTTGTTTCTTCGTAGTACTGTATTTCTATTTTAATTTCCCTAGAAAAGAACTGTTTTCCTAATTCCCATATCTTTGCCCGAAAGCCCCTTGATTTCAAAATTATAATAATTTGGGGGGAGGGGGTTTACATTCTCCATTTCAAAGAGAAGCTCCTGCCTTTCTCAGCAGACACCTGTCCTCCAAACTAAAACAGCAGCTTTTTGTTCTTTGTCCATAAATAAGCTGCACCTGATTGTAAGCCCACTTCTGGGTTCAGACCAAAATTTTAGTCAAAATGGTGCGGCTTATAATAGTGAAATTACTGTACTTACAAAGTCCTAGAAAGCCTATACAAAGACTTTCTTCATCCATTCTACTGAACTCCAGTAAAAGTGTTTTCTTCCTTCATAACCTTTGAAGAGTGAATGGTCTAATCCTTTAAGATCTGTGTGCAGTCACAAGCAAAAGGCAAGGTTGAAGAGTAACCACTGCATACAAAATTTATCTCTGTCATTTAAACATTTACTTCTATTTATTTACTGCTATTTTTATAATTTATCAAAGAGGGAACACTAGCATTTTTTCACCTATCACTTTCCTTTCACTGTGTCATTTCTTCATGACAATGCTTACATAATTGCAGCATATTACTTCTTAGAATAGACCCTGTACCTAAGGCATGGAATATCTATTTGGCTGCACTTAGATTGGTTTTGGTTTATCAGTCCAAAAAATTTTGCTGTTCTTGTTGTGATTGGTGTCCACTTATTACTATTTCCAACTCTAATACTCAGTTCAGCAGTTCTAGTCATGTTTCTGTTTGCAGAAATATGGACTATACGATGATCCATAGACTTCCAAGCTGGCTTTAGCTGGGACTTATTCAAACTGAGAATTGTAAAGTTTTGTCAACATATAATTGAGCCTAAATCCACATTTTTGAAAAGCAGACCTTATTATTTGGGGTTCAGACATATGCTAACACAGCTATACTACACAGTGGCACAAATCAGCATGTCCAAATAATTCCTCATTGCGGATATCTTAGATCATGTCAGAGGTAGTTTTGGAGTCTCTGTCATTGCACAACTTAGGGGAAACCCACAGAATTAAGGAAAACACCATGCCTATGCAACCTCAGCTTTTCCACAAATATAAAACAAAGAGCAACAATCTCTTGTAAGTCTTGTAGAATGACTGAAGTGTATTGAATTTGCCCAAATCATTCTCCAGATACATTGACCTTCAGAGAGACAACTTGTCCAAATCTAGACCTATATCCACAGTTGTACAATATTCCCAGCAAACAATAAGTATCAGGTTTGTGGGTGGTTTTTTGTAATGGACAACTTGCCAGTTGTAATTAGAGAATATCTAAAATTTTAACGTACCTATTTTAGTGTTCTAAAAAGCAACTTTTAGACTAACACCTTCTTGCTTGTCTTCTCACAAAACAGGCAACAAAAAAGATTTCTCTTTTTGTTTTGCATATGAAAGCTCTTTGCTGAATTTTTAGTATTTCACCCCACATATACCTCATTCTCTTTTTAACAGTGTTTTGAATTGCATTATCACTTCTGTATAATCTAAAAAAAAATTTTTTAAGCTCAAGAATGCAAGATTTCTGTCAAGTGATTTAGAGTAGACATTTTCCCACCTCCTTAGTCCAGCCTTTTAATTTAAAAAAAATAATATATAGATTAAACTTCAAATATCAATGAATTGTGTAATGATGTGGGATGATTTCTGAGTCACTACTAGAACACCCCATGATTCATGTATTAAAACTTGAAGAAAGCTATTAATGGCACAAAGAATAGTTGCAAAATGCTGTTCTTCACAGCTACCACAGCAGCTCAGTAAAATTCTGTGAGCTGAATTTAAAAGATGAAATGTTTTTTTTGGTGGATTAGCAATGACCAAGAAGTAGTACAGCTCATGGGAAAGTTTGAGCAGGCTGATCACTCACACAATAGAAAGCAACTGCAGAAATTTCTTCACAAAGAGCAGAAACACAGCTAGGAAGTGGGAAAGCCATCACAAGACTGCAAAACTTTTATAAAGCTGATCAGAGGATCAGAAATAACTAGAAATAAAATTTAGGTGGAAAAAGATGGTGAGACAGAAAATGAAAGATCCCTAACTTTCCTTATGTCACTAAGCCCAGAGTTAAGAAAGTGGGATAGAAGTTTCATTTTCCAAAAATACATTTGGATTTTTTGTGCCTTAGGTCATTAATCTTGGCTAATGAAATCTTACTGCACAAAGAAACACAAATGGTTTGTGTGTGTGTGTGTGTGTGTGTGTGTGTGTGTTTAACTACTACAGTGACTTAGAGAAAACAGAATCCTTATGAGGAAACAAAGATATAAATTAGGCTCTGCTGACCTATACCCCTGCCATTCTCTAACATTGTACTCGGAAAAGTATAATAATCTGAAATGTTATAAATCCCCATGCTAGAGATATGTCCCCCAGATCCTGTCCACCTTCTTTCATATCTAAATTTATGGTTCAGAAAACAGAAATTCCTTATCCCAGGCAATTGTCTTTACTGCTGATATGACTAATCAGTGCCAAGTGATCAATGAATGGTTTTGCTCTTGAGTAAGATTCCCTTACATGGAAAAAAAAATTCATCTAGAATTGCAGAGATTATGAGATGTTATTACCAGTCTCATGTTCATTTACCAGTTAGATGCTTTTTAAATTTAACTATAAAAAACTATGAAGGAATTTCCCTTTCTGCAAGCAAAGTCTGCCCATTAGAGAAACACATTCATACTTATTTTTCAGAACTCTGTCAGTGGTAGTTATTGAACAGGTAGTATTGCTTAGGTGCCAGTCAGGGAAGCTGATGGTATCGTGTCCTCTTCTACCAAGGTGGAAGTTTGCATGAAGCCCTATTGTGACTGTTGCATGGGTGTTGTTCTATTCTTTCAGCTAATTTTAAAATCCATCATTTGCATTTAACATAATCTCTACTACTGCTTTTTTTTAGGAACAAATAAGCTTCATATGTTGGCAGAGATACTGTTAAAATAATGACATTTACAAAAAGAGAAGTAGAGCAAACAGTGAGAATGCAAGAGAAATATTTTACAAGTTGAGGTATTTTTCTTTTTCCATAATATTTTGACGGTACTTTGGAGATCTTACTTACAGATTGTACCACATTTGGGGCACAAACATTGCTCATGCACCTCATGGCACATACAGAGACATTCTGAATTAGCAAGTTAATCTTAGAACATTTTGAAATATCTTTTAAACATGAATTGTCAGTTTTAATATATGTAGATGAGGTCTTTCATAGCTATATTTTCAGCTACATTTCCATGTAAGAAAGACAAAGTCTAATGACGTAAGAATTATCTGCCTGCAAAAGTCAAATTACAAAAGATGAATTGTGAATAGGAATCACTATTGTTTCAAAAATATCTGTACTGTATTACAGAAGAAGTACATGTTTTTTCCAGTTTAATATACTCCATTTTAAAAGTAACTTAAACAAATGGGACAAAAGTGTCCCTCCTATTTTAGAGGAAAAAAAACCTCCATGACACCAATCACCACTGCTATAGTGACCTAACTACATCCTTCTGCTGTAGCTGAAGAAAATTCCTGTGTGAGAAATCCCTACACTGCTTTGTTTATGGAGTTGGAAAGAAAATAAATTGTAATATCTATTCTTAAATACTTAAGATGTCTTCAGCATTTATAAGAGTAGTGACCTTCATAAGCATTTAATTAAACAGAAAAGAAAACCAAGAAATATCTTCCAGGATTTTTGTTTCCCTTTACTCTTGCCCAAATTCCTGATTTACCTGGGCTACATTTTATAGGTGACATTTTTCAATCTCAAGGGGCTTTTAATGAACTTTACTTTTCAGATCTTCAGAAGGCTTAGGTGTCTCTTGTTGCTCATATCATTTTAGAGTCAGAGGATTCACCTTAATGTGTTCTATCTGGGAACTGTCACTGATGGTTGTGTCTTGGTGCTTTCTGCATTATCCTGAGGACTTCTATCCCAGTGTATGGATCTACATCCTTATCTCCAGTTCCCTTTTATAATGATTTTAGGATTTGCACTATTTGAAAGAGGTTTCTCATTACAGCTATGTGACTGGAAAATGGATCCCTGATACCATTGTTTTCTGGAGAATGTGACTGCAAACTAATCGGAATAATGTTTTTGCGACAACTCAAATAAATAGCAGTATATAACCCCCTCCCATCCCCTCTAATCTCAGTAATTCTTGAGTAAATTATCAACCTAATTTGGTGAAAATCTAGAATCTTCAGTGGGGCTAGGATTTGTACTGCTTTTGGTAAAAGACTAAATAGGACAGTGTCTCAAATGTATAATAAGGCCTGAAACACCTCAAATGAACAACAAAAGATTTTGCTAAGAGATTAATATTAACTATAATATTTAATGGTGACAATAACACATATTTGGAGCTTCTGACCTCTCTTTCTATTTAAATACAAGTAATTTAATATGCAATTTGTAGCATTTTATCAGCAGTTCTACAAAATCAATGTAGCATATCTTAATTTCACTTCCGGTGCTGTTTTCCACTCATATCGTAGCCATGTCAATTGGTGTCAATGGGATTGGAGAGCAACCAACCAGGTAAAACACTTAAGTCTCAAAATATACAAGAGTATAATTTAACTTTCACTGCTAGAATTGCTCTGTGGTATTTTTATTTTCCCTCATTTTATTAACTCCCCAGACCTTCTATATTGAATGCAGAAAAGAAGTTGCTTGCAGACTAATGAATAAGCCATGCCAAGTATAAACTTACAGAAGAATTACTCATTTAACTGCTTCAAACTCATCAGGAAACCATGACTGTGTTCTTACTAGAAGTCAGTGGTTCATGCTTTAATAAACTACTCATCAGTGTTGATCTGAAACACAACTTTCCATTCTTATTCTGTCATGCTCTGAGCAATGTTTAGAACATAATTCCAGCCTCTCAATCACAGAGTTGTTTTAATGTACAACAGACAATCAGGATCACCAAAGCTAGAGAAAATGTGGTACAATGGAACCCGACTCTGAACTCACATAATAAAACTCTGTCTATGCTTACACATGCCAATTAGAAGTTGTTAAATACTGCTCTTATTATAATGGGTTTTTAGTACATGGGAAGTCATTTGGGGAGACAAGAGATGATTTCGGTGAGTGGAGGTTTTCCTGTATTTTTTCAGTTTTAAGACAAATAGCTGAACACAGGTAGTTAAACCGCCCCCCCCCCCCCCCCCCTTTTTCCTGTGTTGATATTAGCTTTTCTCTGTATGCTTTCACATATGTTAAAAAAGAGTTCTACTAATAACATCCTCTTTGCCTAGGACTCCATTTTTCATCATCTCAAACCAAAAGAGGTCCCTTAGCTGCCATAAACCTGAATGCAGTTCTTGACTTTGAAAACCACTTTTAAGGCACTGCTGTTGTAGAGAATTAAAGGCTAATCAGCTTTTTCGTAGGCCAGCATGTTTGTCTGTGCTTTTCAGCAGCTCAGAACTCCATATGGTTTTCCGTCACAATATTTTATAGAGCTGTTTTTGAACTCCTCATTTTGAGACTAAAACCAAAGTTTAGCCAAACTATGCTAAATAGGTTTTTTCTGCCAGCTGTGCCGTGGCTAAATGCTCTATAGGACTGGTATATCTGCTCCTTTCATTTGCACTTAGTACTTCTATGTACTAAACATGCAGAAAATTACCTCATCAAAAGAGGCCTGACATTCCCACAAGGCTTTTGAAGACTTTCAAAACATAGCCATGTGTTTTTCTGATACATATTTTGTGCCAGAAAGGGTGCAATGAGTCATCACCTCTGCAATATTTAATACCTCAATTAATGTAAAGCCTCTTTCAACCTTTTTGCTGCTAGTAAACCTGTTACAATTTTAAATAGAATATTTATCTGATCAGCGTTGCCAAAATATGCTACTTATTCAGCAATGTGAATGTGTTTCTTCTAAATGGTCACCCTAAAAACACTTATCGCTTTTAGTGACTGGCCAATTAAAAGCTCTATACATAAGTTTCTTGACCTTGGCATGGAGTAGCAACAACAGTAATAATTAATATGCAATAATTAAATGCAGTAATTAAAAATTAAAAAATTCCTTGTGAGTACTGATAGTTACTTGAAATTAGTGAGAGATTTTCTCCTGACTTCAGCAAACATTTGGTCAGGCCAAAGGAAGAAAGGCATTTGCTTCTTGCATCTGAGGCTGTCGTTAAGTATCCCAAAACATGTCACAGCAGCTGTGGCCTCTCAGCCTTAAGGGGCACACAAGATTCATGGATGCTTGTGGTCGGAAAGAATGATAAAAGTCAGACAGACTGCAAGGGCTTACAGAGTTGTGTTAGTAAATGTCACACTTGACGTGGAAATTGTTGGGTTAGCCCCTGACCTCCTAGGATAAGCATGTGGCAGTGGGTTTTGGATAAACGGGTAAAGTGAATAGGAAGAGAGAAATATGGAGATGGATGAGAGAGAGACACAGAGACACAGAGAGAGAGAGACAGAGAGATTACAAAAGGATGGAAGAAAGAGAGGAAGATCACCTGTCCTGGTTCCAGTGTCCTGTTGGCGTGTTCATTTGGCACTCATGCACCTGGGCTTTGTAGGTTACCTTTTTATAGAGAAGTTTTCCCCAACCTGGACATAAGTCTCCTGCTTTCTTTTCAGGGGATTTTGGTGGTCTATTCTCCTGCACTGTGTTATCTTTATCTCCAGGAATTGCAACCAGGATATTTTTCCCAGAAAAGTGATGCCCTACCTCCATATGGCCTCCCTCTCCAGCCCCATTCTCT
Source organism: Catharus ustulatus (assembly GCF_009819885.2). Classification (NCBI taxonomy): domain Eukaryota; kingdom Metazoa; phylum Chordata; class Aves; order Passeriformes; family Turdidae; genus Catharus; species Catharus ustulatus. The sequence goes on along the minus strand of NC_046222.1, from coordinate 74,599,544 downwards.
TCTTTGTCACAGAGTGTTATTACCACTGATCCTTGTTGGGCTCCAGCTTATCAGTGTTTAGACATACACCTACAGCAAATCGTAGTAAATTTGTAATCCGCCTCCTTAAAACATCTGTCTGAAATCTAATTTCCATACCCTGATGGAGGTGAAGCCTTGAGTAATCATTTGTTTGTTCACTACAGGTTGGTTGGTGACAAATCCCCCCTATATTAAAGGACTTACCTATCAGAGCTCATTGTGCAATAAACTAGATTTCAACTGTTCAAATGTTTTTCAAATGATGGTTTAAAAGAGAAATTGAAATAATTCATTGCCTTATGTTGTTCACAGTACACGGAGTGCCATGGCAATGTGGCTGTATAATTACTGATGTGATACAACTTTGTGCACAAAAGTCTCTTTCAATTTTTCACTCCCTTTTTAATCAGATGCCCAAAATCATCAATGACTTGAACTTGGGGAATTTATAAGATAAATATCTAGGATAAGAGAATATATAAATGTTTCAGGTAAAAAAAAAAAATAGCATTGTCTACCATGCAAATCTTCTGATCTTAAATGTGTGTCCCTTAATTTGTTAGGTGAAAATTTTAATGATTTTGTAATCTGTGTAATGAACACAGATTTGGGGTGTATCTGGAAGTAAAAAAAGCTTTGGTTTCACTGACCCTTCTAACAGGAACAGGAATATCAAAAGGAAAAGTAATATATATGAGAGAAATACTTGTTAGTATCATTTCTGTGGGACAAGCTCTTATCTGAAGGACTTGGCATTTCAGCTTTTCACATTTCATTTCTTTTATTATTGAGTACAAGTATTACACTGAGTAATACATATTTCCCACATTGCATTTATACATTTCCATGAGAACTGCCTTGTTTTCTGTACAACAATGGTGATCAGTATGACTGTTACTTTGCTTATGCTGAAACAAAATCTTCTGCAGCATTTAGCAAATTTTTCCTTTGTCGAAAGTAGATCTCCAACATTAACTAAACTAATTTTTCTTTCAGTTTTTGAAATGCGTCTGTTCTAAAAGCTTCTGAAACTGCTGAGGTGCTGCCTGCCTATCAGAAAAGTATTTATTCATTCAGTTGCAGATTGATTTGATAAAACCTCTACTTTCTGGTATTCCATTATTACATCAATGTTATTATACTGCTAGTTAAAGTTCAAGACCACAGCTTGGGAAATAGGTTTTGAACATTATCTACTACTGCATTGAATAAATGAGATACAGGATGGGCCTTTCTCCTAATTTCTGTAAGTTTTCCTCTGGTAAGTTCATGAGATCTATAATAATCTAGGCAAGCGTAATGAACAGCTGTGATTATGGAGTTTTATCCTCTTTCTCAACCTGTGCTCTGTGTGCCATAGCAATGTGCTTGTAGCTATGCATGCTCTGAAATCACAGCAACAAGTAAAAGCTGAACAGAAACAACTTTCTGGTGCCAGGATAAGCATTATTATCAGGTAAGGAAAATGGGTGTTGTACTTTCTATTGAAGCCCTAACCTATACTATCCTATTAACCAGATGTATGCATGCTCTGTAGACTAGAGAGCCATGCAATATTTGTTCCTCAGATGTCAGATGCGGAAAACCCAGATACAGTCAGCTGATTGCAGCTACAGCCATGCATGACATGCTAGACACTGTGGACAGTGAATTGCCCTGGAGGGTGTTGATAGAGCAATCGGTATTTGCAGTCCCAGTATCTGAACAGCAGCACTGTTCTGTGTTATGCCAGTTTTCCTGTATTACATGGATGGCAAGTCAATGGAAAAATCAATGCAAATTTGACTTAGTATGTCAACAATGTGAATTTCTCCTTCTTTCTCCTCTGCTTTCTGTGCACACACTTAAAATCTAGGGCAATTATAAGCTTAGTAATGGTTTAGGCTGTGTAATATTATATAGACAATTTTGAAGACTTACAAGGAAAAGGAAAGCTCTGAGGTCCATTTTCCCCTAGAAATTATCATAGTAAAGTGCTCTGATTTTAAATTTTGCTTTCTGTATTGCATTCAGCTACAGTGGATAGCAGATAGTCCTTTTTAAAGACAGGTCTACAGTCCTGTAAGAGTTAACTTCTCTTCATTTCATCCACAGTGCACAGAAAACCATCTTCATTACCTAATGCTGAGCTCCTTCAGGAAAAAAAAATGTACTCTATAGTAAGGATTAAAAATAAATCAATTCTGCTCAGCCATTTAATCAGTATTAGCAATAGATAAATACAGGCTGTTAAGATGAGGCTGTTAAAATGTTCCTAGAAACTATCATATGGTGGAGAAAAGCCAGTGGTTGTTTTTCAATTCTTAGTTCTTAAAACATAACAGAACAGTTAATTCTAAGGAGTAAAATAAAGAAATGGGGTAGCAGAGATGAGCAGTGATAGAGAAACGAAACATTTCCATCATCAGTTGTAGGTGACACTTTCAAAACAACACACTCCAGCACTGGGGGATCTTGTACATGTTCCTGCAAGCTCCCTTAATGAAAAAAGTAAAGTTATAATTTTGAAAGGGTAATCAATTATTCTGCTTTCCAAATTGGAATGACTAACTCCTGACAGCTTGTCATCAGCCAGGGCACACATGATGGTTATGGCCAGCACATCTGTCTCTGCTTCCTTGGAGGTTATGTAGGATTGTCGTGGGGAGTCCAGAAATCAAGTGAGATTTTTGGAAGCAGTCAAGTAATCACATCATCCAGCTGACTTCAAATTAATTTCTCAGTTTCTCTTAGGAGATGTATCTTCTGTGCTTGGCCATGAACAGGAGGGATGAGTGCAACAGAGGCCAGCAAATAGCATGAGCATGCAGGAGGTAACAAGTGATTAAAAGAGGTTAAAGAATACATATTTGACCAGTTGGGTTTTGACAAAATGTCAAAAACAGGAGGTAAGTCATGAAAAAATTTCAAATGCCCTATAGAAAGCCCAAACAGAGGCTTGTCTGTGTACCCCACAACATAGAGCAGCCCAACATACAGAAGGAAAGCTCCAGCGATTTATAGGAATTTACACCTGTTGGGCATTTGGCTTGACATTAGACAAAAGTTATATTCTGTGACCCGGCCTCCTATTGCCCCATCAAGACACCACTAGACAGTGTTGTCTGAATTCTGGATTTTTGCAAATTAAAAATCTTCACTGCATGCAGAACAGATCTTTCTCAGCTGTCCTTTCCTTTCCGAACCCCACCCTTCTCTTAGTTTCAGCTTGCTTTAAGGGTCAGTGTAAACAGACATTTAAACCAGTAACAGGTGTTCCCAGAGAGGCATGTTTTTGTTTCATTCCAGGAGGATGAGGTTTGTGACCGTCTACATTTCCTTCCCTTATATGAGCAGGACCTTCCAGGCAGAAAAGTTGTACTGAGCCAGTGTCAGCCAGCAAAAGCACAATTCACTAGTGGGATTCACAGTATCACCCCCAAGGTCTTTCCAGAGAATAATGCTGAGACAGGTCATGAAAAATATTGACCTGATATCTGCAGCCTCCCACATGGGCAGTGCATGCTATATGCTCCACAGGCAAATTCATATATGAAGAAGAACAGGCTAATATTCCCCCAAGCCTCCTCTCTCCTGCAGTATTCAACAACAATTGCACTTCCATCCATCTCTTGCCTGTCTGCACAGGACCAACATCAAGACTAAAACAGGCAACTGATATCCATGAAGCCAGCTTTCCTTTTTTTGTGCCAGAAGAATCCCAAGGTTTTATATTAAAAACAGAAAGGGGGGATGGGGGCACAGCTAAGAAACATGTTGTGACCAAGTATAGGTTGGGTAAAATAAGGGTGAAAAAGAAATAGTTGTTGTGAAACTATTGATTCTCCTGAGGTTTTAACATTTCCTTGATGGTATCATGAGAAATTCCACCTTTGATGTAAGAATAACTGTTGATCTGCAAACCCACAGAGAAAAAAAAAATTAAAAAGAGTAAAAGCCCATACAGTTTGAGACATTTTCACCTTCAGCAAACCCCTCTGTCTCCCCAATATTTTATACAAAAAGTCTTGATGAGGTCTTCCTTCCACCATTTCCCTCAAATAGGTCTAATCCTTACCCTGGACCCCTTGGCCATATTCCACCATCACCACTGACCCCAGTGAACTTTATTTCAGTCAACAGTCCTGCTGCTGAAAGCACAATGTCTGTGCAATTTCTATTATTTTTGAACTTTCCACTTTCCCTCATCCCTTTAAAGATATTTTAATAGCACAATAGCTCTGTTCCTTTGCAGGAAAACCAGGCTGTCTCCTTTGGTCAGTCCAGATACTTTTGGGAGTTCCTCTCAGACATCTTCTGCAGATGTGAGCTCAGCTGCTAAGAATGGCTGGGCACAGCCCCAAGTTTTCAGCTCAGCATATGACCCTTCCCAGAGAGAAGACCTCCAGCCTGTGTCCCAGGCAGCATATCTCCCACTAGCACAAACCAGTACAAATATGCTCTGCCAAGAGCAAATCCGCTGGGACTGATTCCCATCCGCTGCCGGGGTACAAGACTACCTTGTGTGAACTTTGGCTACCAGCCTTTGAAAATCGACTTGACACGCAGCTTTTATCTAAAAGTCTGACCTAACTTCTTGCTAAATATTTAATGATTCAAACAGCTTGAAATAGACCTCAGTCCAAATGGCTTGGAGTTGGAGAAAAAGAAAAGGAGAAAAAAATAGAGGAGGAAAAAGAAATTGTGTATGTCCTATGCATGATTTGTGTTGAAGCTGGTTTCTTACCCTCAGACAGCAGGGAAAAACCAAATCTGTTATGTCAGAGAAAAGAGAAGCTGGTTCTCTTGCTTTGATTCAGGCCAGATCCGAATGAGTCTAGAAGTTTCCAGGAAAGCTCTTGCTGGCACAGATCTCATGTCTTCAGGTTTTAGTGTATATGGCTCACAAAATCTTCCTCTTGTGGGGAAAGATCATGTTCTTGGGAGAATTACAATAATTCTTGTAATGAAAACAAAGAAAGTATTTTTGTTTATTTTTCCTAATGGCCCTGATCCAGCCAGGTTTTGCGTGCTACTAACAGATGTTTCTCGTGAGTGAACCAACATCTGGCACAAAGGTCTTCTGTTGTAATTGTTATAATGAAAATACAAAAGGCTGTAGCATTACACACCAAGAGCTGCATTTTTTAAATGGGTCTCTTACTTTGAAGTCATGAATGTGTACTCTGGATTTGGTCCAAAGCCTTTGGAAGTCAACAGAAACTTTCATCGATTTCAATGGGTTTGAGTCTGTCCTTTTATGAACCACTGCATCTAAATGTATAAAGACAAAAAGAAAGCTGCTGATTTTTTTTTTTTAAATATTGATTGTTAATTTATTTTAGTAGGAAATAACTTTGTCTTCTTTGATTTGGAACTTCTGTTCACAAGTTTTGCTTCTTCAAAATCTTGCTTGACAATAACACAAATCACAAATCACTTTAGATATGCTCATTAGACAGGCAATGAAGAATTTATGTGAGAAAAAGCATTACAAAATCAAGACAAATTGCAATCTTTTTAGAACAGTTTGGAATCGGAGAATAATCTCTGTTGCAGTGTCAGATAAATTTCTCTACTGTAGCAACAAATTCTAATATCCCTCTTCTTAAAAATATGGATCTTCTCATGAAGATGAAGGTTTAGTGTCAGTTGTCCATGAACTTCAGAGGCAGGATGCCTCAGAATTTTGGAATAATATCCACTTATTCTGTCTTTTTTGGTTTGTTTTGTTTTTTTAAGTCAAATATTCTATTGTCACATGCACTGGAGAGAATCCTATGCTGACTTTCCGGTATTTATAGATTAATTAATGAATATTAATATAATCTTGCTATAATCTTACTTTATATATTTTTTTTAAAGAGAAGAAGGATGGAAAAGAGTAGGAAGAAAGAAAGAGAGAAAGAGAAAGAGAAAGAGAGAAAGAGAGAAAGAAAGAAAGAAAGAGAGAAAAAGAGAGAGAGAAAGAAAGAAGGGGAGGAGATCCATAAAAGGTAGTTTGAGTGACAGTAGGCCATGATTCACTTTACAAGCACCACAGCACAAAATCTTGACTAATATTAACAAGCATTTTATTTCTAGGTAAATTAACTCTAAGTTCCTATCAAAAGCTGTTACTAAAGCATATTTTTTCCTTCCTTGGCTTTCAGAAGCTTTCATGAAAAGTCTCATACACACAAATAGTACATTTCCTTACCTAATATAAACACAAAAGACTTTTTGCTTTGGAAACAAATGTAGGGGAACAGCTGTGCTGATGAGCTACTCAGAGCTCCTATTGAATCTGCAGCTGTTTCTCTCTGTCCTCAGAAAACTCCTGGCTTGATTGACAGATAGGGAGATAACCACATGAAGAGAAGACCAGATACCAGTCTCAGGCTTAAATCAGAGTTGCCTTAAATCTATGAAAATTGCAGTTCTTATTTTTAGCTGCTGATGTGGCAGCCATTTAGTCACAAACTGAAACTTCTTCTGAGTAGGTACAAATTCCTCTTCCAGATTTTTAAGCCACTTAAAATTTACCTAGATTTAAACCAGTAGGTTTGCACTGCTGGCTTATCAAACTTAGGAGATAAGTTTAAAGCAGGAAAGAGGGTTTGGTGGCACCAATAAATTTTTCAGGAATGAGTTATAACAATTTGAAACTTTTCCCAAGCTCTTTTGCTGTCTTTGTAGGACTGCTTGATCTTGTGGTTTCATTAGAAACTTTAACCATGCAGGTAGGTAAGTATAAATTTCATGTACGGACTGCTATCACTGACTGTGATTTTGACCGTTCCTGTCGGAAACATTTATTGCAGATGTTGATTAGGATAACTACATGTCTCACTGATGTACTCCATAACAACTGGGAGATGCAAGGCTCATCAGTCCTTAAGGCAGTGGCTAAATCTTAACCCGTTCTCCTATTTCTTCAGCAAACCATGTACATGAAACAGATGCTGTTTGTCATAGAAAATGGTTTTCAAACATTAAGTTCATAGAGTTTGGACTCTAAACAATGTGAATGTCTTTACACAGAGCATATAGACAGGTTTTTGTCTAGCCTTTAGGGTGCTTAGCATATATCAAGTACGAAATGGATTAGATTGTTTCTCCCAAAATTTAGGGTTCCAAATGCCATATTTTAGTGCCAAAATAATTTAGTGAATTGCTATCTTAAGATATGAAATATTTTCTACAAAATCAAAAAGGCTTTTCTTTCATGCTTTAGGACTTACAGTCCTATTATTCCACCCAGAAAATTGTTATGAGTATTATTAAACATATTGGCAGATATACAGGAAGTACAGTGGGTGCTTGAAAACTTGGTGGCTGCAATCTAAACTGGGAAGTGAACTGGGAACACTTCAGAGCTGTTGGGTCTGGAAAGGGTCCTGCCTCCAAACCAGAGCAAGTTTTCTTTCTCATCTATTTTCTATGGGATGGTTACCTGGGAGTGCTGTCTGGATGAGAGCCATCACATGCTTCCACCAGATTTCTGATTTGGGGCATACTGCAGTGCACACCTGCAGTTCAGTTTAGATGCACTCAAAATTGATGTTTTGGCTATGCTTCAGCTCTGCAGTGATAGGTATCTGCCTGACCACCCAGGGAGAGATCCTGTCACCAGTGGCTTACCACAGTGTTGGCACATGAACCTTCCAGACCTACCTATGGGATGCAGATCTGGTTTGTCTCTGACACCTGTTACAATTTCTCTTCCCTACGTTTAAGAGTAGAATGCAACATTTCTTTCCTCCAGCAAGACCAAAAGACCACTTTATTTATTTACTTTTTTCTCCTGATTCACATCCTTTTGCATCCCTTGATTAGGTTTGATTGAGCATTAAAGAAGGTATTTTATTATTGCCTTAAGGGAGGGAAAGCTGCCAATGAACATTAAAATGCTGTGGTCCAGTTCTTGCACAAGAAGCCATCATTTGATCCTGACTTACCAGCCAGTTATGGCCTTAGAAGTTCAGTGCTTTAGGCAAGATAGATTCGTTGGGTTTTTTTAAGTTTTCTTGTCACATGCCCAGTTAATGTATTTTTAAAAGTGATAGATATAAATACACATGTGTTCATATATTGGTATGTGACTTTTTACAAGTGTTATGCACATATGTGCAAGTACACATATAATGAGACATATTTAATTGTCTGAGACAGCTACAGTATAACTGAGGTACATGCTCTACTGAATTAGTGTTTGCTCCATATTCCTGGGTCCCTTTGGACAGGTCTTGGAAATTACACACACATATAAGCAACCTTAGACAGTCTCCGCATTTTTTTTTCCTGTGTGGCCATAAAATATTTTTGTCTTTCTTCCCTGGGGACAGAACACTGTCTGAAAACCTCAGTCTAATGTGCAGCTACACATCACTAGTTATACTTCATTAGTTAAAAAAACCCCCCACTATTATTTGCCAGGCCTGCAGAACCAGAAGTATCAAATGTGTCCTTCTAGAAAGAATGTTTTCCCAGTTTCAGAAGGATCATAGGACCAGATTTTCCAAGCACATCTGTGAATTAAGTAACTATAATTTTGTCTGTGTATGTATATACCTACAGTTATGTAACTTCACAGTCTAATTCGTCATACCTGACTACATATAGTAAAGGGCATGCTGGGAATAAGATTTCTGACTTACTTTCTTGGTTTACGGCAAACTGTGTTTTGATCGAGTATAAAACAAGACAGTCTTCATGTGGTCTGAATGTTTCCCAACTGTGTTTATTCTAGAAATAAAAAAAAAACAACATTATACTCTAGACGAAACTCTCTCTGATAAATTTTTTTTCAGATTTTATAACTTTCTGAAAGCCCTCTACAGTCAGTTTTTTAATAACTTTCAAAGATGAAGGCAAAGTAAAATTTGGTGTCTATAAAGGATGTCTGAGGAATAGTTTTCTGCAAAATCTGGAGGACTTCAAAGACATCAAGCTGTCTAATAATGACAGAAAGACAAACCATATTTACCTATCCAGCAAAGGAACTAGAAGTTTGCAAAACACTTGGGAACATGATTACTATCACAGAGACAAGAGCAGAAGTGAGCTCTAGGAGAGTCAGTGAGGCTCTTCACATGTTTAAAGTAAAAATTATAAGAAAATTAAAAATTCTTGGGCACTTTATTGCGTTCCAAGATCCAGCTATTTTAAAGGTATAAATTTATGTATTTGACTTTATCAGAATTTATGTATGTCCCAGCATTCAAAATCTACATCACAGATGTGGAGGGCTTGAAAATAAATACAAAAACCTACAAAATACAAGCCAAAGATATCTTTATATCTATTCTAAACAAGTTTATATTATACCTTCTGTACTTCCAGGTGATTATTATTTCTCCTTGTACTAGTTTTCTGTGGTGACAAGAAGAATGCTGGTGTTTCTGTGAATTCTGAAACATTCTGAAGAAGGTTTCTGTGGTGACAAGCAGATAGCGATTACTTTGTTACTATTTAGCTCTTACTCTATTACTATTTAAGTCTGTTAGGAGTATTTTGAAGTTGTGTACATCTTATAAGTAATTTTATTTAATAAATAATTTTACTGCTTTCTTTTTTTAAAAAAAAGTAACAAAAATATTAATTATTTAGATTTTTGTTTATGCATTCAGTTAGTTGCATTTTTGTTATATTCTGTGTAATTATCAATCTTCTCGTTAGGAAGGAAACCATACTTTAATTTTAACACTTTATTTCCACATTGTTCTGGAGTTTTTTGAGCTAGGGTAACAACACATCTCCTTCTTGGTAGTCTAACTCAATCTCTTAAACTTAGAGTTTTTTGTTTCATTGATTCAGTCTCCCAATGCTTGTAATATGATAAATATGTGGAAACTTGAAAACCGTATCTTGTTTACATGGCTATGCAGCTGCCAAAACAGCTGCCATTTCAGTTTTTGAAAGGGAAACAAGGGCCTCTTATCTGCTATGGAGGAAAAATAGACTGATCCTTCCATTCATTTTTAGTATATCTCAAACACATTTAATGACATAAAAAGATCCAACATTTGATAAAGATATCAGCCCTATGAATAACACTGAAATACATTTGGTAAAAATAATTTATTTTCTTACATTGATGCATTTTTATGTATCAAGGCTACAAGGAACTGAAAACTTCAGAAGATGGATGTGCTTCCAAAGAGTTCAACACTCCCACTGAACAACCTAATTCTGTTCAGCAGATATCAGACAAAGGAATACAAAATCAGTGTTGATGGGTCCTGGTGGATGCTGTTTGTTTTCAGTAGAAATAAAGTTTAATATACTAAAAAACTAGTTAAAGTGCAAAATTGTTTAATCAAATAAAAAATAAAATATACATTTTATTTCAAAATATTTCTTTTAAACAACATTATTATTGATATTGACCATAAAATGGTGTAAAAGCCAAAGCACTCTAATTTATACCACTCTAGATAGACTTATCATAAAAAATAAATATCTTTTTGAAAAAATATGTTTATAATTTTCACAGAAAGTGCTGAAAATATATTTTTAGGAAATATTTTGCTTTTGTTGAATCATAATTTATTAGCAGAAAGATGTTCAGTGAGATGCTCAAATTCCAGAGCTGAGCATTCTTGTCTGGGAACAAAATCAGTCACAGATCCATATCTCACAAAAGGACATGAGACCAGAATTTTAATAGGAAAGTTCCATCTTCTGCTGGAGAACTCTTTGCTGACATAGAACAGCAGAGTTACCTAATCTTCCACCAACTGCTATATTTAGGATCAATATTTGCCAAAACATTTCCATGGGAGCACAACTTGAGCTACTCATGCTAATAACGCATGAGCGATAGACAGCTTGTGTCTGAGGAACTAATACAGATGGTCACAGCGTATTATAAAACAACACCCAGTGACTTTCAAAACGTGTCATATCCCTCCCCATAACCCTTCCAGATCTGTGATTAGTTAAGTTTGACCTTTCCAACTAATCTTTAAAAAACCAGAAAGAGAGAAAGAATTCCTTTACTAAGAGTTCCCATCATGATATATCTACATATAAAGTACTCATAATTTGTGTCTCTAAGGATATCATTTAGCTACCTGTCTCTGTCTCATCATAATTATAGGTCCTATAAAACCTGCTGTTGACATTTAGCTGCTGTATTTCATTTTTTTGCAACTTGGAGTAGGGGAAGTCAATTATTCACACAACGTTCAGATACTCATTTTTTAATAATAATTTATTTGTTAATCTTTGAATTTGCACTCTAATCCAAGTTACAATAAAAGTTAAGAAAGTAGACAATAATTTCTAATTTTCTTTTTTAGCCAAATGTAATAGTTTTAAAATCTGAACTATTTAGTTGTACCTTACTCAAATTTGAAATCCTTTAGGAGCAAATGAAGACTTTTTTTCTACTGACCTCTCTCAATGTATTCTGTATATATTGCCAGGAATACAAAATGTAAATAATATCTTTTTCAGCTACATGATAATATTTTTCTGTAAAGAAGCATTTATTCCTTGAAAAAAAATGTTCATGCTATATTTTATGAAACTAACCACAAAAGAATTATATAGGGAACAGTACACATTCTCCTGACTCTACATTTTCAAAAATAAGAGATATATTTAAAATAATATAATGCAGCATTCAGATCTATTGTCTGAGGTTTTATTTTTCAAAGTATGACCTAATCTGGTGTCCTGTCATTGTTTTGGCAGAACATGAAACAGCAAATATGTTAAATTTGAGTGGTTTCCTGCAATGTTATTCTATCAAACTGGCAATTTCCGAAAGGATTTGGAAAGGAGTTTGCAATTCCTTAGACACCAGGGAGGTCCAGCAATGTCTGCCAAGATGATCTGCAGCTCAAGCTGGTCCTAATATCTGAGCACATAAAAACATTCCTTTTACTCCAATTTATTTTTAGGCCTAATCTTAAACAGATTTGAGAAACCTTCTGAGTATCCACTGTTAGCACTTCCGAATGTAAAAGACTTGATATTATTTTTATACTTTGTGGCACATGGAATAATACACATTGCTTTCTCAGAGGGTTTTTAAACAGAACATTTTAATTGCAAAACTGAAACCATTCCATCTGAAAAGAGAAAGCGAGTAATAACAAATGAGTAGATGTTGCAAATAAGGACAGGGTGTACCCTAGGAGCCTTATCTGTGTGAGCATGTACTTAATCTGTAGGCGATGTACTTCACACACTTTTTATTATCACCAACAAATCATGATGTTTCCAAGATGGTAGCAACGTGGAAGAAATCTGTGATTTAGTTGTGGTTTGGAGCCAGCTCAAATTGCAAATTCTGAAAAAGGTCTAATTGGAAACCTAATTCTTCAGCTACATTGGTCTATAGCCTTAGAGCAGAGACCAGTGTTGTGTGGGATAAGTCTGTGGACTTTGCCCTAATATGATGGATGAAGCATAAAACCTGTAAACCTGAAATCATTTCATTTACTCCATCGTTGCCATTTGGGATCCACATAGCCTAGCATCAACTTACCAAAACCTCTAAGAATCTGGATGTGTCAATTACGTAAAACTTATGAGAACTCGTTGTCTGTGAATAATAACCTCATAAAATTTCTCTTGCTTGTTTCTTGCAAAAGAAATGTGTCTACTTTCATGTTTTATTGACTTAGTATTGAAAGTAACTAATTTTGACGTGCTAATGAAAAAATATTTTGTCAGCAAAAATAAGGAAAAGCACCAACTACGGAGACAATCCGCGAAAAACAGATGCTCCTGTAGACTGCTCAGCATCTTGCTGGAAAACACAGAAATTAAGTAATATTTTCTATATCTCCTTGTGCAGAAAAGGAGACTCACAGAGGCAGAAGAAACCTAGTGAAGCATATGAAAAACTGTGATAATGGAACAAAGCAAAATGGAAGGGTACATTTTGGGTTTGGATTTGGTTTTGGTTTTTTGTTTTGGAGTGGGTTTTTTTGGGTTTGTTTGTTTGTTTGTTTGTTTGTTTTGTGGTTGTTTTTTTTTTCCCCTCAGAAAATGATACTGGTATATTGGTTCTAAGCAGTTTGCAAAAATTTTTTTTCTAAACTCTGTTTCTGTGGTCTAGAAATGCATACTAGTCTAAGATATTCACTATTTTCAGAGAAGTAATTTAGTCTTTGCCCAAATTGCAGGTACTCTCATCAAAATTATTCTTCTACCTGTACTTATACGGTTTCTTATAAATTCCCGAAATCCAAAATCACAATTTCTTTGGAGCTGAGAAGACTAAGAAGACAAAGCTAAAATTTGGACCAAAGAGCATACCAGTTTGGATTAAATAAAGCTGTGAGACTTTACAAGACATATTTTGCACAAGCTTGGTATATTTCGTATATAACAGGTGGGCTAGCTGGAGTACATAAGGTTTGTCACCTGAAACATGTGGTCCTCTCTGACTTTTTGTGTGTCAGCTTTAGTGACATAATTCCAACCATCCAATTTAATCTAAATAGGTATTTCTCTCTGTTCTTCCAGGAGAAGGTGAGATGTGAATGAGAAGGATGTCATCCTCCTGAGATGGAAGCCTTCCTCCTGAGTAGACTACAGAAAATCCTGTCCACCTTCTCTCTTGAATCAATGGACAAGCAGGTACCAAAACTCCTGGTTGCAGGAGAAAACACAATAGGGATTGTCTTTGTGGTGCCTGTATGTAGTGTATTTAGGAAGAGAGAGAGCATCAAGGTTTTATGCAAGGCACATATTCTTATTGGAGAATGTCATGCAATAACAAATGCATATGAAGAAGCCTCACCTCACCTAAAAAAAAATTTAAAAAGGACAATATGAAGGGAGAAATTTATTAGCATTACCATTTTTCTGAAACAAGATGTTGAGAAGTTAGAAACAAATGTCAAATATTATTCGCGGTGATTGGTGAACATTTTAGATAATCCTAGTGGACAGAAACTAGAGCTCTAAGTATGTGTTCGAACTATTTGTCTATTTTTTTTCAAATTTCAATATTAAATTCTATTGCTTACATATTTATAGTGACCAATACTGAGTAACTGAAAGTACTTTAGTTGAGCCAAACCTCTTTATCAGAACTTCTTATTTCCTTGTTCATCCTAGTTTCATGGTGTTTGATACAGTTGCAGGTGAAATGGACTGTGGAAAATGCCACAACATTATTCTGGTTGTTTGAGGCCTCTCATCCAGGAGCATCCCACAAAATGCTATTCAAAGGATGAACATCATAACTGCTACTCAAATTAAGGAGTGTGGGATAGATTTAGACAATTTTACATCATTACATTAAGGTCAACCACATGGTAAATATATGTCTTATTTAGTATATGCCTATTATTTTTGATAGTATGCCAAATAACTGAAGCTGAAGGGAAGCTGAATTGTTTTGATTTCTGTGAAAGATGAACAAATTCCAGGGGTGTTTAATCAGGCGGTTTCAGATTTTTATGAAGATTACATATTTGAATTGTATATTTCTGTAACTCTTATTGATTTGTCTGAAAATGCTAAGAGAGACAGTACATATGGCAAGAAAACAAAGATTTTTCATGCTTGAGATTTAGTACTTAGTACTTGAGATTTAGATTTAGTTAGATAAGAAGACTCTTAGGACTTTCAGGTTCTAAAGTCTTTAACTCTTGACAGATTTTTAAAAATTGTAGTATCACAAAAATTTCATGAGGGAAGGGACTCCAGCAAGCCATTATTCTGCCTTCTGCTCAAAGAAAGGACAGCTCTGAGGTCAGAACTTGTTCTGCATTTCTCAAGAACTCAGTGGTTGCAGTGAAGAGCATTTACACAATTTCCTGGACTTTTTTCAATTTCCATGGAAAGAGGAACAGAGAGATGAATAAATTATCAAGGAGAAGTAATGGGAAACATTTTTTCACCTGTTATCTGCAACCAGGAGCAAGGAAAAGGCTATGTGTTTGTGCCTTTCATAGCTGAGTACATGGAGTTGTAATGCAATAACAAATGATGCAGGTTCGGTGACCCTGCCCTTAATAGAGGTCTGTAAAGTGCCAGCAATGTCGTCAATTGGTCTACTTCTGCTGGGATAGAATCTCATAATCCATCAGGCTTTATTAATTTCCTAGGATTAAAGGAATAATTACTGTGTACCTCTGTGCAGAACACATATCTTTGCCACTAGCTAAGACTCAGGGTTCTGTTAGCTCTTCAGACAAGTAGCTAACTTTCGAAGATACTGTTGTTCACTGTGGACACTAATTCTTCTTTCATATGCATTTCAGGAAAGAATTGAGTGTCATGTTTTTAAAAGCACATTTTTTTCCCCACTCTAATACTGACTGCTTACTGAACACATGGGATCTGCTAATGAGTGTTGATTCAGTTTGATCTCAGCTAGGAAATTTCATCTACTGGTTTCTTCACCCAGAAAGAAAAATAATTAGTGACGCTGATGTGAATATCATGACAAACCCATATACAGGAATATAAGGGAAATAATAAGGGAAATTTTAGAAACTACAAAACAGAACATAATCAAATTATATGCAAATGAATGAGGAAGAACGTATGATGTGTGATACCTAGGGATTCTAGGATGATACTACTGCTGTGTAGTATCAATTGACACGAAAAACAATTGCAAAGTCTTATACAAGCACATATATACATA
Organism: Catharus ustulatus; assembly: GCF_009819885.2. NCBI lineage: Eukaryota > Metazoa > Chordata > Aves > Passeriformes > Turdidae > Catharus > Catharus ustulatus. The sequence goes on along the minus strand of NC_046222.1, from coordinate 74,583,940 downwards.
TTAAATGTGCAAATGTCTGTTCTTTCCTGTTTGTTACAGCTTTGGTGATCCACAAAAATTCTAGTTACAACATTCAGAAGGAAAAAATATCCAGATAGAAGGTGTGAATCAGAGATTAATCGATGATCAACAGCAGTACATTATTGAAGCCTAACAGTACTTCAGGCAATTCTTACAGCTCCAGTCAGAGAAACTATTTAGCATGTTAATTGCATGCTTGTGAAACTTGTGTTTTGGACATGGTCACGTCACATTACATTATTTAATTCCATGTTTGACTGACAGGAAAGCTGTACTAAAGGTGGTCATTCCTGTAATACATTATACACTTTCATACGTTTTTTACCTTTTAAACAGAAAAAAACTGATTTTGCTGACATTTTCATTCAAGTCCACTCCATGAAAAACTCATGGCTGTAATTAACTATGAGAAACTTACTCAGTTTACAAAAATGCATAATTTATCAGCATACATTGTTTCATCTTCAGAGTCTATATAAAATATATTTGAATGTCCCCAGTGACTTGACAATATAGACTGCGTCCTGGAGATAAAAATTTCTTGTTCATGTGTAAGAATAATTCTATGCTCAATGGAATTTTGAAAATATCTATATGCAAAGACATTTAATGATCTTTTATATAAATCAGTACCTGATGAGCAATTCCAGTCAATTTTGGTAATGATCCTTAGAAGTGCCTCTGAAGCTCTTCCTATAACAATGAGATCTCAGGCAAGTGATTGGGCTACAACACCTTAAGAAGGTATTGACCCCCAACAGGTGATTATAAAAAAAGGCATAATTTGCTCTAAATGCAAGTTAATGTAATCCAATTCATAAAGGTGCCTCATGGTGACTTATGGTAATGTTTAACTTTGAATATGCAGGCACACAAAAGCATCCCCAAATCACCTCTCTTCATCTCATGAGATGGTTGGCATGGCTTCCCGCTTAAGTACATCCTGGTTGCACAGATCTTTAATTAAACATTCAGTTTTCAGTTTGGTCAAACACACTCTTACACACATCCCATCTTACAGAAGAATAAAAAGAATTAGAAGTAAAAATGGGAGGGAAAGGGGGAAAAGAAAGACATAAGGAAAAGACAAGTACTACGTACCTGTCACTAAAGACAACTATGAAATTATTTCCATTTCATCATGATGTTAAACAGCAAGCTCCAAAGTTAGACACTTTAAATCATAAGAGTAGAAAATTCACATCCTAGATATTTAAAACGTTTGGAAGAGGATCTCTCAGTAGAACTTCAGTGAGAAGTTCTAAACTTCAAAGAAGTCTTTGAAAACTGGAAATAACAAAGGGCTGCAGAAAGCTTTTATTTTTTCAAAATGCAGAAAAAGGAAAATATTAGATACTAAAAGCTAATTTGTCAATATTAGGGAGAGTAGATACAGGATTTTACTAATAAAAGTATTAAGAGACACTACCACCAGTAACAGCAATTGTAACAGAATTCTGGGGAATAAAATATTAGACTTACATCATGCTATTTAAATTGAGAAAACAAGTTTAAGAAAGCATGAAACCAACCTTATCAAATTCTACATTGCTGCAGGATCAAATACAATGTATCTGTAAATGTCTCTCCTCCAACTTTAGATTTTAGAGATACTGTAATCCCTAAGTGTTTCCACTTCTGTAGAACCACATGCCAGTTCTCGAATAAGTGGCTCAAATCTTGTTAGCAGTCAAATGGATTTTGTTGTCATCATGCCAGTGGATTTGCTGAACTGATCAATGCTGTCTTACAACATGCTAAGACAAGGTTCCTCTTTGTACTTGTCGTTCCTATATTAAAGAATACAAGGGCCTTTGACACTATGCAATTTTTAATTTGTTTTTCTCATTTTTGATGTTGCTGTCATCTGGACTGTTTTCTTCTGGTGTCTATACAGGACAGTAATACCTTTCTTTTAGAAAGAGATTTAAAGTCACAGGAATCTAATCTGAATATATTAGGGCAAAGTAGAACTGGAAATATTATTTCTGACGTTTTATGGAAAGTACATTAATTATTTTGGTGCATAACGAGCTTGTTTTTCATCTTAAGGACTTCCTCTTCTTTTACTGGTATAACCCGCTAGGCAGTATTCTGAGATTTTTTGCTTCCCAAAAGAAATAATTTGCTTTCTGATTCCTACATATGGACTGGTCTTTTCAATATTCCATCTTGTTCAATTTGAACATTTTCTCAATATTCACTAATATATTTTAAATTCTGATCACAGACTCTTAAATTTATACAGCCTCTGTGGCCTTGCTGTCATCTGTAAATTCCATCAATATATATTCTATCCTGTAACTGAAGTTGTTACAGCACAGAATTAATTAATCCAGACTCAGGGTAGACTTTTAAGTAATCCTATTTGGAATACATTGCAAATTTGAGATGAATAGATTGATAACCATTCTTTGAAGCAAGATACACAGATTCTCCCTCTCCTGACTGACTGGACTAGATCCAATTTGGAAACAATCTAGTCTCACTTATATTGCTATGCTTCTTTCAATATCAAGTTGGTACATCATCAGAGGGTGGTACTGGGGGAGAAATCTTCCAAGGCTGTTATCAGCCTATGGATTGCTCAGTGAAGGCCTGTCCAACAGGTCTGAAAAAACTGGAGAATGTTGGACTACATGATTATCTATTACAAGGCTATATAATCTACTGAGTCCTCACAGTCACACAGCCTGCATAGAGACTTTCTTTGTGTGCTTGCCTGCCTACATAATTTGTAATGATTTTGGGACTATCAGACCAGCCTAGACACAACCTCTATTTTTGTAGGTTTCCACAGCGACCAAAGCATCTGAGAAAACCTCAGATCTCTGTCTGAGCTGACCATACCTTCTATGAGTCTTGAGAATTAAAGTGTAAAGTTAATGAGAAGAGTATATCCAAGAAAATCTAGTTTCTAAGCAATGTGTTGAAGGTGCCATAGGTTTATTTGGGGAAGGAGGGTACAATAGAAGTTGCATCTTTCTTCAAAAAGAGAGTTTTATATAAAATAGAAGAAACAATAATTTCTCTACTGTTTGGAAATCACAATACATTCCTAAAAGACCTTCTTAGTCAGAACAGAAATCCTAACCATAGGTTTTAGATGACCAGGAAATGGATCTCTCAAGTCTGTCACACAAATATGAAGCCCTGGAAAGTATAATATAGTGTTACACAGTACAGGTGCATTGCTGAGATGACTTGCTGATGGTAAATTAGGGGAGGAAGATCTATTTTTTGCAGCTGAAGAAAGAATTTTGTCAGTAACAAGAAGAATGGCTTACATGCCTCACATTCCTTAGTGCTGAAAATAATGAAGGCAGGGAGGGAGGAGAGGGGAAAAAAATCAAATTTCTACTAAGGAATCAGCAGGGAACTTAATGCAGGTGCAATATTTCTCAAGACAAAGAGTTTTTTTGTTTCACCTCCGTCTTATTCCATGAAAATGAACTCCTTCCCTCTCCCTCCCTTTATCAGCACAAAGTAGATTAAAGTGTTGATACCCTTTCCTGAAAGCGATATTTTTAGTCTTTAGTCAAGGTGTTGGAGCAGGATTAACTTGCTACAGAACTTAATATAGTTACATTAAGTTAGCAGAGTTCCATGTAAGTTCATTAACCTGTCCAGTTTTATTAACTATACTGAATTACTTTCTGCATCTACTGCTGAATGACTGAAACCTTCTGTACTCTCACATATCTATTAAAAAAGCCATACATTTCATTGAGACAGCATATGAATCCAACCACTGAAATGACAACTACAAATATACTTGAACCCCAGAAATAATAGAGACTGTGTTCAATCCCTGCATTGCTGCAATTAATATTATTTAGTTCTCAACAACAGAAAAGATGGGTTTCCTGCATGTAAACATTTAATATGGTTGGAAAAACGTTTTTACTCCTACCAGAGTTATTTGAACTGTATTTTGAATCTAGAAGAAGATGATTTCATGAAGAACATGACTTGACTTATCTAAAGTGAGGTTTCCAAGAGGATGAATCCAGGCCCTTCTCAGTGGTGCCAAGGTGGACAAGGAGTATTGGGCAGAAAGTAATGCACACAAGTTCTACCTGAATATGAGGAAGAACTCCTTGACTTTGCAGGTGACTGTGCACTGCAACAGTTTGCCCAGAGAGACTGTAGAATATCCCTCACTGGAGATATTCAGAACTGTCTGGTCACAATCCTGTGCCATGTGCTCTAGGATGACCCTGCTTGAGCAGGGAGATTGGACCAGATGACCCACTGTAATCCCGTGATTCACTGTGCCATGTCTGCAGCCTGCTCAGTGGAGGGGATTTTATACCGGACTAACTCCCAGACAATGTGCAGAATTTAGGTGACTTCTCTTAGCACAACCCAGACTTCAAATATTTAACAAGATAAATGATTTTCACAGTCTGGGAGCACTTTCTAGTGCCATTTAAGCAAGTATGGACAAGAATTTGACTACAAAACTCACACGAAGTGTGGAAAGCAGCAAGTCCTTTGGCAATAATCAGGAGCTCTCCTTGTAGACATCTTGTCAAGTCCTACAGGTATTGTAGCAAGGCCTTTCCTGTTTGAAAACAACTTCATAGAGTTCTCTAAATGCAAGCAGATAGATGTCTGAATTGACTACCTGGATCTTTTCTATTTAGGACATTAATAATAACAAATGCAGAGAACACAGATGTGCCTGTCTTGCTGAACAAAACTGAGATATGTAACTCCAAAATACCTAAATTACCTGTTTTAACAGAATTGTAAAGGCAGATTCTTCCATAAAAAAAAGGGAGTGTCCTTCAGCATGGATATTGATAAAATGTTATCCTCAAAACTACTCATGGATAAGTTTGACATTTCAAACTTTTGACAAATATTTATATATTTTTTCTATTATTCCATTAGAATAAACAAAATGACAAAAACCCCCAATGATGGAAGCTTGTATGGGATAATAATTTAAAATTATGCTTAGTCACTTGAATCATTATGCAGGTATTATTTTGCAGAATTATACATATACAATATTAATTTTTTGTGTTCGCCCAGTGTTGTGTGTGACAGAATACAGAACAGAATTCATTTTATATGTCTCTGCTTAGGTACATGGTTTCTCATTTTGGAAGTGTTCCCAAAATTCAGATGAGCAATCAACAAGTATGACACTATTGCACATGACTGAGACCTAGGATCCAACATATAATCATAACCAACCTGTGAGACTTATATTGATTAAATAAGATATTAATCAAAATCAAATCAGATCTGGAAGCTCATTTAAAGAAAAATACTGAATCAAAAGCATTGTTTGAAATATCAACGTGTTAATATACCCACTAATGTTCCTTCTACAATACATCTTCATATCCTTAACTGAAGGCAGAATGCATTATGTCATCTATTTATACATGTACAGTTCATAGTTTCTAAACTGGCACAGGGATTGATTTACATGGAACATATGTAACAAATGTAATATAGTGTATATGCAGATACAAAATCACTGAGTATACAGGTCAGGAGAAATACTTCACTATCTAAATTCATTTGAATTTTAACACTCCTTTCAGAGAATGGTTTTTTATTCTATTCTATGTAATTTTTTTTTTTTTTTTGGTGGAAATCTGTGAAATCAATAATAGAAAAATTTACACAGGACAAGTAGCATATATTTACTACATAACTCCTCAAGTGACAAGGGTGATTCAGATTTTTTTTATCATAAGAAGCAATCATTGAGGAAATGCTATATCCAGGTCTCCATATATCACTACTAGGGGAAAAAGTTTTTACTGGAATTGTTTATTTTTCTATTCACTTTTGTTCAGGTATTATGCAAGGTTAATTTGAAGACCAAAGGATATATTCTGCCCTCATTTGTCACACCATAACAGCACCATGGCAAAATAACTGCAGTGCATTCAGTTGTAAGAAGGCCCACAGAAACCCCAACAGAAAATCCATGAAGTACAAATGTGTAGGATCTGCCAGAAGCATTTATGTGGGACTGAATATATGTGTAATCAGGCCTCTGAGACAGTCTGATCAAATGTGAATAGTGATTGAATCTTAGCTTAGATTTTGTTTGGTTATTTTGATTCATACCCAGTGTCCTCCCTGTGAAATCATTAGAACCATTACCGATTCACACCACTATAATGGTGTGCAGAAGTCAGCCACATTATTTTTTACTTATTTTGAAAAGAACTCTGAATAATTGAGGCACTCTATAATGAAGGAAAATTATTATGTGACATCTGGAGACCGCATCTTCCATTAAACAGACAGAAAGAACTTCTTGAAAATGCACCAGCAAGAGTTAAGTGAGGCGGGAATGATAGCACATAAATCAGATCACAACAGCTGTACTCCATGTCCACTGCAGTTCCACAGAAAGGAAGAGAATTAATTTTAATTGCATTTCAGTCATTGGCTTAGATATTCTGGTGGCAATGCAGGGATTTGGTATAATTTTGTTTCTTGGCTGTGGTCCACTTTGCCTCAACATTAAAATAATGGAATGCAGCCATAATACCAGAAACACCCTGGAGGAGCTTATGGTCTGTACAGGAGAGGAGAGCATTCTATATGTCTGATTTCAGCTGGAAATGCTACAGCAGCATGTGGAAGTCTTGAAGTGTGAGAAAAGAAGAGTGTGATTAAACTGTGAGGAAAGCCTTCCTTCCTGACAGCTCTGCAAAGCTGCAAGGGACAGCCAAGTACTTCCCACAGAATAGTGAGTGCACATATAAAGGAGGGAGGATGTGTTAAATGATTTCAGATTTAATGACCTTGTTTCAGGGAGCCATAGTAAGCCATGATGTGTAAGGAGATTGTGAATGATAACAAAATTTGATAGCAGAATAACATGAACATTTGAAGAATAAATTTTGTAACTTCATCATAGGCAAAATACTGATCCAGGGCCCACTTCTATAGTGAACAAATTTCTGTCAGTATCATTTAAAAAGTCATGTCCAACAAATTTTTTGAAGTCTAATGGTTTTCTTTGTTCTGGTTTCACATTTTCCATGCTTTCCCTACACTAAAGGTTAGCAAAGAAACAATAGGGAGGTGTCCAGAGTTTTTTTCCCTCTTCTCACTCTTTTGGGAGTTTTTGGATTTATCTCTTTCTATCACTTTCAGCTTTAGCTATGACTCTACCTCAGTGATTTTGCAAAGAACTTCACTGAGGACACGTGGCAAATGCCAGTGACTCAGATCTTAATGCTGCATTTCTTATCAGCCATTTATTTTTTGATGACAAACTGTGTTTCCAGAAAAAAAGCTGGGTTTGGACAATAACTTTTCTCCATAGTTATGGGAAACAGAATAACCACTCCATAGTTTTCTCTGCCAACTTCCTTTTTTAAACAAGATTTTAACCTGTGGTAACATCATAAAACCTAAGAAAATCTTTCTGAAATGCCACAGGTGTGATCATATGCCAGAGTAAAAATTATCTGGTCAAGTTTGAGGCAAATGAAGCAGAGCATGTATGTCAATGTGAGGGTTGAAACCAAGGTGATCTCACATTAGGGTTTTTTTCTGTTTTCTCTCTTTTCACTTGCCAAAGCTTCAGAATGCTTTTGCCTGAAATCTGCAAATCAGTTTAATTTTGTTGGACAAAAGTAGCAGAGTCAAAAGGGTTGTGCCAGGGGGCTGGCCTGAAGGAAAAGCGGACACTGGGAGCCACATGAGAGAGCACTAAGCTGTCTAGCAAGGTGTGTCCTGGGAAAAACAGAACACAGCTCTTGTTCCACCAGTTTTGGAAGTTCTATGAGAAGAGAAGAAGAAGAAAATACCTCTTAATGTAATTTTTTGTTGTACAAGGAGGATCTCCTTTTAGAATTATTATCATAGGACTATTCACGTGTATATTTCAAAGATTCTCCATAAAATGAACACTGAGCAAAGGGATATTAGCACATCTGAGAGTCAAACAGAAAGAAAAAAAATTAAAATACTTCTTAGACACCTTACCACCCTTTGCAAATTTTCTTACTTCTGCATATTTCGTTGGAGGACAAGTGAAATTTCACAGCTGAACATTGCAAAAGTATAGTAGCAGAAGAGAGCTGAACTGCTTTGGAACTTTAATCACTAAAGCAGTATCCACCATTCATCATGGTTGCTTTTAAGATGCAATTGTATTTTTCAGAGTGATTCTTATGATCTATGATTTATTATGTTTTATTATATTATTATTATTATTATATTCTTTAATGATACTATGATTTTTTTTATGATATTATGGTTTGTTCAGGCCCATACTTTGGTGAATGTGAAACCAGGAAGCTAAGCTTGATGGTTGCTTCTGCTTTTCACCCTTCTTAGATTTGGAAAGTCTCTTTTTTTTCTCATCAAGTACCGTACTAGGATTATCCTTGCTATAGATTTTACCTCTGGGCCTTATCAGGAATTAGATGTGTCTCATAGAGCAGGCTTTGGTTCATACACTCTAATCAGCTGAAACCCTCTGAACAAATATCCTTTCACGGACAGCAATCTTCATTCCAGATTTTGGAAACCAGTCACCAAGTAAGGAAGGAATTTATTTTTATTTCCAGTACTGTACATGTGGGTGGGAATATTAAAAGAACGAAACCAGCATTAGTCCTCCATGTTATCCTTCCTCTGTGCCTGAAGGATGTTGTCACAGTTTAATGGCCTTCTCTAAGTAAAAAAATAACGAAATAAAATTTCATGTACATCAGTTTTGTATTTAAGCTTTTTAGTGTTTAATTTCCTGAAGAGTAGTTAATAATAAAAAGTTCCTACCTGAAAAGCCTTGCAAATCAACTAACTTGCCTTATATCATTTGCATAACTTTTGAACAAGATAGTCACTGTATTCCAGGTAGTCAATATGTCCTGTTAGGGATCAAACATTTATTTCAATCAAATAAATCTCTGTTTTCCCCCACTAAGCAGTGCTATATGTCTGTGCCGAGTTTGAGATTAAAAGATCAGGGACTATGAAAACAATTAAACATTTGTTTTACTATATCCCTTCTTGAAAAAAGAAGAGCTTCTCTGTGAAAGTAAAACAACAAATTCATAGTTCTTTTTGAGATAGGATGCAGTGATCTGATACAGATAAGATGCACTCCTTTTGCCCTATTCAAATGTTAAGCTATCTAATGCAAATATTATTTTCCAGTAACTGAAATCATTCATTTACCCACATCACTAGTAAACCCTGAATGCAAATCTCTTTCACATACTGAAGTAGCTTTCACTAGCTTATGTTCATGAAACACTAATGGCTTTGTACTGTGACTGTTGTTTTCTCCCTAAGATTATGAAACTTTTTAAGGGTTGCATGAAAGCAAAGAGTACTTAGTGGTTTATTATTTCATTTCTGCATTTTTTTTGATCATATTTATATTAACCATCTGTGGTACAAGTTTTAAAGCTGAATTTTTCTGTTTCAATAGAGTTTAAAAATACTTTTAATATATGTATTTTGGATATTATATGTTATGTTATTATTTAGGTGCACTTTATCTGTAAAGTCATCCTCTACCTTATACTTACAATGTAATTTGTCTGCTTCTCTTTCATGTTTTTTATTTTACTGCTAACTTTTAAAGACATTAAGTATAAAATGTGTTTTTACTCTTTGCTTTTCTTTGTAAAAATTAGCAATTATTTAAACTATTAAAGCAAACAGTAGTAGCTGTGCTGCATGATAGAGAATCTAGGGAACAAGAACCACTTCACAAACATAAAGCAAACAAGCCATCCTCAAACTGCCTCCTATTGATCACACAGAGCAGCTTCAAATTGATTGAAGGGATTCAGCCAAAATAGGAAGTTCTTGTGGTGAGACGGCTGATATGGTCAGGCTGGAAAACCTCTCAACTGCTTCCTGTGGTCACCCAAATTCCAGGGCCCTGCTGAACCAGAGGACACTCTGAATAGAGGATTTCTTAGAATTTGCTCTGCTGTAGTCAGGGGCTCTGCAAATGGCATGTGACTCAGTACTGGATGATTTCAGTTCCTTGAGCAAACTCAGATAAAGCAGAAAAATGTTTCCCTGCTTACCCTGGAAAGATTCCCATGAATAAGTGGTACCACAGTCAAGGGAAGTTTTCTGTGTAGTTTTGCAGACATTTTGGTGGTATATGGCAGCCTTCAGCTTCAGCTGGCTTCAGCATCAGAAACAGGAACTCTACTGACACCTGTTACTGCATATTCTTAACAAGGATATGTGAACACCATGAGTTTGGTAGCTACAATCGCGTTCACCATGAAAAGCCTTCTGCAAAAAGGGTACAAGTTGTAACTTGCAAATTATCAGATGCTGCCTCAAAGCTCTGCACACCCTCGAGTTTTCCATTTCTGGTAGCAGGCAGAGAGGGAAAGAGAATGATTCTCACTTTCCTTCCAGATATAAACTCTGAACAAAGAAATACATGCTTCTGTATTGGCAAGATTTTTCTGGAAAACTGATTTTCTTTAGAGGACCTGAAGCATAGTGTGTTCATCTCTGCACCTTGGTTCACAGGCATTACACTCTGCTCTAAACAAATGTGCAGAGCAGATGAAGGCAACATTACCATCTCCTCTGTGCAGGAGAGGAACTAATCTGTGGATATACTTCCCTGTAGCCAGCCTGCAGAGCTGGAACAAAGCTGGCTTCATGCCTCCCAGGGCAGGTCTGTCTCTGTGTTTCAGTTCTGTTTCATGGCTCGCATTTATCTTAGTGGATCCCAGATACAGGGATCTCTGTGGAAATCTTTTCTTTCATAGGTCTAGAACACTGATATATCTTACCCTTTCTCCAGTTTCTTACTGTCCTACCTTTGGTGATGCTACACCAATTGCATACAGATCCCTTTTGCTGGCTGTATTTTGTTTTCACTCATGTGCTCAGTGTGTAAAATGGAAAATATTATTTAAACCTAGAATCAGTATGACAAAACAGGATGCAGGCATATTTAAATATTTTAGGTATCTAGCTCTGATGAGGAAGAGATTAACTAATTTTTTTTGAAGTCAGATGCTCACCTGAGCTCTGATGAAAGTCAGTGGAGCATATACACAAATCATTCAGAGGTGATCTGTTTTATTTAAAACAACAGCTCTCACTAATCACCTCAGCTCTACTGGTAAATAAAAGAGAATGCCAAGGTACTGGCTTTCTGCCAAGCGCTAGACTCCTTCAGGCACATACATATTGAAAAAAATAGATGGAGAAGTCTAGCACAGACCCAGAGAAAGACAGATAGTAATTAAACATTGTGAAATCAGAGTTTCAAGTATCAGCCTTCTCCCGCTTTCATTTAACAATGTGGATACACTCAGTGGGTTCATAATTTGTGTTCCTGGGGTTCATTTCATGGCTCTGTGAGACAGGGTTTTGCCTCTTTCACACAAATGTTCATAGAAAAAGACGGATCCAATTATCCAATTGCCAAAAATCCAAATTTAGATGCTCTGAATTACCACTTGCAGAATCTTTATTTTTGGTCAGTGTAAACTCCATGAGTTCTTACAATTTTCTTCTACAGTTTCAGATATGCCCTCTTACTTCTTCCTGATCATAGAAGTGTCTTACCATTTGCAGAGATAATCAGTGTAGGTCCCACTTCTAGGAGCCTCACTCTCTGCTGATCGTGGTTCTTAGTTCAGTGATTTCAGTTCTGTCCTTGAATCACTATGTTCAACATCCCAGTTTGTAAATTCCTGTTTGTTTCTGGCCTGATTTACATATATGGACATTTAAATACGAACTGTTGCTTCTTTTTAAAAATTTTTTCTTAAATTTGTGACAGCTCCCCAAGGTCTGAACCTTTAAAAATCTTGATTCTTTCAGGAATCAGCTTTCAACTGCTCTAGTCTACTTGTAAATATTGTGTCCATAATTTTTTGTCTGTGTAAGCCAACAAATGTGTGGAATATGCAAAATCAGATTGTTCGCAGGGGAAAAGGTGTCTGGTTTTTGACAATGGTGATTGATTTCTTTCCAGACCCAGTCTTGTTATACTTATTTATTACCAGATACCAGTATTTAAAGAAAATATTATGAGTATAGTTTTGGCCCGAATCCTTGCTCTATGGGCCTTGCAATACAGAAAGGATGTAGTAAGATTTTGTAATGCAGCCTTTGAAGGTATGTTCCAAAGAAGTCAGCTCAACCTTTATAGGGGAAACTGTGTTCAGAAGGAATGTCAACCAGCTCTAAGCTAGTTCAATTTGAACAATTTAATTTTGAAATGGAGTCTCCTGGGCTACTGTTTTTTCCAGGTTATTGATCTCATTAATTACTAATTTTCCATCTGGAAGCAGAGAGAATCCAGGAGAGGCAAGTGGAAGATTTCCAAAGAAGCTCTGTGAAAACATTGCTTGGAGGATGTTAGAAACGACAGCAACTTGATGTGATTGCCATCACAAAGCAGGTGCAGTGGCTTTATCACTAAGGAATAAAAAAAATTATAGTATCTCTAGTTTTCTTTAAGAGAGCATCCCCTGAAGGATCATATGAGGCAATTTGCCCAGAGGGAAATGAGTGGCCATGCTTGCTCAGCCTCCTCTTCCTGCAATAATTTTTGGAAAGGGTGTGGTTTGTTGGAAGGCTGAATTGATGCTGATGAAGCAAATGAACTGAGCGAAAAATATCCACCCCAGCTACAAAATGAGAATCAATTACAGCAGTTTGCCCTCTCCATAATCTACCTACTGCACAAGTGATTCATCCTGAACCACAGTGCAGTCATTCAGAGGGAATACCGAGGTCTCACTTCCAAATTATTACTCAGAATTGAGTAGGAGGACATCCATGTTTAGTAGTGTGATGGATTCTAGAACACCATCTCAGAAATCTTTGGCAGGATGGAATCACTTTCTCTTGGACCTAAGATGAGTCTGAAATGTTTAATGAGTTGAGTCATATCATAAAGTGAAGTAAGCAAGGATGAGAAACAGATCATTTGGGTGAGGTCCAAAGTACAGCATGCCTAACTCTGGGCTTCCCCATCATCACTCAGAGGGTGATAGTTTGCCTTCAGCAAAGTTATTTTTTTTAGCATCTTTAAAAAGCCAAACTTTCAACAAGGGTAATTAGTGGGGATTGGCTGCAGTCTATTTTTGCTCTTCTACAGGAAAGAAACTTTTTGTTTGTTTGTTTGGGGTTTCTTGGTTTGGAGTTTCTGTTTGATTTCCTTCTTTTGCAGCATCAAAGAAACTCCAGTTGTACTGAATGACGGCAGAGTCTGAAGGACAGCCATGGTTTGACACCAATACACCATCTGACTACTGCTGTAACAACAGAATCCAATATTTGTACCTCTAGAAAAGGTATATAATAACATATATTGTTAGGTGTTTATCTGGAATTAGGCTGCATTCAGTAGTAGGTGATTACTCCACTACTGTGCTTTAGGAAATCTGACACAAATCGTCTATGCATTTCCCTTCTCTCACTAAATCAAAACTTTGCTTTCTGCTCTATACTTTCCCCACCTATAAAATGGGGGAATCTGAAGGACTAAAATGAGTAGCAAATATTCACACCACCATGAGAGAAGCATAAAAGCGCAGCTGAAATACTGAGTAATATGTAATGACACAGCCAAACAGGATTGCAGTTGAATTATACAAACCAGAATGTCTTACTGGGCTCATGCATTGCTAGAATCAGAGGGCTGATTATATGAATTACAGAGAAGATCTAAACCCCCTCCCTCCAAAGAAACAAACACAAACTGCTTTTAATGGTACTGAACTGTCTGGAAAATGAGATTTGAGTAGAATTAATTATGTTGACTGAATGGGAATAATCATTATAGGAAAAAAGTCCCAGTCAGAGGACTCTCATCTCATGAGATTAGAAACTGCACACAGGTAAGTCATTGAGGAGAATGCAGTATAGCCTTGATGAAAAACATTCCAGTTTTAGTTAAACTGTGGAACTTTCTATATGCAAAGCAGAATTTTTTTATTTCACATCTGTAATCCACAAAGGAAACCATATTTACCTCACAGAATCATCACAGAATGGTGTATATTGTAAGGGACCTTAAAGATCATGCAGTTCTAAACTCCCTGCCATGAGTGACCACCTTCCACTAGACCAGGACTCAGGGCCCCATCCAGCCTGGCCTTGAACACTTACAAGTGCAAGGCATCCACAGCTTCTCTGGGAACTTGTTGCAATGCCACACCACTCTCACAGAAAATAATTTGTTCCTTATATCTAATCTAAACTCACTCTCAGTTTGGATCCATTCCCCGATGTCCTGTCATTACATGCCTGTAAATGTTCTCCATCCTCTATAGGCTGCCTTCAGGTACTGGAAGACTACAATTATGTCACCCATTAGCTACCTCTTTTCCAAACTGAAAAATCACAATTCCCTCACAATTTCCTCATAAGAGAGGTGCTCCATCCCTCTAATCATGCTGGTGCCACTCACTCCAACAGGTCCATGTCCCTCCTGTGCTGGGAACCCAGGGCTGGACACAGCACTGCAGGTGGGGTCTCACAGAGCAGAGCAGAGGGGCAGAATCCCCTCCCTGCCCTGCTGCCCACGCTGCTTTGGATGCTACCCAGGACCCATTTGGTTTCTGGGCTGGGAGTGCCCATGGCTGGGTCATGTCCAGCCTCTCACACACCCCCAATCCTTCTTGGAAGAACTATTCTTTCAGCAGCTTGTATCGATAGTGGGGACTGCCACAACCCAACTACAGAACTTTGCTCTTGGCCTTGTTAAACCTCATGACATTCCCAGCCTTCTCAAGCTTGATCAGATCCCTCTAGATAGCATCCCATCTTTCAGGTGTGTCGTCTGCACCACTTAGCTTGGTTTCACCTGCAAATTTTCTGAGGCTGCCCTCAGTCCCTTTGTTTATGTCAGTACCAAAGGTATGAAATAGAAGTGGTCCCTGAAGGACACCACCATCTAATTTCCTGAAGGGACACCTAAGTCCAATTTTGGAATCTATGCTCAAGAAACTGCTCCTTCATGCTTTAAGACTATGTTTAATATTTGTGTCTTCTTGGTAAATTTATAGCTGCTTTCATGCACCTCTGCAATAGCTGCTGCCTTGGAAGGTGTGAGTAGAACAGCTTCTATACTTATATTAATGAGGAAGCCTCAGATGAATCCTCAAACTAATAATTTTTATCTAAAGCCCTGGAGAGGTCAGCAGGATAGACTTCACATCAGCAAATAAACCTCATGGTATCAGTACAAAAAACTCCTCTATGTTTGACTTTACCCTGAACATGTTAACTCTAGTAACTAATGTTCTCACAGCATTGAGCAGAGGAGTAGAATGTGTGTTCTCCTTTTCCTGAATTTTTCAGGGGAAAAAAAAAACACCCTGTTTTTCTCTATCAGGTTGGAAAAGTGTACCTGTAGTTGGACCCGCAGGCTTGTGAGAGTCTTGTAGCTGCACAAACATCCTGGCCATCCACCTTTCTTTATACACAGGGTTTCTCCATTCCTGCCATTCTACAAATAATCACATCAAGCATATCTTCTCGGCAGTAAGTGGCAGAGAAAAAGAAAGGTGCAGAAAAACAGTTTATTAGCCTTCTTTGTGATGGTGTCTGAGATGCTTACATGCAAAGAAGCCTTTTTGTCTTGTCACTGTTTCACGTTCCCCAATCCTTTTTGTGATATTATAGAGACTTCCCCAAATGAGCTATTTTTCTCCCTTCCTTCTCAGTCAACATGTTGTAGGAGATTGATGAAAAGCTAACATAAATCTAAACTATGAAGACAATTTCTCTAAGTCTTCCTCGACTCTAAAGGGAAAAGAAGAAAAAAAAAAAAAAAAAAAAGGAATAACCAGCCTCCTTTGCAGGTGGGGGAAGGGGAAGGGGGGGCAGAGGAGGATTATGCTGCTAGTTCTCTCTGAGTATTTGCCTGAGGTCTCACAGTAAATATCTTTTCTAAAAACAATTAATGAACTAAAGTAAAGAAGATTGGGACAATGTCCCAGCACTATGGTATTTCCTTATTTATATGTTTTTGGACTGAAATCTGCAATAAATGTGTCTCATTTTTTTTGTTTGCTTTTGTTTTTGTTATAGTAAATGTTCAGCATTTTGTGTCATGATGGGAATTTTAATGAATGCAAAACAAAAGCATTAGTGAGGGGTAATGCCCAGGATATGAATCAGGTAGGTACATGTATTCATTAGCACTGATTACTAACACTCTTTCATGCTATTGTACGTCGTAATGCGGGTCAATCAGATGCACCACAAAAAGACTTATAAAAGAGTTACTGACACTTTTCATGTTCACTTTCAACTCTGGATTGATCCAAAGTTTGTTCACAAAAATGCTGGTGTAATCTTAGCCCAGAACACCAGAGCTTCCACTCCTTTTTTGAGAAGTACAGCCCTCTTGAGGGGTTTAGAAATGTAAGTGCCCAGAAGAAATGGGTCCTGAAAAGAGTCTGCTCCAAACAGCAACCTTTACACATGTCACAAGTGAAGGAATGTTTGTGCCTACCCATGGGGAATTAACTACTTCCCCTTGCAGCCTAGCCACTTCAAAGATAAAGTAGCAGCTTTTTTCTTTCCTTCTGTTTATTTTTTTGTCTCCTTCAGGATGCTAAGATAAGCAACAGGTACACAGTGCTGATCAACACAGCTTATTTCATAACAGACACTGGAAATCAGATAAATTCCAACACAGTAGCGGGAAAAGTCCCATATTTGGTGTGTAATATAATACTGCTGGAGTCTCATCACAATCAGAAAAGCAGCACAAGAGGCATAAGAAGACAGAACCTTATCTCGTGCAACTCTTTTTGCTTTCAGTCAGATCATGCATTAGGTGAGTTTGACAGTCATGCCTTTAAAGCAACTTCTTTTGCTGCTGCCTGGATAAAACATAGCGCTAATGTTCCCTTTTTTCTTTTTTTCTTTTTTTTTTTTTCAGAATTACCAACACGTTCAATGAAAATTTGATAATATGTTCTCATTTCAACAGCAGTTTTTTCCTTAAGAAAATAAGCAAGCACTCAATCAAAAAATATCTCTGTGTAATACTGAAATGAGTTAAACCCTTCCTCTAGCCAAACTCTTCCTAAATGGTGTTTTCAGCACAGACACTACTAAATCTGAGGCCATTCACGACTTTTGATGTTGGATTCTAAGATACATTTTTAAGTGGAAATGGCCTTTCAGTATCATCAGCTTTTTTTTTTCCCCTTCTGCTTCCGATTTTACCACTGAATTTATCATACTCATTAGAACTGTTTATCACAGAAAAGTGCTAGTAACTAACATAACACTTTGGCTTAGAAGATAGGGAATAAAAGTATGCCTTAGGCACACAGAGAGTCACAGAGAGAGTTTCTTAGCATGTTAAACAGTCTTTTCTGCTTCTCCCAGGGAATAAGCCATTAGGTCATGTCCTAGGGAAGTAAACTCTCCTTTAACATCCTGCCTCTGGCAGAAGCCAGTGTGAGACCAAGCAGGATGGTAAATGATGACTTCCACACATCTGTCATTCATACAAGGTGGTGTATGTGCAGATGCAACCTCTTTCTGGTCTCCAACTGTGCTTCTTCTATATCTTGATACACAAATTAGGTCTTCCAGTATTGAATAGATTTCTTCCATCTTAAGTCACAGTGACCTCCAGTTTTAAGTTATAGTCTGCTTTTATAAAGTTGTTCTGTAGGTTTTAGTCATTTCTAACTCAGCTTTTGCTCAGGAAATTTCCAAATTACTTCCTGCTAGATTTTACCCTACTGGTCCAAGTGATAAACTAACAAGGACCTTCATGATCTAATTTCTGTCTGTTAATAACACTAAATGTATTATTAATGTCTACAAGAACAAGCAGTGTTTATTCAGTCTTTTTCAGACTATGTTTCCTTTGTTTTGGTTTTCTGCAGCAGAGACTGCAACCATGAGTTTTGTAAAATCTCAGTGCTTTCCTTTGTTATGGCCGAACAATTTCATATCTTAGTACATTCTTGAAGAGAGAAAACTTTCTAGTGTGTTTGTTTGTTTGTTTGTTTGTTTTTCCCCACAAATTATTTTCTCAAGTAACAGATGCACACAGATGAGCTCTTTCAAAGCATGTAGGCACTTCAATAGCTATGTCTCAAGGGTTCTGCTGTCAGATCTGGACGTTATTATATTCCCAGGATGCCCTCCAGCAGTAGTAGTGGAGGTAAGACAGCTGTTAAATAGCTCAAAACAGCTGAGCAGAATGAAATGGAAAATAAAAAAAGGATGTGGGCTTGGTGGTTTAGCAGCTGATTGATGAGAAATAAGTGTCAATGTGTATTTTGAAAATCACACACTGAGAAATATTTAATCCAAACTTGGACAACCATCCAGCACCTAGAATGGTGTGGGATGAAATGGAGATCACGTCAGAGCTTTGAGGAGCTGCATGGATCTGATCCTCAGCCATCCCTCCTTCTTCATCACAGGAGAAAGCTTAGGAAGCACACAATGGACCCAAACTGTGTAGATGTCTAAGCTTTATAGAGGACTTTGGAATAGTTGCAACTAATTAAACTCCATTTTTTTAAGTAGTTTGCCTCAGAATCAGTGAGATTTTGCTTAAGGTAGAATTCTGGGCTTTGGGAAGCCCAATTATGCTACTATACCTGTGTATCAGTGGAAAAATTGCACATCTTAGGCAAATATACAGGTAAAGACTACAGGGCAGTTGAACTAGATGCTATGTATCTCTGGGGACCAAATACACAATATCCATTTATACCTGCTTTTTAAAAATCATACTTTGCTTTTAAGGGTGTCACATAATTTTGTTAGTTTTCTAGGTCAAAACATGCTATTTTACATTTCTATGTTTTAATAACTACCTTGTTATTTCTACTCCTTTTTATGCATTTGCTACTCCTAGTTCTTTTGTTTCTTGACAAATACATGGCAGAAACTTTCTCATCTGTAATAGCAGGCAAATTAGCCCAAGGATGCAAATGGTACTGTAATTTTTCAGCAAATTATTCAAAAGACTTGACAGATATTCCCACAGGGTCAGGCTTATCAAATGCTTGAGAAATTTTCCAGTGAACCCAGCATAATTTGAATTGAATGTTTGATAAACTGTAAACAGAAATGCTATAAAAGGCAGAATAATGATAGACTCTGTGATAAAGCTCAGTCCAGGCAGAATGAAAATGAACTGAATCCCAAACTATTTGTTGCAGGAGCTGAGAATGATTTCTAGAAATCACAAGTAAGCAGACTTTGGTCCAATTGGGAGAAATATTCTTGCTTTTAAATGTTTGTCCAAAATGAGACACAGTTCAGAACTTCAAGAATTCAGCTCACTATTGTTCTTTGGAGGTCTGATTCATGAATCAATGAATGCTATACAAAGACTCCTTTTGATTTTAGCAGACTCAGATCAATCCCCACATGAATTGCAGCAGACATCATATCAGCTCATAACAAAATAGAGATAAGCATCCAGATACATTCACCTCATTTGCAGGAAGATAATACGCCTATGTTTGGCGTATTGAAATTGAATACTGTGACATTTTAGACTCTATGCTTTTAATAATTTTATCAGAGTTTCTCTACTGTAAGCTAGGTCTAGACGGTTATTGTTCTTTTATTCCCTACACCATTAATAATAGACCAGTTCATGGGTCTATGCACTTGATAATCTCATTCACCCCACATGGCATTATTCTGTGGGTTGTTGGAAAGAGATATTCTGGCTTCATTGAATGCAGATTCGCTATGAAAATTTGCAAAATAATATAAGAGAAAGTAAAAATAAAATGGTCCTTTTCTTTTTCCACAAGTCCAAACACTTATGGACCAAAACAATACCCCAGTGGCCCTCTTCACTAATGTCACTGGGTAAGCTGGGTATGGAGAACACCTAGGAATATGGGGGTGGAAGCAATACATCTGTGCCATGCTTCTGCCAGTCAGGTTGACTGAGGTTTACTAGTTGCAAAGGTTCATATTGAACTGTACTTGAAGTATACAGACAGTAATATTTTACATCCCAATCCCTAAATCACACTTTAACTGATGCCCATGAGGCTCATTCTGTACATTACTGCTGCAACAAAGAGCATCTCATAACAGCCCACCTCTGAAACAGACAGAGACCTGAACAACCAATGGAAAAGGCCCTTACAAGTCCTGGGAGAGCTCCTTGCTTTTGATGAGTCCCCTTACACACAGTTTAAGGGACAGTAGGTCTCATTGCTGTAAAATTAGTTTATAATAGAGCACCACAAAAGCAAAGGCATAAAGCCTGGAAAAATGCCTCCTATCCTTCAATTTATATTACAGTGGCTATGAATTCTTCGAAGAATGAGGTTTGGAAATTGTTTCATTTTTAACATTAGAAGTAAAATGTAATTTCTTGTTGAAGTTGCTTGCTCTAGAGAATTTGTTTATATGTAGCTCTGAACAAGAACTAACCCCAAAACTACCATTTTTCTTTAACTGTGGTTGGCTTGAGTTCTCAGAGTTCTTGAAGCATAGTTCACTGCTGTGTATCAAGAGATCCTAATACTTTATAGATGTTACCAAAAAAACCTTTTATTTCTCCTTTGTTTTAAACGAGGCTCGTCAACAAAGTGTACTTTAAGACAAGACAATATACCTGGGTCACCTCTTTGCCATGGCAGTATTCCAAGTCAAGACAGCTATTGCTTTTTAGTTTCTCAGATACTTGCTAGGCACTAACTGTTCATATACTATTACTGAAATGAGAAAAAATTAGAAAGTATGAAAGGAAACATGCATATGGTTGTCTTTTAAAATCCTTAGTATTCCTGCTAGATCCAAATTCCTTGACTAAATAGCAAGACAATTTTGATTATAGGAAGTACAGTAATTTCACCATTATAAGTCGCACCATTTTAACTAAAATTTTGATCCCAACATGGAAATGCGTCTTACACTCAGGAGCAACCAATATAAGAAAAAAGTTTGGAAATTTCCCTACCCAGAAGTGCGAGCCAAGGACCCGAGCTGAGCACCTGCCAGTAAAACCCAGGATTGCGTGACTGTTACAAATTGGTTACTCTGTTGCGGGGTGGGTGGAGGCGGGCTCCCTGCCAGCAGCACGGGGGAGAGGTAGGGAGCTCCCTCCTTCTGGCAGCACAGCCCGGGGGGTAGGCGGGAGGCTCCGTCCCTGCCTGCTGCCATGGGGCAGCGCCAGGCTGGGGCGAGTGAGCCTGGCGGCAGTGGCGGCTGGGCCCTAGCAGCCCTGCCGAGCAGCAGCACCGAGCTGGGCCACCTGGCCCCGTCAGCAGCCCCGAGCGGGCCGAGGCCACCTGACCCAGAGCCGAGCCAGTAAACCCCGCGATCCTGCAATTCTGTTACTAATTGGCAGCTTTGTTGCATGTGGGTCCTTGCTGCGAATGACAGTGAGGCTTATAATCAGGTGCAGCTTATATATGGACAAAGACCAAAAGGTTGCGGACACCCAGAGGTGCGGCTTATAATCAGGTGTGGCTTGTAATAGTGAAATTAGTGTAATTTATTTGTAAAGCATTCAAGTCCTTACTCCAGTTTTCATTGTGTGTATGCATGTCTGATTTGGTTCAGTTTTTTTGGGGTTTATTTGTTTGTTTTCCGAAGTGGAAATGTCAATAATAGACCACTATTTGCTTATTTAAATGCTTTTCTTACATTATAATTCTAATTTGTTTCTCTCATTAAAAAGATAAAAAAAACCCAAAAAAACTAAAACCACCTTTCACTGTGTACCAGTTAAATTCAATTACATAAGCTAGAAAATGAGAGGTTTCCCTTTGGCTGGATACAGATGACCACAATTACAGACCATGTAAATTCTTCCTATCCTTCCTGTACTAACCAAATTCATATTTACTCCAAATTTCAAAAGAGAAATCACAGACTGTACAAAGAGTTATCAAGACTACCATGGCAAACTTTATGTATGTATGAAATGCAGGTCAAACTGAAAAAATAAAAAGTGGTTGTACTTTTTAGGACTATCGGTAATAAGAGAGGTGGAGTAATAAAGGAATTTTCCCATAAGATAACCATGTTCAACTTGATCTAATTGTGATTATTATTACTCCACTCCTGGCATTTCTCTGCAGGACAGCACTGAAGCAGATGCTTATTTGAAGTGTGTGCTTGTCCTTGTGAAATCGATGAACACAATACGCATGTGCTTAAATTCAGTCATGACATTAGGTGTTAATCTGAAAGGGACAGATTTCAGTGCAAACCTCAGCATTTTCCTGAATCCAGTCCAGGCTGTGTTTTAACACAAGAAATGTTTTTGTGACTCTGAGTATGATTTGTAGAAAGAAATAATGGATTTTATTGCATTAATTGTTTGGGCTTCTCTGCCCAAAAGCCAAATTGCTCTTTAATTAATAGTAAATAAACTATTGCTACAAGTATTTTAAAAAAGCAATGGGACCCAACCTGTTCTTATTTCAACAGACTTACTTCTTACTGTGCTAACTGGGGACAACAACCCACAGAGGTAAGCCTCTTATTTTTTTGCACTTATTCCCAATTGACTGCTGTCCAGGTGTTTCTCAGATGACCCAGAAAGCAAGCTTTATATTATTATTATGTTATTCTCCATTAAACTTGATTTCTGAGACAGAGGTAGTGTGTGTGGGCTTCATATCTGGTGCTTCTAAATCTCATCACTTAATGTGTACACTGAACCTTTCTATTGGAATATTTTACACAATGAACAAAAGAATACCATTTGCAAAAAGCATAAAAACCTATTTCTACTGTATGCTATTCCATCCTCTCTTATCTAGCCACTTTATCCACATGGATTTCTTCCAGAAGATAAATCTTTCAATCAGGATTTCTTTATGAGCGGCAACCCTTGTATTGTGAGGTGTATATCAAAATTTCAAGACAAATTCTGTTCTCTTGATTTTGGTAAACAGTACAAAAGCTTTAAAAACAAGAAACCTTAGATGTCTATTCATTCAAGTTAGAAAAACCTTTTATAATTTTTTTTTTTACTCAAGACAAGTGAACAAGGCTACTCTGTGTATTACCCTAAATATATAGAGTCACATATATTAGATCAAATTAAGGCACTAAAAAGAGTTTAGACTGGCCATAAAGGTTGTTTTAAATCAATTTCTGATGTATCTTGTTAATTTATTTATTCATTACACTGTTATGTGAGAGTGCATAAAGGATGCTCTCTTAAAAACTCTATGGAAAATAGTCATAATGAATCTTAAATCTCCCTTAATGGAGCTTAAATACAAGGACCATTATTGTTTACATTCAGGTACACACACCTCCTTCATCTTCTTTTGAAATTTTCTGCTTCTTTTCTCCCAACCAGATTGTTCTACCATTTCCAGAGTTCTTTTTGTTGTTACCAATCAAGACTAGCTATTGCAGCTGGATAAAAGTATAATTTTCATTCTGTTAGAAATTCACAGATTTTTGTCTTGTAAACTGTTTTCATGTATTTAAAATAAACCAGAAACCTCTACAAATCCAAACCACCAGTCCTATCTGGACATACTTATACATACCTTATATTTGCATCACATATCTAAACTTAAAAAAAATTTAATGAAGTCTGGTATAAAATACACCCCTGTGCATTTCTACAGTGTTGCATACAAACTGATGTTATTTCCAGGTCAGTCAGGTGGGCTGTGCTAGCTGTCCAGGCAATGGCTGCACTCAACAAGCCCACACCTCATCATACACACTTCTATTCAGGATCTCTGACAAAATCTCATGGGGCAACAAGGTCTTCAAGGATCTCTGTTTCCCTTTGTGCTTCATGAAGGTTTGAGTTATTTCCCCTCTCATCTCAAATTTATCATGAAAGGTGTAACTGACAGCCAAACCACCTGAAATGAGGGGCTCAGAGCAAAACCAAGGCGTGCACTAAAGTCTGTGTGTCTCACCTGTTGTCCCAGCTGTGGAACAGTGGGAGTCAATTCAACAGTGTTTCTGCAAAGAAAACAACAACCAATCAGACTATGGAGGACATGGTGAGGAAATCTATTTGGCCTATTCTTCAATGGTTTTTTACAAAGGTAAATAGAGTTGATTTTAACTTTCTTTTAACAACTGAACCTTGAAAGGGAGTATTCATATTGTATCCAAGTATGAAATTAGTCAGGTTCAAATGAACATAAGGGGTTTTTTTTCTTTTTTTTGCAATTAAGCAAATTCTTTAGCTACCCTAAAATTTTAGGTTTTATAAACCTCACAGAATTTGGTCTCAGACTCAATCTGATACATGCTAACAAGTGCCCCTTGGAGCTGCGTTTTACCACCAAAGCTTTTGTCTATAACAAAAAAAACACAAGAATTACTAAAAATCTAATTGTGTATCTGTCCAAAGTGCATTTTCCCCGCAATGAAATTATTTAATTATGGTATTTTAATTTTATTAAAATGGCAAGTTTGTTATAGTGCTTACAGTAAGCCACAGCAGAAGGATATTGACTCTGTGAAAGATCTTTCAAAATTATGTAAACATCATTTTATTTGCAGTGCACAGGCCAATCTTTCCTATTAATGAAAGATTCCTTTACGAATTTCCCATAGTAAAGTACTTTATGATATTTTCTAAATGAAATGAGCAACATCAGCTTTCAATGCAACAGTGTTATTTTGTAACCTTAGGAACTTTTTTTCATATTCCACCTGGGAACTGATTTAAGAACTGCTCTTTTAAGAGCTATGTCTTTCTTAATATTTTAATAAGTTTACAGATCTCCTGGGGTGTTCTGTAATATTGAAATCACTTCAAGAAAATGTTCTTGTTTCTGTTTTAGTTATTCAGGCAGCTTTGTGAACTCTTACTGAGCTTACTGAGCTTAGGTGAGCTGGATGACACCATACGGTGTCTGTTTCATTCCTTTACACACTTATCTCTGCTGACTAATTTTTTTCTTTCCACCTTCTTTTCCAAAGTTTTATATTTTAGTACTCATCCTAGTTTTGACAGTTAATTCCTGAGCCTAATATTTTCTTTCCAAATTAGGTCTTGTTGAAGTTCTCATCAATGTCAGTGGACCTAGACAAGTAATGCCGCTTGTTCTCCGAGTCAAGATGTCAATTATCCAACCTCAACTCGTAAACAAGTGGCTATTGTCATTCTTTTATCCTTTTCCATGTCCAGATTTTGTAAGAAAGTTGTATGGGTGGGAAATTTCAAAATGAGTGATCATTTACATGATCAAATTCACATGATAGTGAAGGAAGAAAAAAAAAGAAAAATCTCTCACTCATAGTCTTTAATGTAAAATATTTTAACATCAGGTGCTCGGATCCCTAGTTACTGGTTTGCACACCATAGTCACTTATTTTTACACAAAAATCAGTGGAAATTTTTTACAAATATATTGATCAGGTATACCTGACTATGAAAAACAGGGTGTGGTCGTGTGCAGTATGTTCTCAGACTTGAAATCATATAGAAAAAGTGTTAAACTACATACAGAGCACAAGAATTCATTTCTTATATGAACTTTCTATATTTGGTATTTTTATATGTCTAAAATAAAATTACATCAGGGCATATAAAACATGTATGAAATGAAAAAGAAAATTTTAATCCACCTCCTGGAATTGGAAGGACCAATGCTGCTAAGGAACACTATTCTGTCAATTATGAGAACAAACGTAGAAAAATAGGAATTACCCAACTCTGATATGGACAGCATTTAATTTTTCACTTCACAGATACAACAGAGAAGTGAGTTAATTACTCTGGCAAATATACTTGTTTTCTTCTTCCTAAATATAAATTGGAAGAAATTCTGGCAGTATAGATCCAAGAGGGGCAAGAAATTACTCTGATATTTAGATGAATTGTATGGTAGTGAATTTCTTTGTTTAAGGTTTCTTGCTGAAAGAACCCACCTGGCAGCCCACTCTTGTTCAGGTGAGTGCCTGCACTCAGAGGGAAGGTCTGATCCACTGTAAGGGTATGTCAATAGTGTTTGAGCCAAGTGAGTGTCACAAAAGGCTTTAACTCCCAGAAACAATTTCTTAGGCTTTACTCATAATTCAGTAACCAACCAGTATGTATCAGATTATTGGTGTAATATGTGCAGCAAGAACTGCAACCTAGTCTGTCACAATCAGTTTTTGTAGCTATCTGAAACTGCTACTTATCACAGCATATTTTTTTACTTTTCCCTCAGGCCATCTTTATTGCCAACCTTCCTGGAGTGTGTCTTTGCTCCCACTGGAAGCATGTGCTCTTAAATTTGCCCTGTACAGGACCTCACACGCATGTGTAAGAGTGGTGAGGTATTTATTTGGTGTGCATATATAGTTTATGTACATCTGTCTGTGCATGAGCATGAAGATGTGTATGTGTGTTTGACGTGTGCACTGTATATATGTATTTATATTGTGCTGGTGCACACCTGGAACTCACCACTGCACGTAGCTTAGGCTAGTAAGGGCACACAGACAGGAAGAGACATAACCTAAAGTGATAAAACATCTCTTTTTTTTTCTTTTTTTAAATTTTCTTTTTCTTTTTTTTTTTTTTCTGGCAGGGACCATGTGTTGGCAAATGGACAAGAAAACAAAACCTTCTGGTCACTGCTTCTGAATGATTTCCCACCCATTCCTCTATTTTAACAATGACCTGAACCAGGCCATTTCTTGGACTCCAAACTCTTGAAACAAATGGATGTTATAACATTTCTGTTACTGACAAATTCATGCTTTTCTCTTCAGTTCAAGCCTCCTAATCAACAAACATCAACCCCTCCTCATGCGAGTCCAAAGCCCTTGCAAGGAACACTCAACCACTTGTCCAGCCCTCTAGCTGAATTCTCTATGCTAAGTAGAAACTACTTTCAACAGTTCACCAAAAATATTTACACAGAATGATACAGGACCATAATTGCTGATCTATCCAATGGTATTTCTATGTAGAATTTAATATAATGATTGATGCTATTTACTGCTGCAGACTGGATAATAACTTGTCTTTACCACCTGGGTCATAAGGATACTTTTTTATTGGGTGACAGAGGCTAAACCAATCCATGCCAACCACCAAAAAGCAGTTAAGTGAGTCTCAACAAAGTCTGGAATTCTCAATTCTAGGTAAAGATTAAGTCATTTTTAGACATAAATGCCTATACAATTTTTTCTTCCTGGAGATAAAAATGTCTCACACTGGAGGAGCAGACAGGTACACAAGCTCTCCATCATCAGCAATGTTTGGTACCAGTTGCTTCAGTGTTAGAAGCAAAAAACCTCAGAATGCCCTGTTAAAAGTTAATCTTGGGAAAGCTTTATTTTAATATCCCATAGCTAGAGGTTGGCTATTGTCCTTAAGTATGAAGCCATACTTGCCTTCCAAAACATCTTTAATTCATTTTACTTTTGGAAGCCTACTCTTAGAAAGTAATAACTGGCAATCTAAGCCTTGTGACAGAACCATTGACAGGGCTTCAAATAATAGACCTCTTTCTTCCCCACAGGTCATTTGATGCCAGGAATATGTGAATGAAGCATTTAATTAAAGAAAACTCACTACTAAGTTCCAGTACCCACAACTCAGCCAAGGAAACCAGGAAATTAGGGGTAGGTCCTGGCCTGCAAAGTTGCAGGACTTTGCACACTGACCCTATCCTTCACCCTCATGGCACAGATCTAATTGGAAAAAAATGTTGCCTTGACAGGATGTCTGCTGTGATAGTAGAAAAAAAAAAATCCAGAGCTATTGCAAAAAAATCCAGAGATATTAAAAAAATATTCAGAACAGTTGCAAAAAAAACCACCAAAACCAGAGCAATTGCATTCAATGTCGGAGTCAGGTGCAATGAGAATTGCAATTCTCATTTGATTGTGTTTAGGACTTACGAACAGGAATTTCCTTAAGTTTCCACTTAAGCCTGTAGAGAGGCCAGACCCTTCAGGCAGGACTCTCAATGCGTTAAGTGTGCACAGAGTGTTAAAGGATTATGCAACAGAAAGTTTCTTCTATCTTTTCACAACCTATAGAAAGATGAGCCATAAATACAAGATGTTTGCAGAAAGGACCCCACTTCAAGGGGAGACTTAAAAGTCTAAGGACAAAAGATGTCTAGAAAAAGCAGAGAGACTGGGGAATGTGTGGATGCAAATGTGCAGCAAATCCACCACTTTGATGTTGTTGTTGCTGGTCATCAACTAGAGATGCAGGTTTCCATTATTATGATCAGCATGAGAGAGTAATAATTTATGGGGGCAGCTTCAGGAGGTTTGAAGAGGCCTCAGGTGAATGAAATGAATGCCTAGTGACTGAAGGGGAAGCTGGTTTCAAGGATGCTGTGATTTCTAAGAAGACTTTAAGAAGAAAAATCTTCTGGCTCCTGGTGGTGAACAATGAGGACGTTAATGCCTTGAAAATACTGTAGATGCAGCAGAAATTGATGGGGACAAAATACGCAAAGAATAAATTCACCAGTCTTGGCTTTTTCACCTGTCCCACTCAGATGTCTGTCCATCTACATAAGTTTCTTTTCCCCAGTCATCTCCACAGCCTGGTCCTTACTATCAATATTTATAAGGTCATGATTGATAGCTACCATTTGTCCTCTTCCTTTGAGTCTTGAAAAGTCTTACAAGGAGGCATCGTCCCAACTGAGGTCTCAAATAGCCATTTTGAAGGAGCCTTTAGTAACATTAATCACAAAAAGCCAAAGCAAATGTTCCAGGAGAAACTCGTGTCACAGTTTCCTGGCTATGCCAAAAATAAATCTCCAGATTGCTGCTACAGTAAATGGAGCATTTTACTTCTAATGCATTATTTTGTGTGCAGGGAGGAAGAAATGCCTTTCATTCTTTACATTACTTTACCAAATTCCCAAAGTAAATTCATCTAGTTGCTTAAAAAAAAAAAAAAAAGGAAGGCAGGAAGTAATTTATCTTCTTTCTTGATTACATATCTTCTATTAAAAGGGAAAGATAGAACTACAAATTGACCTAAGTCAAGTACATCTTATTTTCTTTCCATGTACTATTGCTCTGGTTTATGTCCAGTTTGGTAGAGTTCCAAAGATCATTCCAGAGAAAATTTTAGAGAAAAATGTAGTTATAATCTGTGTATGTTCATTGCAGGGAAATGGGAGAAAGGCACATGTTGTTCTGAATAATTATAAGCTTTCCTTTATTCCTGATACTTGTTGGATATAATGAGGAGTTACTTTCTTTGTTAGCCTTTTCCCATTCTTAATTTGCTGTGTGAACAGTTGATTATTTGTGTTAATTTTATCACCACTTTGCATTAATAAAACTCAGTATATGTTCCATAATATTCCCTGGGAAAGGTGCTTACACCGTTGTCTAGCAAACATGAATACAATGTAGAATTGAAGACAACCAATTTCTTTTGGAGTTTTTCTCTATTTATTTATTTATTTATTTATTTATCTATTTATTTATTTATTTAATTCATCAGTAGAAAGAGGAAAACAAGAAATTTGGCATTGAAAACTGAGACTTCACATTTTTTATTTTTTAGGAGGAACAAAAGCTGTCATCAAAAGATTAGATGAAGGAGTGTACTTTCTCAGCTAAAACAACCATAAAATTTCAAATAGCTTAACCCATCATCTCTCTACTTTTCAGAAAGAAAATATGGAAGTTGTTAGTTCATATGTAATACAAATTAAACATAAGCTTCCATTTATAAGTAAAAAGACTAATTTTTCTCTTCTGCTTTTAATTCTTCTGTAATTCTTTTCCTCTTGAACCTGTCCAAGTCCAGTTGTCCACATTCCACTGAATATAATTTTTATAAAGTTATAAAGTCATAAATACAAGAGTGTTCTGGTTTTTTTCCAGGAGGAAAACCAAAGGACACGAAGGAAAACTCTGATATTATATATGTCAATCTCAAAAGTAAAATTTTCCAAACAATGTATTTATTTCTCTTTTTGCCTTCCCTTCCCTCCAAAAAATAGAAGACTAGACAAAGCATTGTCTAGAATGTACAGTCCTTCAAACTCGTGTCTATTTTATTAGCCAAAGATTGACAACATACTTTGTCAACTGAATCTGAAGCATATCCCAATTTCTGTCATAACTCTCCTAAGGAAAAAAGAAAATGCAGAATCCTTCAAAAGCCAGTCATAGTTTCTATGTTGGAAATTGCAGTTTTTCCTCTCTGTATCAGCAGATCACAGATTATTTTCCCCAAGGTTACAAAATGCAAGTCAGAACTCAGTCTGGCATCTCTGCTATAAAAGTCATACAGATTCTGTCAGTATAATACTGTGCCACTATGTCACCTCTATGCAATGTCTAACCAAAGTATTTTCTTTAGTTATTCTGGATATTTCTGAACAGATAACATGTAATTCTCACATTCTCTTCCAGCATTTTAATGTATTTTTATCAAAGAAAGTTATGACAAGATGATATATCCATGTGATTTTACTGACCTGTACTCTTTTCCTTAGTGAAATGTCATTCCCAAATAATGATTTGAAGCTTCTGGGCAGAAAAAAGTGAGCTCAGTCAAAGCTCAAACGTAATGGAGTAATCAGAAAGAAAAAAGCTAATGGTTATATCCAAAGCCATTTATTTTGTTCCCCTAAGCAATACTGCAGGCTCAGATGCATTAAGCAAGGTTAAATCAAATAGTCATGATGTCTGTATGTTCAATTATGCACAGCCCAAACCAGAGACTCCTTCTGAGCCAATCTTCCACAAAGCTATGCCAGTTTACACCTGCCAGAATCTGGCCATGCCTTAAATCTATCCAGATCTCTTTTTTTATTTTTTCCCCCACACGGCTGCAGTCCATGTTATAAAATATAATACCTGAACAATATGATGATTCAAAGATAATAATTTTTTATTAAATACCTTGAGTGTGATTTTTACAGTCTCTTTATCACAGTTTAAACTATTCTTTTGCAAGCCTTTAGTCCTCTCATGGTGTTATGTACATGAAGAATGATCTACTTTACACGTGACATCCCTGGGCATTGTTCTAGTCAATGTCTTTGGGTGTTTCACAAGAGTCCAACTGCCACAACTCGGAGCAAAAAGGCTCAGCTGTGGAAATTTTTATAGGACAGGTATTTTTAAAGAAAGTATTTTAGTTGATTATTTACATGGGAAGTGAAAATATGTCAATAAATTTACTGAAACTGTTTTATAGGTCTCAAATTTATTACGCTTACAGACACAATACATTTTGTCAGCTGAAGAATTATAATAAAAATTAATATATAAATTATAAATTTGTTATAATATTATTATGAACTATATACAAATTTTTTTCTACTAAAGTAAGTTAATTAATTAAGCAGTTTGACATTATATGTGTCAAACATCTAGTAGCAGGTATATCACAACAGCATGATTTATCTGGAAACCCAATAGATAAACAGGAGTAAGAGGAGAAGCTTTTTATATTCTTAAAATTTGAAGGGAGCAAATTATGGAAAGATGTCTCAATTATCACCTTTCAGTCTGATGTTCAGATCTCAGCTTTAATCTACCAGTTCCATTGGAACTGCCTTTGTATGGTAAAGGTATTTTACTACCTTGGGGAAATACTGTTATTAAACTCATAATAAGCATTAAAATTTGAAAACATATATCTTTTTTACATTTTCTTATGTCCAGCGTGACATGTACTTTTAAGATAAACTTTCAACAGAATTCATTTTGAATTATGAATTTTTTTATTTGTTGCTCTTAATGACTAATGCTACTCAATTTCATTAATATTTCTATTAAACTCTCCTCCCCAAAGTAATTAATACTCAGCCTTATTGATGAATCTTGCATTACATTTGCCCT
This sequence comes from Catharus ustulatus, assembly GCF_009819885.2. Taxonomy (NCBI): domain Eukaryota; kingdom Metazoa; phylum Chordata; class Aves; order Passeriformes; family Turdidae; genus Catharus; species Catharus ustulatus. The sequence continues at coordinate 74,552,179 of NC_046222.1, read as the reverse complement.
CTTGTAATTTATTTTTAGAATTCACACTTTACAACAGTCAAAATGAAAGATTAATCTGAACCATGCTCTGTTTTCACTACACTAATATGACTAAACTTCAAGGCATTATATGTATATATCTATAAGCTGTTCTGAGGTGTTTTTCTTCTCAAATTGTTGCAAATTTCAGTATCCCAGAACTGGAAGATATCACAAGGAGTGTCATTCCCAACAGGTGTTTGTCCAAGCTGTCTGCATGGACCCTGAAGAGAAAATTCCTTAGCAGTCACCTCCTTTGCCCATACTGCTGATGAGCATTACGGAGTAGTGCATGGAACAGCATTACTGAAAGATCACTGATATATTCTACCTTTCCTTAGCGTGACGACCCTTGTTAGCTTCCTGGAACCCATAACAGCATGCATCGGGAAGCAAGCTGTTGCCAAAAAACAGTCTGTCTCCAAATACTGCCAATGTGCAGTTTATAGCTCTGTTCTGTCCAGGATACCACAAAGGCTGAAAACCTTTCTTTCGTGAGCATGTGGAAAAAGAAAAATAGTCAAAGTATTTCGAAACCTATTTTCCTGCTAATTTCAAGTTTCTGTTCTTTTTTTAATAATGACACAATCTTCTAAGTACTTCCACAGCAATGATTTAAAAAAAAAGAAAAGAAATATAATCTACAGCTGGCAACTGCATGCGGCTTCTCGCTTGTAAACTCTCTTGACTAATAGCTTTGTCACTGGTCAGGTTATAAGTAGACACCTGAGAAAGAAAACAAGAGAACAAGAAAGAATATTCTTTACTCTTTCAGGAATTTTTTTCCAAGACCATCATTATTAATAAAACTCTGGGACCTGTAGACCAGGGAAATATCTTAAATTTTGGGTTAATAATGTTGTTTCTATTCCAAGGACATTTCATTTTTGAGAAAATGCAGTTAAAAAAAATCAAGTTGGTATAATCTTTGATAATTCCTCTTGGCTTTGCATTATGATATCTTGTGGCATGTCATCAACATCATTCAGTCTCCCTAAACTGCAAAAAACTTCAACAATCAAGAGGATTTGGAGTACAGTCAAGCCACAGAGGATCATATTTCCTGGTGGAGTCACACCCAATCAGTCTGCAACACTCAATATTTTAACAGCCCTATCAGTGCTACCAATTCAAAGGCAATTCTGACTGTAGCACAACTTAAAGACAACAGCAAAAAAATGTTTTGGTAACAAAATGGAGACATTTATTCAGCATAATTTTATATACTACAATTTTAATGGTCTATTTTTGGATCTAGGCCAATAAATTATCCACTACTATTATTAAAATAATCACATATATACACTTAATAAAAATAACTAGCACTCCTCTTTCTCTAGAAAATTGACTGCTCCAATGAACTGAGTAACAGAAGAACTGGTGTCATAAAAGAGAACCCAGGGATTGAAAGTCTAATATCAAAATAAAAAAAACAAGTTCCATGCTTGCTTCCTTCAAAAATGGTTAAGTGTTCTTAATTATTAATCATGAGAACTTTTCCCCTTCTGCTAATTCTTTTCAAAATGCAATACTGTCAGAACATGGCAGCAGATTGGTAAAAGTGCTGAGGTATAGGATCACAGCAAGTATGGAATGAGTAGTGTACCCCTTATATTGCCCTGCATCTAGAAGTCATGAAATGGAGAAAATGTGGAATTTTGAGAACAAATTGCATGGCTGTACTTGATCTTTCCCAGGAGACAGAAGACTTTGTTCTGCTTGTGTCCTCCACTTCAGATGACAGAAGGAGACCTGGTCACTGATGTATATTCTGTCCCCCTTTCTGAGAATATACATGGAAATTGTGTCTGTGTGCTAAAAAATCCCTGTTCAGCCTTATTGATGTGTCCTCATGACACAAACCAGTTATTTTACAGAAATGTAAGCCCAGGCCACACTACAAACTGCCCAGCAATCTGAGCATCTTCAGTGTGGCGCTGGTTTTGGCTGGGGTAGAGTGGCTGCATTTTGGATTTGTGCTGAACACAGGGTTAATAATGCAGAACTGGTTTTGTTATTGATGAGCAGGACTAACACAGAGCCAAGGCCTCTGCAGCTTTTCCTACTGCCACACAGATGAGGAAGTTGGGGGTGCATGGGAGGTTGAGAGGAAACACAGCCAGTTGACCAAAGGGATATTCCAGGCAATACGACATCATGTTCAGTATATAAAGTGGAGGGAAGAAGGAGGAGAAGAGGGGGTTTTTGGAGTGACAGTGTTTGTCTTCCCAAATGCCCTGCTCTCCTGGACATGGCTGAACACCTACCTACCCATAGGAAGTAGCAAATTCCTCCTTTTACTTTGCTTTTATGCGCAGCTCTTGCTTTCCCAATTAAATTGTCTTTATCTCAACCCATGGGTTCTCTAGCTTTTATCCTCTGATTCTTTCCTCAGTCCTGCTGGTGGAGGAGTGAGCAAGAGATAATTGGCTGCTGGTTGGGGTTAAACCACAGCAAATGTAAAAATGAAGTGATAGAAAGTGTGATCTTCAGGACCCACAGAACCCATAGAGAAAGGGTAGTGTATAGATGTGCCAGTTAATTGATCTCAGTATCTTATTCAGAAGGATACAGAGATGATGGAAAAGATTGCTGAAAGACTGTGTTAATGCTGCTACAGGGGAAGTAACAAAGGATAAAAAAGGATAAAATTGATATTCCATGCCTTGATAACCAAGAGAGGAAATCTATTCTATCAGCCCAACTGCTGCTAGCTCTTAGAACCTTCATAGCACAGATTGCCTTAGTTTCTTACATCTCTGCTGGTTCGGCATTTCCAAACTACTGTGTTTGACCAGACAAACCTTTGTCCTACTTCATACTCAAGCTTTGTCCCATATCCGGAGTCCCGACCCATTTTTAACAGGTGTGTGAAAGTTAAAGTTAGATAAAAAAAGGACAGTTAAAAGTTTTGGTAAGCATGCAGAGCTTGAGAAAACAGTTGTAGATACCAAATAATTTGCACCATATCAAAAACAAACTGAAGCTATTATGTAAACAGATGCTTCCACAGACCCAGTCTTGAGCCAGATTTCTCTCTATTTGGCCTGGTTTCCAGGACGGGCTGTAAATATCCGTAGCTGTACTCAAGCCATTCTACTCTGTGTCCACGCACTGTTACCAAAAGTGACACATTTTTCCACATAAACACCATCAGGGTGCAGCTAGGCCAGTTGCTTGTAGTCAGCCCACACTTTCTTGGGAAAAGCTCTCTGTCTGCGGGGAATACAATATGCAGCAATATTATCAAAGTCAGCGAAATTAAAATTATTCTGGTTTGTCTTGGTTTTCCAATAGGCACATTCTGATTGATTAAAGTCAAGAGTTTCTTGCCTACCCAACTGAAACAAGTATTCAAGTGAGTTAAAAAATTCTAATAAACAAAAACAATAATAATAAATGTTTAATACTAAATATAAAGGAAAAAGAATTAGTTGTCCTTGAGTAATGACTTTGAATGCTTGAGTCATGGCTTATATACAGAGCCTGAAAAAAGTGTCATTGCCCAAGACTACAGAAGGAACCCTTACTGTGAACATCTTGCAGGTTTCCTGGAGCCAGACTGTTGTCAGAAGTGACAATGCTAAGAGAGAACACAGAAACTCTGAGAATAATCTGAAAAGGAAACTACAAAGATCCAGAAGTACAGTAATTTCACGAATACAAGCCGCAGTAATTAGACAAAAATTTTGGTGGAAACCCGGAAGTGCGGCTAATATTTGGGTGCGGCTAATTTATGAACAAAAATGTGATATCTGCCCTTACCTAGTATCATACCAGTCCAGTCCCGAGCCGAAACAGTTTGAAATCCATGGTTTCCCGTTGTTCCGATGATGAACCAATCAGAGAACAGCTTATTGCCTGCCTGTGGATGGCGGCGTTACTGAGGGGTGGGGGTTGTTATCGGGGTGAGTTACCTCGGCGAGTTACCTCGGCAGTTCAATAAAAGTGTGTGATATTTCTCTGTACTTTTTAAAGTGTTTTCAGTCTTGTGCGGCTGCGGGGCTGGCTGGGCTCGCAGGGAGAGGGCTGGGGGAGCCGCTCAGCCCGCAGGGAGAGGGGTAGAACGGCCACTCAGCCCGCAGGGAGAGGGCTACAGCGGCCGCTCGCCCCGTGGGGCCGCGAGGGCTACAACGGCCGCTCCCCCCGCGGGGCTGCGAGGGCTACAACGGCCGCTCCCCTCGCGGGCTGCGAGGGCTACAACGGCCGCTCCCCACCGCGGGCTGCGAGGGCTACAGCGGCCGCTCCTGTGCCAGCACGGAGATGTGGCTCCGCTCGGAGCTCAGTTGCCTGCCCGCGTGGCTGAGCGGCTGTTTAAAGGCAACGCGGATCCATTGGGAATGCTCGCAAAATGACCACACTATTGTTCCTGTCTTTTTCGGCTTGTAAATAAAGGGTGTGTCTTTTTTCACTTGGAAACAATGTTTCCGAGGTCGGCAGTAAGCCAGTAAGCCCCGGCGATCCCGCGATTGTGTTACTAAATGACGACTTTGTGAAAGTTCGCGGCAAACTAAAGTGCAGCTAATATTCCGGGTGCGGCTTATTTATTGACAAAGACATCAATGTTGCCAACACACCGGATATGCGGCTTATACTCCGTGTGGCTTGTATTAGTGAATTTACTGTAATAGAAAAAGAAAAATGGTGGATAAATCATAGTAGCACTAAGACCCAAAAACTTTTCCTTGTTTTCCAGAGTACTTAGGTGGATAATTTTCAGAATTCTTTAATTTAGAAGTTGTACAGAGACATTTTTATATGCAAAGCTCATAATTAGGAAAGCATTATAAATCTCCTAAATATAACAATGAAAATAAAAGGGGATTTACTTGCATATAATAATACGATATGATTTATGTACACAAGTAACCTATGGTAAGAGAGCCTGGTAGTCTCTCTGTCTATCTCAAAGAACTGCAACTTTATACAAAGAAGAAACTGCCTTTTAACTGAAGACAAAACATGGTGGGAATCATTTTACAGCAAGAATAATTTTCTTACTAAGTGAAAGAATGACATGTTGTATTTACTGTCACTCACGCTTCATCCAAAACATTTTGACAAAAAATACATATTCCATGATTTAGGAGTCTGCCAGCTCATAAGTTGCCATGATGTTAAGTTTTTGTGGTTTTACACTGATGTTTTTAAACATGTAGTTGTGTCATAAGCGATAATCCAGGAAACCCAGACTGTTTCTGTTTGTTTGTTTATTTTTTATGTTATAAATTGGACTCAGTATAATCCCGTCTTTGTGTCATCAACTCTACATCAGACAATCATAGATCATAATGCAGTATTCAGTGCCACAGTTTGCACTGGGAATTAATGCTTTCGGTATCCCGGGATAAAACAATGGTTGAATGGGACTTCTCTTTACATTTTACTTTTTGTCCAAGGGAAGGTGACTGCAGTCACTTCTGTTTAAAATTCTAAACCAGGTCTTTAAAGTCAAGATAGAGGGTATTTAACCAAATATCATTTATTTCACTCCCCCAGAAAAGTGCTTGGCTTTATCTACTGAACTCTTACCTCTGACAGCAGTTGTAAAGAGGGGAGAGCAAAAAAGTAAAAAGGAGGGGAGAGGGGGGGAGAAGGAAGAAAAGAAAAAAGGGGGGAAGAAAAAGAAAAAGATGAAAAAGAATAAATATTTTTAAATGTTTTAGCCGTGTAGTTAGTTTATGCGTTTGTGAATGGTTCTTTATACATTATATTTATGGGATATTTGGTTTGTTTTGTGATTTTGTTTCAACTTTTAAGGAGTGCTGTTAATGTGATTAATTAACAAGAATTTATTGGCTAAAAAATCTGCACAGTCAAACATATGTGATTTTTAAAATGTATTTTTTCAGGTGAAACTATAAAATAGGGTCCTAATTAAGCCCTGCTGTTTCCTGAGATTTTGTGTGCACTACGCTGGGAAGGAAAGTTACATGGAACTTTACTTGATCATGGAAGAAAAATCTGGAGAGCAAATTCAAGCATTCTATTCAGTTTTTAAATATAGTCTTTACTTGAGGGCTACAGCGAATTTATGTCCATGTTAAACATTAAAGCTCTGTTATGGGGCCAAATAAGGGGAAAACTCAAATCAGCTCAAACATCACGAGGGCAAAACTTCAGCACCACTGCAGCAGACACCACTAGCACTTCTACATTTGCTCTTAAATGCTGTAATTGATCACAGAGTTTGTTATTATGACATTCTATTACATGCATTCTCTTCCCATTACTTTGCTAAATTGGGAAGCTTATTTTCTATAATATAAAACAATTTGTAATAAATATAATGTATTATTAAAGGGATTTGAAGCTTTGGAATTTGCTTTGTGGGGAACTGAAACTATACTATACTCCACTGAGATCTTAATCCACTTCAGAGGGAAGTTCTTTATAAAAATTTGAGATGTTTAGCATAATCAATGATTTATGCAAATTTCTGACAGAATCTGGTGTCTCTTGTGAGGTATCTGCATAGTAAAGACTCAGATATACAAGTACAAACATAGGTACTCGAACCCTGTCAAAAAGCACTGCCATTTTAACAAAGTGTCATAAATTACCATGGAATCCACAGAAAATGATAAACCTTTTTTTTTTTTTCCAGTAATTCAGGAAGAAACTCTTATATTCCCTGTTAGTAAAGAGTTCAACTTCAACTCCCATGTGTATACTTGTAACAAAAATAAGTTCACCAACAAAATTTTTAAATAACTCTTTTAATGCAAATAGTAAAACATTCTTGTTGACATTTTGAGTTGTAAATCCTGTCTCAGTTATTTTTCACTGAAATACAGAAAAGGAGTCTGGATGAAAATAAATTTTGTACATGAAAATGTCCTTTTATATAAGTTCTTCTGCAGTTGAATCCCTGACTCTTAAATTATTTAGGTTAGAAATGGTATGTGTTATTTGCACATCACTGCCTTTCTCATTCCCCTTGCTCCATACATACCATATTTTAGGAAAATGTAAATTATTTCCATTTTCTTTCATACACTTATTTCCATTGTATCTCTTCTACACAGAACTTCTAGATGCAGATTATGTCCAGGATGCAGTTTTTGGCTTAGAAATTAGCAGTCATATAAACTTCATATAGACATTTATCCCCTTCATTTAAATTTTCTTTTTTTTAATACCTTTATACTTGTCATGACCTGATATAATCTAGACAAGGCTTCCTTAAGGTACCTCCCATTGTTCATAGTCCTCTTTAGGCACCAAGGTAAGCTCCAAAAATCCCACCCCTTGACTTTTCAAGTGTGTCATGCAAAATGCTGCCATCTTCTCTCAGCTTGAAGAATGGGACTTGTACAAGAGCACATCACTGAACAATAGCGCCGTGACAGCCAGACACCCTCCTCCACAATGGCGTGCCTTGACTAAAATCTTTGCTGACCCCCCTTCAACACAGTTAAACTTGCCTTGTCATGGTAGCCATGTCAATGAAAGACATATTCCAATGAATTAAACATTAGGATGTACCTAGTCCATCCAGTTGCACTGGAGAGGCACACATAAACTGCTTTTACCGGGAGTGATATTTGTAGCACATGAAAACACATTGAAGATATTATTTTTCAGTGGATTTCTGAAATCTCTTTATCTATTTACATCAGTAAGTCTTAGTAGCAAGCTTTTATAATGAGCTCAAAAGGCATTTTGCACACCAAATGTCTTATAGAAACAAAATTTAACTTTTAAATTATTTTTCCAGTTGTCTTGTCTACAAAAAACCTTCAATGACTGTGAGGGATGTTTTTTGCTTAGGTTTTCCCCCCTTTCTAGCAGGTTTTAGGCCTTGGGGTATTGGTATCCAAGTAGTTAAAACTACATCAGCACTAATAGCTATGAGCTCATCTTGTATAAGCACATTTTTAGTTAAACACCACAATCTTGGAAAAAAATGTTAGTGTGCTTAAACAGCCTGGCTCAGAATAGCTCACAATATGACGCATACCACAGGAAATAAAGTGGTATGAGGCACCTACAAAATATTTTTCAAACAAGTCATTGAAGCTGTAAGCCCCATGCCTCAGCTTTAGGAAGTCACTTATTAAGAATCAACACCAGCCGTGCCAAGCTAAGCTCTTGCTCTTGGTGATTTTCCAATTGAATATTCAGGGCCCTGTCTCAGTCTTGTTTTCAGGGAAGTACATGCCTGGAATGCTAGCAAGCTATTTGCTGGAAAAAATGCCCACAACAGGCCCAATGTTGATCACATTAATGCATTTGAGTGGGTATAGAGTGCAAATGATTGAAAGTGCTTCCAGATCTTGGTTGCCGGGGACAAAGCAGGCTCTGTTCTCTGATCTGATGGTCATTTTTTTCAGCGGAGGATGTGGTGCAGGAAGAGGGAGCAGTGCCAATCTCTGTCTAATGGCTCCAAACAGGGCCTGGGCCTGGCTCTTTGGATGCTGATGAGTGGGAAATGAAACACAGATGGGTCAGATGGGTAAGGAGAGGGGGGATTACAGGTCAGGCCAAAGAGTTGGAATAAATTAAGTGCTTATGAGGTACAGAATGGCACATTGTTAAAGCAAACAGACAGGGAAAAAAACATTTCAGCATTGTTAGGCACAGTGTGCAGAAAAAAACATCCCATCTTCCCAGACCCCTTTCACATATCACATCCTCATTGGGATTAGCGCCTGGTGGATATATGATTTGCTTTCTTAAACATGGGCACTCCAAGGCTGTGGCGCTCTGCAGCACCTAAGAGGAGGTAATTTTCCAGCAAACACTTCAGATGTCATTTACTGGGAGAAATACTTTGGCTCATGCTCCCTATCATAAGATAGCCAGCTTCCTAACTCCCTAGAGATTTCCAGCGAACGGGTAGGTAACCACATACATATACGCTGGGGAAATTAAGTGTCACGAGGAGTATTTCATGCATTCTCAAAATGCTGAGTCTATGTTTGTATTTATTGCTTTCAAATCTTTGCATCTGTATGAAAGAAAATTATTTGAGTTAAAAGAACATTTCTAGAGGATTCTGGTTAAGAAATAAAACTGAGACATTTTCCTGGAAACATGCAACAACAATTTTACCTCTTATACAAAAGAAACTCCCTCACCATACTGACATAAAAAATGTTTTTATTAAATAATATGGACAGAAGTTCACTGCACTTATTTTTGACACCTCTATTCCATACATAATAACCAAAAATGCATTACCAAACTCCCAAACTCTCCATCTGCACAGATATAGTGGGTAGAGACTTGAAAACCATCACATTAATAAAACTTGAAAGAGAAAGCCATGCCCATGACTTTAAATTATGATTTCATCAGCTATTTTTCTTCAGTCTTCAAGTCCAGGTTCTTTCCTGACCTATGAGTATTTACCCCTCCTGCAAAGATGATTATGTAGGACAGGTAAAATAAATTCTTGTTCTTCCACATGGCATGGTTAGAAATCAGGTGAGAGTCATCACAATGTGTTACATGTGAGTATCAAAATTGAGATCAAAGCTATAAAATATCTGTGCTAGTAACAGAACGGCTAGAAGAAGTCCTGAACAACATGCAAGGAATCTCTTAAGTCTTTTTAGGCCCAGAAAACCAGTTATCTCTTGAGCAGCACAAATGGCTGGATTAGGCATCTTCCCCTCTTCAAACCATGATCCATCTGACATGTTGCCCGTTGGTAACATCTCAGAATTTCTCAGTATCTGTTTTCTTTTCCTGCCTTCCTCCTTTTGAGATAATAGCACAGACCTCTGTTCTACATGTGCTGATGAGTGAGACAGAAGACGTATGAAGAGGCCAGCTGGAATGCCAGAGTAGACACTGTGGAGTTCACAGCTTTTTCATAGCAGGAGGCACTGAGGGGAGGAAATGACATTAGACCATCTGAAGTGTTTGACCCTTAATCATCCATTGACCATTAGAAAACTTGAGAAAAATTTGTATTTTTGAGTCAATGCTTTATTGAATTTTTTTGAGGCTGATTGCAGGAGGCATTGTGAGTGAAGCATCAGGAGATCTAAAGAAACAGATACACTGATGGTCAGGATTTTGCAGGAAATATTGCCCAAAAGAATAGGGCAGTAGAAATAGAAATAATGGAGGGAAAAATAAGAAACACAACAAGATCGTGAAAGTAAAAACAGAAACACAGTTATAAGAAACCATCTTCATATAGCAAAAAAACAACAGTCTTCTGGGGGAGGAGAAAGGGAAGGCAGGGCATGGCAACATTCAGATGAGAAGCCTTCCTCAAAGGAAAAGGCCTGCTACAGGGACAAGGTAGATAATTTTTTAAAAATACTTTCTTAAATTCCCTGTTCCTTCCTGATCAAGAGAGGGGGCTTATATTTGGTAGGAAGAACAGAGTAGGCACCAGACTCGTCTGAAAGACTGGTATTTACACAGTCAGAAGGGAATCAGGAGAGCTCAGGCTGGAATGTAGCATGCCTTGTGCTCCTATACAGTACCACACTGTCTGAGCTCTGCAGTGTTTCTCACAGCCAATGGGAATGATTTCTTTTCCTTTTAGTTACAGCTCTGAGCAAGTGGTAGGATATATAGCAAAACAACATGCAAACCCATGGATCTCTCTGTCTTTCAAATTTCTGTTTAATCTAGACAGCTATTTCCTAAATAAGTGCAATAGGCCTTTTCTTCACCCAAACTCTCTAAAGCATCATTTCCAGTAGCTTCCATTATAGTTCAGACTGAAAGGAGATTCAGTTTTAGAAAAAAATTGTAGGATGAAGGGACTACATCATATTTGCAAAGAATCAAAGTGTAAGTGAGAGTTAATTCAAAGTATGAGCCATTGAAAATGCATTTTGCCATATCCCATCACTTCTTGAAATATTTAATATAAGCCCCTATTCATAAGACACTTGTGCAACTTCATTGCCCTCTGACATCCCCACAAATTATCACCTAGTACAAGGTGAATGGCTTTGCTGAAAATCCCCAGTGGTGGTTATGCCCTGTCCATGCAGGACACATCCTCGTACTTGGGTCATCTTCCAAGATAGAACAGGCAGAAGCGTCCATCTACGTCATCTTGCAGAAAGCTCGCTCAGAAATTTGTGGACTGTAAGCAATTTAAGATTACAGAAGTTAAATTATGATCAGAAGATCCCTGGGGCAGTGTAGCCATAGGTACTGTAGTCTCGGAGAAGATAAAATCTGCCCTTGTGATCCTACAAAGGAAATTTTTGCAATGAGAGCTCTCTCATCATAGCATAGCACTCAGTGGTAGCCATCAGAATTACAGTGAGGGAAACTGAGACCATTTTGTATGGCTGAAAATACAATCTGGGCATTGAAAAAGAAACACATTTCACCTTGCTTCGATATCTCCAACCTGCCTGTTCTGGCACATGAGGACTATTCTAGGATGAAACATGACTGAATTCTTCCTCACCTTTGAGGACAAAGTTTTCCTTATTGAGCTGGAAAGTTCAATGTAGAAGGAAACCCACATCAGAGCTAAATTTGTCTACTGCTCAGAAGCACCTCTTGGTTTAACAATAAATGATCTTGGTTATTATTAGGTAAAATATTATATCTCATTGGGAAGCTGCTGTTAATGTCACTTTCAGGATTCTTTATAAAACCTTTCCAGTGGTTTCAAATGCTCTTAAGTAACCTAAACCTCAGAAATTAAAAAAAGCTTTCCATCTTCCAGAGCAAATGTAGATTTTAGATTTAATATTTATTAATGATGAATTCATGATATTAAATAGCCAACCCCTAAATGACTCACTAAGATAATGAGAGGTATTAGGTACTTAGGGTGATGGAGCTACTTAGGTAATGAAGCAAAAGAACCTGGATGGAAAAATAGATCTGAGTCTCAAAACCAGTGGTTTGTGAGGAGTGTTTTTCTAAATAAGAAGGGTAACTCAGTATGTAAAAACAGCAATGGAAAGGGAATCTGGTCCAACTTATGCAAAAAGCCTCACTCTTCAGTATTTGCTAATTCTCAACCCTGCCTCTCTGGCCTTTACTTTTAGAACAAGGCTTCTTTAACTCCTGCTGATGCAATAACTAAAAGCAGGGCTCAGCCTTAATGTCTGGTGCTAAACTGGTGCTGTGCTGCTAATGTGCTCCATTGTATGGCACTGCAAAGAGTAGGGTCCCCATGCAGCAAGCACCCTTACAGGAAATTATTCCATTATCTGATACATGTCACAGAGGATTTCCTCCTATGTTAAACACTGACACAAATTGCTGAGTTACAAGATTTATCCATTTACTGTGCCACATTTTTCACAGGACTTCTTACCTTCTTGCACACAGACATTACCGTACAAACCTATTTCAGTACAAAGAAAATAATTTTTAAATATGAAAAATTCAGTACAGCACTTATTCTGTCAAGAAGTGTTTTTCCTAGAGTGGGAGTTTCTTGAAGCAGATTTGACTGAATACAGTACATTATGACCTTTGGAATAAAATGAAAAGCCTGTGGGACAATACCAGATTTTGGCAGGATACAGTTGTCGCTTTTCAGTTTTCACTTCAGCCACTGGCCAAACGCCACACCACAGCCTTGTTCTAACAGTGTAACTCACACCACAGCCATCACCATCCCATGTCCTGAATGCCCTATAGCAACCACCACCTACTGTGAAATAAAACATTACCTGTCATCTCTTGCTGCATATTCCTCATAGAATAGTAGTAGAGATATTCTGAATGTTAAAGTTGTACATGTATCTGAAATATTCATGTAGTTCCACTCTATCTTGTATCCAGCATCTCCACTCCCACTTTACCTTTTTAGTTTTTGTTATTGTTTTTCTGGATAGTTTGTCTGTTGCAGAAAACTATGAATAAAGAAAAAAAATCATATTTTTAAGGATTAATTTTACTTCTTTTACATGTTCATCTGGGTAACTAGCAATTTATGAAAATATCACCCCAAAGTTCTAACATTCACTACAGAAGCACAGAAGGCCCATCCTTAGAAATTCCTGATGATTTTAATCTGAAAATTATACAACTATTCCACAGAATAGCCCCTGCCCGCTACTTTTCCCAAAAATATTAGGCTAATTACTTTTAGGGAATTCTAAGTTACTGTGAAACAAGTTCTGAGGATCTTATTCATATTTTACTCATACAGCTCAGATAATTTCTCTTGGAAGGACAAGAGCTAGCCAGTTTATGTTAAACCAGAATGAAAATCATGGGATTTTCTTGGTGTTATTAATTTATTTTTCCTTTCCTCATTGTGGTACTTTGCTCTAGGTACATCCAAGAGGTTACCAATTTTCAGTTACATGCAGTTTTGGTGAAAAGCACTCAGTAATAAAGTTCAAAAAGTTGCTTTCAGAATCTCAGGCTTTCTGAAAGTGGAGTTTTCTTCACCTTCTGGTAGATGTGTACCAGGTAGAGCACCAGGAACACAGAAGGCAGCAAGCAGCTCATCAAGACCTGCAGCTTGAGACAAGAGCAGCTGCCAGTTGCTGACTTCAGGATTTTCTAGGCATACCAAAAGATCCATTATTTTCCTCACCAGACAAAATCTATCATCCAACCTGAGAAATGAAGAGAAAAAAGGGTCAGGTATGGGTTTGTTCTTCCAATGCCACATCAAATAGAGTTGGTTTTTTCTCACATTTTGCTGAAGATGATATGTGTAATTGTTGGCTTGCCAACATTTTTTAACTTAAATTAATTCCAGAAAATTAATCAGTTGATGACTAACTGAAGGAAGTTGTGGATAGGACTCCAGCATCTGGCTGGTGTACAGGTGTCACATGAGAAAGATGTGCAAACAGATGAGGATTAAGATGATGAAAATAATAAAAAAAAGTTTCTGTCTTAATATTGCAGAATAAAATGATGAACTAAAAACTGTTACGTCTGGCAGAAGGCATTGATGAAATAATTGGAGAGATATCAACAGGGAGGAAAGTTGAGGCTCAAGGATCAAAATAAATACAAATCAAAAATATGTTCAAATAACAATGGATTTTTTCCCTATGATATATTTTCAGAAAAGCTGGTGATTAATATTGGAGAATAATAATGAGTTGTTACACCCATGTCTTTGAGGTTGCAGTACCAGAGGGATCAGGAGTCCATGAGCGATTCTGTCATGATTGATCATATTCTAAAATGTGGCAAAGTTAATCATTGTTGCTCAGATGGCCGAAAAAAAGGGTGGTAGCAGCAGCAGTGAGCCACATTGTCTGTTGTTTAGTACCAGTTCTTTGCCAGAAAAGTTTCAGTAAAATTCAGTTGGACTGGTATAAAACTTGTATAAAGCGTTGAAAGCTATGCCTAATATATCTACCTCTCTTGCGTGAAAATCAATATTAGCAAGGTTTTCCAGACGTTGTAGTGCCTGTACAAGCTGCTTTTCTTGGACCACTCTTGGGCTGCACAGGAACACTGCATAGGAGGAGGGGAGTGACTGTTCAGATCCACCCTGAGGGCTGAACTCTGTTCCCCAGTCAGTGCCATGCTCTGATTTATAATCTGATCTAAGAATCTTACCTACAATGCAGCTACATCAACACCTGCATCCTGGGAAAACAAATGCTTTTTAAGGTGAGATTGCTGGGTACAAACAAGCTGAAAAGCATAAAGCTGGCCCAGAGTCAGGCCCAACAAAGGGCATCAAGCACTGCAATGCTCAGTGTTGCTGGTTTCAGAATTAACTATTAAAAGGATCATTAAAATGACAGGTAAAATCAGCCTGTTACTGTGAGGTGCTAAGTGCTTCCATTCAAATTCTTTAAGGGATCTGAGCCTTTTCTGCATCTTATAAGATTGAACCCATATTTTCCAAAAATGTGATGAAACTATGGGGGTTTTTTTACATTTTGACAAATCAATTTCCTGAATGAGTGTTGAGTTCACAAAAGGGGCAGCACATATTGCATTCCATTAAAAAATGTTACTAACCATTTTTTCTTTTTCAGCTGATGTGTATAGTGTGCTGTGAACATCAAAAATTAACATTAATTTATTTGTAATTAAAAATAAGGAAATAAGGCTAAGCAGCAAGAAGTAAAAGCCTGGAAAGTGTGAAAGTATGTTCTGTATTCACTACTTACTATAGAAAGAAAGATATAGAAAGGCACTATTTTTGTTTCATTCCATAATCTCAAAGGGATACCAAATAAATTGAGGGTGACAGAACTATTAAAAGTGCTTATTTAATGGCTTCGCTCTTACTAGGGGAAGAACTTTTCAGCCTGTTTAGACTGATACAATCTAGGTGGAAAAATCTGGTCCCATAGATTTGTTTTGGCACCAGTTATAAACCCCTCTGCCTCAGATGCTTCATTTTGATTTTATTTAGCTATATTTCCATCAAGATGAACATGACAACTTCAGTGGAGATCATCTCTAGATACAGCAGAGATTAGAAGGCAATTGTCCTCATATGTAAAATTATTTCAGGTTCAATGGTATCTATCAGATAGGTATCTAACTATGTTTGGTTTCTACCATAATCCAAGCAGTGATCATACCCCTAAAGTAGACATTCACGTAAATATTTCTCTCCTTAGGGAAATACTTTGGTCCCTTTGTACAAACAAAATGCCTAAACTGGCTTGGAAAAAGGATCTGGAGAAGCTCTTTACAGAGATGCTAATACAGGGAGGAAGGAAGATTGCTGAGGAGTGAGGAAAGACAAGGAGGAGACAAGCTGGATTTTTAGAACAGGGAAGGCAAGGAAAGGGACCATAGGAAACAAGGGGCTGCTTTTCTTGTACCTGAAGTGGGGTTTTTCTTCTGGCTAAATTGGTGCATAATTTTTCTCTGTATTTGGGGAATAGATGGCTCCTAGCTCAGGTTTCGTTTTATAAACATACTGTAATCTCAGCAGTTATTATATCTTGTACTTATTTTCTGCTCAAAAGAATTAGATGAGTTGTTTCAGAGAATCCCAAACATGACTGCTAGACTTTCATTAGCTAAAGGACTTGGATTTTACTAGGTGCTTACTAATAAGATGACAGAGTAGTTCCACCAAAAGATCAAACAGGACCAAATATTTAATATGCTTCTATTCATAGACCGGTTTTCCCAATCTGCAAAAACAGAAAATGGAAGAGTTTTTCATATTGCTGCAATTACTGTAGTCAATGTTAGAGTTAATCTTTTCTAGTACAGCCGGATTATCTCTTCAATTATAACCATTAATTTGAATACAATATCTAGTGTCAGCTTTCCAAACTAAATGGAATGAAAATTCATTTTCCAAACCAGAAGGACAGGATGGAAATACAACATCGAAATCTGAGAAAGTTAGTAAGATTTAGCTTAGTAGGAAATATCTTATTACCAGAGGGACGTTTAAAATTGCTTCAGTAAAATAGAAGTGCAGGAGCCATTTATCTTTTAAAAAAATATTTCACAGTCAGTAGTCACTAAAAAGATGATTTATTGCAGGATTCTATGCCTAAGTTTTAGGTGTTTAACTGCAAGTGTGTGCTTACGTGCTTTTCCAAATTGAAGTGTATTTAAGCAAGTGCTTAATTTCAGAATTCAACAAGTTCCTTGAAGGACTAAGAGGACATCCCTTAAGTCTGTATTTATCTACCTACCTTCAACAACTTAGCATAGACATACCTAAAATAGGAGCCTTGTCATCCTACTCCCTACTGGGAGATTTACTAAATATATATATATGGAGTTTAGGGTGAAGTAACCTTCACAGTTAAATTCTTAGGTTCACTGGGATGAATCCAGCTCAATCCTGGCTGATTCTAATCTAAATAAATGGTCTTTTGGCTTTCAAGTCACTTCATTGGGAAATGTGTCAGAAGACCAAGTTCACAGTATGATATGAAATCACCTAAAAAATACAAAAACGGAAGTAAGATGATACAGTCACCAACAGTTAAAATATTTGTCTGGAAAATGATAAAACAAGAATAAAAAATTTTACCTGGGGGGATTCAAAACTTCCTGCTTTTTGTTTATCAGATTATGGTCTCAGCCACTGCAGTAAAGGCCATGGCAAACCAGGATAAGAGCAAGCAACACATTCTTCCTCATCAAGTGATGTCATTGTTCAAAGAATTCAATGTTTATAGGTCAAAGAGAAAATAAGGAGACATCTTGTTATTGTGTTGCTCTGTGATTACAACAGCCATCTATAAAGGTAATTGTAAGCTTTCATCCTTGCTGGCCATGCTCACCATGCTTTCCAAAAGTTAGTGAGACTTAATGGAAATTAGTCTGTCTCTAGCAGAAATGGAAGTGCTGATGTCCTGACTTACGCATTCACTGCAATTGTTGCTCACATGTTGCACATTTTTTTTAATAGCAACATGCAACAAAATGGTTTGTACCTAAGCATGACTTAACTACTTACATATAAAAGTAGGAAACCAAAATTCTTCTAAGCTGTTAGTGGAAATTTTCATGTTTGACTTAGACTTGAGTTAAATGTTACATCCCTTGTAAATCTGCTCACTGATTATCATACGGGTATCACATGTTAAAGAAATAAGAACTTTTCAGAATGCACCATGTGAATGTTGGCATAATGCAGCAGTCGGAACCTGCATCAAACCCGTAGCTCTCTGGAAAATTGGGATGCAGCTGGATCAAGTTGAAACAGACCAATCATTCTGAGATATGAGTGACAGTTAAGACAATGAAATTCAGAAAACAATCTTTTTTTTTTACAACAGATGATTTGGAATGGTTTTCAGTCAGCTAAGGTAATTAGAAACCTAAGATTCACTGAAACATATATCAGAGATGATGCAGGAGGAGGAAAAAACCAGCAGAACAATTTGTGACTGATCTGCAACTAGAGGCTTGCAATATTAGCTGGCAACTTCCTGAGAGAAAACAGGTCACAAGAACATAGAGGAGTGGGTTGGAATAAAAAAAGCATGATCCATATGATGAACCTAAAAATCATTATTAGCAAACAGTTGGCATTTGATAGGTAACAAAAACTTTAAGATTGAAATTTCCAGAAGACATTGACACTTTAGTGAGAGGTTTCAAACTGTTGTAAGAAAAAAAAGTAAGAATAGGAAAATTGCTAAATGAGCCAAAAAATCAACAGCTCATATACAAACGAAAGACCCTCTTACCCTGATGATGTTTATTGCTCTGGGAGTAACAAAAAAGAACTACTAGTGTGTATTCATTTGCTAGTCATTTAGATGAACAAAGAGACAAATCTCTGCCTAAATTCTGAAGATTATCTATCTGTCTATCTATCTATCTATCTATCTATCTATCTATCTATCTATCTATCTATCTATCTATAAAATGTGACAACTTTCCTCTGACTATGAGAGAAGACATATTGGGGAACATAGATAATGCCAAATAGCTTTCAACAGGGTGCCCTAAGAAAAACAGAAGGTATTTGTTCACACTCAACAGTCCCTTTGAGAAATATTGTTTCTGCAGACTACCATTTGGGTTCTTTCCAGCCCCTGAGGGGTTTTACCGCAAAATATAACATTTTTGTTGGTAGGGACGATACAAAAGGCTATAAACGTGATGTTTAACAATGAGAAGAAAAAGTTGTATTGCATAACCAGGAGTCTTGAAAACATAGATCAGCTGAGATAAATCTGAACCAGTAGAAATGTAGCTTCTATATGAAGACAATTATATATGTGTGTAAGACCATAAGTGGTAGGTCACATTGAGGCTTTCAATAGCAGGCATGTTTTACTACATGTGAAATTGAAACAAAAATATTTGAAAATATGATTCAGGCATACATTCTTGGTCTAACAGCCTAAACTGACTACCTGGGAATGGTACAGTGCAAACTTATTCAAGAAACATGAGAAACTGAAGCAAAGAAGCTCTCATCCTGAGATATCACAACATGAGGAGCAGCACCAAATTCTTAGAAGATGCTGCAATGGGCTATTGACTTGGTCTTCATGTAACAACACAGCTGAAACTGGCAACCAGTGTTTTAGCCATTATAGATTCTAACAAAGAACAAAGAACAATTATTCATGTACTCAAATCTTTGTCCTTGATCAATGGGGAAAAAAATTTCATGCTTTTGTTCATGTGAGGATTCTAGTGGCTTAAACTGGCCATAAAGTTGTTCTCAAGGCTAGAAAGTGGCCCAGAAATACTCACCCTATAGGGAATATTCTTTCAGTTAAAAATGGCTGACTTGCACAACAGTCTGACAATCACCCTTTCTAGAGGATTCAACAGAAGTAACGGGATCAACATTCATTAAAAAATTGTTTATCCATCTCTTTATTTGAAAGTGTGCAATCTCTATTTGAAAGAAGGTCACTAGTGACTTTGACAGTATATAAAGGCATTTATGACAAAAGGCACATATTCTCAGTGAGCCTTAACCTCCTCACAGACCAGCTGAACACACTCAGTAATTCTAATTATATGATTGATTACTCTTATATGCAATGGTGCATTAGGTAACACTATTTTTTAAGTGATCTTATTCCACACCTTGACTTCACAGACACCAGGCCTTTAAAAGAGTGTGAGTAGGGCACTGTGAAGTTCTCAACATTGTTTGGCAAAGGCAGTTAGACCCAAGTACAAAAAAAAAGGTTTTTATGAAACCTTCAAGTCAGAAATTCAGAACAGTGCTCACTGTGTATGAGTTAATTAAAAAAAACAGCTTTGTATTTGGATCCATTTGGGATGGCGAAAATGAGTTTATCTGCCTTTCAGTCCCTGCAACATCAGCAACATACACTTATGAAATATACCATTTCATGACTTCTAGGCTTGGGATGCAGTACCTGCCCAAACACCCTCTGGAGGAATTGAGTGACCTCTAGAAAGACTTTGTACAATGCTCTCTTTTCCTTTAAAACAAATATATAGCCCCAGAATACTCAATTTATCCTGTGAATTATGCAGGGTTAATCTGAGGAGTTTGCCTCTCATCTGCCTTGTTTCAAAGATTAAGCACTATGCTGTTTTGCTTGGGTCCTCTGTACATGAGGCATACGTGGGCAATGGGAACACATCCCAGTAAAGGAAGTGCATGCATCAATCAGGAAAGAAGGAACATGATCTGTAAGGGGGAACTTTACCAAAAGCACAGGAGTACCAAACCCTTAGTCAACTACTTTCTTCTCCTTGTTAACTATCACTGCATCAGAGGTAAGTGGAAGCTGACAAATGCAAACTGTTGTTTTGGTATAAACACAATTTCAGCTATAACCATTTCCATTTACTTGCTTTATTGCACTACTGCAATAAGTGTTCTTCATGAACCAGGTGCTCACAAAGGGAAAAGGAGGCACAAAGTCATGCAACTCCTAAGGCTGCAGGCACTTTCAGAGCAACAGGCATAACTTTTCAGATTTTATACATTCTAAAAGCTTCCACAAACAAACATAGCTAACGCTATAGCACAAAAACTTTTACTTCCTCTCAGCATCATTTTGCAGCTTTCAGCTTACGGAAATATTTGTCCAAGTTTGGTTCAAATAGTCCTTCAGAAACTTTTTAATAGTCTAATGAAATCCTGAGAAGAGGGGGTGGGCAGGTTATTACTCCAATCCCTGTTGTTAAAAAACACCTTTTGTGTGGAATTTGTGTGAATCCCTCCCCAGAGGTGTAGAATGCAATAAAGATAAGAAGGACTACACCTTGCAGCATGGATCCGTGGGCTGTATGAAAAGAGCTGCACAGTTACCAGCTGTCTGCTCTGGTCTCTTTCTGGAGAACAGCTGGAAATGCATTCTCCAGAGATTGCATCTGGCTGGATTCCTCTGCACTCAAATCCCATTGATCTGGTTCCGTCCTAACCCTCTGTACTTGCAGTTCAAAGAACAGCGAGGTCTGTAAAGAAATTATTGCCATATTGTTCAATCGGCCACAGTGAGCAATATATAGGATTATAATTAGGAACACATTAAGGAACACAGCTCAGTGGAGATAAGCTGTTTGACTGCATACACTTTTTGATGAGGGCTTAGTGCCAATCCCAGAATAAAAAAGATTAAATGTTTGTTACCAGTTCTTTTGAACTGCTGGCAGAACATGTGGTAAAGCATTTTTGATTCAAATTAAAAGCATCCTAGGATAAAAATAACCCTGTTCTGTTAGACCTTTCCAAGTGAAACCATTTGTAAGCTGATTTATTGTCTTTTCCTTCACCTCCTTCCACCAGCATGATTAACATATGCATTTCTGAATCACATGTAAGCCTGGACAGGTATTTGTCTTGTTACACATCTGTGGAACAAATGCCTATACAAATTGTATACAGAACTGATGTAGATTTTCAAAGTCTCGGCAAATTGTATTTGACCAAGCACATAGATAAAAGTTTTATTTATCAAACAAGTTTTATTGTTTCTTTCCAGTGGAGACAGTTCTATGAGCAGCCAGCAGTCTGCAGGTGACAGTGTTGATGCAGACCCATGGTAGATAAAGCAGACAGGTTTATTTCAGGGAAAAACCTGTAGGAAGTGAAACACTACCAAAGAAGAAAGCAGATATCCACTAATATCCTTGTGAAATGCTTATAACTGTATTTTGTGGTGTCTATTTTTTATATCTTGGAGTTATTGTTCTTAGAATTCTTTTTTTCAGTCTCAAGAAGATTTTAAACTGGCACCAAGTCTACCAAAGAGACTGGAATTTGACAGATTCATGCTATGTTCATGGAGCCTCCCACATAAAGACGGGTTTATGATGTTACTCCATGTAAATCACCAGGACTGAGGGAAAGAGCTACAGTCTCACTCACATCCTCCCACATATAGAAATGCAATACCATATTTTACATCATTCTTGAGCTCCATTTTTAGTGAGCTGCCTAAAGATATGCAATTGGATAGGTACTGATTACCTGGACCGGAAAATGTATGTAATAACATTAACAGAAATATCCACAGACTGTTCAGCTCTGTTGAAAAAACAGAGGTTGGGAAAAAAGTCAGGAAATTTGTAACAAGAAGATGGATTTAGGGGGCTAAGAGCATAAAATTATCTTACATTCAGAACATTTTTCTTCTTTTGGGAAATCCAGTCTATTAATACTGAATGCTTTTAAGCAGTATTATTTTTACAACATGTGGAACTTCATGGAATTTCTTCAATTCCCATCTATTTGAGATTTAGAGAACTTGTGCTAGGTCTAATATACCATAACAACACATTTGTACCGAGTGAGGAACAGTCAATTTACATGTGACGTAGTCAGGGATGGTAGCCTGTTGTGGGGATAGACATCCAGGAGGTTGCTGATCAAAATTGCCAATCACTTTGACAGAATCAACACTTACTCATTACTTTCTCAAGGAAAATCCAATTGAATTCGTTAGATTTCACCGAAATAATACAATCAATGACTTCAAAAACTAACATGTTTTTTCTGAAGTCTGCGATTTTTTTGAGATCACCGGAAGTTGCAGTAGATAACACAAAATTATTTTAAGAAGTGAAATAGAATATATGGTACTTAAATTGAGTAGGAGACATTGACATTGGTAAAATATTTACTGTAGTGGATGCTTATGGTAATCATACTCAAGCTTTAGGCCAAAGATTTGTTAATTACTGGCAGAGCAGTGTTAAACTTGGTTAGGAGCTTAAGAGCAGCAAAACAGGGTGTATCAGCCTGGGGTCTGGCCTGGGTCCCAAACGCAGAGAAGGACTGCTTTGGTAGCAGAATTCAGGAATCCAGACCCATCCTACCACGAGCATCTGTAGTTCCTTGGCCAAGAGACATTCTTTTGCCTGGAGGTGGGATCCTGATTCTCCATTTCCTGCTTCTGTCTTTTTGAAATAAAGCCTTAGCTACATGCTCCCCAGGTTTACCCACATACTTCCTTTGAAGGCACAAACAAGCCATGCTGCAGTTCTTATCAAAAGCCTGTGTCTGCTGGGAAGTGTTAAGAGGAAAAGTCATCCAGACTCGATGATTTGATTTACCTGGCAAACTAGCATTAGTCATGTTTGGGGGTTAGAAAGAGATGTAATATGATTAGAAAGAAATGTAATATTAAAGTGTTCATATGTCATATATCCAGCAGGACAGTAAAAGGAATAATGAAAATCAAATTCAACAGCCTCTGGTACTCTGGCTGCAATGGTAACATTGCTGCAAGATGATGACAACAAAAAAGTTTAGATGTGACTCTTGCAAAAAGGATTAGAAAATAAAAACCAGGGAAAAAAAGAGGTGACTGACTTCTTAAAGAAGGAAAATAAGAACAGAGAAGAGACCTAGCACTCAGCCAGTGAAGCCCTTCTGAACATTACAATTTTAGAATTATAGTTTAGAATGGGATTTTTTATTTGAGAACTTTTTTAAAAGCAGATGAAGAATAACTTTAGAATGGAGAGTAGAATAAAAGGTTTTCATTTAAGAATGTCAAAATGCCATTTAAAAATTAAAATTAATTTATTATCTCCAATGCTAAAGTGCCAAAAATAAATTTGTGAGCTAATTTTCTTCTTAGGTAGACAGCAGACAGCACACATTGAATTTATTGCACAGGGAAAGTTAAATAATTATTCCTTTTTATTAAAAAAAAATACCTGAAAGGTTAATATATTTTTGTGTTCTCTCGTTCTTTTTGTCATCTATGAAATCCTTTCTTTCTGTCCTCATCACCTAGAAAATATCTCAAAATTAGATTTATTTATTCATTCTCAGTTTTAGAATACTTGGCACTACTCCTATTCTTCAGAGAACCATCTAAAAAGGAAAATAAAACACGTTCAAAGCAACCACATCACACAATTTTTTTCAATTGTCTTCTAAAGTGGAAGATATGTACCTGCCTACCTGAGGAGTCTGATTATCCATTGTCTTGCTTGTATACATGCTCACTCAAAATTATTCAAAGGAATTGCAAGATGAGAGCCAGACACCACTGGTTCGGGTTTCCATTTGGCACCCAATTTGCACCCGCCTTTCCAAAGGAACAAAGAGCTGTAGATTTGCAACAATAAAGGTGTAACTTCACAATTTTCTTCAGAAACATTACTCTCTCCCAGACTCTCCCTATGTCTCCATCTTCCCTTCAGCATAACGCTCCTTGGCCGTGAGTGAACACACCCCACTCCCCAAGGGGCTCTTCCCAAAGACTCACAAACCAGACCACCTGCAAGGCCAGGACAGGCAAAAAGTGCAGCAGCTGGGTCTGGGGATGGAGAAGGAGGCTGTATTAAGAGTGATGCTGGCTATCCTGCTTCTGGATGCAAACTGATTTTTATTTACACTAAAAGAGCTTTTGTATTGGGATCTGCTGTCCTTCCAGCGAAAAACTCTAGCCAAAGCACAGTTGTCATGAGCGGCAGCCTCCTCAAAAGCCATTAGCACTAAAAAAGATATAAGGAAAATATTTCCCAGTTTCATTTCTATTGGCCCACAATGCCAATGGAACTTGCCAACTGAGAATGAGATGCATTTAGATGGCTGTTGTGGAAGTTGCGGACCAGACTGCTGGTTGATAAAGCAGATGGCGGGCTTCTTGGACTTGGCTCTTATCATATAACACATATGGGACTTCAGTAAGTGAGCAAAGAGTCCTAACCAGATGAAGAACAAATACCAGACAAAAGCTAGACTACTTGGAAAGCATACTTAGAAGGTTTTGTGAACAGTTACATTTGGCCAGTGTTTTCCTGGAGAGGTCTCACACTGTGTTATCACAGCTTGATTTGCAATTTTTCTCACCATTTTCTACCCTTTCTCAAGAAAATTTGTAGTTTTTATCTAAATGCCCACCGTGCATACCATAGTAACTGCATCTCTTACTCAAGAAGGTTTCTGCTCTTGTTCATTGCTACAGAAATTACGTGTTGTCCACGAGATTCCATTAACCTTATAGGAGTCAACTATAAAGTTGTTCAGACCCTAAAAGAGATGCAGCCATAAAAAAGTGTTTAATCTAAGAAAATAGGGAGTATTTCTGAGCCAAGTTTGTATTATGCTTAGTGTTCCTTTGTGTGTTTAGGATAGCACGACTGTCAAAGGACATGTTTACAGCCAAGCAGAGGACCTCAGGAGTCCAAGCAGGGAGGTTATTTGCACATCCATACACACTAATTTACTAAATCTATGCTATGCAAAGGGACACAGTTTCAGAACTCTCTTCACGAAAGAGCCTCCATGAAAGCCATGGGCACACATGCATGCCTTTGGCCTGGTCTCCCTGCAGCTCCTGACTGCTGAGGATAGTAGGCACTCAGCAAAAGCCAGGGTTAAACTTAGCTCCTCTCCAAAGCAAAGAATGGCATCTTCAGTGGCACATATCCAAGAAAAGTCTTGGGAGGCAGAGCATTTCTGGGATGGTGTGGCACAGTTTCCTTCCTGTTTCCTTTTTCCCAAATGCAATGAATTTACTGCAGGCTTTCATCAGAATTGAGCTACTTCCCTGTCATCTCCAGCTCAGACGCTCTAGTTGGTCAGTAAGAAAAAAAAGGCCATGGCTCCTCCTCCTTCCCAGTCCATAATGTCCCACTTGTTCTCTGTCCACCTGGTCTGAGCAGATCAGTGACTGTGGAGCGCCTGACTCTTTCCCTTGGGTAATCCAAACCATTGTCCAGCATCAAGTTAATGAAGGAGATTACAGAAAACTTTTTCTTCACCTTAAGTGCTTGTGGAAAATCAGTGGAATATGGTTAATACTGTGCAGCGTAACTGCAAGAATTTACTAAAACATGAAGTTCTGAAATAAAATTCTTGCTACATGGAACCCAGATCAAATTACCCGAGTCTTTCAAAAAACAACCTCAAGACAATGCTGTTAACAGAAAATATTCAGAATATGATAAATAAATAACTTCTGAAAATTGTCTGAATGAAAAAGCCCAATGCATCTGTAGGAAATGGTTCAGAAAACTTGGAGAAGCCCCAACCTTGCTGAGTAGAAGTCTTGGCAAGTTTCAGGATCTTTTCATATTATTGTTGGCAGGCAACTGCCTACAACCATGATACCTTCAATTGCTTGGGTACCACACTTCAGAAAGTTTTGTTATGGCTAATTAAGCAGCAGGCACAGCAAAGCCTGTTTATTCTTTATTTTATAGTAGCATTAATAGGGAAATAAGCATGTGAATTAAAATCACCAATTGGCTCAGCAGCTTCTCATATCTCAGAAAATTACAAACAGCCTGTTCTCATTTCTCATTGACTTTGTAATTTTTCATTTGAATCAGAGAGCATAGTATCTATTCCATATAAGAAATTTAATATATTAAAAGAAATTATTTGCTTGATATAAGTTTCATTTTAAAGTACTTGCTTTGCAGATCTGACTTTCATGGAATAATTTACCCAGAATTCAAAACCACTATTAGACATTCTGTCTTTCAAAAGACATTCAGTATGTTATTCACATTGCTGATAATAGCACAAATATAAAAATCTAGAATATAGAGGGAACCTGTGTGATTACTCTGCCCTGGTGACTATGCAAAGTCTACATATTTATTTATCTTCCAAGCAGATAATTCCATATTACATATGAAAGTCTTGGTTATATCAGGGAAAGCTTTAGCTTAGTATAAAATACTGTTTTGCTATAATGGGATTGATAGGCTGTCATTAAATTTACAAAGTCAAACAAATTTTCATAGTAGAGGATGGATGTTATGGTAGCTGTTTAATTAAAATACATCCCACGGGGCTCATGAATTTTCTATATTATTATTTGGAAAAGGAAAAGAGGCAGATAGAGTATAGGAAATTGACTGTACCAAAAAAATGTGTTTATTGTTCTTCTAATTTTACTTATTCAGGACCCTCATGCACAAGCTGCACTGGAGCAATGGATACATTCACAGGTACAGCAGGCCATATTATGTTTCCCCAGTGTACCAACATTATTCAGGAAGATGCTTCACCGTGATTCTCACTGTGTACTATGGAAATCCTCTAACACTTCTCATCCTCATTTCATTTGTCTGCATATTTGCCATTACCAGATAAAGTCAAATGCTGCAGTCAAATAATTGGTGAAAATATGTGACGTATTGTGAAGGCTTACTGTCCCCTACCATTACTCTCAAATTTAGATGTTCCAGATACATCTATATTAGAAAATCAGAGTTTTTTCCATTTGTGTTTTTAAAATCTTTTACCTTCAGAGACAGGGTGCCTACATTCACATTATCCACTAGGAATGGCTGTGTCTGCTCCCAAACGATGCCAAGAAATTGTTTGGTGTAATCCTACATGGAATAGACTAAAATCACACCATGTGCTGTTTAAATAATAAAGTTATAGATGACTGAATTCCAGTAGCCAGGTTCATTCCTGGGCATTACTTAATTTACCATTAGACATAAAACCCTCAAAGAAGAATACACCAAACCTAGATGTACAGTTTATCAGTGCAGATGCCTTTACTTGAGCTAATGCCACCATGTTGCTTTCATAACCAAAGAGTAAAGCACATACTCCTAAAGAATAATTAACTTCACATAATTTAACTATCTGTATTAGAGTGAGATTAACCATTCTTTTCCCCTCCCTAATGTTAAAGAGGACTCAAGTGACTAGTTCAAATGTAGATGTCCACCACAGATCAGGTGCTTTTCTCTATGGAGCCCTCCAGAGAATCCATTTTTGCTGCAAGGAGGTAGCACTGATTCCTTCTCAGTCTCTCCTCTCAAGAGCTTCTGCTTGCATTTTGTTTTGGGGAGAAGTATGACAAAAAAGCTCTGCTTGAAAGTATTTTTGTTTGTTTTGCTGTGTAATTACTAATAATTAAATCTGTCTGGAAGTTACACAAAAGCCCTCTATCCCTGGATTTCCAGTCAGTCTCTGCCTCAAGATGAGAAACCAGATATGTTAACACAGCAACTCAAACCCTTCCAAAGCTTCCAACTTTCCTGAAAAATACATCACAGGCAATTAAGAAAAAGATTAAAGCTCAAGGGATGCCATTCAACCAATTTCCGACTAATAATTTAAAAATCACAAAGCATTCAGTGGTTGGGGATCAACCTGATTCTGTTGTTGGGAACATGCTTTGACTGATCAAACTATTAGGTCTGCATTGTCAGCTCACTTCTTGCAAGGCTCCTCAAACTTGTTCAAACAGCATGTGTAAACTTCATTCATTATTTATCTTGAAATAAAGAGTGCGGTTTTATGTAAACTTATAAAAAGAAATAGTGATATTTTCTTTCCCCAAAAGCTTCCAAATTAAAGGCAGACAAAAACAAAGTGTCTGGCAAGTAGAAGAATGTATCCATAGAGATATTTGGATGAATACTGCAATAGATGTACTTATAGTATTTAACGTGCTGGATTTAAAGCTGTTTTATTTCAACTTTAAATCTTTGTAAATCTGGTAAAATCTGTAGAATTCAATGGAAAAAAAAAAAAAAAGGAAAAAAAAGTCACAATAATCAACCTGTACCTTTACACATAAAAATCTATACTTTTATATGTGATCTGTGAGGAGATTATCTCCTTTTTCAGAGGTATATTTAGAGGAGTTGTTCATTCTTGATTTCAAAAGGTGTCAAGCATACACTTGCTAGCATATACTGTAAGATGTCAAAAAAAATACTCAGGTTTTGTTTTTCCATTCATAAGATTTTTTGACAGGAGGTTGTTAAAGCACGACATAAAAATATGAGTGATACTATAATAGCAAATGAAAAAAAAAAAGAAAAAAGCAGAAAAAAAAATTCTTACTGTATAAACTCTAAAGCAGCTTTTCACCAAACATATAAACAGGATTCATTTCCCATACTATTTTTCTCTCACGAGAATATCATAATGCATTTTTCGGTTAAGTTTTTAACTATGGGACAAAAATCTGTATGTTTAAAATTGCCTACTGATTTGGGCTTTACCTCACAGAACCACTTATGAGTGTTTAATTTTATGAGATCAAATCCCTAATGGCCTCTAACAGCCAGGAATATTACTGACAGTTTCAAAAGAATTGAGAAAGAGATCACACAGACTGTACTTCTTACAATCCTACCTACAGAAAAAGTGCAACTACTTTCTGGAAAAGAACAATCTAAGAGGACTAAGGTGCAGTAAAACCTAACAAGTTATTTTCATTCTCAACTAGACTAAAAGACAAGTGCAAAATGCAAGAAAGTCAGCTTGCTCTCAGAGAAGGTGGAGTGACAGGAATGTAATGATGGAAAGTTTACTCTGTTTTGGTCTTCATAAAACATTTTCCATAAGTATATAGATGATACCCAGCTGAGCATAACAGAACCTGGAGTTCAGTGAGAACAGCATTTGTAACTCTGAGTTGGGTTCTCACCTGTATTAAGCTCTAGACTTGAGAGATGCCTATACCTTTAAGGAAGCCTCAACCCAAGGACTTAGGAATGAAGCATGTTTGAATCTTGTCTCTCTCATACTTGTAGAAGGATCTTTTTACAGTTGAGATAAAAACCTACATGCACCTGGGATTTACAGCTTGAAAACTCCCAGACTTGGAGGCAAGAATGAGGCTGTCCTCATTATGCATCTGGAAAATTTCTTTTTAAGCACAGTTAGAGGAACAAGTTGTGCTCAGACTTCTGCAGAGTTGTTTAGCAGTTAGAGAACCAGATGTGTAAGACCTTTTCCCTCATTTTCAGAAAAAAACAGTCCCACAGCTCCCACCTCCTTGGAAAATACCTTCATCGCTACAGAGCCTTAAACTGAAAGTTTTCCACTCTGTAGAGCAAAATGGAGCCGTTGGGAAAATAAGCAAGAAGAAAGCTGATTCTCTTATGTAGAGATGAGCACAGTGCTTTCAGAAAATAAAATTATTCTAGATTCCCTTTATCTACAGCATGTGTGCTCAGTATTCATTAAGATATTATTGAGCAAAGAACAAAGTTAAAGCCAAAGTCAGAACTTCAGACAGTCCACTTATCCTCATCGGAAGTCTCTGGAGTCATTTGCTCCAGGGTAACCTTATTCTCTGTCTTGAATCTGGGGAGTTTAAAGTGGATTAATCTCCCCTTGCAGTGCACAGCTTAAAGACAGTTGAGGAGGACTGGAATAACATCTAGTTGTTATCTGGGCACAAGTACTGCTGCCCAGAGCTCAGAGTGGGGGCTGATTCTGTTTAACATCTGTGTCCAGTTCGGGGGCTCTGAATGCAGGAAGAACACTGAGGTGCTAGAGCAGGTCCAGAGAAGGGCATTGAGGCTGGTGAAGGGTCTGGAGCACAAATCTTATGAGGAGCAGTTGAGGGAGTTGAAGATGTTTAGCCTGGAGAAAAGGATGCTCAGAGGGGACCTTATCACTCTCTACAGCTACTTGACAGGAGAGTGTAGCCAGGTGGGGTCAGTCTCTTCCCCCTGGAACAAGTGACAGGATGAGGGGGACTGGCCTCAAGTTGTGTCAGAGGTGGTTTCAGTTGGATATTAGGAAAAATTTCTTCACAGAAAAACTTGTCAAGCACTGGGAGAGACTGACCAGGAAAATGGTGGAGTCACCATGCCTTGGAGGAATCTAAAAGATGCACAGATGTGGCACTTGGGGACATGGTTTAGTGGTGGATTTTGCAGTGTTGGGTTAATGGTTGGACTTGATCTTAGAGATCTTCTCCTACTCAAACAATTCTACACTTCTAAGATTCCATGACATGTCTGTGCTTTAAGTTTGTTGAGCTGCTTCATATCTTGATGAATTAACACATCCAACTCATCATTAGCCCTACCTACAAGATCTTGCAAGTGCATAGATTAATTTCAACAACATGAGATGAGGACTATCTGAACCTCTGCTGAACACATTTGGTTTTGCCTGTATTTTGTCTGCATTAATCTTAATTGCTGTATGTATTTCTTAATTTACCTAGTTTGCCTTAATTTATGGGCCATGAGACCAATGCCACTGCTTCTGGATGACAAAAAGCACTATTCTCTTTCTGTCACATTCATTTTTTGTTCAGTCTAAATCCTGTTCTCACCACTGAGAACTCGCATGTAACTTTACCCTCACTAAATCTTAAGAAATAATTTTCATAATTTCTCCAGACCTATTTTTTTTTCTAACAGAGACTGTCTAGCCTGTGTTTGCTCTCATATTTAATTTAAAATAAATCAAATCTGGATTCAAAGACACCTGTTGCAGTTAGAACTTCTATTATCTCTTTACCATGGGCTAAAATAAAACTGATAAAAGCATTGCCTCCTGATGTTTCTGTGACTTGGAAATAAAAGTTTGAGCCTTCAAAATGCTATCAATATAAAATACAAATATTTTTCAGACTATTTATGTGAAAGTAAGTTTCCCGTAATAACACAATTATGATGATATTTCTACATCTTAAATCATTAGGGAAACTTGTATCCATGTATAAATCCAGTTTAGAGTCACATCAGATTTCTGTGATAAACTATCACTACCAATAAAAATGTTTAGGTTTTTTTGGTAGATGGGAAGTTGAGTTTAAATTGGCGTAAACTTAGTTATGAAAACTTAGTGTTAGTTGCAAAATCAGATATTCTTGAGATATTTATACATATATGTATATATGTTTGCATGTGTGTATATATATATATATATATATATATATATATATATAGGGGGTGGGGTTTTTTGGTTTTTTGGGTTATGTGGATTTTTTGTAAAAAAAGTTCACAAGAAAAGTAGATCTGTACCATTTTTTGTTTCTACTTCCTGGCCTGGCTTGAGTCAGGAATTTTAAAAGTGACTACAGAACAAAAACCAGACAAGAAACTTTATGTCAGCTTTTTTCAAAACTAAGTACTGATTCATTGGAAACACACTTTGAGTTTTGCACAGTTGTTTAAGTCAGTTCTTCTTTTCTTTAAACTTGTTTCCCCATTCCAGATTTGACAAAGACTCTGTCAGTAGTGCCATCAGGGAAAGGGATCTCTGTCAGTTTCAACTTTGGTGGTAAAATTAGTAGATAGAGTTTGCTAACAAAATCTGGCACTCACCAAACTACTCTGACCACGTATGATGAATTTTCTGCAGATACGCTTTAGCGTGATGAACCCAGACTGATTAGGTTTTTTCCACCATTGTGAAGGCAAGGGGAAAATGTTTAGTGACAAGTGACACAGAAGTCTTCAGGACAGATTCACCCACAGTTGCGATTAGAGAATTTAAAAGCTTCAGATTTTAAAACACTGTAACAAAAACAGTTATTCTCTTATGTAACTAGACAACAGCACTTTTGAGTAAATTAGTGTGGCTTTAAAGACACGCTCAAGGTTATTTTAAGTGTCCCTTCATTTTGCACATAAAATAATTTGCAAGACTGAGGTTGGTATTACAGCTATTGTTATTGCATCACTGCTTTCAAATATTGAGATATTGTATCTATACACGCCAAAGATGGAACCCCACCTTTGAATATTTTGAGAGGTCAACTATAAAAATACAAAAACACGTTTAGACGGTGTCTAGATTTTCATGGCAATAGGGATATTAATAATTTTTAACTTGGCTCTAATGACAGAAGAATGACTTCATTAGAGAAATGAGGCATTCAGCCTCCATGGTGACTATATTTAGACCTACTCTTGCTGCTCCACATGAGAAACAAGAGTACAGCAGAATTTTTCACTGATACCATTGTATGTTCAGATAACTATTTTGTTTCCAGAATGCTCCTTTTGAATGTAGTTAGAAGCTCCTACACACTTGGTCAAATATAAAATTATTATCACAACTTGACTGTGAAATATCACAGGAAATATTAATTGCACACTTCCTGTAATCATGATGGTTTTGAAGCAACTGAAGGCATAAATAAATCCTAAAGCTCACAAATACCATATTTTTTCCTGCCTATTTTCCATAATACCAGATTTTTGCTATTTCTTCATCATAAGATTTGGTTAATCTTCTCATGCATTTTTATCCTGGTTTGCCAAACCTAAAATTCCTGCAAAATAGCTTGGCCACCTGCATCCAAATAGCAAAACTCCTAGAGGTGATGATTGAGGGGTGTGGGAGTACTGCTATCTGTCTCCAACTCCATCCTTAGTTTGGCATGCCTGCTTAGATTCTGTTGTAAATGGAATTATTCAGAGTTTAAAATCAAACATATGCTTAAGTATTTTGGCAAATTTTAGTATCATCTGTGGAACTCACTCCATATATTAACAGCAGAACTGAAAATATCCAGTTGGACAGTTTTTTAAAATTTTAGTGTGTGAAAAAATTATTGATTCTGTCTGACCTCTTTTTTCAATTTGAGTTTGCAGACAAAAATTTTATAGCTCGTCACTTGATGGGAATGCTATGAGATAAAAATCAACTTATTTTCCAGCTGCTGGAAA
This sequence comes from Catharus ustulatus, assembly GCF_009819885.2. Taxonomy (NCBI): domain Eukaryota; kingdom Metazoa; phylum Chordata; class Aves; order Passeriformes; family Turdidae; genus Catharus; species Catharus ustulatus. The sequence goes on along the minus strand of NC_046222.1, from coordinate 74,518,984 downwards.
GAGTTAGATGTTTTGGATTAATCAGTCAAGTGACAGTGTGAACTGTACCACAAAAATAATCAATATTTTTCTCCAACTGTCCCTTCTTAGCCATCTCTAACACCTGTGCTGCGTCTTAAGAGTTCATTGATTGAGGTCAGATCACTGGCATATTTTTCTGTGGATAAATACAAACATAGTTTTTCTTTTTAACCCCTAAATCCTAACAGCATGGACAGAGAAGAATCCAGCCACAGCAGTCTCCTAATGACTTAGAGATTTTGGTCCACAACACACAACATCTCTATTTTTGTTCATTCAGTGTTATTCAGCCTTTTGAAGAACTGAGAGAAAATCTGTTGAAACAAGTGTTTTGCATTTATGGAAAAAAAGAAATTCTAATGGAAGCCTATGAAAAAATTAGAAAGGGTTTTCATCAACAATTGGGAAGATAAACATCTGAAACAACATATTTGTCAGCAGACTGACTTTTATTTTTGCAAAGACTGGAATATAATCTTTAGAGTACAATGCAAGACACAATCTGGAAACCGAAAGAGAAAGGAAAAGGAAGTCCATGTCTGGCTAGTAGACATCCCTTCTTCCATTCACCAGTCCTTAGCTTTAAAAATACCACAGAAAACTTCCTTGTGAAGGGAAGTGGAGGGACAGACACTTATCTCTTCTCTCTTGTTACTAATGACAGGACCAGAGTTAATGGCCTTAAGTTATGTCAGGGAAGCTTTAGGGTTTTAGATTGGGTACAAGGTTCTTCACTCACAAGGTTGCTGAGCACTGGGATGAGATCACAAGGAAGTGGCCACAGCATGAAGTCTGAGTCAAAGAAGTTTTTGGACAATACCCTCAGGCACACAGGGATCATCCTGTGTGGGGCTAGGAGTTGGACTTGAAGATTCTTGTGGGTCCCTTACAATGCAGAAACTTCAGTGATTCTGTGACACTGTACCTGTGGTTTATACACTTGTCACTCTGCCTACACATCTAATTTTTTTTTCTTTTCTTCTCTTCCCCTCCTCTATCTCCCCTCTCTAGCACTCTCCTCCCCTCCCCAATTCCAACTTAGTCCTTCAGGTACAAAAATCCATAAAAGCCCATATACTGGCCAGTGGAAGTTTTCTAGAGGGAAATTGCTGTTAGAGGAGCTAGAAACGTTGGGATGTCAGTCTATGGTATAGAGTACAAAGGTGGTGCTGAGTATTTGAGGTTGTTGTCTGCTACTAGTGACTTAATGTTACTTTTCTGACTTCTCTATGTTCTTCTACTATGTAGGTATCTGTGAAGAAATTTCATCCAGCTGACAGGTGAGGTTATATGTACTAACATTGTTTGGTATCATCACACTGCCAGAAACTATCGAAACTGCATAGGAGTAGATCCCTCTGTCTTTCCACAGTTACTTATATCCTAGAGATCAAGTTAGCTCCTTTCAGTTTTGCAGACTGCATTTCTGAGCTCGAGTTTGAGACTTTGTATTGACCACTGTGTGAAAATACATCTTGCAGCCAAATCTTCAAATAAGCTGAAGTCATAAAGAAAATATCAGGCCTGGCAGTTGCGAGGCACAGGAGCACTACACATAAAATGAATGCGCAGTGCCCGGCCGGGGGGAGCGGCAGTAGGGTGTTCTCAGTGGAGGGCTCGCGCCGCTGAAATCTGCTTCCCTTGGCCCCCGGCCAGGAGCCCGGCTTGGCCAAACCCGGAGCGCGATCTAAGGCCTGTCTGTTCAGTGGGGCGGCTGAAACGCCGCTGGATTGTTCCGAGCAATAGGATATGGTTCGGGCAGCTTATTTTATTTTATTTTATTTTATTTTATTTTATTTTATTTTATTTTATTTTATTTTATTTTATTTTATTTTATTTTATTTTATTTTATTTTGTTGTTTATAAGATCCTTGACTGCAAAGAGATCTGTCTTTTTCTGATGTTTAGGATTGTCATTCAGGAAGTGCAGGGCAGATGCACGATAATGAGAGGCCAATATTAATTAATTAGATTTGCTTCCTTTTCAATCGGGCACTGCATACTTGAATGAGAGTACAATAAAATCATGCTCTAAATCATGGATTAAGGGTGACTATTTCCTTCTTAGTAGAGAGCATAATTTTTAATCAACTGCCCTTGATTTCAAATACAGACCATCCTCTCAGACATGTCGCCTTGCATTTAGCAAATTAATTGCACATTTTCCAATTTGAAGTTATCTGAATTCTTGCCAATTTGTGCTGGGATTACTTCCTGAGCTATAGACAGTTTAGGAGGTTTTTGTTGTTGTTGTTGTTGTTTTAAAACCTGCTGTGCTAGAGGGAAATGAAGTCTTGACTTTGATGTTCTTAATGCCATTACAGCTGTAGAGTTGGACCATCTGTGCCTCCTCAGATTTCCTCAGGGAAGAACAGTGGGATACAGCTAGAAGCCTCCGGGGATGAGATATCTCTGGGTGAAAAGTGTGGCTGGGGAGTCTCACAGCCATCAGATCCTGGCTGCCAATGCATTGCCTGTAAGGGGTATTGGAATTATCTCAAATTGTCCTGAGCTAATTTATAGCCTGCTCTGTTGCCTTGATTGCAAGAGCAACTAGATGGTTAAAAGCAGGATTTCTCCAGTTTTGTTCTCAGGGTAAGATGCTCAGCCTCTTTTGAACTTAATTAATGGCCATATGAGAAGGTGTCTCCTCTGTTTCATGAATTGTCTTTGAAACTGAAAAGAGCAACTAGTGAAGCCTGGTTTCCTACAGTTTTGTTTCTTGTGTTCCATTCCCTGGAATATCCCTATTTTCTTTGCAAATCCTTGACTTTCAGACCTGCTGGAAAGGAAGGGGCATCATTTGTAATGGCTGAACCACGTATGTGTTTGTTGTCTGGTTATTGAAGCAAGTGCTTCTCAGTCAGATTGTAGTTGCATGTTGGCTTTTGCACATCTATAAGGGAAATAAAAGAGATCTTTCTGTACATTCTTCATAAGTGGGACCCTAAGAGGCTCTCCTTCCCAAACAATTGGTTACTGCTGATGAAACTCATAGAAATGATATCAAAAAGTCGCCAACAATTTTTTTACAGTTTTAGGGGGGCTGATTATAAACCGTCGTGGAAGGCTATTCAGACAATGTAATAATGCACACCTTGCTTTTTTAGGAAACAAGGGGGAAAATAGTTCTAAAGCCAGACATTCACATAGTCTGGCCAAAAACTTTAGAAGAAAATTTTAATGGATACAAGGTACTTCAGATTTTAAAAAATATAATAAAATAAAATAAAATGCAGGTTACTTATCATTGTGTCTTCTGACAAAGGAAATAAAAGTGGAAAATTTTAATCAAGTCTTTTCTTCTTTATACATTATATATCCATTATTTATACATGGATATATAAATTCTGAATCACACTTTATGCAAGTCTATCATAGAATCATTGATAGTATTCAAAACTGAGATTGGGTTTCTTTCAATTCAAGGATTCAACTATTTGCTAGCGCAAACTTATGCTAACAAAAATTACAGTTTTTTTCTCTTTAGAAAACAACTTTTTTAAATTTAAAAATAAACTTAATTCATAAAGTAATTAACTTCAAATATACATTTTAAGAAATATGGTATTATATTTAATGTCTAGGGTTTTTTCCTAATAAATTACCTTAGTAACACCCTAGTACTTGTTCTGGTGCTCAACAAAGGGACACAGTGGCCCTTTTAAATTAAAAGAGCAAAACTTTGTAAGGCCAGAAGGGATCATTAGGCTGATTTATGTCGCACTACTGCATAACACAGAGTATGGAATTTTAACAAGTACTTTTGTCATGAAGTACATGACTATAGTCTGAAAGTGTACCTTTTAGGCCTAAACTTGAATTAAGCACTATAACTGCCACAGGATCCAGGACTTCCTAGAAAGGGTGTAGCAGAGGTTATTTTCTTTAGCCTCTATTTTGCAACCACGACAAATCTTTTTCTGGTGAGATATGTGCAGACACTACTTTTTAAATAACCCGCTTCACCAGGCGTTTTCAAAGCAGATGGCCAAGAAAAGATGAGGTTTTGCAAGAAGGAGTGGGAAACAAGCCAGGAAATGTAGAGCAAGAGAAAGGGAGAGACTGTCAAAGGTAGTGCATGTTAAAACACATGAAGATAAGGGAATCTACAGCAAGGAGGAGGAATATGACCATTTCAGTTACTTTCCACTGTTCTGGGGAAGAACAACTGCTGTAAATCCAATTCAGCAAGCCAACCCTTTCCACAGGCTTTGCACTACTGATAAGTAAACACTTGAAGAAGCCCAAAACCTCTGAACAACTACATCAACCGGGCAACACCAGGAATGGGTGAGGCAAGTAAGAAATGAGCCAGTGTTAAAGAATTGACCTAGTTTAATCTGGAGCAACAAATTCTGGAATGCACAAATGATACTTTTGTTTCCATGATACAACTTGTGAGCGGGAATTAATATAATTTTAAAGTTATTCACCTCCAAAGAATAAAATAAGTTTGGATTTCTTGAAAATCTCATGTTGTCATGATCTCTAGCTTTAACACCCTTACTTTCAGGATCATCTGGCCACACTTTTATCAATCAATGGTTCCTCAGTTCAAAAATGGCATTTTTTAAAATAAAAATATTCCAGACAAGTATGTTGATTGTCTAAATAACCAGGTTGGCTCTGTGGCAGTTCATGTACTCTCTGCTTCCTGGGCTGTTGGTGTAAGTGCCCATTCGGGTGCAAATCAATGCTGTGCCCACAGCTGTGATGTTCTGTTGTTCATCTACAATGTGTGGTTATTAAACCAGCATATCTTAGGTATGCAACTGGAATTTTTTGAAATATGTCATTTCGATTTGTCTACATTTTATCTGTCATATAATTTCAAATATTACAAAATTTCAAACTTATTTAACTCTGATTTTTTTTAACCATGATATTAAGTTTGTGTCCAGTCCATTCCTAAGACTAATAGAGTAAATAAAATATTACTGACTTTAGGGTTTTTCTTGATCTTAAAATGCTGCTATAAATTATCAGCTTCCATTCCATTTTAACTTTACTTTTGATAAAGAAATAGAAACATGAGAAACTAGAGAGAAGGAAGCCAGAGAAAGTTAGCTATATATCAGTGGAGTGTGAAATATTCTCCTTTTCTAATGCCAAAGATTGATATTTTAGGATAAATCCAAGTAGAAGAAATTCAGTCCAAGCACTGAAAATTGCTATTAATTTACCAACCTTATATCTTTTTACAAACAATTCAAATTTTTCTCAGTCTGGATCTATTTCTATTATAGCTCTGAAGCACTGAGCTCCCTCTTGTGACTAGCACCTGAACATTATTCTGATTTTGGGATAGACATCCTGCACATAATGTTGAGAAAAGCAGATCTGTTCAGATGCAGGATTCCATCAGACCAACCCTACTTGCATCTAATAATGTTCTTTAAAAATGGCAACAGTGTCTATACAAACTTAATCTTCCCCATTTTTAATGGCTCACCCTTTGCACAGCTGCTTTTTCAATGTGAAAGGAAATGTGTCTCCTCAAAAGTCTGCATTTCTAATGCTGAATCTTTGTCATCATGAAAATTATTTGATCACTCCTCAGTGACTTACTATGCAATAAATACAATATAGTCACGAGAAATCAAATGAAGACTAAATATAAATTTACCAACCATAGAGCCAGGAAATACAATCCATCATATCTGACAGCAATTTCCTTTCGCAGTTGTAAGGTTGTATTTCTTTATTTACACTCGGTGATGAAGGTATAATGGTTCATTAGCATAGGCACAGTCATTTCTGTGTCATGATCTGTGTTGCCTTTGTATAGCTTATTCCAAGATGGTATTAAGGAATAACATTCACAGCTGCATAACTATGAATACAGTATGTTCAATAACTGTCAACTTTCATTTGATACAGACATATTGGTAGAAATGTTTTGTATAGAAATGACCCTCCTAGTAGAAGACTGCATATGAGAAAAAGTCTGAAATGTACAGAACAAGAGGAATCCAGGTAAATAAGACCTCCTTTAGCTTTCTGACCTGGGACATGAATTCTTTGAGATTATTTCTTGGTAGATGAGAAAGAGTAAGTAACACATTCCCTTCATATATAAATAGAAAATTATGGCGTCATAGCTGGGGAAAAAATCTGTGAATAATCCAATTTATATGTTTCCGATAATTTCCACTTCATTGCACGTAAAAGAGAGCTTAAAAGGGTTAAATATCTAATACTTTTAGGTAAAAAGGAAAACAGAAGACTAATTAAAAGGTATCTTGCTTAACAGAATTATTCATAAGAACATTCTTTTTCACCTCTTCTAAGTTCTAATATTAACTAGTACCAAAACCTTCAGAGTGCCATTTTTAACATACTCAGTTATGCAATTCCCATCATCTGACAGTGTAAAAATAGGGTTAGGTTTACAGTTACTACCATTGCAAAGGGGCCCAAATTTGACATTGAATATAAATCTTCTATTTTCTCAGACTATTGCAAAATCAATTTTATTACATCTAATGCACAGGTAGTCACATGTCTCTGTGACAAAGCAAATGTCTTTGCTAATCTTGTTATCCCCAGATGCAGTAATATATTTTTCCAGGCAATAGAAAAACACATACCCTGAACTCTACAGTCCTTACTCATTCTAGTCTACTGCTGAAGTGGACTGGAGTTTTGAACAGTGTAGAGTTACAGCTTAATGAATGCTAGTTCTTCTGTACAGGAGAAATTCGTATGCTTTCATACTCTCTCAGCTTCATTTCCTTCCAAGGCTCATTAATTTTTAAAAGAGCCAGCTTTCTTACCCTTGCCTCCTAGTAGGTGGTGTTGCACTACCATAAATATAAGGGTATTTATAATTTTAGCTGGAAGAAGAGTATGATAAAGCTCAATTGCACAGCCAAAGAGGTTTGGCTAAGTATCCACATCAACTCTAAGGAAAAGCTTCAACAGATTTCATGGTGGTCACTGTGTTGCCTAATTTGGCCATATAACGCTTCTTTTATTGGGCAGAAAGCAGCAGGATTGTTATTTCTAGGACCCTAGCAATTTGTCTGGACTCAGATGCTGTGCCTGCCACAACCCAATCACACAGTGAAGAGAGAAATGGTCTTTTTCAGAATTCTAGGTTTATCCCACTGCAACTTAGGGACTCATTCAGCAAAGTGGAGCATGTAATACATAAAGCATTCATTCTGAGGTGTTCAAATTATTGAATGTGGAGAGGTTGAATGTTGTTGCTAAGGCAGTCAAAGGAGACAAGTGGAAACAGCTGCAAGCAGCCATGAATAGCCCAAAAGTCCAGGTCCACAAGAAAAATCTTAAATATCAATCACCTTTCCCTTCAGTTCCTCATCCTCATAGCAATGTTCTCAGTCTTCAGGCTTGGTATGTTGACACTCTCTTCAAGTCAGTAAATAGTCTTTTCCCTTCCATTCAGTCATTATTCTCTATTTCTTGAGTAGTTCTATGGCCTTCTGTCTAAATGGCATGCTATATTACATCATCTTTACAGAGGGAGATAGAGATCCCATTTTATGGTGTGTCTCCACCACGTACTTTCTTCGATTTTTCTGTTCATTTTTTACCTTTTTAAAGAGACCAAACAAAATTTCAGAGTGAAAATGAGAATGTAATCATCTGACTGATGAATGGAAGGCCCTTTAAAACCTGCCAAAATCTTGGAAAAACTACTTTCTTTCCTTTTCTATCCTACTGCCATGTAGTTATCTGAGAAATATTTCACAGGTTCTTTGATTCAGTGTACTTTGTCAAAAGCCTGAATCCTACAAATGCAACTGGTATTACCGATCACAAGGTCCTCATTAAATAGACTAGCATACTAAGCTGAGTTTTGTTTGAGCAAAATTAGGGAAGGATTGCAGCATTAGCAGGTTTTTCTGTGCTCCTTTGTGAGAATGGTGCTGAGTGCTTCAGTGTGACACAATTCATGGTCAATGATAATCCTTGGCTTGGTCAGGTGACCAATCCAAATTTTCCTCACTGAAGAGAATCTAGAAAAACTTTTCCTGAGTATAATCAAGCAAAAAAAAGAAATATATTTACTGGAGGTTACTAGTCCTTGAAAGATGCCTACCAACTTGTGTGAAGTCAAAGAAAGTTTGATTCAAATTCAAATCCTCATAACAGGAATCATTGCATCTCCAGGCAGCCTTTATGCTGATGAAAGGAGGAAAGAGGGAAGGAAAGTTCTTTGCTTCCCACTGCATTCATATATGTATTACCTGCACAAGACCAATTTTCGTGCCAACAAACAGAGTGGCCTTGAACCTTTCAAAATATTAGATACAGACCAATTTATTATCAGGCCTTTTGAAAGTGTTGAAAAGCTTCAGTCATGGAAAGATTCATGTGCATGAGTTGTAAAACTTATTCCTGAAAAACAATTGATCATTGGATAGCTAATCCCAAAAGCATCTCCAGTCCATAATCGCTGATTTGTCACCTTGAAGGTCCCATGTACTGTCATTTATCATTTTGATTTTATGCATAGTACAGTAATTTCACGAATACAAGCCGCACCAATTTGACCAAAATTTTGGTGGAAACCCGCAAATGCGGCCAATATTCCGGGGCGGCTAATACATTAACAAAATTCTAAAAGCTGCCAACACGGAAGTGAGAGCCCGCTGCAGCCCCAAGCCAAGCTGGAGCCCCGCCGGCCCCGGCAGAGGTGGGAAAGCCTGGCAGAGGCGGGGCCAGCAGTGTGGGGGGCGGGCGGCAGAGCCTGAGCCAGCAGGGCGGGGGAGCCCGGGAGAACTGGGGCTAGCAGTGCAGGGGAGCATGGCAGAAGCAGGAAGGCCAGCGGGTGGGGCTGCCTGGCAGCGGGGGAAGCCCAGCATAATCGGGGCCAGCAGCGTGGGGGAGCCCGGTGGTGCGGGGGCCTGCAGTGCCGGCCAGGGCGAGGAAACGCGGCGGCGGTGCAGACAGGAGGGGGCGGCCAGCGAGCCTGGCGGCGGCGGCAGCCCTGCCGGCGGGGCGAGCGAACGCGGCGCGGGGCGAGCGAGGCGCAGCGCGGGGCGAGCGAACGCGGGGCGAGTGAACGCGGCGCGGGGCGAGCGAACGCGGCGCGGGGCGAGCGAGGCGCGGGGCGAGCGAACGCGGCGCGGGGCGAGCGGCGAGCCCGGCGGCGGCGGCGGTGGCGGCTGCCCGCCAGCCGGGCGAGCGAACGCGGCAGCGGGGCGGTGCTGACGGGAGAGGGGGGCCAGCAAGCCCGGCGGCGGCGGCAGCACCACCCGGCCAGCCCCGCCGAGCCGTGGCGCTGAGCTGGGCCACCCGGCCCCGTCGGCAACCATGAGCGGGCCGAGCCTGCCTGGCCCCACCCCGAGCCAGTAAAGCCCGCTATGCCGCGATCCTGTTACTAATTGGCCAATTTGTGAAAGCTGCGCATGGATTCTCGCGACGAACGAAAGTGCGGCTAATATTCGGGGTGCGGCTTATCTATTGACAAAGACAGCGACATTGTCGAGGCACCGGGGGTGCGGCTTATAATCCGTGCGGCTTGTATTCGTGAAACTACTGTATTTAAATTCCTGGCAGGGCACAGCAGTATGGTGGAGATTTGCTATCAAGAAGGTCCAGAAGGTAATCTTTCATTGTGGTTAATCAAAGTAAAACTAATGAGGAATTGGTTGTATCCCTGATCCATGATCAAGTTCATATTACACAGATACAGGAAACTGAAGTTTCTATAGTCAGGGTGGAAGCTACTGAAAGATGCTTGTGTAGGCCCCCCCTTTCACTTCATGCCTGTTTATGCTGCTCCTTTCTATAGAAAGGATTTAAATATCAGTTGAGTGAGAGAGATAATTACACTAATTTAGCACATGTAAGATTCTTGGATATAGTCTTTTCAATAAGAAACAGCCATTGATTCAACGAAAAGTATTTTTTTTCTCCTCACTTTGCTTAGGAGGCTTTGTCTTAGGCTGTCTCTGATGGCTGTCTCGGAATATCTTATGAGACCCCACCAAGAATCTATGGAGGAAGAAGCAAGCTCCAGACTGAACAGAAGATCAGAATTTGAATATTTCAATGGGTGTGTGAGCGCTCACTGTAAGCATAAGGCAACTCACAGCATCACTGTTTTTCCTCACTGTCAAACTCTACGGCTGTGACATCCAGGCACATTGTTGCCTGTTTCACCTAAGCAGTATCTCCTCAGACAGACCATCTCTTTTTGACAGGATTACAGTTAGGAGCTCACACGCTTTTTTTTTCTTTCTGGGCCTCAATCATCCTGTTTATTTTTGAGGAGAATCTCAGCTCCAGAAATGTCCTCCACCCCAGGCTTGCCTGGGCAGCAGAAAAACAGGTTCCATCACCCCTGAATTGAGGAAGGAAGGCATGGTGCCCAAGTCTCTTGCTCCCAAGCACTCCTACTTCTGGCTTATTACACAGAGAGTGGGCAGCATCACCTGCAGTGCCTCTGCCTGTATTGTAGTAGGGCACACTAAGCTCTGCCTTACTTTCTCGAAAAGACTTGAGATAGGCAGCTGCTCTCAAGACAGGACCTAGTGTTTGGCTGGATATAGGCAGCTGGTGAATACCACGGCAAAAACATCTGAGCTATAGAAAGGGCTGTGACAACTTTAAGGCACTGAGCTTAGACATCACTTTCTGCATAAGCTGTTTTGAAGCACCTATCCCTTACTCCAGACTGTTTAGAAAGCCTAACTCAATGAGTGATCATTTTATTTTCACTCAGAAACCAGGACAAGATTCCGAGAGGTTTTAAAGCTCATTCTCTAATGACACTGAGACTCAGATAATTCCTTAAATATCTGTCTTTATTGAATGTACCCCATAACCCCAAGGGATGTAGGAACACAAATTCCTCTGGGCCTTTTTTTTTTAAATTTCCCCTCTCTTTCCTGTCTGAATGGGATCCGTTCTCCTAAAGGGGGACTGGCTTTTTGAAAATCTCATCCATAAAATGCTCATTATTGTGGAAAATTTTGCAGAGCCGTCAGAGAGAGTTTTCAGTCGTGTAAGCCAAGCCAAACTGAATGTGGCAGAGTTCATTGGGAGCACTACCCCTGAGTATATTTTTCAGTAAGTAGGTAAATTAGCCGCGCACGCACGCACGGCACAACTTCCTTCCGAACATTCAGCTGTCATTAAAACCTCTGCTGCTATTTAAAAATGTCTAAGCTTGTACGATGGGCAGCTTTCAAGGACTCATAACTCACCCAAATCAAAACCAGTTTTCACCAAACTGCTCCAAGGCTTCTTGGTGGAAAAGGTTTTCTTACTGAGTGCCATTGTTTCCAGTTGTTTCATCCTGCTAGGTGTCTAAAAGAGAAAGTCACAAGAATTTGTATTTGTATAAGAACTTTCACTCTCTCATTCAAAAATATAGCACTGAGGATAAGCTTAGCAGGAATAAGAAGGATTAGGCATTTATGTGGATAATGAGAACATCCATGATTACATCAGTGGGGTGAATAGGATGAAAACACTGTGGTGACTAGCCCTCTCCCAGAATCTTTTAACATTTGTTTAAAAATTTTATAGGAGAAAAACTCCTGTAATAGTGTAAACAAAGGGAGTGGGTTAATCAGACATGGATTAAATTAAAGTCACCCACCTAAACACATTGATTGTGGAGATTAAAAGCACCATCACCTTTCATCTATCTTGTTTACCTCCCAAGCACCCTCTGGCTTTTGTGTGGCATTTTGGTTTCCATGGCCACTGAAGGTTCCTTCCTATAATCAAAAACGACCTCCTGTTATAAAAGACTCAGAGTCTTTGCTCAGCAGGCCATTTCCCCCTTTTATTATTCTTTTCTCTTGCCTTCAGGGAAAGCTTTGTGTGAGCAGGACAGAGCACTTGGTTGGTTGGCAGTTGACCTCAGCTGCACACAATGAGCTCTGAGTGCTACCTGAAATGTGTGACAAAGAGGGAAGGGTCACTGGCTTAGAGCATTACAAGGGCATGGGCAAGCAACTGTGATGACACTTGCCAAATGTTAGCATTCACCTAATTCAGGAGGGTCCCTGCTGATTGACAGTTCCTCACTCTTCAGCAGCTAAAGAGAGAAAATACACAAGTTCATTAATTAATAACCCTGCTAGACTCTGAAGATATAGAGGCTAAAAGAAAAAAAAAACAAAAACAAAAACACCAACAAACCCTAAAAAAAAAAACCACAAAGAAAGTAGCTTGGTTGGTAGAAGGGAGCCAGCTCAGGATGAAATATGTACAAAGTATATAAATATATATATTTTTTTAAGAGCACGCCTCACTAGTTTAAAGCCATTTTAATAGCCTACAGGCAAAATTTGTCATGGTATGTAGCTGAGTGCTGCGCTTGCTTAAAATGCTTTTGACAATGTGAGGAAAGCCTTTAAGCATTTGATGAGGGTAAGTTAGTTAGCAGAGCTTGGAAGCCAGTTTGCAGGTTCTAAGATAATTCCTCGGGATCCAATTAAGTTGAATTTTACATTAATTCCATTTTTCTAATGCTTTTAGTTAAGGGGATTTCTCCCACATATAACCCACTCACACACACCCCATACTCCCAAACCAATGATTTTAAATACAGTCTTATGTGACCTCTTAGCTGGTTTCACCCTTTGATTGTTGAAGTGTGTTACTCTATTTAAAAGAAAAAAGAAAAAAGCTTTGAGCACATTTTTCTTTCCTGGCTACAGCAACAGGGAGATTTAATGCTGTATATCAGCTGCTTGCAGAAATTATATGAGTGTAGCTCCTGCAGATAGTTGCTAAAGACAGCAAAATGTTGACAATTTCTTATATCAGCTACTTACTGTGCTGCTCAGATGTGCTGTAGGATAGCACAAAACAGGATATGAGAGCAACAAAATTTCTCTTGCATATGGGTACTTACACTGAGGGAAACCCATCATTATCAGAACTATCAAATTTTCAACAAATACTATTCAAAGATTAGTTTAGCTGGTATTCTAGTGTAAGAATTCTTATGACAAAAGAAAAAGCAGCAAATGTGGAAGTTCAAGGCATTTCAACAAGTACTATTTTTGCATTTGAGCACAGCAGATCCTGTCGTGCAACCTTTATACTTCCCACTACAGGAATGGAAATATTTTCTGACATTTCCCGTCACATTTATATCTTTTCTTGACATGAGCATTAGTGCTCTAGTCATAACAAAGAATATACTCAGCAGTCAGACTTAAAAGAAATTCAAATGTCTTGCAGAGTGATCTTGAAATCATGCAATATGTCAAAAAACGTGATATAACGTATTATATGTTTTATACTTATTTTCACTCAGTCTGATTTAACAGCTTTTAGCAGAGTGAATTCTATCAAAAATCATGACAGAATTAAGACATTTATATGCACTGATCCCTCAAAGAACATTTTAAATTCAACACTGTAACTTGTCTTCATGTTTGAAACTTTTATAGAGTAAATATACAACAGCAACACAACCAGTGAATCTTTCTGCAGTTCATCTGGGAGCACTGGCACTTTCATTTCTCACTTGTGATGAGCATAAATTGGTCTTGTAGCTGAAAACATTTTTCCTGACAGAGGGTATTGAGGACAGAGGAGCTCCACGCTGCTGTTCATGCAGCTTTCATCTTTGGAATGTTATGTTCAGATCTGCTTTAGATCACAAAAGAGCTGTGAATTTCTCCACACTAGTAGGAATCAGGTAACAGTACAGCACAAGTAGAATTTGAAGAAAGGAATTCTGTTGTTTAAAAATATTTCATTACCAAAAGAGAGTTGGTTTTTTGTTTGATTTTTTTTTTGCAGGTTATGTGACAAGAATAAGTGAATGGATTAAATTTAAGCATGCTGCAAAGTGTACTTTCTCTTCATTACAGAGCACAGAATAAACAGAAGGAAGCCAAAGAGGTATCTTGTTCTAACACAGTTAAAATAGGCTAGTCTTAATTTTTACATACTAAAACTCTCATGAAGGTCATAAGACAAATTCAGAATATGTCATTATAGAGTGGACATAAATGAAGCTTCTCAAAATCAGTGTAATTACTTAGGAGTCCACTTCTTTAAATAGCATCAACGGCATTGTCGAAATGATCCCCACACAGTGGAGATGATGTTAACCAAAGACCCAGTAAAATTTCTCCTGAAAAGCTACCACTGAGATCAGTGGACTTGGAATGCCCTTTAAATAATAATCAGTTACCTATCACCAATAAACATTAGCTAAGTTCTGCTTCTTGCACCTTACTTCTGGATTCCCTCGTGGTTACACTTTCAAATATCAGGCAGGTATTTTTCATGCAAAATAAGTGTTCTTGTGAATCCTTTGTTCTAAATTATCTTCCCACAGACAGTCACTCTGCTTCCAGAGCCTTCAAAACCACCTAAGCTAGAGCACCTGAATGCAAATTCAGCTTTAAAAGAATAACGTTATACACATCTGGAGGAAAGGTCATTTAGCAGATTGATTTGGTCACTGAACATTTTCCCCGCTGCCATCTTAAGACTTATACCTCTAATCGATTGCACTCCCTGCCCCGTGACCCCCGGCAATACTGTTCTTCATTCCAGTGGCAACAGTTCCCAGTTGGCTTCTCAGGCCACGTATTGAATGCATTGAGAACAAAGCTCCTGGCAAGGGGCAGTGTTCTTCTCCTATCTCATCTCTATCATCTTCAAGTCATCTCTTTAAAGGAAATAAATTGCAGGTGTGTATGCTTCCCCTCCCATCTTTCCCTTCACTTCTCAGAAAGGTCAATAAATGGGATTAAAATTCTCTCACTGCACATCAGACTCTCAAAGCGAGGGCAAAGTGCACATGTGAAAGGGCAAGTGTGCATGCACACACACATCCACGTGCATAGGAATAGCCCTGCACTTGTGGAATGTACCTGTTTACACTTGTGCATACAATAGATGTTGGGAGGGGCCATGAAATCTACTCTCTGCTCCACTGAAAGCAAGATTATAAAACAGCACAGTGGGATTGCCATCTTGATCCAGGCTTTCAGATCCTATAAATTAAATTTATCAAGCAATAAATGACACAAAGCAGATAAGAATAAAATTTTTACTGAATTCAAAAGAATAAGGCAAACATTTTGATTTAGCTTTCTACAGTAATTTCAAACAAACAAACAAACAAAAAAACAAACAAAAAACAAACAAAAAACAAAAAACCCCCAACATATTAAAACAATAATTTATTTCAAATAAAGAGGAAAGAGAAGAAATATAAAATTATGCTGGCATTAAATTTTTCTAATGAGATACTTTTGAGATACTCTTTCTCCTCTGTTGGGTAGAATATATGTAGACAAGCTTATAAAGTCTTAGAGAAAAAAATCAGTCCAGAAACAGAGATACATTTTTCAAATTCAATCAGTAGTTCCTGATATCAGAAGTTCCATCAATTTTTAATTTAAAGGTTTACCTCAGGGAGAATTAGCTTATCTCACTAAGTCATGTAATTCTATTAAAATAATGGGACCATATGTATTAGTAAAATACAGTCTGATTAACAATTTCATTCTAACTTTGGCCTATTCTAGTTTAAGAGCATTATAAGAAATAGCTTTTAAAGAAATACTTCCTTACTGAATCCTGGTAATGTAGTTTTCATGAAGAAATTTTATGAGCAGATTTTGAGGTAGGCAACAGGAGATTGAAACATTTTTACAGAACCAAGACTGGCAAAAATGTAATTTACCTATATGCTTGACAAACCTCCTGGCTTATTGTCAGGACAACCATTTGTCATGCAGCTGAGATTCTTGGAATGGTTTGAAAAATAAACCAAGAAGAAAAACATGGAGGAGATTGACATCAGGCTCCTACCAAAGAAATACGCCTTCCAGAAAAGTCCAGGGTAACACCAAAGCTTTTTCCTGGGTTCCAGAAAACACATACTGAGTTGTCCCTCAAGAAGGAAGCTGTTGAGTTGCACTGTGAGTACAAGAGATTGTCGTACAGAAGCTGGCACCATGGGCTTGGATAGGTTTGCAGGACTGAAAAAGGTGCTCTAAATCCATCCTTGAGTGTATACACAGAGGTATTTGTCATAGAGCCACAAGGTTCTAGAACTACAGTTTAGTTCATGTGGAACCTTTGCTTAACACTCCCAGTACCTAAGAGGTGTAAGCTAAGGTAAGGAGCTATCATGCATTGCATCTTTCTATCCTGAGGAAGGGAATCAATATACAACCATCTCTCAAGTAGTTATCACCTTCATCTCATTTCTCATCAGCAGATGGGAAATGAAAGCCTGATCTGTCAGCATGTAGGTAATTTTTTTCCCTTTGGAGCTTTCCTTCCAAGTCTGGCATTTCTCAAAGGTATTGATAGGTGGTAGATTTATCTTTCAAGCATTCATTGTCTCTGTAGGAGTGGGATTTCTATATTGCATCACTCAGCACCCCTTTGAGATGGCATGCAAAGCACTGGAAGTAGAAACACCTTCATTTTCTTCCAGCCAAAATGTGCAACAGAAAGATTATGAAGAGGCTGATTATTACTCAAATAAGAGGTTTATGTTTTCCATAGTGTTTGTCCAGCTTAAAATACATCATTTACTCTTTTTCAGAGCATTGCCCTCTCCTGCAAGCTGAAATTCCTGTCTGCCAGAGAAGGTTTCTAGCCATGAGGAGGACAAGGTCTTCTTCCCCATTGTTTTCTTACAGCAGTCTCATTCCCATGCCCACTCCTGAAGACCCAGTCCATAGAGGAAGCACCAGTCAGCTAAGTGGCTTTTTTATGCATCTGAAAGGTTTATTGAGATTTGTGATTATCCGACTCAGGGTTCTTAGAGTTGATCTCACAAAGTATGAAGTATTGAGAGTTATCTGCTTTGTGGAGAAAAATGACATAGTCTTTGGGTGGCTAAGCATGATTCCTTTGTCATTAAACAGGTTTTATGCTGGAATTAAGTACATCTTAAGGCTGAATTCAACAAAGAATACAATTTAGTTTTTCCAAGTATGTTCTACACATGCATAGACTTGAATATCATGTGCAAATTTGATTCTGTGTAGAGGGATACCAACAACTTACTTAAGACTGGCTTCCTAGACAGGAAATAAATCTGTGATAGACAACTCAGCTCATTGACTGCTTATACAATTTTAAAATGAAAGCTATCCTACCATCCAAACAGAGAATGTTCACTGTCACACAATTGCTAGTAGGAATCTACTGGCTCCTTTTGGGATGTCCAATATGGTGATAAATCTATCATCTTCACCAGTGAGTCAGCAATCTGCCCTTGTTAAAAAAAAAAAAAAAAAAAAAAAAAAAAGAAAAGAAAAGAAAGAAGATAAATAGTCTACTGCGCTGCATCAGAACACTGACAGCAGTTCAAGGGAGGTGATCCTTCCCCTCTATTTTGCACTGGAGAAACACATACAAAGGGTCTCAAAACAGCCTCAAACTTTCTTTGATTCTGGGTGATTCCGTTTTCTACTTGCCTGAGTACAATCAACATCTTCTCCAGTACATATGGGCAAAAGGCATTTGCTAGTGTCCCTAATCTCCTAAAGTTTTAGCTCTTTTCCCAGTATCTTTTTTTCTTACTGCAAATGAATCTTGAAAATGGGAAAAGGAAGTGTATCCTACTATTCAATCACCCCCATTTCTGTTTTCAATTTACCATATGATATGTTTAGTTTCATGAAGCTAAGTTTGTCTAGAGGGCATGGGGTCCATCTTTGCTTTATTTGCTCCCCAAACTAGTTAGCCATTAACGTGGGAAGTCCTGCCACAAAATCAACCTCACAACCAACTGCACATGTGTGAAAGCAAGCAGTTGTGAACAGTTATCTGGGCAGGGAACAAGTGGTCCTGAAAGAGACTATAACTTCATTCTGAGGCAGCCAGGTTTATTCCCTTCTCTCCAGTATTCTAGGTGCTATTTTGAAGGATAGGTACCAGGGCCTGAATTCCCATCATGCAGAACTGTCCTTTGCATGGGATTTATTTGTGGTATTTTTAAACCAGGCAGGAAGATGGAAATGAGCATCATAGGACATAGTTGAAAGATCTGGTTCCCTTCCAAATTCATTGGATGATTCTTTATTTACTACAAAATCTTCCTGCTCCAACACTTTTCATGGTTTTGACTCCCTGATATTTTTGGAGGGGAATGCAGGTAATTTGATATTAAACTTTGTATTCAGAATGTTTAAAAAATTTAAAATATTAAATTCAAATATGGTAAGGAATTTAAATCCTTGTGCTATATTTTTAATTTAAATTTTCAATGAAATTCCTTGTAGTAAAATTAGCATGACATCTTACAGACAAGAATCTCTGATGACTCTATAAACTAATTAAGTCCCTTTTAAGTGTTTAAATAGTGTTATAGAAATTTTTCTGGAAGATAATCTGACTTTGATTATGCCAAAGCCAAAGAAAACTCAAAACTCTGAGATATAGTAATTTTTAAATCCCACTTGTAATTTGTAGTTTACAGGTGAATTTGAAATGTCAGACTTACAACACATTTTAAAGCAGCATTTCATATTTTCAAGAGCTCTGGGGAAAATCCTGTCAGTATCAGGGGACTGGGGATTCAGATTTCATTGGGATCATGCTGATAACTTATTTTATTAGCCACTTGCTTTCTTGTCTGTGTTAGAGTATGCAACAACCATTTATTCCTTGAACAGCATCTTTGATTATTCTTCCATAAATCTGAAATTAAAAAATAAAATCCATCCTAAGGAAATGTCTCTTTCTCCAGTTCCCCTGTATTGTACAGAAAAGCATGCCCATATTCCTTTAAATAAAGGACGTTTTGTTCTTGAACGACTGCATTTAATAAAAACCAGCAGTAATCCAAAAAGTAATCCAGTCATTTGAATCCAAAGGCAACTTCTTGGTCTAGATCTTCATTGCAGAGGCACCTGTCTCTAGGGTGTAGTAATTTTTGGTTTTTCTTTTTTTCCCCCCTGGGTTACAGTCACAATCTCAGATATATCTTTCTCACAGCTTTCACTTTTGAGTATATCTGTACCTCTGTTCAGTGTGCTGTGTTCTGCAAATCCTAGTCCTTGGCATTATTGCTTCCTCTTCATGACCACAAAACTTAGGTTCCTAACTCAGGGTTGTGTGCGCCCCTCTCTTTTAACCAATGACACCATCGCACTGAGTGACACCACTTTTGAGTTCTTCCCAACTCCTGTTCAAAAACTGTTGATATAATGTTTCAAGCCACTTTTGAAAATGCCAACTAGTCTCCAGAAACACTTAGGTGCTCTTGAATACTCCACCTCTGGATCATGGATCCTATGGAAGTGAAATCAAATGTTCTGTAAAGAAAACAAAGGTCAGAAACACCTAACATTTTGGAAAGAAAGAAAAAGAAAAAGAAAAAGAAAAAGAAAAAGAAAAAGAAAAAGAAAAAGAAAAAGAAAAAGAAAAAGAAAAAGAAAAAGAAAAAGAAAAAGAAAAAGAAAAAGAAAAAGAAAAAGAAAAAGAAAAAGAAAAAGAGAAAAAGATTTCATGCTGCTAATTCTGAAAAGTTGTTTATAAACAGAATAATAACAAACTTATCTATTGTTTGTATTGCAATAGAAAATAAAATATAATGCACCACATTTGCAATTTAACCCTCTGTTTTAAAAAAAACCCTCTCATGAATCTACAGGAAAATCAATCACCTGATAATGGTGAAGACATTCCTGTGTGTCAGCATGAAAGTATGATATGTTTCCAGATGCATTTTGCTTCGGTAAAAGAGAAAAATACAACTATTTCACAGCACTTTGCCTTGCTGGACCAAATTTATCTCTGTTGTAGCCCGGTGATGTCAACAGAGTTACAGTGTGGATGAATACAGGTCATTGTTTGTGAAGCTGGCACTGAGTCCATGTGTGGGAGGAGAAAAATGAGATCTTCTAACCCATATTTGCTGAAAAAACATGAGTATGAGTTTAGACACATACTCCTATTAAAACTGCACCATAATTTTGCCGCTGGAAGTTTCAGAACAAATGGGCTCCAAATGAAACAGAATGAGGGCGTTTCTCCGAGCTATTTCCTGAGCTGCTGTCAGTGCTACTGCATGGCAGTGTGACCGTGTGATGTTGGCCTTGGGATGTAGAACAAGGCAACAAGGCAACAAGGCTTTTCTTAGTGGTTTTCAGACCCTGAATTCCAGCTAAGCTAGGTGTCTGCAGAACTTACCTGGCACTAATTAAAATTAAGCAAAAAAAAAAAAAAAAAAATTACACATGGATCTCTTGGCTATGTTTGATGCTTGGTACCCTGGAGAGAAGCTGAAGTACCATGCTGATAATCAGGTTTTCTTCAGTATAAAGATTCTTCCAAGTTCTAAATACTATATCCAAAAAAGGATTCAAGTGCAATGCAGAAAGCTACAGCACCAATAGTGTCTCCATGTTCCAATACCATGTAACTTAGGCATTTGCTGTGCACCTCAGTGGGTCCAGCTTTCAGGGACTCACCCCAGGTGTACTAAAGGGCAGTGCCTCCTGTAGGACATCCCACTACTGGGCTACAGAGATGTTCCTTATGACTTGTAGATATGCACCATTTTTTTGCTTTGGGTCTTCATTGCCAAGTCAGAAACCAATGTATTTGACTTCACTGCCCCAGTTTTGGGAAGCAGCAAAGATTTCTGGATGGATACCTGCAATGCAAGGCAGACTACAGCAGAAAGGGTCTCGGACTGACATACAGTCAGACCAAAACCTGTTCCTTCAGGACAACTAAAAGGCTGTTGCGTTATCTCCTCCACCCAAAATTTGTTCCCCACTTTGCCAACTACCTCAGTGCTTTGCGGAAATCCCCACCATGAGCAGCAAATCAGAGCAGAGATCCCTGGAAAAGAACACCTACCAATTAGAAGAGACCATTGTCTGAACTGCTCTCTGTTCACAGGACTGAAAAGAGTCACTGGGCCTGGCATTTTGGAAGAAATGTAGCTTTCTCTGTCCATCATTCCTTCAAAATTGAGTCACTTATATAAAACTGCTGTGACTTTTGGACCATATCTAATGCTTCATAATAGCCTTTGGCATCAAAAATAAGCATATTGTCCTTATGTGCTAGAAAGAGTAAATGAAAATTAAAAATATGCAGATTGGAGGTGGACCTTGATGTTCATTGGAGTATGCTGGTTCATGCCAGGACAGTTTAAAGCTACTCTTCCATTTCTGAATTTATATAAAGAACAAAGAAAACAAAACAAAAAAGCACCAAAAATCCAAACATATCTATTTTATGCATGTTGCTCACACTTTTGCCAAGGCAATTTGGGATTTCGGGTTGTATGAAATTCCTGTCCACAGCCCAGTAGTAGAAAGTGTAAAGAAAAACATTTCCATCAGGCACACTTACTTTTCATAGCTCATACATACCTCACCTGCACTCTTACCCTGAGTAGCGCATCCACCTCCTTCAGTCCCAGGGAAGCATTCCCTGCTTCCTGCTCCCCCACTTAAGAAACAGTAAACAATAAATTCTTTTATGGCCTCCATTTTATTAATAGTGGCAATCAGAGGAACTTTTATGGATATGCTTTGTTTGCTTCAGCTCTTGCTTTGTCTTCCAAGTTGGGAACCCCCACAGGACACTCATAAATGGACAAATTTACAATCTAGCGTGTGTAAAGTGCCCACAGTAGCATCTACATGGAAGTTGTCTTTGTGCTCATGCACCAGCTGTGATGCCAGAGGGCACAGGGTCAGAGCAGAGGGCTTCCTCTGGCTTTCTACAAACTGGGATCAGCCAACCTTCATTTATCTGTGGTTAAGGACTTGTTTTGGTTTCTCAGATCATGACTCCACAGAGCTGTTTGGATATTTTTAATCGAAAGACAAAGCACTTCCTCTTCCAAACTTGGTGCCTGCAAGGAACATAACAAACTAATCATTCAGAATAATTAATTCTGTCAGAAAAATCTCTACAATTCTTACTAACGCTGAGTGTTTTGTAATCCTAATGAAAGGAAAAACCTGTCACTGTGATAATTTTCGATTGACCCATTTTCTTCAGTGGCTGGGGAGAGGGGAATGTTGTTTGTTTTTATCTCTAAGGACCATAAGCATGAAAATGATATCCGTAAATCTTACATTTCAGCCTCGCATTTCCAACTCAGCCTTCAAAGGAAACATTAGCTAGTCCAAAGAGCCAAGTGAGATTGTCAGATTGGTCATTTATATGTGCATAGCACAGTATCTTTCAGTTACCTGTGACTTTAGTTTCAAAATATTCCCAGGATAGGGAAACCTTCGTTTTCTCCATTTCTAAATGGGAATCTGAGATGAAGAAAATATGAGCAGCTTGCCAAGGCCATGGAGGTTGTCCTTGCAAAGTAAAGGACTGGAATCCAAATTGTGAGTGCTTTAGCCTAGCACTTAAAACACACTGCCTGTGAGTTTTAATGTAATACAAGATGCTTAGAATTGAAAAACCATTTCTAAAGCCAGGTTTTATGAGAAAGTTGGAAAACAAAATATTAGTTTCCTACATTTGCCTAATACCGTAAACATCTAACTGCCAACTTCAGTGAGCTGCCAAACAAACAAAACAAAATAAAAAGAAGTACTTAAAATTGAAAAATTTTAGAGTTCTTTTTCATATTGTCATGCTTTGAGGTCATCTATTTCTTCTGTATTTGACAGTTGAACGTTAAACATGGCAGACACTTGCATTTCTCATTACCGAAGACAGAACGGTATAGGAAATTTGTTCTTTAATATGCAGCCTTTTACTTCTAGGTCACTAATTTGAATCGATTCCTGATCAATGGTGACTGAAAGGCATTCATATCCGGCAGCTGTTCTGTGGTCTGTGCTAAATGAGGGGACATCTTAGTTATTGCCCAGCAGTAGCCCCTCTCTCTCAGTACCAGAACAAGCTGGCAGTTTTCACAGAGATGCTATGGCCTGATTGCACATGGCACTTGCAAATATCTGAAAAGTGATTAACCTATTTTTGCTCTGTTTTTTAAGGCTTGCATTTGTTTTTTCAAGTAAGTCTTATTTTTTTTTATTGTAAGCTTTTTAAATATTAAATGGGATCATCTTGCTGCTTTTGTATAAATGCATTCTGCCTGCATCCAACACTGTGACTGCTGTTGTGATGCTACTAGCAGTGATCAGAAATTGATTCTCTATATGCCCAATGATAAGTGCCAAAATAAGCATAGGTAGTATCTGTGAGTGGGAGTCATAGCCTTTAACTTCAACTATATACATGTCATCTGTTTGGCCTAAATGAATCATCTAGACTGCCACTGTACTCCAAATTTCTTCTTTAAAAAATACTTTCACAGAGGCTTTGTCCATACCAAGCAGAGGCATTAGTTTATTTTAGAATTCAACCTTAAATCTTAAACATTTTTACACCCCCTTCTGTAATAGCTGCAGAAACCCTCTATTATTACTAATAAATTAGCTTTGTTTTGAAGGATCCATATATATTGTCTAGCAGATATTATGGTTTAGAAAGACAAGTTTAATTGCTATATTCTTACTTTCCATAACTCACGGGATTCCTGGTGAGTTGTTGAAGATAATGAAATGCATGGGGTTTGTTGCTGTTTTTTTACCCCAAAACCTCTCCGACCACTCTGACGCAACCTCCCAAAAAATTGCCATAACATATACAATGAACAATACTTTTTCTCCCAAAATATCTCTGCTTTAAACAATGCCTTCCACAAATTGCCTTCTGTCTCTGGCAGTGTGTGGAAGAATAATCATTCACCCACCCACAAAAAAAATTCTAGCCTTTAATACCATCCTTTCTTCCCTTTCTCCAAACGTGTTAATACCTGCTGAACAGAAACAACACTAAAAGTCTTAATAACTGTCTACTGACACTAGTTCGCCAATATAATGAGTTGTTGAGTTTTCCTTTTAGCATTTTGATAACAATACCATGTAGCCAAATTGTCTGGTAGCATTAAAACTTGTCAGAGTAAGTGTATAACTTGGCTGCAATAATTCACTGAAACTTGGCATAAAGGATCTTTAAACCAGAACAAAATTTTCTTCTCAAAATATTAAATTCTTCTTTCAGATTCTTTCCATGATCTAAAAAGCAACTTTAAATGTTTTCAAAAAGACAAGTTGCAAGCCAGTCAATCATGATGTCTCTAACTATTCTTGTGAGAAGAAAAAAGAGGGAATGAAAAAAGAAACTTACAGTGCCTTCCAGATTTCATGTACAAACAAGTTAATGTTTAAGTAGCATTTTAAGGAATTTCATAGGCATTTAGTTCACAGCCTCATAGTTCATTCAAGATATTGCACATGAAATAAACTTCATTAGATGTTTGGGGTTTTCTTTTTTTCTTAAAGCCACATTTTTTACAATCTTGGGGGGTGTAATGGGAGGTGTATGATGATTATTTTTCTGTGTAGGTGAACATAAAAGCTAAAATAGAGAGAAATCTCCTTTTTTTATCCATTATACCCATATAAACATGGGTTCTCTATGCTTAGAGTCAAAGCTTTCTTTAGCTTTATTTAATCAAGAAGTTTATTACAAATAATTATTATTTGTATCACTGAAGCAAACTGGAACATTTAGTCAGGAATGAGGACAACATTGCTTTAGGCACTGCACAATGAGAACAAAAAAGGAAGATTTCAGGACTCAGGGTACTTACACTAGATGGAATCAGACAACCTGATGGGAGAGCTGAAGGAAACTGCAATAGCACTTTTGGAGGTCAGGAAATGAAGCAGGTTTGCATGAGTGTGTGGGGATTTCCTCCCACTCCTAGGTGGCGAGAAAGATAAAAAATTGAAAATGCATGGCTGAAAATTGGAAAGACAATAATAGAAATTGATAATATAATCCTAATGGAGGTGGCAGTCAGGCTTTTAATACTGATTACAGCGTCATTTAAATGGAAATAGGGAAAGGTGGTTCATTTGTTATAGCAGAGAAGGAGGAGACTGTGCAAAGAGACAAACAGAATTATGACAGACTCAGGGCAACAGATGGGGATAACGATCTTGACAGTAGCAGTCCAAACAGATATGATGAGATCATGGTTGCAGTTGTCAGAAACAAAAGCAGAGGATACTACAATAAGTGAGATACATGGCTGCAACAACAAAACTAGTCTGCATATGAGTTTTAGCTACATGAATGGGGGAAAAAAAAGGCCTGTGTTTGTAACATGGTGGAAAAAAGAATTAGCAAGTCATAAATATATTCTGGAAATGAGGACCTGGAGACACACCCTATTAGAGGATGTCATTCTCTAGAACTAAGTGTCAGGTCAGGAGGTTTGGTTGTTCACTGGGATCAGAAAGAAGAGGGGTACACTGGACACGTAGGTGTAATTGCTGTAGCCCTGCAGGCTGTGGACTGACTGATGAAAAGGAGAGGGAGAGAGAAGGAGACAATGCAAAGCAAGGGGAAAGAGTAACAGGGAGGTGAGAGTCCCAGTTGGAAGGCAGCTTTTGGCACCCTGTTCATACCAAGCACCATTTCAGCCTCATGCCCTTCAAGTAGTATTTATGCACAGACTGGATGCAGTACCCTTCATCTCATGCACAACAGTTTCATACGCACACAGGCGGCAAAATCTGCCTCTCCATGCTCTGAAAAACTGATCATGAAATGTTTAATACACTTTAAGACTTTTTGTTTAAAATGTAAGTGTTTTTGGGAGTATCTATATATCCTGAGCATTACTTCCTGGCATAGCTTTGGACTTCATTCAATATCTTGTGTTCTAGCTCCACTGATTTCTATCTCATTGTCGAGACAGCTTGAATTAGCATATTAACCCTTAAAATTCTTTGGATCTGATTCAGAATATATCACTCCATTAAAAATCCAGCATTTTAAAACATCTGATTTTAACCAGCTGTATCTTTATTGCTGGACTATATTACATCAAGAAATAAAAATAATCCAATGCATTTTAAGCATGCCAAGCATGTTGAAATTTCAGGTTACATTTAGCTAAGTTCATTTGGAATCTCCAGTTCTAGAAAGAGTCTTACCAATCCTACTGTTTTTCTCTCTACTTATCCGGAGATGTTTCCTTTCCTCAAGTGGATTTTAAATATCTAGGTTTTCCATTTGCATATAAATGCAGGTGGATTATGCATAGAGTGCTATGATTTTGCCACTCAAACAAAATATTTTTAAGCCAGATACTCATATATGTGCACATTTTTCCTGACTCATACAGGAAGAATATTCTTTTAACATGCCTGGCTGGTATCCTTCATATACATTGATACATACACTGGTGTTCTAAATATATGCTTGTTCCTAAAGAACGAAAAATCTTCCTCTGCCTCATATCTATAAAAGGGCTTTCATTGATTAAAGTCACCTTTATTCTAATGTCTTAGGGATTTGCAGGTTTTAGTCTTTCACTGTTTTTTCTGTTAAATCCCTCCTCTCTCTTTTTTTTTTTTTTTTTTTTTTCCCTTTGCAAGTGATAAATCAAGTTACTTTTTCACTCTGGACTCCATTATGGGATCACAGTAGCTATACAAACCACACGGAGTTAAGCAAACAAAGGAATTTTTTCATTTTCTCTTTCATTCAATAAAGTTCCATTTTCTGTCACCCTGCAACCTTTTGACCTGCGTCCTAATGGCACTGGTCACTCAAGGGCAAAAGTTCAGCTGTAGGTTAAGTCTGTGTGTGTTTGCACCGGGCAGGGAGACAGTGGGTCCTTGCTTCTTGTGTCTCCCCCCAGCCTTGCCATCACTCCCCAAACGCTGGCCTCACCCCTGCTGAGCTCTCCCTGCTCCAGACCTCCCTCTGTGAAGAAGGTAAGGAGGGCTGGGAGTGAGCTTTCCCCCAGCCTTTTGTTTTTCTTGCAGCTGTCAACAAAAAAACACGGTCTTATTTTCTTGCTCTGGGGGCGACAAGGCGAGAGAGAACTCTCCATCAGGGACGCTGCAGTCAGTGCTGACAGCCTACAGCCACTCTTGCTGATCACTGTTTCATTCTACTTTACCTCTAGAAGTTGTCTCTGCTTCTGAGAGAGAATATGGACCCCTCTCTTGTTCTCAGCACTGCTGCCACAATTTGTCTCAGGATATTGTCTCCTGCTGTGAATGGGGAGTCCCCTATTATGCACTTTACAGCGTGATTTGTCAAGGGACTCAGAAAGTAAATAATACCTCAGGTGCACCCACCTCTCCCAATAGCCTCCAGAGGGCTTTACCAGGTGGCCTGGTGACCTACTGACACATTTCTACAGGTCACTAGAACCATGCATGATCTGTAGACTCACACTGCTAGACACAATATTCCCCTCCAAATCACTGACTGCGGTATGACCTGTTGCCATCTCTTTCATAAGAATATGACACTGCTGTGTTTAATAGTTCCTCCAAGGCAGTTCCTCTCAGCCTCCTCTTGGTTGCCAGGCTCTGAGCTCTTCAGGAAGCCCCTGCTTCATCACCAGACAGTAGCCCACTAGCCAGCCAGTGGAGTCACACAAACCCAATACCCCTTTTTGTACAGGTGCTTTGACTGAGAGATGCAGTGTAGAAGCTTGTATCACTTTTGGAGGAGTTCCCTCCCTCCCTGGCAAAGGGGACTGGTGAACAAGGTATCACTGAAACCATTTCTGGCTCAGTAGACAAGCAGGAGCAGGGCAAACGGTGTGCTGAGTGGCTAAGGTAGTTTATCCTCTGCAAGGGGGACAGATAAAGTCTTGGGTACACTTGGCATTGATTAAAACCTCATCCTTTCCTTAAGGAAATCTTTGGCTCAAAGGTTTGACAGGTTACTGTAGTATGAGATCTTGATTTAAAGGACCAAATTATGTTTACCTGTAACAGCCTGTGAATTTGGAATTACACAGTCTCCGAATGGCTCAGAATGAGGGCTGGCAGCAGCGCAGATGGTGCAGTTCCCTCCCATCTCCCTGTGAATGACAATGCTTCACCACTTCCAGAGCATCCCACAGCTCCTAAGAGCAGCAGACAAGGCACAGGCTGTGAAGGAGCTTTTCTGGAAGTTGGGAAGTTGAACAGCTCATGCCCAAAAGATAGCGCAGATGGCCCTGTAAATAGTGGAGCTTGGGTGTCTCTGCTTCTGCTGTGGTGCCTAACCTGACTGGGCACCGGAGAACACAGTGGTTCCTATCAAAACACTTCTGAGCTGCAATTTCTGCCTGCTGCAAACCAGACTTGGAGGAAAAATGGGCAATAGGTAAGCCTTCCCTTTTTAAGGGTCCCAGCAAGAATGACTAAGGGCCCTGCCCTCATGAAACTGAGGTTGAGTTCTCAGCATTGGTGCACCAGTTCCAGTACAACCTTTCATGCGCTGAAGCTAAGCTCAGGCATAAATGCTTCCTGCATAGGATAAACAGAGACAGGTTCTCTCAGTGCCCAGAGAAATGTTACATAAGCACTAAAATTAGGTGGGACTCAGATTGCTCTGTTTTATTCTGGTTTAACATGATTTGCAAAGTACACTAAGTTATTAGAATACACTGAAAAGTTCATACAGTGTATCTGGGTGCAAAATAATAGGAACAAGCTTGAGCTGTCGGGAGTTACTGAGGAAACATACAAAGCATTACTTATTTGGTGGATTTTCCGTGGTGCCCAATATTATTAAAATGTCTAGGTATTCTAATCCCCAGGGATTTAGAACAAACAGTCAAAATCAACTTAAATTTGATTATCAGACAGTTCACTAATAACTTGGTAAATGGCAAACTGGTTTCACTGATGAGGAAAATTGGCATAATGAATTATTATGTACTAATTAGATTTGCATACAAACACAGAAACCTCATTAGCCAAAATCCACCATACTGCCAGAGACTGGCACTCATCCTGAGACTGCCCGGCTTTGGGATCTAAGGTGACATCTAGAACAAGATAACCATGCCCACCCTATATAGTAGTTTGTCCGGAGTGGTCCTCAGTACTGTGAGTCCCTGAGATATTCTTATTACTCATTTCATGTTTTGTTCCAGTTAGAAGTGCCAAATAGCAAAGGGAGTGTGTCACAGATGCCAGGGAGGACTGAAGTTATTTGTTGCCTTCCTAAGTGAGTGCCATGAAGGCCTATATGGGTGTTTGAAGCTTGGGATGTTGTAAGGGGATTGTTTAGGATAGGCTGAGGCCAGATTGATACAGTCGTGTTATCTGAAATGAACTCTATTTAGCCACTCCTGAACTTTGTCACAGTGGCAGCTAACCGGGGCAGTCCAAAACAGAGACAGGGAATGAAATAGTAGTTAATAAGGAAAATCAGGGATCCAGGGCTTGAGGAGAGGATCGTGGCCTCTCTATTATTTATTGTGGTAGTCATACAAGCAGAGAATGCCTCAGCAATGAGGGGAGACATTCAGTTTCCCAAATATTGAGAACATGCTGTTTCAGCTACTGCAAATATGCTTCTTAGGGTCCAGGTGGCTACAAAAGTCAAACAGATTTAGTCAATACATTTGTACAAGCTGTCAGATAGGGGACAATGTTAAGATTTTCAAAGAAAGTCAAGGTTCCTTCTTAGTCCCCTTACTCTGACAATTGAAGCTTTTGGGAAAAAAGTGAAAAGATGTGTATCCCAAGACTTAGAAATATTGATGTTATTAAGGCACCTTATATGAAAATTTTATCTGGCAGATGCTAGTATAGGTGCTTCTGGGAAAAGGAGTGGTGTTTATGTATCTTGTATTGCTCTATGGTTTTTTTAATAGACATTAATACAGGTATATAGATTATATAGACATAAAGATAGATAGATAGATAGATAGATAGATAGATAGATAGATAGATAAACAGACAGACAGACAAAGATATATATGCAGTCCTGCTAAACTCAGGCTAAATTGTATCTTTACTTATTGCAATCCATTTATTCTTCATCTATTTAGTATATGCTCCAAAGAACAATAAAAATTTTTCCAACAATAATAAATTTTTATAAATTTTTATAGTGTTAAAAATTAATTAATTTAATATTATTGAAACAACAGCAGTAAAAAGTAAGCAATGTTTAAAAAACCATTTTTTGTATGTGAACTCTTTCATAGAAAAAGTACTACTGTAGAAAAATCCTATTTTCCACTTTATAAAGAATTTATAATCTATGATAAAATGGGATTAAATACAGAAAGCCGTTATTTATGAATCAGTGGATTATTTATAAATTCTTATACATATATATATATACACACACACAATTGACTCTGAATATTCACCTAGTTGCAACTTCTTTTATATTCATATATCCTTACATTCCAGCCTCTGTAAAAGTTGGGTTTATGTAACAGCAGACAAAGAAGGAAAGCTTCTCACAGAATCATTCATCAGAATTTAAAGTAGATTGGATGCAGTAGTTACCAGTAATTAATTGCACAAATCATCCTGAAGTCTAGGGATAATCATAGCTCACATGCTGCAAATTCCACACGATCTTTTTGCCTTACAGAGGAAAAGCAAGGTGAAGCATCCATGTGCTCTTCAGCACCAAGGAAGCGTTTGCTGTGCTCTGCTTCCAACTCACTCAAGGCCTCATATGGTTCATTAGTTGACTGGACCCCAATAGCAGCACTCAATCTAGTGTGTTTCTCTGGTTTTGCTGCAGCTACAGCCCCAAATCTTGTCCAGACTGTGACATTAAATGCTGACTTGCATATATGCCTACCCAAACTGCACACCCCATTCTAATCGCAGCATAAATCTACCCTGGAACTGACCTAGAAGACCAGACACTGACTCAAGGTCTAAGGAGACCTGTTTTTTTCATCACTAAAGAAAATGCATCTTTAAATGATGGGAAGATTTTACTAATCAGCTATTAGCTCTCAACTAATGTGTTTTTTTTGAGAGCTGTCTGACTGTACCATTGTCTGTTCCCTTTTCATTGTTAATCTGCCAGACCAAGCTGAAGGGAGATGTCTCCAAAGCAGGTTGATTTATGCCAGAGGGACTTTCTGGACTGCTGAAACCAGGGAAGCAATTTGGCACTCAGTTTATACTATTTACAAAGAAAAATGTAAGGCAGTGGGGAGGGAGGGGAGTAGGATGTGTCTGAAGAAAGCTAAGAATTGCTAATGATGGTTTGGCAGGACTGTTAATAGCTTTTCTTCTTATTCTGATATTCCATGTTGATAGCCCAGTGGCTTGTTAATTGATTTTTTTAAAAGAAATTTCCACTGGGGTTTTTTTCATGTTTTGCCATGATTTTGGCTATTTTCATTACCCCATCACCATTAGGTTCTGAGTACTTGCTGTCAGTGCCACACATGTGGTTAACACATGAGTATCTATGAATAGGTCTCTTTAACCGTACCCACGGGATAATTCTTAAAACTGTCTGTCTAAAGCTGTCTCATTTTTACTAGGAAAGGAGGGGTAGTTTGAAGAAGGACACTTGTAAATTTAATACACTGAAGTATGTGATCCAGATTGATTGTAGTCAAGCATGTTTCCTTCAAACCAGAGTTAAGGTGACCCTATGGTGGGAAGCTATAATGTACACTAAACTATGTTCCTATGACTGTGAAAAGAGAGGGATTCTCCAAACATCATCCTCAAAAACAAACCTTTCAAAAGTGTAATTTTTGTACCATTTCCCTGTCTCTTCTGCATCACAAGGGATGTGTTTAAACTGAAGGCAGATGCAGGCCTACATCCTGTTTCCCCTGAAATGTAGTTTGATGAATGTGCTGGAAGATTTAAAGGTTCATTCCTCACCTCTACAAGTGTTTTTTCCCCCCAATATGTGAGGATAGAACACGACCACTTCTGACCCTAATGTGCACCCCTGAGGTCCCTGGGTACATGAGTATGGGGCACACTGCCCACCTTGCTTAGCATTCAGCCGGGACCATCCTCCAGGTGACCCAGACAGACAGGACACTCCCCTAAAGGGCTGACTCAGCCATGGAAAGACCCCAAAAATGGGAGACAGGAGCAGGGACTGCATCTTATTCTTCAACTGCCAATTTCAGACAAAAACCATCATTGGAAACAACAGTCCAGAGGGGTCACATGCCCACAGCCATGTTTTGTTACCATTTTCCAGACCCCTGCGAGCCAGGACAAGGGAAGTTTGGGCCCATGCAGCTGCTCATGTAGGCATTATGAGAAAGGAAGAGTCAAAACTGAACAGTTTCAAAGTGTAGGAGTGGACTAGAAAGAGTTGTGGCATCTTTAGGTGAGGTAAGATTCACTGTAAACCAACAAGTTTTCAGAGAAGACTTCCTCCAGTAATCCCTTTATGTCTTCTCTGTTCTGATTGTTATAATCCATCAGCCTATTAACACTAACACCTAAATATAGTGTATCTTGAAGAGTGGCACAAGGGCAAACATAGAGCACCAATATCAGAATTTCTCATTCAATTCAAACAATATTGAATTTCTGGAAAGATCAGGTCTTGACTCACCTACTGTTACAGTTGATGCTTTGGGCGTTTTTACTGTTTCTTTTAACAACATTTTATGATCCTACCGATACTAAGTAAAAATATAATTTAGATGTGCACTCTCTTTCTGATTGAGGTTTTTACATTAAGCAACTCCCAGACACCCTTTAGTTGTGGACAAAACCCTTGTTATTTGTACCAGCTGAATAAAACTAGTTCAAAACTCTGCCCACAGGAAAGCCAGAAAGCAGGCAATTATTGGAACTTCCCTGCACAGTTTTCCTGTACCTGCAGCAAATAGATAAGCCCTTCACAAGGTTGGACACTGTTTCCCAGGCAGTTCAACTGCACAGATAACAAATTGTCAGTACCCAGCCAACAGATCTCTCAACATCCCTAATTTGCTGAGGATAGAAATGGGACTCCATTTGCCTAATGCATTCTGGAGTTCGATGGAGATAATTCTGCATCCAAATTGTCAGAGGAAAGTTGGAGCAGCAGATCATCCTCTTCAAATGCAGAGAGCTGTAGTGAAGACATGTCCTTATCCACTATTTTTTGAATGAGATCTAAGTGATAGTAATCCTGTAGTAACAACACAAAACCAAAACTAAATTCATCCATTTTATTGAGCGCTATAGATTGACTACAACAATAAAGTGGTAATACCTGTCCTCCAATGATTTTATCTTTATTGTTCACAGCTTAATTGTCCCTCTGGAACTAGGATATACAAATGTATTATTAAAATGAGACATCTGGCAGTGGCCCTAAATGCCTCTATGTCAGGAATTTACTATCTATTACTTGTAACAGTAAATCTGTTGTGCACATCTGCAGCAGCAGAGAAAATCACATCTGACAGCAATGATACAAAACATTCACAGGAGCTTTGGAAAGGCACAAGTCTGAATGAATCCAGGCTTTTACAGTCCGTTACAATCTTCACTGAACCTGATCAAGCTGAAGAAACCCATTTTATGGCACTTTTCTCAATTTCAAATCAGCCATCATTTCTTGAAGCAGAACACCAAGAAATCTTTCAAATAAATGTGCCTATAATGAGCTCTTTTTCATGGCACATTTTATGAACTGGAAAATGTGTAAATGTCTGTGGGCTCTGTGGATTGGAGCTTAGCTGCTTTGTCTACCAGAAATAATCTTAGATGCTCATGTGGAAAAACAACCAAAAAAAACTCCCAAATAATCTCTATGACCAAGATACTACCTCAAAACTAAACTCCTTTTTGGGAGATGAGGATTTTCTTTAAAAATGTCCAGTAAAATTCTTGGAATTAAGGAAATGTTAACATTTTGTTATATATATTGTTCCATCTTACCCTAGGTTTATGAAAGAGAAAAAAAGGCCTTTGATCAAAACTTCATATTTAAAATCCTATACCAGAAATAAATTAATAGAAGTTTTATTAGATGGGTATGCAGTTTTGTTTTGTATAGTCCATGTCCCTGAAAGTCTGGTAAAATTTAAGAGACAGAATTTAAAATTATAAATTCTAATCCTCTCCTAGCCGTCCTATATATAAAAATAATTCTTATTAGGATCAAAGTCATAATATGGAAAAACTAATTTACATTTTCATTTTAAACATGGAAGGTCAGATGAACTTTTATCCGGATTCATTGAGGGGGTAAAAGAGATACACTAGTATAAATGAATACTTGCAGGATATCACAATTAATCAATTTAGTCTGAACAGCATACATACTGCTTCTGCATAATGTTATCTGAGGTATGTAGGATTTCATAAAGGAAAGGACTTTTAATTCATAAAGTTAAAGAAAAAAATTGACTTCCTAAAACGAGCATAGATGATTTGTTCTCTATTTTGTAGTGGTTAGTGGTTTTTTTTTTTTCCTTCTGACATAGCCATAGTTTACCACAGTTATAAAATAAGTATCTATTTGGTGATTTTCTCACCTGGTAATTGCTTCTCATATGTCTTCATGTGTCTTCCTATATTTAAAATGGTGCTGTTTGATGAGCAAGCCAAAACACTGGTTTTATCTACCAGGACTGATACACAGGCTTTTTCTACACTTCTAGAGCCAGGCTATATTCTGTCATATATTCTGCTGCTTCTCAAAATCAGCAATAAGTACTTCTTAATATAGACTCAGAAAATACTTTTTTTTCCTATAAGCCTGCTTTGGCCTGAAGTTGTTTTTATTTTTCATGACATTGGAGAACCAACTCCAATATCAATAAATGTTTTATTGTCTTAACATAGCACCCAGGGGAAATAATACTGTATCTCCAAATTCTCTATTTTTTCTTTCAGCAGACCAGTAATTCCCTATTTGGATGACACATATGACAAGTAAATCATTAAACACCCCTCTATATTCTAGATATGGTTTTGCAAGTCACAGGGGGAATACTGCAATTCTTTCTCAAGAAGAGAGCAGAGGCTGTATCTATGCAACAAGAGATAACTCATACCAAAACATGAAAATATCTGATCAGGAGTGGGGAAGAAAAACCCTGTGAAGCTGCACAAATGAGCAAAAGAGAGAGAGTTATACACTGAGGCAAGCACATGCACGTCCTCCTGGCATGAAAGCTGACTGCTCTGTTCCAGCGATGTGCCAGCCACAGAACAAGCATTGCTCATTTCAACTGCCAGGAGCCACTTCTCCACTGGCAAACATCTGAAGGATGGGAGGTTTTTAGGAATATCAGTTTCAACATGTAACATTTTACCAGAAATGTGAAATAACAATAATAATGATGATAATTATAATACAGTTTAGTTAGATAAAATGGAAAAAGTATGAACCTTATGTACTTCTTGCAGCATACAACTCTTGTTAGAAAAATGCTGTTCTTAGAATAAAGTTCTATTTTCCAGTGGCCTGTACAGTAGTAAAAAGCACTCAAGATACCAGCGCCATCCTTTGTCCCTTGGATCCAGAAAAATCATCTCCCATAATAAAGCATACGGCCTTCTGTCATGTGGAAAGAAACCACCAGGAAGAACAAGAATTCAAACCAGCATAAGGATGAGAAAGGAAAACTTAAGCAGAATGTATTCCATTAAACTAAAAGCTGACACGTGTCCAAGAGTTAATATTTCCATTTGTGCCATGAGATCTTGAACAACAGTCATCAGTCACTGCATTTCTCTTGTATCCCAGCAGAAGGCTGGTCCTTTAAGCAGTGCTGTGTACCTGGATAGTGGGACATGAGTTCAATATTGACAGAGGGAATCTTGCCACCTACTGAATCACCACCTGAGTCACCCTGCAGCTAAACCACAGATTACAGAACTGGAAGTGTGTGCTGCTGTGCTGGAAACCATCGGTGACGATGCTACACCAAGGTCTAAGGCAGGGAAACTTCACAGGTTTCAGGTTTTCTGTCTTGTGGTTCCTTGGCACAGGAAACATGAAGTGTACACAACAGGCTATAAAATCCACTTTTAGTATAAACCACAGAGCTTGACGTGCATGAGGCTTGAGAAAATAGTTTCCATTTTCTGTAATAGTGATAGTGTATACAACTTCTACCTGTAAATGTAAAATACAAACCTGAATTATCTAAACATCCGCCCTTAAGCCTCTCACAGCTGCAAAACCCCTGAAGCAGCTGAAGGAAGAAACATGGCAATGGTTAGTGCTACATTTGAACCACTGGAAAAATAAAGACTGATCCTTGTTAAAAACTTAAAACTATTTGAGAGGTTTTTTTTCCAGACCATTGAAAATGTTAAGGTGGTGGTGGTGGTGAGTCTTGAGCTCAGGTCAGTTTGCTTTCTGCTGCTGCTGCTTTCAATACTGTTGTATGAATTTGATCATTGCTACTTAAAGATTTTCTGCAAATGTTTGCAGAATGAGCTGTGCTTAACCTGGTACACCAGTGGAAGCCCAGAGTGAGAGGTAGGATAAACTGCATCCAGGGTTTACTTTTCGCTTACATATATAAAATAGAAGCACTATATGGTTAAGTAAGGATCCTAATTTCAACGCTCCACATTTTAATGTTCCTTTACCTGTTCATCCCTTTGCCATCAGTTGAAACCAAGCTTCCCCTATCCCAATGTACAGTGATAAAGGCACTCACCGTGCTGCCTCCTGCAGGATCCCCCCCATGCTCCCCCTAAGCTCTGGAGCTCTCTGTGTGACAAAAAGCACGTTCTGGCTGGGGCAGGGCAGCAGTAGAACAGATGCCCCACTTTGGCTAACAGGCTTGGTCCTCAGCACTCCAGTGGCAATTGGGATACTCAGCTTTTTCTGGCTGAAGGCTGTAGCCGTGGTGGTTCAGGGTTCACTGGTACCAAGTGGTGGGAGTGAAGTGTCCGGCATGTCTGCAGAAGGAACGTGCTGCAAGCAAGGGGACAAGGACAGCATGTCCCTTTGGGAAGGGTGGCAGGTTCCAGCCACCCCAGGCCAGAGATGGTTCAGGGAACCGGCCCGAGGCTTGGCCTTTGTGAAGTCCTTAGACAGACAGGCTTCTATTTGCATGAAAATAGACTTCAGGAAACCATTAAAATGTAACAAAAAAGTATTTAATGCCCCAGCGCCTACCGAGCTTATATCAACCTCCTTATTAGACCTTTCTTTTCTCTTTCTTCTCCTCCCCTCCCTTGGCATTGCTCTGCTGCACAAACAGCCCATATGGAAAACAGCACAGCCTGGAAACACCTAGCTCTCCCTGTCCTCTCTTGCTTTTGGCTTTTGCAGCTGCTGTTTTCTCAGTGTTGTCTTGGGGCAGTTTCCTGTTGCCATAGCTGATAGCCTGCCAGCGCCTGCCTGGGCCTTTCAAGTGTCAACACTGCGAAGTTCGCTGCGATGGCCAAACGCTTGTTAATGAGATATAGCAGCTGGGTAGGGGTGAACCACTGAGATGTATAAAGGCACGCCGCTGGTGCAGGAAGCGATGCCTTTTGAATCTTTTCAGCGCTCTGAAAGCATTCAAATCAAAGAGGGTATGTTGTATTCATTAATAAACCAAAGTTCCCATGCAACTGTGTTAAAGCCAGGAGTTTAACTTTGCTATGGACAGGTGATTTTTTCAACAGTGTTTTACACCGGAAGACAGAGGGCAAGAAAACAAGGGTTTATGTACTGCCAAAGGCATTACTTCCCTATCTTACAGCTGGACAGAATTGTTAAACTGAGCTAGGTATTTGCCATTTCCTGACAATAAAAGCTTCTTTTTTTCCCTTTAATTTTTACGCTTCAAAGCTCACAGCAGCCTGCTTGATCTCCATCTCTCTCACATTTTTTAGACTTGTTTCGTAATTTTTTGAAAACCGTGATTAAAAGCTAGAATTAAAAAAAAAAAAATAATTAAATTTTAAATTTAAAATTAAATTTTAAAAAATTTAATTAATTAAATTAAATTAATTTTAAAAATTAAAGACAACTTGTTAAAAAATAGTTAGAGAGCGTATAGACAGGATTAATGACCAAAGCCACTTTCATTCAACTGAAGTAGTCCATGTGATCTGTAGTCTGCATCTGTTTTGCTATAGCAGAACATAGCAGTGCCCAATAGCTGGGTAAAATAGGCAGAAAGCAAAAAACAAAAGAAATTAGCATACAGTGCAAAGTTTTAAAGACAACATGAGCCAAAGTGCACCTTAAAGATCTTTGTAGCATTTATTTTTAATTGGGTTGAGACGTTTTTCATTTCCCTTTTTTCTTTTTTTTATTTTTTTTTTTAAGCAGAGGCAGCTGGGGAAAAGATTGAATGCTAGGAAAACATGTTTAAAACTGAAACAACCACAGTAGTAATAGTGACAAAATTGCTTTGGAAAAGTTAAACAAAAGAAGTGTTAGGAACAGGAAAGGGCCATATGGCTCGACAAGCCTGCCATTTTCTGGTTTATCTTAATTGTTTCCCTCACTTCTCCTCAAATGAATACAAGTGTCTCAGACTCATTTATATGCTTTCATTTCCCTTTCACAGTAACTTGTTCCAAGGTAATTTAAGCCAAGCTGCTTAAGTGATATTTAGCTATGTGACTGTTTAGAGAACAGCAGTTTAGTTATATTCATCAGCCCACCACAGTCACTGTACTTGTTTTTGGAATTTTGTTGCACCAAGCAACTGCCTACTAAATGGCCCCTTTTTTGGGTAAACTAAGTCAGGCAGACCCTGACCCAGGAGCTTCTGTAGGGGTCAAGAAGAGTCATGCTATTCACCTTCACAGAACTTAACTTTGGTTCAGGCATATTCTTTCACTCTAAAATCTAATTCCAGTGAAATATAAAGGGTTTGGATAGGTTTTATTTTTTTCACATAAATGTAGGCATTTAATTTATATTTTTTTCTGTAAACAGTCCCATTTTAAGGCTGTCATCTATCACCTTCTTCTAACTGAAAATGACAGATTCAGAAACCTGAATTTCCCTGTAAAACTCCCCCAGAAAGATTTTTCTACCAGACTCTGTTTCTGTTGGGGAAGAGAAAGAGTACTGAGGCTTAAAAGATATTTTTATATGGAAAAATAGAAGATTCTTTCCAAATAGGAGATTTCAAATTGGGCCAGCATGACACAGACACCATCACCATTTTGGCCTGTATTTTCTCTGTCATGATTCCTGTGCTGCTTAGCTTGTCGCACAGACTTCTGTGACTGCACAAGGTGTGGAAAGGCATTGAAGGAAGGTGCATTTAGATGTCTGGGGATGGATGGCCATGATGTAAAAAAGGACCCTAAGTCAGTCAGGAAAGAGAGTCAAAACAAAACACTTCCTATTAATAATAACATCAAGTGTAACCATGGCAAGCTGTTAAGCCTTTAAATAAACATACCATGGCAAGCTGAAGCATAAGTTTCAACCAGCTTGTTAGAACACAGTCCTCTACCATGACAGGAGTTAAGATGTTCTGCATGCATGAAGCCTGTGCCAGGGCATAATCCGCATTTTGGCTACTCTGGCTACTCAGGGTAATCAGCAGATTAGTGGAGAAACACTCTTAATGGGGGAAGACAGAGCTTTTCTCATCTTCAGGATCTTTTCAGCCTCAGAAAATGCTGACTTGCAGAATCTGCTCAAAAAACTCTTGTTCAGACACAAACCAGTAAATTTGCTCATTCTTACAAAAGATAATGAATGATTTATAAATGAGTCGATTCAGTGAATGTCTGGCCTGCGCTTCTCCCTTCAAGAAGATAATTGCAGCAGTGGGGACACAGAAAGGAGGGACAGACATCTGTTGAACAGTAGTGGGGATCATATTTTAAAAACAATTTCTGTAGGTTCACTCACTTAACAGAGAAAAAGTGGGGGAGAGAGGAAGGATTTTCTTATCAGTAACTTTACTGAGTGCTTAAAACAAGGCATTAATATAAATATATGTGTTCTTCTTCCACCACTGTAATCCCACAGGTGAGACTTTTATTCTGCTTCCAGCAGAATATTTAAGTGAAAGGAGATGCAATAGAAACAAAATATTCCTAGACCTGTCAACTGTTTTTTACTGTTTTCTGTCTGTTTTTTAATGTTAACAAAACTATAAAACTTGTAACTCAGTATCCCTGAAAAGAGGGAAAGATTAACAGACAGAATTGCTGATGCTGTCGTAGGCAATGAGTTTGTCTATTGCAAAGGTAAGGAGAGTGTAAACTCTTTTCAGAGACACCCCCCTTAAATAGGAAAAAAACATTTTTAAGGTCCTCTGAAAAGAACGTCATGAAGCATGGCTATTGTCCTTTGGAATCACTTGCATTTGCTACACTATTTAATTGATTTTGCATACATGCAAAAATATCACAGTAAGGGATGGAAGGTGAAGGCAAGCAGCTTTTATACCTCCCCAAAACACTGTCTAATTTTATCACAGCACACCACTGTGCTTTCTGATAGAACTCAGGATACATCTGTTCCTAAACCTAGGCTTAATTCCTAAGCTTAGCTTTTTCATAAAATCTCCAAATCATGTTTTTTCCATATTAAATGCAATCTGCATCTGCACTTCTGAATATACATGGCTTATATTACAGTACCAGCATGAGATTTGGGTTCCAAATGCATTGTCATTTCCTTTGGATGCATGAGGTTTTCTAAATTGCAGACAGACAGACAGACTGTGACTGGTTCCTTCCTTGCTTATGTTAGCTTGGATTCTGTTCTCAGCTTATCCTTTCTAAGCTTAATTTAAATGTTGTATCTGGTGTCTCTTCCTCATATCTGGTTTATTGGATATTTATTGGATTTTAGATACATAACAAGACCACTGTTAAATGTCAACTCCTGAACATGAGAAAGCACATCTCTTGCTCAGATTTGTCCTTGGCAACTTAATGAAAAAGCCACACCTTAATGAAAAAGCTGCATACACACATTCACTGTCCTTCTCCTTTCATTCCAAGGTCTGTAGTTGTATATCTGCATGTTTGTAATGTCCCTGCTTCAGAGAAAGACAGACTGAGCCCATAAGGATCTCAAACTC
The DNA here is from genome assembly GCF_009819885.2 of Catharus ustulatus. Taxonomy (NCBI): domain Eukaryota; kingdom Metazoa; phylum Chordata; class Aves; order Passeriformes; family Turdidae; genus Catharus; species Catharus ustulatus. The sequence continues at coordinate 74,478,252 of NC_046222.1, read as the reverse complement.
TCCTGTATTCCTAAAATAAACTCCTCTGTATTCTTGCAGTTTCCTTCAGCTTGCTTTTCTGCAAGCCTGCAGCCCTAATCATTCTCTCAAGGAACTGAAGACTCTGAATGCCTGCGTCTAAAACAGGCATTTGAGGTATTTCCCCAGGGGAGCAGTACAATTTGTTTTACACCCCCTTCTCAGATAGAGCCTGCAATAAGCTGTGTGGACTATGGGGAGGAATGCTGGAGGGAATCCCAACGTTATGTTAGATCTGCCAACCTGACAGGTTCAGCAGAAACCTCTGAAATTTCCTATCCCTACGCAGTGACCCGTGGCAAATCTGCATGACAATGTATTGTGTAATTGCAGGAAGCCAGTGCAATATCATTCAGGAACAGGAAGCTTGGGAACTGTTTACAGCCACCACCACCAGCAGCAGTGACAAAACCTGTCATTACCTTGTGCAGTTTCTTCGGAAACATGGATGCAATTGCAAAGTCTTATCACTCAGCTTTATAGGAAGATCTGCTGAAGTAAAACAATAACATGGGAAGAGCAAAAAAAGAGACTGGGCTTGGTTGGTTGCTGTCATGATTACGTTACACAGGTTGAAAGACAGTTTCAGCAATTGCTTATTGTGCATGAGAAGACAGAATTGTTTGCCATCAGTTAGGCTTCAGTTAAGTTTACTATTTCTTATCTCTTGTTTAAGGTAGTACTTCAAAGGAGTACTTGCTTCTTGCCCTTTGACTCAAGTGGGCACAGCAGTGGGATGCCATGTGGGACATGCAGATTTGAGAGCCTTCATGTGCTCCCAACTCTCAGGAGAACAAGAGGTAGGAAACTCTGCCAATATTTTCTCTGCTAATTTAGATTAACTCATTAATTAATGTGCAGAACTTTCAAAGAGCAAAATTGTACCGATATGCTGACTATGGTTAGCAAGCAAGGAAACACATCACAAGCCCCCATTACCTGAGTTTTGGGCACATTTTTAGCCAAACAGGGCTTTTAGGATCCATGCTCAAATTCCAGAAATATGAAAACAAATAAAAACCTGCTTGGAAAGGAAACCTATGATCTCCCAAGGCTTAAAATCAAACACAGCTCAATAGGAAAGCTGGTTCACTAAGGAGAAAAAGCTGACTGTAGCTTAAATATATGGAAGCTATTATAGCCTCAGAAATTTCCAAAATCAGGCTGATTCCTGCCATGAACTAACCTTTCAAGCCTACATTTAAAAGTTCTGAGCTCTTCATTTAATGAAACTCTCATGCAGGAAAAATCAGACAACCAAATGCTATAAAAACAAAGTGGGTAATGTACTGACCAAAAATATCGAGGCAGTAGCACTTTCAGATATAGAAATGAGACTGTCCACAGTAGAAAGCATTGTCACCTCAGAGATGAGGCAGTGGTGGTTGTGCTAATATCATCTTCTCTTGGGAGAATAATAGGTTTGCTGGACCTAAAGAGGCTGAGGAGTTTTCAGAAAATAAAACAATACTAATAACTATTGCTAGAACTGACAGTCACAGAGTCTTCAGTTCAGTCACCAAGCTCTTCCCTATCGTTCCAAACTGCCTGGAAATAGATTTGACAAATTTGGTATGAATGCACAAAGTGCTTCTATATCTCAAGTGTGTCTGTGATGGAGGGGTGGGGGTATGAGTTCAAATTTTTACTAAGCTGTATTGTTCTTCTGACATTAGGTTTTGAATTCAGTATCATTTTAGCCACAGAGAGATTGAAGTTTTTTTATGTAATGTAATGCTGAAATTATTATTTGCGTTACAGTAGTAATATCCAGGTTGTGTAGTACTGTGTTGTGTTCTGATGCGCAGAACCAGACAGTATGAGACCATTTGTGCCACAATAAAGAATATAAAAAACCCAAAATATTCAGAGCAGAACATAGGTTACAAAGAATCTGACCAACAGCTGGTCAGAGACAGGAACAAATAATATAGCAGGGCCTCGTTCAAATTTCAAAAGATACAGTGTAAGCTTTTTTGATAGACTATTTCTACACTCATTTTTGCAACCAAAAATTTTTTTAAAGCTTAAAAGTAGCTCCCAAGAAAGGAAGAAGTAGCTCCAGTGAGGCTCTTTGGTACTCATAACACTCTAGCCCACGTTTCTACATAGTCTGGTTACTCAGAACCATGTTCAGGATCCTGGAAAAGCTTGCTCAGCTCGTGCCACCTCCTTTTCATTTCAGTGACACTGCTTTGGATGCCCAGACTGCCCTTGATAATTGTAGACTTGCAATACATAATGGAAACATCTTGTATAGGTGACCCTTTTGTGTTTAAATGACCAGGATTCGGTTAGTTCGAAGGAACACTGTACACTGCCATTAGCTCCTACTGCAATCTTAAGGACTCTTGTGGAGGAGGGTACTGCTTGTTCTAAGAAAAGGTATCTGATCTGACCCTTAGCAGGTAACTGCTTACAAAGCAAGAGAGCTCTTCTATTTAATCAAACACTTTTCTAGAGAAAAGGAGAAACTGAAGGAGCAGGAGAGAAGAAGGGGAGTGAGAATATGCCTAAGAACCTGTTCTAGTGGTTTCAGTCCTTGGTTTAAGTCAATGTCTCACATCTCCTTGAAAACACCATTGCTATCCAGCCACTGAATTTTAAGTACAGATCTCAGAGATGCCTGTACAATTCACGGGTGTTGTGGAACTTTTTCTGGTTACAAAGGGTACAAAGAAAGAGAAGGAGAAACTATGTTTCAAAAGATTACATGTTTTAATCACCAGCACTTTCGACTGTTCAAGATTACACTTTTATTGAGTGTTTCACTTTCAAGTACATGAGAGTATTTGAAATATTTCAAGGGTACTTCTTTTAGCTTCTAACAGCTAGACATTGCTGCCACCACCGGACTATTATTTAGAAGGAACATGAACCAGAGATTTTCTGACCTCAGTTAGTTTGCTTTCCTGACAGGCATGTAGTTAAGTGTACATTAAATAATAGAATGCTTATTTTTCATCATTGCCATGATTAATTTAGGAAATTAACAGAAACTCAAGAAATGCTAGCCAAAATTTCCCAGTCATTCTTTTAGCTGCAGTATAGCTAACAGAAGTACATTACAGTGAAGTCAGCGAGAAATCTTTTCTCTTTTTTTGAGACAATTCTTATTTAAGGATTGTCATTTTTTTTTCTTCTTACTTATAAACAAAGTAGAAAACAAATTCCTTGTCCAACATGTTTTGGAATTTAAAAAGACATTAAAAACAAGTTAGAATCATAGAATTATTTAGGTCATAAAAGACCTCCAAGATCATCTAGTCCAATCATTAACCTAGAACTGCCATGTTCACCAGTAAGCCATAAGTGCCACATCCACACATCTTTTAAATACCTTCAGGGATGTTAACTATTGTTCCAATGCTGGACAACCCTTTCAGTCAATAAATTTTTCCTACTCCACAATCTAAAACTCCCCTGGTCCAATTTGAGGCCATTTCCTCTCATTCTGTCATTTTTTCCCTAGGAGAAGAGACCAACCACCACCTGGCTACAACCTCCTTTCAGGTAGTTGTAGAGAGTGATGAGGTCTCCCCTGAGCCACCCTTTCTCCAGGCTAAACAATCCCAACTCCCCCAGCTGATCCTCATAAGACTTGTGTTCCAGACCTTCCCTTCTCTGGACATGCTGAAGCATTTCAGTGCCTTGTTTTTAGTGAGGGGCCCCAAACTAAACACAGGATTCAAGGCATGGCTGCATCAATGGGGGCAAACTCACTGTCCTGTTCCTGCTGGCCACACTCCTGCTGTTACAGGCCAGGATGCCATTGGCCTTCTTGGCCACCTTGGCATATTCAGCTCATGTTCAGCTGCTCTCAACCAGCACCCCCAGGTCATTTCCTACTGAGCCACTTTCCAGTCACTCATCCCTCAGCCTGTAGTGATGCAGGGAGTTGTTGTGACGCAAGTGCAGGACCTGGCACTTTGCCTTGTTAAACCTCATACAACTGGCCTCAGCACATTGATCCAATCTGTCCAGATTCCTCTGCAGAACCTTCCTACCCTTCACAGATCAACACTCCCACACAGCTTGGTGTCATTTATTAATTGATTTACCCCCTCCTCCAGATCACTGATACAATTATTAAACACAACTGGCCCTAGACCTGACTCTTAGGGAACTCCATTAGTGACTAGCTGCCAGCTGGATGTAACCCTGTTCACCATCATTCTCTGGGTCCAGACATCCAGCCAATTCACCCAGTGAAGAGACTACCTGTTCAAGCCATGAGCAGCCAGTTTCCCCAGGAAAATTCTGTGGAAAAAGGATTCAAGGCCTTTTACTAAAGGCCAGGTAGACAACATCCACATCCTTTCCCACATCCACTAAGCCTTGAAATAGGAGATCAGGTTGGTCAAGCAGGACCTACTTTTCATAAACCCATGTTGGCAGCCCTGGTCACCTGGTTGTCCTGTATGTATCATGTGACAGTACTCTTATTATCTGCTCCATGACCTTCCCCAGCACAGACTCACAGGGCTGTAGTTCCCTGAATTCTCCTTCCAGAATTTCTTGTAATTGAGTGGCACATTGACTGACTTTCAGTCAGGTGGAACCTCCCTAGTTAGGTAGAGCTGCTGGTAAATGATGGAAATTGGCTCAGTGAACACTTCTGCCAGCTCCTGCAGTACTCTTTTGGTGGATCCCAACCATCCCTGTAGCCTTGTGTGTGTCTAAGTGGTGTAACAAGTCACTAATCATTTCCCCTTGGATTTATGGGAGCTTCATTCTTTTTCCTGTCCTTGTATTCCAGTACAGGGAGTTAAACACAATGTGTGGTGGGTTTATAGGACTGCTTAAATGGAAGCAGTCCATACGGCTCTGCTAGTTAATAAAACCCAACCCACCTGTAAACTCCCGTTCACCCGAATTTTTGAGTACAGTAATTTCACGAATACAAGCCGCACGGAGTATAAGCCGCTTTTCCGGTGTGTCAGCAAAGTTCATGTCTTTGTCAATAAAAAAGCCGCACCCAAATATTAGCCGCACTTTCGTTCACGACAAACTTTCACAAAGTCGTCATTTAGAATCACGGATCGCCAGGGATTACTGGCTTACTGCCGACCTCGGAAACATTATTTCCAAGTGAAAAAAGACACAGACAATAGCTGTGGCAGCGTTCCCTGAAAGTTTTATTTACAAACCGAAAAAGACACGAACAATAGTGTGGTCATTTTGCGAGCATTCCCAACAGATCCGCATTGCCTTTAAACAGCTGCTCAGCTGCGCGGGCGAGCGGCCGAGCTCCGAGCGGAGCCGCATTTCTCCCCGCTCATCTGCGCAAGCCGAGCGCCCCCTCCACCCCGCTCTGCGAGAGCCCAGCCAGCCGCGCAGCCGCACAAGACTGAAAACACTTTAAAAAGTACAGAGAAATATCACACACTTTTGTGAAACTTTCAAGGTAACTCACTGAGGTAATTCACCCCGATAACAACCCCCACCCCTCAGTAACGCCGCCATCCACAGGCAGGCAATAAGCTGTTCTCTGATTGGTTCATCGTCGGAACAACGGGAAACCATGGATTTCAAACCATTTTTGCTCAGGACAGGACTAGCACAGTATCAGGTAAGGGCAGATATCATGTTTTTGTTAATAAATTAGCTGCCCCGGAGTACTAGTCACACTTCCGGGTTTCCACCAAAATTTTGGTCTAAACGGTGCGGCTTGTATTAGCGAAATTACTGTAATCTGGCACCATGTAGCCACACTATCTCAAACACAATGGCTCCAATGCATCACAGGAAAATGGCACTTTTTAATAGATGGTACAGCAACAGCAGATTATCACTATATTTCAGAAGTATTTCTAAATATTTTCTTACCTATTCCATAAAGAAATGTCCTATTTTTATTATTACTATGACAACTACTCAAAAATACTGGGGGGAACAAAACCTACCTCACTTCTATATCAAGCAATTCAAATAAAATCTGTGGCCGGGCTTTCATTTTGGGGTCAAATTCTGTGTGCAGGTGGTTCTCATTGAATTCAACATGATCCCAAAGAATGCAGCAGAGGACTGAATTTGGCCTCTATCAGCTAGCCTAAATATATGGTGCGGTTCTGTCTTTACGCTGTATTGGAAAGATACTGTACCCCTTTAGTTTATGAGTCTGCTTATTATCAGTCTTTGGGAAAGAAAAGATGGTTAAATTTAGATTTCCACAGAATGTTTTGATTTAAGCAAAGGAATTCAGTGACCACCAGCTTGGAACATCCTTCTGGTGTCAGAAGTAAGCAGTAAGCAGATTTGAAAAAGCTGTGCACGTACTCTTGATTGATTGAAGGGGAGAACAAAGGGAATGTCAGCCCTCCAGGTTTAGATGAGGATCAGGTGGTTTCAAGCTGAAAAGAAACAGGGACCTTTGTTTTGTTTTAAGGAAAATTCTGAGAACCTCCATGGTTCCTTTTGTCCTGCATTGCTCTAAAACACAGGAAGAAAAAACATCTACAAAAAGACTTGTTACACCATTTTTCTCATTCATTCATTCTGATGGGATGTGAACTCTCCCATATTTCCCATCTTTGAACAAATTGCCTCAAAATGATTATTCTTATTTGATATTGGGTAAATATTCACTAAGTGATACAGTAACATTGGGCCAAACATTTTTATAGTGTTGGACATTGGACTGCTTTAACAGGAAGAGCCATACCCTCAAAAGCAATTTTTAATCCTACATGAAATTAATAAATAATCCTTTAGGAAATAAATAAATATTAGGCAAATAGATAAATAAAAGCATATGTGAAAGCAGTACACTAAAAGAGTCAGAATGATTGGCAGTGCCATCAGCAAATTCTAGATCTGGGAGGATTATTGCTAGCAGCCAGAGATTCTTCTCTTATTCCTGTCCTTGGCAGCTTGTGCTGTAACCTGGCTGAATTTCCTCCTTCACACTTTTGCCCTGTAGGGTTAGAAGATTCCAGCTTCCTCACACCTCCCACTGCAGAGATTTATGCAGATGGATAGTTAATATTCCACTGTGTTTGGCCCTCTGATCATTTTGTTAACATGGAATTAATCTGCCAAGTTTACCTCAGAAAATACACCAAAAAAGGACGCCAGGCACCAAGAAGAATACTTTGCTCTCTTAAAATATAGCCAGGAATGCTGTACCATATGGTGGTCAAGTTAATTATTTTCAATAAATAATGCAATTTTTTTTGAGGGTGTGGTGGGGGGAAGACTATTTTAACTGAAAGTGATTCTTCAATGTGAATCAGATTTGGCAGATTTGGATTGGTGAAAAAAAATAGTTAAAACATTTAAAAATTACAAATTGTCTCCAAGTCTTTCTGAAAGAAAAGGGTAATGAGAGGCTACATTTATGAAGGAGATTTGGATCAATTCACAAATAGGAGGAGGCATATGCCTTACAGGTTGGGTAGTATTATTAAACATACGAAGCTAATATTCAAATCTTCCCTTTGCCTCATTCAGTGTGTGAGCTTAAAATGTGTCCTTTGACTTAGCAGAACACACAACCAGCCTAGCAAACACATGGGTTTTGCTGTGGAAAGCTGTTCTGCTTTGCATGACAAATGGGAGCCACCAGGTCTGCAGTCGAACAATGACCTTTCTCTCTCAACTCTCTGCACTATAATCCTCTGGTCTTTTTCTTCCCCCAACTCATATTTACTTCAAGTGCAGATTTCAGTAGGACAGTAAAAGTAGGGCTTCTCTCAAGGTTCCTAGTATCTAGTTATTAGAATTTAATTCCCTAGTGGAAAGCCTAACCCAGAGCCCAGATCTGATGGAGCTAGATGCAAAGTGATTTGAAGGGGGGATGGTGTGCCTCCTTCGACACCAGCTAGTACATTTCACACTAACACTTGTATCTAAAGGGGAGTAAGCTATTCTCCCTCTGATCTATGGAATTTCTCCCACTCTGACTGATTGTCAGCCCAGTTTCCATAGGAGTTCCCTCCATTCAGATGTGGCTCATGCAACTGCATTCAGGTCTCCCCCTTGCCTTGAGCTCTGGGTTGTTGCACAAAAGGTGGGTACCTCCATGGGTTATGTTTCTGAATAGAAGAGGATGTGTCTGCTTTGCCCTGTGTGGCTCTCAAAACCAGGGCATTGTAGGACCAGCTCTCAAAATGTTGCTCTCCAACTGCTTTTCTCTCTTCCTTTAGTGAATGAAATCAAAATAGTTGTCTTGTTATCCTACCAGTTTAGAGACGGAGAATAGTGAAACACACTTTAAGGAAAGCGATCCTCTTTGAAAGGTGCTTTTGACTATTACACCTCATAAGAAGCTAAATAATTTCATCTCTGAAGGGTAAAGTTTATACTGAAGTCAGCTATAAATAGCAGAGTTTTATTTGAATGAGATACACTGTCTCTGTTCTGTGGCAGGGATTATCTTTGGCTGATACTATCTGTTTTGTGTAAAATAAACCTGATATTACAGTATGCATAGTTTAGGATATCAAATATCCTCTTTTGTTAGTATTAATGTCATTATTAGGTTCCTCATGCATTTGGCATTGGCGGATTTAAAAAGGAAGTTGCATCTAAGTGTTCCTGTGTGTGGAAAAAGTAAGAATTATTTCTTCCCCTTGTATATTTATCATATCACAATTCCTCTTTCTGTCTCCTGTCTGTTTTAACTGCCAAACTGTCCAATATTTCATGTATTTTCCATTCTTCTCTTAGAAAAAAATCTCAGCTATCCAAACTTACGTTGTCCACTCCTCAGTCTTGTTATAATAAGCTGAAATGCTGCACAGAATATTTTTTGATCAATTCAGCTCCAGTTTTTGAGAGGTTACTTACCATAAACAGTTTCTCGAAATGCACATTTATTTACTGAGAGTAGCATTTGACATACACAAAAAGAAATCTTTAGGAATATTGGTATATTTTGATGTAAGCTCAAATGAAATCAGGTATAAAATATGGAAATGTAGCCCTTTGTAAAGGAGATTTTCTGGTGTGAGGCTGAAGCAGGCAGGTTGAAAATGAAGGGTTACACACATTTACAACACCTGTTCCCTGGAACCACGGGGGATCCATTGCATCAGTATCTTAACTCCCACAATGTGTGGCAGAGCTCTGAGACTCTTCTTTGCACAAGGGAACACGAGGAGCATACTCTTTTAAGTATTGAGTGCTTGATGCTTCAATATGTTTCAGGATTTTGAGAAAAAGAGGGAATTCCTGTAAAGATTCTGTGGACATTTTAGAGACAGTTTCATGAAGAGCCTCCATCGATCAGAACAATCTGAGAGAGCCCATAGGGAACTGCTGCAAGTCTTAGGCATTTTCTTATTTCTGTCCCCCAGCACCAAAAATTATATATATAAAAGTGTATGTGTGTGTGTGTGTACACATATATTTAAAGCAAGATACTTGCAAAAATTTGGTTTGGAGCAGAGTTAAGTGAATTTTTAAACTAGAACAGAGGAGATGGCAACTTCTGTCAGAAGCAACAGTGAAGAATTGGGCCTGTGCTAACCATCTAGCATATGTCAGGGACTGAAATCTTTGAATCTCATTTTCAGTGACAATGTTACAGAGCACTATAACTATCTACAGATTTGTGTAATACAGAACTTTCTAGAAAGACCATGTGCACTTCTTGTGCATTTCATCAAGAAATCAAAACTGTTCTAAAGGGCTAAATATACACTGTATTTTCTCTAGACTACAGCATCATCTGATTCCTCTTCCACAAATTTAATATCAGGAATTCTAAAATTTTGCTTGCAAAAGACAATCCTTTTGCCTCTTTTTTAAGTGGAAAAGGGATAAACATATTTATTATCAGGCATACCTACTTACAGACTGAAGAGAAATTTTGGAGTCTATTTGATGGTCTTATGGAGAATAAATGTATTGACAGAATATTGTCTTTGTATCTACACCAGAAAAACACCTGCTGATCCATTAGAATTAAGAATTAGAGTCTGGTCTGGGAAGACTAGTAAACTAACAAAAAATATATTTGAGTACCAGAAATAATTAGTTTGGGGTTTGAATCCTCTATTTCCCCTTTTCTTCTTCTTCTTCTTCGTCTTCTTCTTCCTTGGTAAAATACTCCCTAAGAAAACCCCAAGAACCTCAGCTGGCTGTTGGCAACTTGATAGCAGGAGAGATCAGTTCTCACTACCTTCAGTGGTACATATAAAACTTATTCTGGTTTTTAATCACACTATATATGTACAGATATGCACATAAATTGTTCAGTGAGCAGTGAGATGAACTGGATGTTTGGCCTCGTGTATTTCCACTCCACGTATCCCTCCAAGGTCCCCCGAGAGCCCCAGCTCTTTGGTCAGCAAAGCAGCAGCATGTGCTGTCCTGCATCCAGCAGTGTATGCAAACTGGTCACCTGCAATCCCTTCAAACATTACAGAGATGGATTACAATGGCTTTTCTTTAGATAGCAGCCCTTATTTGGATCTCCCTTGCCTTCACAGCCATCACTTTCTGCAAAATGTGTAGGAATTTTGGGGTCCCGGGCCCTCTGGCTTGTTATTTTTTGTTGTCACATAGCAACCAGTTCAAAAATTATTACAGAGGAGGAACAAGCAAGACATATGGACATGTGCTTCACCATGTGATGGCCTAAGCCTCATTTCTCTCAGAAACTAAACTAAACTCATGCACATATGTGTATATATTTAAGTTAGGGAAAATACTAATGCAGTTATCTCATTTTAAATATACAGATTATAAAAACTGCTGAAGAACAGTTCAAACAGAAAAGCAAGGGATTTTATGTGATATGTTCTTAGCTATTTCACAGTTTAAACAAAGCAGTCGTGGCACTTCTCATTTCAGCTACATCAAAGTGTAGCACATGCAAAGCGTAGATTCAAGCAGTTGAAGATCCTAACTCAAGCTAACAGTAACCTTGTGAAGGGACGCTAATGCTTGCTACCCATTTTTACTCTGTGTCTTTAAACTGTGGCTGCAAAAGGCTCAAACCAACATATGAAGTCTGAAGTGTATTTTGGAACTCTATCAAATGATGTGAAACAATAAATTCCTGAAAGCAGCAATGCCATTAAAAAATCAGTTTCAGGTACCTTGTCATCCAAGGAGTTAAAGATAGCAATGAATCCAAGCAGGATTTTGCTTTTTTGACAACACTGGAAAAATAACCATAGATTTTTATAGAAACCATAAAACAGTACGATGAAATATTTTTTTAGGTGTTCTTGGACCAACTCTTGCATTGCTGTAGAAAAATATCCTTTAAAAGCAAACAGAAGCTTTTGTAAGGGTACTGCAGGAAAGCTTTGGTCCACAGCCTGTCTTTTAGAAAAAGGCTGATGCATTAGTAATTGCTACATTTATGAATTTTCAGTAGAACTGTATTTAGATTTCCATAAAAGATACTCTAAAGAGTGGCAGAAAGCCCCAAAGCTGCAGAATACCTGCTAGTCAGCAAGCCTTGGTTCCTGTCTCTCCCACTCAAGTGTCTCAGTGTTATGTAACAGGAGAAGGGAATGTTCCTCTCTTTTGGCAAAGGACACTGAACCCAGCAATTTGTCTTGATGGGACAGAGCAGAGCGCATGAAACCAAGTGAGTTATTGCAGCCTGCGGTTTCAGGAACTGGTTTAAAGATAGCCTCCAAATTATCAAAATTTACATAAAGAAAGACATCTGACTATGGCCATGAAATACTTCTACCAAGTTTGGAAAGCAAAACTCAAGCAATGAATGGTCTATGTCATAAATGAATTTTTTGGCTGGATGAACAGGCCAGCAACGAAAGAACATTGAATAAGCAAAGGTTTTAATATTCTGACAATTATAAACAGTCCTTTGTTTTTTTCTTTTTCTCTTACATGCACGAGGGTGTCGACTGGGGAAGCTATATATTCATAAAACATCTGGTATTCAGCTTGTTGTTATAATCAATCAGTATTTTTATTTTATTTTTCCAACACTGCAGAAAAAAAATAAAAGGACTCGGACTGCTTAATTAAAGAACCAAAGCCTCTTCCTTCTGGATACAAGGCAGTGGGTTGTGACTCACAGTCAATTATTTGCAAAATTTGTCTTAAAGGAGGGAAGCCCTCATGTTTGGAAAGAACAGTTTCTTGTGGTTTTAACATCTTATGGTAAAAACTGTTGAACTGATCATCTCCAGAGCAATTTTTTACTCACAAGACAGAGAATAGCATTGCTGATTAACTGTTTTAAGGCATTTACAGTGAGTAGTCCTGGTTTAGAGAGACTATATATAGTGGGAAAATGATACTTTAGCTGTTATTCCCTACAATCATAAACATAGTAATAACACAAGCATGCATAGTCACATAAACAAAAACATAAACATACATAAAAGCGAATTAAGCATACGTAGCAATAATCCTTTCACATAATTACAATACTTCCTAGCTCCCATCATTTGCAATAAGGCATTACAGCTTCCCCAAATGATTTATACCTTGCCAGCAGTAAGTTTGAAACTTCATTCAGCTGCTAGTTACCCCATTTGGTAGTGGTGGTATCTTTTTGCACCCTTCAACCGGAGGGGCACATTTGCAAAAGCTTTTTCAGCCTACCTGATCCCTGCAGAGGACAGAGAAGGTACTGTCTGCAGGATCCCTGAAAATCTGATTCTGTTTCCAAAAGTTTAGTTAGTGACCCTGACTTCTATCTGCAGTTCTTACCTGTAGTTCTAGGGTGTAGTTCTTGAGTGTCACTCAAGTGGAAAGGGGACACACAACCACTTAGCACCTACATCCCAACTGTACCTTCACACCCAGAACTTTGGAGTCTGAGAAATGTGAAAAGAAACACTGACAATTAAATTACTTATCAGCCACACCTCCTTCAATATGTGCCAGGAAGATGTGCCACGGTGTGTTTATGCTTGCACATTTACCTGACTACATGCTTACCATTAATATGCTACACCTGAACCTCTTCTAGGCATCAGAAGGAACATGATGGAAGATACTTGGGCATCTCATGTGACAACAGACACCCACTCTCAGGTAATTCAATCCTGTTCCAGTTCTTCGCTTCCCCACTGACAGGAAAAGGAGCTTAGTTCTCTAGTTAACATACAGAAACTTTGAATTAGATACCCAGAATTATGTTTTAATTTGAGGGTGCACCCTAGTCAGCCAGTGTGAATTCAGCCCTCACTGGACTTTGCTGACCAATTTTGAAGCTTGTCTCTGTCAGTGGCTGAGTTTAGAAGGAGAGTCAGTCAGTGATCATAGGAATTATAGATTCAAAATGTGATTAGCATTTTTGAAATTGTATAAATAGGACGTAACACACATTTTCACACGTAAAATAAAAATTTAAAACTCCAAAATGTCTTTGAGTTCTTTCATCTCTCTTTGAAAGCCTTTTTTCCCCCCAAGGTTCATCGTTTATAAACATATTAAAACACCACAAACAAACAAATAAGATAACTCACTGATGAAATGACTCGCCACATAAGCACCCTCACTCTGCAGGAAACCTCACCATGACTTTGCCGTGCCTACACATTAATGAAAAAATCTTGTGTTTTGTAAATAAGCTCTGCAAAGTCTGGTGGAAAAGTGCTTTCTTCCTTGTTTCATCAATAAAGTTACTATGTGACTTTTAAAAAATTCCACTGCACTAGGAAAATTTCTGTTTCCTTTTATGTCCAGATTTAGCAAGTTTTTCAAAGCCCTTCTTATTAAGAAAAGTTGTGGCTGGAAACACGGATAAGTAGCCACAACGATTCCAGGAGCTATAAATATTCAGGTTATGATATTCAAGAAATTATCCTCTCTGAGGTGGGCTTTATTGTCTCCTAGGGCCCACCTGCAGCTAGGTAAGGGCCTCCCAAAGTGAAGTGGATGGCCCTAAATGATCATAGGTGGTTTTTAAAAAATAAACATAAAATTAGTTTCACACCTACTTAGACAGTTTAGAATTTTAATGTGCAAAGTCTGCCAGGGCTTTGCAGCGAAATAAGGCCATGCATTCAAGCTCCCTGAAGCCAATCAGAAAACCAGGCTGAGTACTACCCATTTTGCAATTAGGAATCACTGCCCCATTCTAGAGCACATCATTAACAATCTCTTACTTTGATCACATTTTCACATGAAGACCCCTGCAATAAAAAATACCAACCTAACAATACTTTAAAAAGGAATGTTTTAGCCTCAAAAACACCAAGAGATGAGATCTGTTTCATGCACGCAATCTAGCACGTAGCAGGCTTTCCCAAATTTTTTTGAACATGCGCCCCTGCCACCCCTCCTCCTTCCTGCTGAGAGGCTCCCTCTAGGAGCATTTTGATACATTCATAGTTTTACTTGTGACTTCTGGATGCCTGGTAGCCCTGGCACGGGTCAAAAGCTTTATACCTGGAGTTGCCAGCCTCATGACAGGTCGGTCAAGTCTCCCCCAAGGTGTCCTGTCTGGCCACCCACCTTCCCCTGACATTTCCACGGAGCAGCAGCCTTAGCTGCACGTGCAGCCTGTCCAGCAGGTCCTGCATTTATCTTGGATTTATTCCACATCTGCCAGACACCCCTCACACACATCTCCAATTTGGAAAAGCTCTAGGTATGACTGAGCTATAGTCAAACCACTCACTACCTGCAGAGGAGGGATGAAGAGAGGTGTGTGTGTTTCACTGGTTTAAATCAGCTTTTCTTTATGTCATTCAACACTGGACAGTGCTTTTTCTTACTGGAGCCCTGCTATTCTGAGTGATTTAACTCTACCACCTCTAATTCACCTTTGAAGGAGCATGACAAGCCAGCCTCAGACTGTGCAGTTTTCCTATATTGTCTGTGGATCCTAAATAGGGATCAACCTTCACTGTAGTTTGCACATCTATGAAAGGACATTTGTGCATCCTAAAAACCTTGCCAATTAACTCTGTCTGCATTATTTTAGTTTGTTTTTGCCATTTGCTTACAGTGACTCTTAAGTCCCAAACAATATGAATTTAAGATAGCAGGATAATTCCATCACTGTTTTTCAGCAGTGTGTTTTGTATTAATGGGTTTCAGCCCCACAAAATTCCTGCCCAGTACCACATTTTTAATGTTATTATAATCAAATTCATTAAAGGACTACAGTGTCAGAAGTGCACCTACAGTTAAATCCAGTTAACTTAGCAAAGGACGTGTGTCTTAGGAGGACTCCACCATGGCTAGCATATTATTCATGCAGGGAAACAATTTAGGAAATAATATATAATAATTTAGGGGAAAAAATTAAAATTCTTTCTCTGCCAGACAATCTTGGCACTCCCCCATACACTCCCAATTACCATAAGCAAGATAATTCATAAGCACTAATAAACTCTCTGGCTTTCTTTTGAAATGAAACAACAGGTTCTCTGTGACATCAGACTTGGGAGCCACCCTGGGCAGACACAACGTGGGCATCACTCCCACCAGCCCACCACCTCTACAACCCTGGCTGCATGAATTGGCTGTTTTGCATCAGCTGGAACGAATGCCTTTTGCTGTGTAGACACAGACTCTGAGGACAAAGGTGTCCCTGAAATATTTCCTCTCTTTGTTCCTTATCGGATCCTATCTACTTGGAGTCTGTGAGCCAGAATTGTTTCCAGCTTTTCCTTTACTAAGCTTCTGCTGCTGATAACGATAACACCACTTTTATATAACAGCCTATATCCAGGTCTAGGGTGGCTAATTCAAGCATCCAGCTCTAGGACACCTGGTGCATATCCCCATCCTTGAGCAACACAGTCCTGCTAAATGATGTAAAATGCTTCCCTCTTCTCTCAGTGGAGACAAGTCCTTGAAGAGCTCCAGAAGACAAGCCAAGCACCCTAGGCATGTATTTCTCTGTACAGACTGAACAAGGAGTCATTGCAAATACTGTGTGACTCCTTCCCTTCTGAAACCCAGGTCATCTCCTGTTCTTCTGAGAAGAGGACCCACATTTAAAAAGATGGATATTTTTGCACAGCAATGGAATTGCTAGAACATGTGCAGCATCAAGACTCTACTCATGATAAAACATTTGTGAAAGCACCCCCTATTTCATCATAATGATCCAGCTAAAAAGAGAAGGTTTAAATAGAGCAGATGAAAGTGCTAGTTGTCCTTCCTAGCTTGCCTGCACTACTAACCACACCATTGTAATTTCTGCAGGGGATAGAACAGCCTTAGCACTGTAAAGGAAATGTAAAATTACTTCAGAAGCTATGATTTTAATTACAGTCAGTGGAATGGGGAAGAGGGCAGAGTAGGAAATAAAAATACAAAGAGAGTATAAATAGCATTGCCTCTTAGGACAGTACTATTTATCTTACTCTGGGTATAAAGTTGCTTTATTTTCTTAACTTCCTGCTTTGGAGAGCAGCCACTAAATTAAAAGGAAATGTGGTTTTGTAATGCAAGGAAGATTTTTTTTTCTCTAAATTATAAAGATGGAGAACCCAGAGCAATGACTAATTTAAAAACCAAGTTGGAGAAAGATTTAGCTGATTCCAAATTATTTTAAAGAAAAGAGGGTAAAAGAAATAAGGAAGGAATTCATTTCCAAATAAAATTAATTAAAATTAATAGTGATTATTAGGAACAGTTTCCCTTTCTCATATATTCATTTTTGACTGGTTTCTCCTTTTTCACGTTCATCAGCAAAGTTATCAGTGAAGTAAATAACACTGAAACAGATGTCTGCTCATAATGTAAAGTACTACTCGTTGTCAATGTGGATATCATAATTCCCTAAATAGGTACCTAGAAAAAGAAGCAAAGACAAAAACAGATTTTTAAATCAATTTCTTAAAGAAAATATATAAACCTGCAATTAATGGATGAGTGTGTGATAGGTTTGCTTAAAAGCACAGCTCTGTTGTGGTTTTAGTCACCACAGGATAGCCCAGCAGGTCCTTGGCTCCCATGCCAGAAGCAAATTTCCCATGGACACTGGGCTGTGTTTCCCAGGACAAAGTGGACAAGTTTGGTACCTCAGGGCACCTCAAATAACTCCAAATACCTTTGTTTGAAACTGAACATCTCCCACAGGGTCATCATTCCCCATCCTTATTTTTGCAAGCACTTCTTAACTTCTTCCTTGAAACCCAGCATTTTATTTGTACCTCGGGCCCATTCAGCACACAATACTCTAGTGTTGTGATAACACAAGTAACAGCTGTGTCTCTGCTGATAAATCAAAAGCCATTTGACACTGATTGGTCTGGGCCCTCCTGAGGAAATTTGTCTTGGAGGTAGGTAGTTGGAACAGTCCAAAACACAGTCAAAGAGCTAGCAGTTTAACAGTGTGGACCATCACAGCTCCTGCACTCAAACCTCCTCCCTACCCTGTCCACTGGAGCAGTGTAAGCACACACACACCACATGCAAGACCCAAAGACTTCAAAACTAGCATGAAAATTAATGAAGTCCTACTGCAGTACTGGACTGTGATATCTTCATAATAAAATTCTGGTCTGTCATGATGGTGAAGTTCTAAAGCTGTTTGATACACAGAGCTCTAAAATCTGACTGTCATGAAGGAAGGGATGTTTCTTCTCTAAAAGACAGAGAAATGTATCATTTTAGGGGAGACATAAAACAGATTTCAGGCAAGAGAAAGAGGGAAATAACATCTTGCCTTGTCTAGCTCTCTAGTCAGTGCAGAAGGACAAGTCTGCTGAAGGGATGTCCAGCCCTACCATCCATCCATCCATCCATCCATCCATCCATCCATCCATCCATCCATCCATCCATCCATCCATCCATCGTTTAGTACATACTGAGCACACACCTCAAGATTCCTGTCTTTTGCCAATCAGTAACTGTAAACCAGACCTGACTTTTGAATGTATAAAACAGGCGTGAGAGTTCCCACACGTAACTGAACTTGTCTATTGATGAAATTGCCTGAAATGTTTTGATCAGATGGGACTGACAGAAGCAAATATTCCTGTAGCTCTGGGTCTTTGTGGAGCTGCACTGGATGAGGAGTGGCCAGGGCTGACCCATGCTGGATACAGATGGCTCCAGACAGATCCAACCAACCAACCAACCAACCAACCAACCAACCAACCAACCAACCAACCAACCAACCACAGGACACAGCTGAGCCCTGTGTAGCGAAAGTGGTGGCACGTCATGGAAAACATGTTTAAGAATGGGGAAAAAACCACACAACTCCAGAGAGCAAAGAAGGAAATGAAAGGAGTGAGAAACAACAGAGCAGGGAAGGACAAGGTCAGAGCAGGGGAGGACATCCCCCAGAGATTTCCCCGCAGTTCACTCCTCAAGGACACCATGGCATGGAAGGTATTTCCCTGCAGCATGCTTGATCAGGCTGCTGAAAAGAACTACAGCCCTTGGCAAAAACCCACACTGGATGAAGGAAAAAGTCTGAGGAGTAAAGAATGGCAGGAAGGAGCAGTCCCTCATCCCCTTGTAAAACTCCTGGGAAAGGAGGTAGAGGAGCTGAGGAGTGAAAGTTAACCTGAGAGGAGGGGGAAGGTGTATTAATTTCAGTCTTTCTCACCATTCTATTTTTTCAAATTGGCAATAAATAAAATTAATTTTCTCCATGTTGAGTCTGTTTTGTGCATAAAACTGGTGAATGATCTCCCTGCCCTTATTTGAAAGCATGAACTTCTCCATCCTGTTTTCTCCCCCCATCCTGTTGAGGAGGAGGAGTGGGAGAGAGGCTGGGTGGGTGTCTGGTAGGTAAGCCTACCACAGGAAGTGTTCACATCTGTCATAAAATGTAACTAATTCAGAGTCCTTCAAATTCCCACTGGTCTAGCAGCAGAGAACAAATGTAAAAGCCCCTGTAAGAACATAGATGGAATTTGCATGCGCTATGCTGATTATAAAGTGATGGGAATACAGTGACAGGAGGTGGAGTAATCAAGAGTTGCATCAGTCCGCACCAAAACACTGGCCCAAACCATTAAGTGCTTCTTGTTTAACACTGAAAATTTTCTGTAGCTTTAGGAAGAGCACCTTATAACCTACTTTCCTCAATATGCTGTAGCTCAACCTCATTTTCATTAAAACCATTCATGATTGCAAGATAAATAGAAGTGCCATAAATAGAACATAAACATAATTTCTGTACTTGGCACTTGACTTAGGTAAACAACCATGCACTTTCAGTGAGCCTTAAGTTTGGAACCTCATCATTTCACACTGTCAATGATGTCTTCTACAGTTATGCAATTTTAATCTGAGGCAGAACTAAATTAACTGCTGGGGTTGTCTGCTTTCCTCCACTGATTACAGAATGAGCTTTGCACAAGCTTGCTCCTCTGGAACTCAGGGTGAGGAGTCAGGTAAGGATTTTATCTGCAGAGTGCCCTTGGGGCACACCCAGGGCCTCACAGATGCCCAGTACACTACTCTCTGCACAGCAGTAGAGCAGGCTGGCTCTCACACTGTTGACATGGACAGTGGTGAACCACAACACACCAGCTGACAGCAGCATTTAATCTCTGGGACCTGCAGGAGCACTGTCCCTGGAGTAGGCAGTGCTCCTGGAGTGAGCAGTTTTTCCTCCCACTGGAGTACCAGGAGCCAAGACTTGTACCTTTCTAGAAGTAAGAAACCAATTGCAAGATAGCAATTCCTCGCTGTCAGGAAGAGGAGACAGATATCATCCTCACAGCCTGTCAGCAGCTGTGGCATTGGGTTCTGCAGCGTTTTCCTCCAATTTTGCCAGTGATGTTAGTTCAAAGTTGTGGATGTTAACATAGAAGTCATTTGAATGACTTCTCTGAATTTGGCTTGCAAATGTTACGGTTTGCTGAAATAACAGAATGTGCAAAGATTAACGAGTGTAATCCCACACAACTCACAACTTTCTCCTAGGAAAGAAAAAAACCACAAGTAGTTTTAAAGAATAATAAGGATGTAACTCAGCATCTAGGAGTTGGTTGTTTATCATGACTGAGACTTCTATGCCTAAGCTGAATCCCTGTGGACATGCCTGGGACTGCCAATAAATTCAGTGTGCCTGGGTAGTCTGTGTGGAGTGTCCTGTCTGTCTACAATCAGCTGCAAAACTGGGGACATGAACAACATTTAGAGACCCAACATTCATCTGCAAAGGAAATACTTTTCTTGCACTAAAAAACATCCCCCAAAATCTGAGCAACGCATTTGTGATTTTTACCTTGTTGTGTAATATGAGTTTGTGAATTAACTCCTTCCACAGAGTTTGCAGACTCCTTCAATGGCAGTGCTGTTCCAAGTGAAGCATGCAGTGAATAGTTAATCATTAATTCTTCATGGTTCATATTTGCTGTCTGCTTTGCTGCATATAGTTTGATATAGTTTTTTCCAATAGGCTTAATGCTTTCATTAGGAGTCACATGCTGGATCTTTATCTGAACTCTTATCACAGTCCAGACATAGCATTACAACCTCCCTTTGTAAGCCAAAGTTACAGAGCTCGGAAAGGCTTAAAACTTAATAAATACTATGGATTTTATGGTAATGGAACAGCTGCAGTGGCAGACTGACATACACACCCTGACTGAGCTTGCCTAGTTGCTGTAAACAGGTGCACCTAGAGGCTAAAGCTCTTTTTTTTTCTTTTTTTTGTCCGTGACACTAATTTCATTGTCAAAGTCTAACTTGACAATTGTGTGTGTGTTAGGATAATGTAAAGGAATCCAGACACATGTGGTGAACAAAATTCCTGGCTCTTGCAAAGGGGGCAATTTTTAAAATTGAAATTGCAGTTATCACTGTACAGATAAAACAGCTGGGTACTTGTAATAAAAAAAAAAAAAAAAATTGTTATTATTGGAAATCATAGGCTGTATGATATGGGGAAACTGCCTTCAGAATAACAAAATTCACCACAAAGTGGAGTGAATTATGGTACATACCGTTCATTCTAGGTACATTCCAGGAAGGTCTAAACCTTTACTTTAAATTTTCAGACATAGTCTGGGATCAGATTCATATGTACTTTGGAAAAAGTAGATTCTCACTGTGTTAAAGTGCACAAGTGGGAAGGCAGAGGCATTTGAAAACTTCAGCTCTAGTGCCTTAGATCAGATCGCTAGCCCTGTGGCTAACCTACTCAACCACACTAGAAACACTTTCCTCCTCCTCACTGCACAATAATCTGCCTACTTCTTGAAAGATAATCACAACAGTCAGGATCAACAGTAAATAATTGCAGTTGGGGTTCCCATTTGTTGACACCTTCCATGGGGGATGCAGTGAATTTAATTTATATTGGATGAATCACCTCTCGCACAAAAGGTTTTTTTTCTCCCAGCCACTTTTGGAGAGTCTGATTAACAGGATGTGATGTCCCAAAAAGGGCAAGTGAAATCTAAAGAGGTTACTGTGGAACAAAATGTTGTTTGTATCGATACAACACTTTCTACAGGCCAATAAGCTCAACTGTGAAGCAAATTATGAGTCTGGGTAAAGTCCTGTGTTGATACAGATGTAATGCTTCCCATAACGTAGCAAGAATGTCCAGGGTGGCTTCCAGTATCTCTGCATGACACTGAACTATGCCATAGATATGCGCCCTCAGCCCATGGCTTTTAAATAGGCAAGTTTCCCTTGTTTCAGGTAAAAAAGGACTTTTTCTCATCAATGTGAAAGGTCCCATAAAATACAAGAGATATGAAGCCAACATAGGTGTAGAGAAATGTTCTGTGGAAATTAATTTAGGATTAAATCCTTTCTGAAAGTGTGTAAGCCATCCAGTAAAATTCAATACGGATTATATCTCTGCTTTGGAAATGGATGAGTTGATTGAAAGGTGGAGGTTTACTTTAAATTCCATGTGGTTTCCCTCTGGTGGTTGGAAATTGTGTAGAAACAGAGGCATGTCTTTTTAGGATTCATATTCTCCCAGCCAGACACTGATCCGAGTTTCCAAACATGCTTTTTGTCACCCCCCTTTTATAGTGCATTTCTTGGCTTTTCAATTGGCAGCTGTGACCTGAGCATTTATGGAGATGTCACAATCAGGCTTCCTCTGCTTGATAGCTGGAAAAGCCATCTCTACTTGCTTTCAAGAAAGCAAACTTTCCAGGCAATTTCCCCATAATGAGACAAGCAGTGGAATTGTAATGTCTCAAAACTGATTTGGAGATATTTCTAAGAGAATGCTCTTAATAATTGTCAAGCAGAGGTTTTTCACATAAAAGCCAGTGGAGGTTGTCCAGCTGGGTTTAAATTTCCTTGTGTTTAAGACCATAAAGTTCCACACATTTTTTAGAAACTAGTCTATCAAACAGTGGTTGGATGTCAGATTTGATAAAAGTTAGTTACCACATGTGCTTAGTATATGATCCAAAACAGGAAGCACAGCATCCAATGAAGCAGATGACAAAGTGCCAGCAGCAGATATCTGGAATATGTGCTGCCCAAAGAGAAAAGATACTTTGCCATTGGGCAATAGCTCACAAAAATCAGCTGTAATTGTCTCCTTTCACTTGGTGCTCTGCAATTCAGATACTTGAATTGTTCCACACCCTTGAAATTACTGAAGGAAACGATAGTGATTAATTTCTTCAGCCAGTTTGTCAATGAATGAGGAACATAATTTTGCTTTAACACTTCTTCAGTGTACACTGCAGATTTACTAATTCAGTATAGGTTGAAATTTGGGGGCATTTGGGACAAATTTTTAAAACAAATATGCTTATTTATCAATCTTGAAATGCTTTTGCCTTCCCAATAACCCCTTTCTCAAGATTACAATTTTTGTGACATCTTCTGAGATTGAAAAGACCCTGCAGCTTTCAATGCTTCTCTAATGTCTTATGTGTCCTAAGGTCAGTCCCCTGCTCTCTCCCTTATGGGAATTAACATTTTGATTAACATCACACAGGAATGCTCTGGAAACACTTGGCCCTCCTGTGATTTTATTTCATCAATGCTGCAAAAGATTTGTCTGGTGTTTTCCGTTTCCATTCAGGACAAAATAAACTATATTAATACATGAGCATGTATACATTGTAGGTATTTTTTGTTTTTCATAATTATTGCTTAGTTATAACAGGGATGAAAGTCCTAGACATGGAAGTGACAAGTAAAGTGAGGGGTCCAGCTATGGTTTTTGTGGATGCCAAGAGTTTTAACTGTTTGCACAGAACAGGGTCCACACAAATGGAGAAGCCAGAATGTAACGACTTATACTTCTCACCAGTCTTTTGATGTTTGTTTTTTAAATGTAGAGGGCCTGAATTTGAACATATTCGATTCCTTCTTTTATGTTACCAATGTTTTTATCTTCAGTATTCTCTTGTCTCAAGTTTGCATTTCAGTAAGGATCCATTGTTGGTTTTCTCTGTTACTTCCAGTATTGCCCTATATTTGTTCCACTCCCCCCTGCTTCTTTTACAGTCCTCATCCAGATCTTTTGTGTCCAAGCCTGTTAAACAGACAGACAGCTAAGATAGTATAGACTAAAACGAGTATAACATGCAAATAAGTCTGTTTCCCAGAAATTACTGTATTTCTTTTGGCTGCTCTGTGGCATGACAAACCTAGTTCTACTGGTGCCACCTAAAGCGAAGGGTTACTGTATTTGCTTTCCCTGCAGCCAATGTAAACCAGAAGCAAATTAGAACCTTTAGCCATGCTAATGGAATTGGCAATACTCACCCACAGTAGCAATGGGAAAGGCAAGTGCAATATGTGACAACGCACATGACCCAGCTCCTCCACAGATGAAGATGTGACTCACAGATTTTGGAGTCATGAAACTGGCAGCAATATAGCCTGGTCAAGGGGAAAAACAAACTCCCAAGGAGAGATTATGTTACACAGTAAGATTCAGTTTTGAGGCCGGTTTTTATAAATTGTTTTTTTTATTTTTCCTCAGTCCCTCCAGGAAGACTGCCTGGCTGTAAGATAAAGAAAAGAATTATAGGAAAATTTATCTGAATTACCCAGAACTACCAGAAAAGTTCCCATTGATTTTCAGACTGGATTTTCATCTTTATTTGAGATGTCAAGCAGACTCTGTTCAGAGGTTCAGCTACCAGAGTTAAATGATTACCCCAGAAAGAGGGAGCATTTGAAATAAATGAAACAGCTGTCTGTATCACCTCAGCTATAAAAGGGGCTGAATTTCAATAAAGAAACACAAATAATGAAGTATTTTCTCGGGCTGTGTTAGGATGCAGTTGGGACCTATTCCCTTTCAGCCTCCTGGTTCCCCCTGGAGCTTAGAGACCACATGTTCCAAAGAGCTTCTGGGACTGAATGACTGGAAAGTGGATTTTCTTCTGAAACAAAATCAAAAGTCATGGAAGATGCCATCACGTCAGAGTCAGGGAAGGCTTGCTTTTGTTGTCATTTAGATTTTTTGGTTCAAATAGAAGAATGACTCCAGCTAAATATTATTTGCTTGCTTAGTGCTTGTAGGTTTTTTTGGAGGGGGGAGTGTTGGTGATTTGTCCTCATGTTTGCATTTTTAAATCTATTTTTTTGTAGTTCAGGGGAATAGTTCTTTTTCTAACAGTCAAGGAGTGAAAAACAAACATGGTAAGAGGTTTTCCCCTGACTCTCATTTACGCTGATCTGTTTTGAGTTATCTGATTCATGTGACAATGTCTAGGCCTGTGCAAACACCTGTTTTCTAAGGCACAAAGTATTGCCATGTAGCAGTTAGTTTTGAAACTTGAAACAAGTAGGCATTTTGTCATGATTTCAAATTAAATGAAGCCATCATGTTTATAAGAAATATTTGGATTTATTTCTGGGCTGGGACAAAGTCTTAGGGGGAATCCATTGGATCACGTTTCTGCTGACCACTGGGAGAGAGCCTGCATGATACAGGATAACCTCTGCTGTAAATACAGCAAGTGACAAACTGTTACCCACCCCTCTTCTTCATTTCTCACTGAGGAAGATGCAACCTTGAGTGTGTTTTGAATCCAGAGATGCACTGCTTAGAGACAGCATGGCTCCAAAGATGTTCATGGCTATGTGTTTTTTGCAGTTCCTTATGAATTTTCAAGGGAGAAATTCCAAATTATGGACAAAGAAGCTGAGATTTCTATATTGTTTAAACAAAAATAACTTCTGAATTACCAGTTAAAACCAAAAATTTCTTTCAAAACAGACATGGAAGTTTCATTAAAATATAAACCTAATTTTTAAAGTGTATTAAAAGCATTAGCACAGTGCCTGCTGCCAGAAGAGCCCACTGCAGTGCTGTTGAAGGAAGGAGGACAGCATCGTTATTTATGAGCGTCTGCACTCTCTCAGCCTTTCATGAAACCCTAATTTTATCTGGCAGCTCTTAAGAATCTCTGAGAAACTGGGTCCTTTGTTACGGCTGCATCCATCTAACTTCTGCACCTAAAAAGACATGGGCGCTTCTTTCATAAATAAAGAAGTCCAAACATCCTGACATTAATGTCACACTACTGTTTTAGGCCCTAAACTTTCAAGCTCCTCTCTCTCAGCAAGCACCAACAAGTGCTCCTTTTTGCTCAACATCCAGCTCTGGCTTTTACAATGGTTTTGCTGAGAACAGAATCAGGCCTCAGTCGTCTGTTTTCATTGAGGGAAAAACAAGACAAACCAAAACAAACAAAACCCCTTTATTACTCTTTGACAGGACTAGCACTAAGCCCAAGGGGGTTATTTTTCTTCCATTAACTTTTGCTAACCTCATCCCTCCCTCATTTTTTTTCTCAGATTTACTCCCAAACAGTTCATGCATATGTGTGCATGTGCCTGTGTGTCTGTGTGTGCATGTGTGTGTACGTGCACATTTACCCTTGTAATGAAAAGGAATCTATCTGTTCAGATAATTTGCTGTTGTTTGCAATGTGATACAGCTAGTCCTTTTGACTTCAGTGTGAATAAACAGTCTGATCCCATAAAATAGGCCTTTTCTCTCCTGCAAGCTTGTTCCAAGGCTGCGGGACCCAGGCTAGCAAAGAACATCTGCAACAGTTAGTGGAAACCCTAAGAATTCTTGTGAATAAATAGATTGGAAACTAAGCTGGAAATTTCTCAGTGAGATATAAATTTTAAAAAATGAAATCCAGTTGAAGTACCCAGATTCCCTGGGAGAATACAAGTCTAGCCAACCCAAGACTAAATACATGTGGTAGTGATCACTGTTTGCTGTTTCCAGTTTATTATCAAAAACAATCATAGCAAAATTATTGTCATTCAAATTTAGCTTCTAATAAAGAAATGTTACAAACCTCCTTTATAATGAAGATGTTAGCTACAAACATTTTTGAAAAATTTTTTAAACTTCCTCTTTTTTTTTTTTCCCGTTATCAGATATCTTAGATAAACCTTACATTTATCAGTAAAGGCCACCAATGAAGAGCAATACAGATCAGGTAGATTTAAGGGCTTAATTCAAGTTTTACATTGGTCTGCTTTTAAAATATTCAGGGTGGTAACTCTTTGCAGGTCAGACTCAGTGAAAAACTGTTTAAAGGCCAAGATTGCTTAATGCTTTAGACTTTCACTTTTATGCTCTCTCTTTCCTTAGACGTGGCTTCTTCATTTCATTTGCGTGCTCGCTCTCACAGTTATTAAGCTAACACAGTCCTCAGAGACTGCATTCAGTTGTTTTGATGTTTACCACTGGCAGAGTGTTATGAAGCAAAATGTTGGAGTTAACAGAGATTTTAAGTTAATAGATATGAGTTACCAGCTTCATGGGAAATAATTCACCCTTATTAAAAAAAAAAAAAAAAAAAGGCAATATTGTTTGGCTTGATTTAGTATAGCTTTGGTACGTTGAATAAATCATTTGCAGCTGGCTTAGCCCTGCACATGCGCTGGGGGTGAGGAACACATGCATGTTATCAATTCATTATTTATGCTGCTGTTCGTTACCACTTATGTGCTGGACAGCGACATCACTGCCTACTCTACATCTGAGGGTATAACAGCAATGGCAAGAGATATCAAGCTGTTGGGAATAAAGCAAAAGCTAGACTGTGGTTGGATTACCATTTGATTGCCTAAGAAGTACAGCTTTGAAAGCATGAGAAAATTTGCCTAGTGAGCATGCTGGATTTTTTTAAAAAACATAAAGCCTGCCAAGATCCCAAACCTAAGGGGAAAAAAAGAGCTTGTGGAGAACTTTAATTAAAGTAAATGGGGAAATCTCCCCTTCTTCTTCTGACGAAAACATAAATATGCTATTTTGATTCTATGCTCAAACTGGTTCTTTTTCTCTAACCCCCAAAAAGTTAAACAAGAAATTTTCACAAGTGTTTTTTGGCATTCCAGTCCCTAGTTGCCTTTTTTTTTTTCGCCTATTATGGTGAAGAGGAGAAAGTCTGTTGAAGAGAATACTGGCCCAAATTGTTCCAGAAGACTTAGTTTTTCTCATAAATATGTGGGTGTACCAAATGTTTACTCAGTTTAGTCTGCTTTGGAGGCAGTATGAAGTTTTCCCCCACTCTGCTGTATGGATACAGGCTGCTGAAGTGACTGTACTAAGGATGCCCTCTACTGAGAAAAAAGGATAGGAATCCAAGTAGGAGAGCTACAGAGAATCTTCACCACCTAGTAAAAGTAATAAAAGACTGCTCCTTTTCAGGTGTTGAGAACATTAAGTTTTATTTCATTTTTCAGTTTGAGAAAGTTCTGATGAGCATGTGGACAGAGTTGACTACAGAATTACAAATTACAGCAATACCAGCAAGTTAAATTGGGCCAGGAAATGCTCCTGAGCAATTTGTCTTGATCATCAATGTTGTTCACGTGCTGGAAGGGACTCCACACATCTTTGGATGACATGAATTGGCAGTTTCCTGAACAAATTCTAGGTATGACTTGGCAGTTGGCACAGGCCAATGTCCATCTTGACTGGGGTGGAGTTGGTCACCTCACCTTGGGTGGCCAAGACACTTAAATGCAAACTCTGGATACACATTGGTCTATGCTAACTGGAGTCATGTCAGAAAATGAGCCTTGGTAGACTTAAATTATCAGTACAGGTGAAGCCTTAGAAAACAGGGTTACAGGAAGCTCAGTAAGAGCAACTGCTTCTTGCAGATGGAGTAGATAATGCAGGAAAAATGCTCAGTGCTCCTGACAGATATTTGTCCGTACAGTTCTCAAAAACCTCTAGGGACAGAGATCACATAATCACCACTGGCTGCTCATTTAATTGACAATCATGCTTCATTTTGTTCAAATCTAACCAAAACATACAAAATATACCTTACAGCCATGTTAGGCATCTATTTTCATATCCCAATGGACTAAGGAAAGACTGTGTTCTTTTCTCTTTGCAGCTACCATTTAAATATTTGGGATAACAATTTATGGTTTCGATGTTTTCTTCTTGTATTTAAAATACTCAATTATTTTAAAGTTTCTTGTGAGTCATGGTAGGCAGATCTCTGTCATCACGCACATACATGAAATGTTTAAGTCACCATATTGACAACTATCAAAGCATGAGAAAATTCTACCAGTAAACTGAATTTTCATCCTCTGTTGTCAATGTACAATACCCACCTTCTGAGGCTGAGTCATCTCCTGAAAAAAAAGCTAACTGAGATATAATGAATATGTTCTGAAGACACCTATTTCTTGCCACTGACAACAAAATTAGTCCAGGTTCACTAATTCCTAATGAAAGATTTACAGAGAGTTGTTAAAACAAGAGCTGGAGAAAGAGATGATCTATTATTGTTAGCACCAAAACGTCTTTCAGCAAATTCTGAATTCTTGAAAACCACACCACCTGTGGCATGTTCCTGTAATAGCCAACACAGGCCTAAACAGAGTCTAACAGCTTCCTGGATATATGAATAATTTTATTCTTGCTTATATACTTCTGTGATCAATAGTTTTCTTGCAATCAGCTAGCACATGGGCTGCAGACATTTATGGGAAAGTAGGAAGTGCTGTGTATGATGGACAGGAGGATGTGCTCATCACAATATTTTTGTTCACAGGAGTCTTCTGAGGGAGAAATAAGCACAGTGTTAGAATCTATCTGGTCTTCATATTATTATACACGGAGTGACATACAAAGTGTAAAGACACTACTGACCATTTATGTATGCACCCTCAGAGTGACAGGCTCCATTGAGCCCATTTGGAAGTATCCAAAACACATCCCCCAACATTTTATCCGCTCTTAGCTATAAATAGGAGACTGATATAACGAGTCTTTATAGGTGGTCTCTTCCTGGAGCCTGAATATCTTCTACAGAAATAAGGAAAGCACTTGTAATGGAAAACAAAACATTTGGTTTTTCACCAGAAGGAATGCAATAATGGGAAAAATATTTTTTAAATTATGTTGACCACATGCATTATTTACCAAGTTTTCTCCACTCTATCAAAAGGAAGACCTCCTTTACTCGCAATTTCTCTTTCATAAGTGACCTCTCTCTCTAATGAGGGGGAGGACGGAGCCCACCAGTGTTTTTTCTTTGACACAATCTGGGCACTCTTCTGAGTCCCCTTCCTTTCAAGGGTCTCTGGGGTTTTTTCCATGTCTTTTGATCCCAGAAAGGATGGAGCCAGACAGGCAAATGCTTCCCATCACTTGCTGTCCTAGCCATTGTTATCTAAACTCCTTTGAAGCTGAGAACCTGAGGTTCTTATCTGTGCCATTGTCTCACCTTTCCTGTTAACTTCTGCAGCCTTTCCTTTTAGAGTTTCCTTTGCCTTCACAAAGCACTCAGACAGGCATCAGAGAAACCAAAAACACACAGAGGTCCTGAAAGATTGCACAGTTGTCCAGAATTGCCATAGAGGAAATTTCAGGGCATGGAGAAACAGTGGGGTTTTTAAGAGAGTCTACACAAAATAACACAAGAAAGTGATTTCTTGGTGACTATGACAAATCACACGGTGCATGTTGGATGGCATTCCCTCATTTCATCATATGCCTGGAAGCTGCAACACAATGCCTGGAAGCTGCAACACAATGCCATGAGACTGCTGGTCCCTAGAGGCTGAGGCATCCTCCCACTAACGCCACTGGTGACAAGGAGCCCTTAGATACAGCTCAGGAATATGTAATCCTTTCTGTGGAAAGATATTCTGTAATCTAAAAGCTGCATGTCTAAATATTGGATTGAAATCAATGCAGCATTCTGAGTTCTACAGGGCAGATTTTTCTGTACTGCCGTTCTCACTGTGTGGTGCACAAATCTTTAGACTTGCATTAATATTTGGTTACCTGGTGAGGCAGCAGTATATATTTTGGACAGATGAGTTTTAAGTTACATATTGAAGTGCTGAAATTAAAAGATTAGTGTCCCTTGCATTTATCTATAATCAGTGGAGAAAACTAAAGAGGCTCTCCATAATACTGCCTAGAAAATAGCACTAAAAAGTACAGGTAGGGCATTATTTGAGGCAGAGTTAATATCTATTACTGATGTAGGTGAAATAAATAAACAAGCCTTTAGGTATAGAAGCATTTCTTAAGGCTGGAAAGAGAAGAAACAAATTCTTTGACATCTGGAATTGAAATTGAATAGCATATCCCTTTTAACACTTTTGGTATGCCAAAGCGAGAGTTATCAATGTGACATGTACTGAAAAGGAAGGCATCCTTAGGAAAATATATTGTCAGGAAAGAGAAGAATTGGTTGTAATTGCTGGAATTTTTTTTTTCTTTTTTGTCTTAATAGCTTTCAGTTTTCTTTCAATGTCTTCACACAACAACCTTTTAAAAAGGGCTTCCTAGTAACTTTTTGTAGTACT
Organism: Catharus ustulatus; assembly: GCF_009819885.2. Taxonomy (NCBI): domain Eukaryota; kingdom Metazoa; phylum Chordata; class Aves; order Passeriformes; family Turdidae; genus Catharus; species Catharus ustulatus. The sequence continues at coordinate 74,447,610 of NC_046222.1, read as the reverse complement.
AGCATTTTCCTAGTGAAAGCTGCAATCTCAGCTTTTTCTGGTTAGGACTGGAACATACACAGAGAAATAACATCTTAGAAAAGAGTCGTATGAATATTCATATTTTTTGTTTAGTAGAATAATAAAACGGAACAGAGAATGGAAAAGGGAGAACAATTCCAAAAGAAATAAGTAATGAAGTTAAGACTTTTTTTTGGCAAAATAATCAACCAAGTTTTGATAGAAGATTTTTGGATTAATATAAAATATTTCAATTCCAAATGAAAGGTATTATTGATAGTTTAGGTAATTTCACATGCTTTTTAATTTTTTTTCCTTTTGGTTCATTTAATTTAAGGCATTGCTTAAATTAAAATATCACTTCAAAATGAAAAATTAAAATATAATTGTAGATTTATCCAAAAAAATCATCCCACAGATTAACATCGTAACAGTGTATTGTGGGATCGTTTATCTTCTTTACAGGTAGTCTGTTTTATAATCATGCATATGACTATACAAGTCTTTTAATGGAACCTTTTTGGATGGAAACAGATGATTAAACAAAAGCAAACATTTCTCAAAAATCATGTGACGCTGACAAAGTTGTGAAGAAGCACACATGGATTTCAGAATCTGCTGACTGTGAAAGCTTGCACCCAGAAGCTGACTGTTCCTATCCCTTTGCGCACCTTGTTGATAAGGTACCAAGTGGATTGCTGAGGAGCTGAGCCTGAAGTCTGCCAGCCTTTTACCAGCATACATGGTAGATAAGTAAACAGCACCATGAAATACTTTATTACAGAGATTGGTGCCACAGGCTACAAATGCTGTGAGCAGTGTGCACCCAGCAATGCTGTTCAGCTTTAGCCTCTCTGCAGAAGACCATGCTCACTTTCCATATGTTTAAGTTTCTTCTGAGCACCTTGTGTTAACATATATCCCTAAAACACTGCGTGCTAAACACACGCTGACCAATAACCCCAGAAAATCCCCGGCACTTTAAAGAAAAGCTAGGATTGCAATGCAGAGCATTGCTTTGCAAAACTGTCCAAATGCCAGCAGGACTTTCATTGTTTAGACAAGAAAGATGGCAACAAAAGGACTACCTTAAATGACCTCTCTTAAGTGGAGTATTTGCTTATGTCACAGTAGAACATCAGTAGATCTTGAAAACCAGGAGAATATCATTAATTTTAAACTGAACAAATGCACAGGCTAATACAAGGTCAGAGACAGCAGCACTAACACTGTAAGCAATATCCAAGCTAAAGAAATGAAAAATAAAAGTCAGACATCTTTCAAAGCTGGGAAAGAAGGGGAATTTATAGAGTGGATGTGAGCAATATATTTGGAGATCAATATCATCATTACACTATGGGAGAAAGCTCTCCCCTGTTCAGTGTTAAACTAAAATCCCAACAGCATATGATCATACCTGAATTGTTAGATTAGTCATTGCAAAGTCCCCTTTGTGTAAAATCAAAGGATGATTAATTTAAAATCAGAACATAAGTAAAGGAGACCAAAAATAATGGGCCGTTGTAGAGAGCAAAGATGGATGTATTCACTTGTATGGGCACAGAACAACACACAAATGTAATAAAAGATAATATGGCCTCCACAAAGCAAATTTTTTAAGACATATCATGGATGTAAAATATTTTTCTATCCTCAGAGACATCACAGCATGTTAGTCTATACTACGTGTTATGTTTTGGAAAAATAAGCCACCATCTGGCTTGTATTTGGTAACAAGCTTTTGTACTGAAAATAAAGTAAACATTGTGATGGTAAGACAGCTGCCAAGGTCTAAGTAGATAGGCTTTTTTCCCCTGAGCAAGGACAATTGAGGACCATAACCAGTGAATCTGAAAAATTTAGGAAGGAGAGAGCAATATTCGGCTAAACAAAATTAACATTTCATAACAAACAAACTAGAAATTCCATCAAATAAGAACAACATTTTGGGATGAGAAAATGGACTGCAGTAAGGTCGGGATCATCATGGTCTGTCTGACTGAACAGAGAAGGAATAGATATAAGAGTGTGACCATTCCATTTCAAACCTGAAATTAAGATATAACAAAAATATTATTTAATAGGAACAAAATTTAGTGTAGGAGCCTCAATCCTCACTTGTCCACAGGTGACTCCACAGGCTGTGCTACTATAGTTCTCAGGTATCAGGAAAGGCTAAAGTGCAAATCAGTGGCTTGTGCCTGTCCTACAAAAAAACTAAGCATTTAAAAAGACAATTTCATTTATGGTGTTTTGTTATAAAATGTACATGACTCTACCCAATAAAGCTGCAGGTTCCACTGAAACTGCCATGGAAGTCCTGAGAATATGTAGAGGAATACAGTAATTTCACGAATACAAGCCGCACCAATTTGACCAAAATTTTGGTGGAAACCCGGAAGTGCGGCTAATATTCCGGGGCGGCTAATCTATTAACAAAATTCTAAAAGCTGCCAACACGGAAGTGAGAGCCCGCGGCAGCCCCAAGCCAAGCTGGAGCCCGGCCGGCCCCGGCAGAGGTGGGAAAGCCTGGCAGAGGCGGGGCCAGCAGTGTGGGGGGCGGGCGGCTGAGCCTGAGCCAGCAGGGCGGGGGAGCCCGGGAGAACTGGGGCTAGCAGCGCAGGGGAGCATGGCAGAAGCAGGAAGGCCGGCGGGTGGGGCTGCCTGGCAGCGGGGGAAGCCCAGCATAATCGGGGCCAGCAGCGTGGGGGAGCCCGGCGGTGCGGGGGCCTGCAGTGCCGGCCAGGGCGAGGAAACGCGGCGGCGGTGCAGACGGGAGGGGGCGGCCGGCGAGCCTGGTGGCGGCGGCGGCAGCCCTGCCGGCGGGGCGAGCGAAAGCGGCGCTCGCGAAAGCGCCGCCGCGAGCCGCGAACCGCGAGCCGCGAAAGCGCCGCCGCGAGCCGCGAACCGCGAGCCGCGAAAGCGCCGCCGCGAGCCGCGAACCGCGAGCCGCGAGCCGCGAACCGCGAGCCGCGAGCCGCGAGCCGCGAACCGCGAGCCGCGAGCCGCGAGCCGCGAAAGTGCCGCCGCGAGCCGCGAACCGCGAGCCGCGAGCCGCGAACCGCGAGCCGCGAGCCGCGAACCGCGAACCGCGAGCCGCGAGCCGCGAGCCGCGAAAGTGCCGCCGCGAGCCGCGAACCGCGAGCCGCGAGCCGCGAACCGCGAGCCGCGAGCCGCGAACCGCGAAAGCGCCGCCGCGAGCCGCGAACCGCGAGCCGCGAACCGCGAGCCGCGAACCGCGAGCCGCGAACCGCGAACCGCGAGCCGCGAACCGCGAGCCGCGAGCCGCGAAAGCGCCGCCGCGAGCCGCGAACCGCGAGCCGCGAAAGCGCCGCCGCGAACCGCGAGCCGCGAAAGCGCCGCCGCGAGCCGCGAACCGCGAGCCGCGAAAGCGCCGCCGCGAGCCGCGAAAGCGCCGCCGCGAACCGCGAAAGCGCCGCCGCGAACCGCGAGCCGCGAGCCGCGAACCGCGAGCCGCGAAAGCGCCGCGGGGCGGGCGCGGCGCGGGGCGGGCGCGGCGCTCGCGAGGCGCGGCGCGGGGCGAGCGAAAGCGGCAGCGGGGCGGACGGCGAGCCCGGCGGCGGCAGCCCTGCCAGCCGGGCGAGCGAACGCGGCAGCGGGGCGGTGCTGACGGGAGAGGGAGGCCAGCGAGCCCGGCGGCGGCGGCAGCACCACCCGGCCAGCCCCGCCGAGCCGTGGCGCTGAGCTGGGCCACCCGGCCCCGTCGGCAACCATGAGCGGGCCGAGCCTGCCTGGCCCCGCCCCGAGCCAGTAAAGCCCGCTATGCCGCGATCCTGTTACTAATTGGCCAATTTGTGAAAGCTGCGCACGGATTCTCGCGACGAACGAAAGTGCGGCTAATATTCGGGGTGCGGCTTATCTATTGACAAAGACAGCAACATTGTCGAGGCACCGGGGGTGCGGCTTATAATCCGTGCGGCTTGTATTCGTGAAACTACTGTACTTTTCTTCCATTATGCATGTCCGACTTGGAAATTGAATGCCTTTAAAAATGTCAATGACACAATAAAGGTTACAGAACAAAACTGCACAAGAATGGATTTTGCAGTCAGAGCGTGCATCAAGCAATCAGATAATGAGCAAAAGAGAAGTCTGAGAGAGCTGGAACTCGAGCCTGGAGAAGAAAAACTCAGAGACAGGGGGAGGTGGATCTTATCAAATGTGATAAAAATACATACTGATATATTGATGGAGAAAAGGCAGCCAGACTCTTCTCAGTGATGCCCAGTGATAGGATATGTGGCAATGGGTAGAGGCTAGCAAACCTGAAATTCCATTTGAAAGCGAGAGAAAAGTCTTTTTTACTCTGAAGGTGATCAAACACTAGAACAGGTGGTCCAGAGTGATTGTGGAGTTTCCTTGAAGATATTCCAAACCTGACTGGGCATTTTCCTGGCCAGCTTGCCCTAGGTGACCATATTTGAGCAGAGAGGGTTGACTAGATCATAGAACCATAGAATATGTTGATTTCGAAAGAACAGATCATGATCATTGAGTTCAACCCCTGGTCCTGCACAGCACCATCCTCAAGAGTCACACCATGTGCTGGAGAGAATTGTCCAAATGCCTCTTCATCTTTACCTGCTGCTGCGACCACCTCCCTGGTGACCCTATTCCAGTGCCCAACCATCCTCTGGGTGAAGAATCTTTTTCTAATAACAAACATAAAACTCCCCTGATACAGCTTCAGGTCATTTGCTTGAGTTCTGTCACTGGGTGCCACAGAGAAAAGATCAGTGTCTCCCTCCTCTTCCCCTCACAAGGAAGCTGTAACTGCAATGAGGTCTCCCCTTAGTCTCCTCCAGGCTGAACAGACCAAGTGACCTCAGCCACTTCTCATACATCTTGTTCTCAAGGCCCTTCATCATCCTCATGGCCATCCTTTGGGCATTCTCTAATAATTTAATGTCTTTTTTATGTTGTTGCACCCTAAACTGCACACAGTATTCAAGGTGAGGCTGCCCCAGCTCAGAGCAGAGCAGGACAATCCCTTCCTTGCCCGGCTGTGATGCTGTACCTGATGCACTCCAGGACAGGGTTGGCCCTCCTGGCTGCCAGGGCACTGCTGACTCTTTATTTAGTTTTGCATCAACAATGATCTCAAGAGCTCCCTTCCATCCTGAATCACTGTGTGTTTCTGTGACACTTTGAAATGGAGAGTGAAAGCAGTTTAGCTGTGTGCACAATCAGGAGTTTATCAGGGGCCTCAGAGCTTTGTTTTGTCACAGCAGCAGAGAAGAAGCCATTTTTCAAATAGGCTTTCTCCATAGTCCAGAAAGGATGGACATGAATGGCAGCGAGCTAATTGCCCAGAAAGGCAACTAAAGGCAACAGCTCCAAGTCCAGACATGACATAACTTGACCTGATGCAATTACAACTGCCTAGCACACAGCACATCAAGACACATCTAAATGGTAGACGGATTCTTGCCATATAGTTTCCTGCTCGTGCCATGGGACATGCTGGAGCTCACGGGAACTTTATCACTGCTTGGGTAAGTTTCCCTTGCAAGACCTGGCAGCATAAGAGGTCACCTTGCTTTCAATTATGGCTGCAACTTTTCTTTCTACTACGAGGGTGCATGCTAGGCAAAGGATGCATGCTGCTGAAATATTGGGTCACCCTTGCACACTCAGAAGAGTCCACAAGCAATTAAGTCCTTTCTTTTACTCCATTTATCCACACATCTTCCATCTGGATTTTCCAATAAAGGATGATGAAAATCCTCTATTAACCTGGCTATTTGGTTTGTACTTCCTATCCACCCAGCAAATGTGTGCAAAATCCAAAATCTGACATGTATCAGATATACCACAGGCTACCTCTTCTTCCAGAGGCATATGTAGAAAGGGAACCCAGGTCATTTACAAATCTGTTGAATGATCAATGATAATTACTAGTTATTGTTATTTTTGTATTTCATTAGGAACAACAGTTATGAGGGAGTAGGAATGTAGGAAACATATTTATAACACAGTAGATTCATAATTTCCACTGCCAATGGAACAGCTTACAAACCCTTGTCAAGCAGGAGTGACCAATTTGCTTTCAAAGAGCTTAAATTGTCCATTATTCTCCATCTAGTGACTCAGAACTTTATTGATCTGTCAGTAAACTGCACCATTTAAACATGGGCTATTCTTCAACTAAACTCCCAGTTAAAGCTTTCATACTCACTGAATCTTTTTCAGTAGGAGCTGAATGCACTTTTTTCCTTTTCTTTTTTCAGATCACAAAGTTTTCAGTGCTCTTAGAAGAAAATCAGAACTATCTGGATGAAAACATGAGATAATTCCTTATTTTGCTAGTCAACAACTCACACTGTAAAGCTATTGCATTGAACAAGACGAAAACACTTACAAGAATGGAGGTAGAATTTAACTTTATAAGCCCATGCTCTTTGCAAGCAGAAAATTATTCTGATGTTTCAAAGAGGTTGAGAGAAGGAAAGGTGGGGGAAAGTAAAGAAAAACTTTCACACGAATGTCAATTAGATTTTTCTTTCCAGAATGAAAAAAAAAAAAAAAAAAGGAATAAAGGAATTTAAACATCCAAAATTTATGGAATAGTATTCATTAAGGTTTTGCTGAATTGCACAGTCTAATACCATCAGCATCAGATTTAAGCAACGTTACTACTATTTATTTTTTCAGTTATCATAGCAAAGGACAGCAGATGTTCTAAATATTTTAGAGAGCAAGCATAACTAGGCAGTTATTAACCAATGTTATTGTGTCTAAAACTGAGCTGAAAATAAATATGCTTTAGAAAATTCCATGTTGGAGCTGTTACTGTGTAGCGTGTAGACTTTAGTTCCAAGCGTAATAACCAATCTGTAACAGAAGAAACCATGAATATGTATATTTTTAGAGCTATAGGAATGTTTTGAATTCAACCTGACTAGACTATATCAGAAATACTCTCAGACAGGATGTTTTCCAAGTTATTTATAGACCCATGTGTTAAAGATTTATTTTAGTCAAGCAGGTGAGAAGCTATAATTCAGGTCATACAAATGAAATATTTAATGTGTCTTGCACCTACTAATCCAAGTGAAAAAAGATCAGGATTTCACAGTTTAAGGTGAGAACACAGTTTATGTGAACAGTAAATCGATTGAAAGGGAAATTCTAGATGCTCAATTCAGGTTATTTGTATTAAAAAATAAAAATATTTTAATTGCGGATTTGTCTTTCTTGATTTAATTAAAGTTTAGACCATAGATCAAAACTCAGTGCAGTGCAAGAGTACCCAGTGAGTGCAATTATCAGACAATCAGTCTTCTCACTAGCTGAATTTTAAAGAATTTTGCAAACCAAATGTACCTTCCCGGTAACATTTTCTATTTCTCTGCTCACACTATAGAGATGCAACTCTAAAGTTAGGGTAGAAGTTCAAAGTACTGTTTTGATGGGCTAGAAATTACTTTTTCAGCTTTTCCTGGCATGCATTAAAGAAGGAATGTATCCGTGTAGTACAGGAGGAATGTAAAGATTTATGATAAAGACCAGTGAAGTACATAGTACATGTTGCATATTAAAACCCAATTTTTTGCAAGAAACATTGTTTTGACAATGGATTAATAAAGTTTATGAAACCATTAATGTGAAATAATGCTGAAACTTATGAATATAAGACAAACCATTCTTAATACAGGCTCAGAAATTACTTTCCACAACAGCTCAGTTTCTTGTACAACAGAAGTTTGAGGGAAGCAGCCACCTTGAACTTGGGATGTAGCTGCAATCATGAACAGGTCAAACAAAACATAAAATCTATTTGCAGAAACTTATGGAACTTGACCGAGAATCTTATAATTTAGTACTGTTTGGTTTAGGAGAGAAAGAGTATTTCCTAACTCAAGAAGTAAGGAAGTTGAAGAGAACATAATTTAATTTTCTTCCCAGCATGTGGTTACCCAACTTTCTCTGAGAAGTCACTGTCAAGTAAGTATTGATAACTCTCCAAGAAACTCCAGATTTGCTGCACATTTAACTTCTGATCAAGATAACAGGGTGATGGGAACTGAAGGAATGGATGGACCACAATCTGTGTCAAGTGACAGGGCACAGCAGCTTTCACTGTATCAAACAACAGGGTTTGCCCCAAAATCATGGTTTGGGATGTGGTGAGGAAATCAGTAGCAGGTAGCTGATCTATGCCATAGTATTTCTTGTGGAGAGGGAAGCTCTAGGGTCCCATAGACCCCAAGGACAGGGTGACATGAGGCAGGGGGCAGCAGAGGAGCTAATGGAATCCTGAAGGACCTTACCCTTCCTCATCCTCCCCCAGATACAACTGCATCAGAAATAGTGGTTATAAATTTCTGAGGGAGAAGCCAATGTAGCAAGCGAATTTGTATGTGCACAGGAGAGAGAAAACTGGGTAGAGAACTTAAGTATTATTCTTTGCGCATGTGTATATATTTGTTGTTTTTGTTGTTGATGTCTTAAGATTTGCAATGCATTGACTACTTACGTAACACATAAAGTCACTGCCAATAAATATTTTTACTGTTAACTTAATTTGGTAAATCTGTATTGTGCATTCATCTGTTACTACTTGCCTTTTGTTTTCTTCATCTGTTACAGAATTAGTGATTTGAGTGTGTTATGAAGGTGCCATTTATATTTTGAGCATCTTCATGTGCTTCAGTCCTGTGTGATGACTGTTCTCTAGTTAAGTGTATGTGTTCATTCACTGAGGTCAAAGAAGTTCCAGTCATATTCACATCCCTGCATTCATGTAACATCCAAATATTTGGATTTAGTCCTTAAGGTTGCAAGGTGATGGACGCTTGCTGTTTGATACAGAGTTCCAGTGTTTACCCAGGAAATGAAAATGAAATGCAGAGCTTTGTTGGGGGGGAAATGTTATATATTTTATATATTTTGTTTGTCTCCACAAGGAGCTCAAATGGCTTAACCCATCTGCTGTTGTTTGGTGACAATGGGAAGGTCAGTTCCTACAGTTCCTTTGTCATTATCGCATTTTATGAATGTGTTGTCATTTAAAGAGTTTATTCTTTTTACCTACAGACAAATATATCACACTCTTACATGTGAATGATTTGTTTGGGATAAGAACATATGCACAATGATTTTCCTAAAGGACATTGTATTGGCTGCAATAAATTCTGTGGAAGAAGCGTTGCAATTTTGGAGTATTACAACCTTGATTGATACGTTTCTTTTATTGAAATCTCTTTATTCAGCATTCTTGTGAATAAATCCTAGAACAGTTTTTGTGAAAATTTATATTTTGAATTTTTTGTATTTTTTGAACAAAAGCAAAATATTTTACTCCTTCAGGCAAATCTTAGATGGTAGGAAATGCTGTAAGTGTTCTCTCTGTGAGGTTTTCTCTACTCAAACACCTACTGCTATAAAACCTAATAAAGAGCAACATTTTTCCATTAAAAAAAATCAATAAAATTGTCTAAGGCTGTCCTAGATCATATTGAAAGTCCCTGAATTCTCATCTTCCATGTCCAATTGAAAACAGGAATAAAGCACAATATTTCCATTAATTTTTTAAAAGGGAAGTTTGAGTTATTTTCATGCTTTACTGCCTACCAGTTTAGCTGCCATTGATCCTTTGCTGTGGCTGATTTGCTGACATTTGAAGTTGCCTGAAGCTGTAAAAAGCTGCCAGACACTGCTAAAAAGACAGTACAAAAAGGCTTTGCACACATTTTGCCCCATTGTTTTGAAGACCTTTCCCTTTAAGAATATATTTTAGGTGAGATTTTATAAACATATAATAGAATAATAATTAGAAATTGATTGTGCCACCAATCATTTCTGTCATTCGTCAAATTAGTCCTCAATGACTTTCCTTATTGGTTTGTCAGATTTCAATGACAGAAGAGTTTTGAGCCAGAAAGTCATCCTAAAACATTATTTTCTTTCTTTCTTGCAAGGAGCTGAACCAGGATTGGATTTCCACAGGGAAACCAGACACGGCACTGAGCTGTCTGGGGGCCACCCTTGCAAAGCTGAGCTGTGCACACCCAGGCACAGAGCACAAGAGGGGGGAACAGACCTACAACTTCCTTTTTCCTTCCTCCTCCAAACACCATGGCGCACTATTTGTACATGACCAGAACAGAGACAGACAGAGGAGTCTGACATAGACTAAGCCTTCTCCACAGATCAGCATTACAGTTATTTAAACCCAGTCTTTTGTAAAGAAGAGAGTGATGTTCTTCATCCTGCACCTAGTACAGATCTGATGTGATAGACCTGTGATGAGAATGGTGAGGAGAAAAATTGGATGTGGGGTTTTGTTTCAGTTCTTGCTATCTGGTGATGTCTCATTGAAGGCATAAGGAAAGAAATGAGGGATTGTTGTGAACTTTATCCCACAGAGTCAGAAGGATGTTTATTTCCACTTATCCAGTGGCTACCTATGAGATATTTCTCAATATCTTTCTGGAAGCAAACACACCTTTTTATGAGGCCTTTGTCACCTCGGTCTGGATTTATACTCTGTCTCCATGGAGCCTGAGAAGCAAACAGATGTGAGCAATCTTGACCAACAACTGAGTTAAATAAAGAAGACAGAGTGGGAGGGAAGGGAAGGGAAGGGAAGGGAAGGGATAACATTTTCATTTTAGGAGATTTCTTCAGTACAATACCTTCCTAACTTAGTAAAAATTTGAGAAACTAAAGGAGAAACAATAGACACCTACTATCCCGATCCCTAGGTAAGTTTTGGTTGTTTATCCATTGATAATCTAATAGAAAGGAGATGCAGTTAGCTGGGTCCAGCTGGGTTCCACTAAAAGCTCTAAGGGCTCCACAGGCTCTTCAGATGAAAGATGCTAAATAGCATTTCTGTTCTGTTGTCAATTTTCTGTCAGTGTGCTAACCACCCAGCAACTCCCTCCTTCTGTCAGCATGCGAGACATTGCACTAACCAGCAGCACATGGGCATTGTCATTGTGTCAAATGAAAGTAATCAGTGGTTTGATGAAATCCCATTTTTAATTTTCTTCTCCAAGGGGCCTGGGCAGTGTTTGAGTGCCTGTCCTCCTCATCTTGAATCCCAAACTGCTTTAGATGACAGACAGACACTCATTTCCTAGCAACGGCAATCTGAGTGTTTGAAGGTGAATCAAAACAGGAACTGAAGATTTCAAATAGATAGTAGGGTTTAATGGCTTAGTGAATTTTAGATGTCTACAGGATTAAGCAAAACTGGAAACTGAGTGGCTTTTAGTAACCTAAGTCACTGCATAGGCAGGGTTTTGCAGACTGAATCCCACTTAACATTTTTATCATCTGACACCTTAAATGAAGCAGTTCAATCACCTACTTTAGCAAGCTGATTTCCTTGCTCTTCCACCTTCTGTGTCTCCTTGACAGAGAATTTTCACCAGCTTTTGAGATCCAAAACACATCTGAAAATGCCGAAATAAATTTTCTGCAACTGCATTTACAGATTACAGTTGAACAGACTGGGCCTTCAACATTCAGAATGTAGCCAGTATAATTATTTCTTTTTCTATGATCATGGACCCATGATTATTTCAAAGTCCCCACTCTGAATGGAGTCACTGTGAAGCATTACCTCTGAACTTGACAACAGCATTCACCTCACTTGACATAGTTTGGTGCTGTTGCAATAGCTGGTAACACACAAGAGCAAGAGGGAGGGGATGAGGGGGAGAAAGACATCCCAGGGAATGAACAGCAAGTGCTTGCACAAACCTATCTTCAGTTCAAGCATGTAAAGTGAGATAAATGGTCAAACTGCAGACATGCTGTATGCAGTAGGAGCCAAAGGCTGCTCCCCAGATTGGCAGCTCCTGAAACCATCAGCACCGGATCTTCTCAACAATTACCAGCTTGGAAATATCCTTCCATTGATTGTGATGGACATAAACCAGCTGAGTCTCAATAGCGAGAGAACAGAGGGAGGAAGAGCCAGACAGCAGGACACAAACAGCACCAAACACTGGGACCAGCTGCAGCCTTCAGGTCACACTTCCATGTCAACAAAAAAATGTTATTTAATATTTTCCAAATACTGAAGTAATTCATCATAAGGTATAAGTGGATCTATAATGTCTGAGATTGCTGGTTGAAGATTAACTGCATGTATCACATTTCCAGTGCAGCAACTTAAATGGGAAACAAAATAGCCTGAACCTCATAGGCAAAGCACTTATTCATTCTCTGCAGTAGCAGGGTTCCCATGCTGGCCAGCCTCAGCCATGTCATTTAGGAAATCTTCATGCCAGAACATTTGTATGCATGAAGGGTGGCACTAAAGCAGGACAGTGCCAGCCTGTCGGAATTCAGCTGATGTGAGAGTCTGATCAAATGTACGCAGCTGCCTTCATCCAATCTAGAGCCTGTATAGGACAAAATTACTGTGAATCACCAACTGAGACAGGAAGAGCTTGATTATTGTCTAAACAAATAAGAGACAAACTGGCAATGAATGGATCACTACTGGAGGGTACCTCTAAAAATACCTCCTCTCCCCTGCAGACAGTCCTCAAATGGACACCAGGCTTTGCCCCTGTCAGAGGTGGCACTTCCAGAGAGGCAGTCACAGCAAGCTGCCTGCACTCACACACTGCACTTGCTTCATACAGCCTCAAGACTTTATAACAGAACAAAGACCTTTAAAATACACAGCACAGAGGGAAGTCCCACACCAACCTTATAAAGAAGTGGAATTGTGTGCCACATATCCCAAAGCGTAGATAAAAATAAAAGAGTTTGGAAGTGGCTGTTAATTTCCCACTTATTACTTTTTAGCACATCTAACTCAATCTATATGTGTGTCAATTGTATCTAAAAAACTCTAATAAATAATAATTCAAGCCAGAGTCATGCAGCAATGGCAATGGTTGGCACTTCTGTTCCCTGACTTCTGACTGTGTGCACGGCAGTTGGATTCCAGCACGGCTGACATTGCCTCAAGTCAAGAGCAATGCTCAGGTAGCTACTGTGGAGCAAGACAGCTCTGACAGGAACTGCAATGTGTCCCCTGTACTGTCCCTTCAGAACAGTCACTTCCTGGGAACACTGATTAAATGCAGCACCTGTATGCCACAGTACCAGCTACTCTAGCAGACCTCAGGAGGGGGTACACGTGCCCTACTACAGGTGTCCAAATCTTAGATGGACAAGTCTGAATCTAGTAAACAGAAAGAAAAAAATTCTCTCAGCATTTAAGCAAAACCTTTCATCTGACCCCAAAAAATTCTTTTGCCCACTAATGTCCCTTCAGCAAATTTTAAAATAATGATTTTCTACTGAGAATAAAGTTCAGTGCTAACAGTTTAAATGTCTGGTACAGCTTTTTCTTCTGTACACATCTAGTCAGCTGGAAAAGCACTGCCAGAATAATTTGCTTAGAATGAAGAGGGAGGAGGACATGCCTGTTCTGGTTTTCTTTTTCAATTTTTTTTTATTATTTTTAAGAGCTCTCTCATTTTTCCAAGAGCAGTACTAAGGCTTGTCAATACACATATCTGAAACTGAAACCCTAACAGGAAAGAACTGATGGATACATAGCCAGCAAAATTTCAAGTTCGCCTCTGATAAAATTGCATCTTTCAACAGCTCTTTTAAGAGTTAGTTTTGCGCTGGAGTGAAGGAGAGGTGGCAAGGAACATTCCCTGATGTGTTGTCAAACAAAACAACTTCATTCCATTCAGTTTCATGTAAATTTGAAATAAGCATGCTCATTTTTTTCGAAGAAACAGTCAGTATTGTCCTGCATTTTTGTAGTATCCATCATAGTTAATAACACTTTCTTTCTCAGGGTGCCCAGATGTATTTAGCAGAAACCAGTTCAAATCCAGCACAGAAAAATTCTGCCCTAGAAGTCAGATATATTAATTAGTGAATAAGTGAAGGGCTGAAGGAACAAGCTTGACAAGAAACTTCCAAGTGACGTTGTCAGGACAGGGACTCGTCCCAGCATGATCCCAGCAAGAGAAACCACCAGGGAGAGAGAAATCCCCTGCCTAACATGCAAGGGTTTGCTATAGCCAATGCTTTTGGCATGACAAGAGAGGAGCAGAGCAAAGCAGGACTTTGCCCTGCCTGGAGGAGATGTGAACTTCTGATCGTTAAAAAAACCTGAAGAAATTCCAACTGAAGAAATCAATTACCTTTATCAGAGCTGGAGGTCTCACAATTAGCAAAGCTTAGGGCAATTACAGGACTTTCTTCCCTTCTAGGTTTTGTGGGTTTGTTTAGGCATTACTTTACATTACTGCATTATTCCTGCACTTTTCAGCCTGAAATGACTTTCTGGCTGTGTGCTGAGATCTCTGCCCTGCAAACTGATCCAAGAAGTCAGACCAGAGAAGTTTCTGCACAGCCAAGGGGCAGCTCTGAGGACAGGGCTCCTCAAGATGAGGTGTCAGAGATGCCATGGTGCCAAGTGACAGTGGAGGAAGCCAGCTCCTACCCCAGAAACCTGTGCCAGGTGAAAGAAAGGGATTAACCCTTGAATTCAAAAAGGCAAGAGGAGATTTTTAATTGACAAACAAAATGAAGAAGGGATTGATTTTAACACCCCTGACCTGTGAGAATGCAGAACAGCACTGCACAGAATTAGCAGCAGCTCTGAAAGAGGTAAGAAAACGAAACCTGAGAAAACATGTTACAAGATTTGGTACTGTCCTTTCTGTTCAAGCTTTCCCACGAAAAAACCAACAAACAAACAAAAACCAACAAAAAATCAACATAAGTTGATTTGTGTAGGTTTTTTGAAAGGTAAAAGGATAAACAGGTGATGTGTCAATCTATGTAATTCACATATTTCACCACTTTGAAATAACTAACATTGCTTGTGCTGTTCGTGTTGGCGATGTGTCCTTACAGCATCACCTCAGAGGAGAGCCACGCTGTGCACACGTCACAGGAGCCAGTCCCGCGTGTCCCTGCACACACACACCCCTCCTCCCCTTTTCTAGTCAAAATAAACACAACAGGCAAAAGTTCTGAAGAGAACCCACAATTACAGAGCTGAAAGGTCCTTGTTTGCAGCAAGGCAGTGGTAAGGCAGCATGTTGATGGGAACCTCACCCAGCCATTCCCATGCTCAGCTCCACCAGGAGATTTTACCACTCCCAAACCCACTACAGAAGCTGGGAAGCCAGGTCTTCACTTCAAAACTGAACAACCCTCCTTCCTTCATTTTGAGACATGGGCTGGAAGGACTGTCCACTTCTAACCAATAGCACAGTATTTAAGGCTCAGTTCTGGGTTTTGGGAAGTGGAGGAGAGCAGAAGCAGAAGGAGAGGAAGCTCTGCCTTGCCTCCAGCATGTTCAGCTCATGCCACTGTCAAAACTCTGCACAAATGGAGACATAGGTGAGGCAAATAGTTTGGATGGACCTGGTATGGGGTGATGCAGTGTCCAAACACCTACCTTTTCTCCTGAATCCACATCACAGCCTTTCTGATTTCTTGTCCCCACAAAAAAATATGTGAACAAAAGATTTCCTTGTTCTACAGGATGTTGAAAATATAAATGAAAGACAAAGGATGCTTGGACCACATTATAAGGGAATCATCCTTCTATTCTGCAAGAATTATTTTAGCAAAAAGAATCTGACTGTTACCAATTTTAAGATTTTTTTTTTTTTAAGTGACAAAATGTGTGTACAAATGCATTTGAAAAGAAAACTTGATACACTCTGTTCTTTAAAAAGGACAGCTCCTTCTCTGTGTTGATTATTTTAAAAAGTCCTTAAAAAACAATAACCTGCCCTTCACCACCACCCCCGGACTCTTATCCAGAGGCTCTACCATGTGCCTAACTAATCAAAGTGTTGTGTTATGATTGCCATGGAGACTGCAATCCAGCAGCTGCCTTGACATTTCATCTTCAGCTGCTTTCAAAATGCTTTCTTTTTGCCAAGGAAAACTTTTCACTATTATTAATTTTTTTTTACTACACACTGTTCCCTCCACTACAAAAGAAACATTTAGGAAAAAATCAGCGGAAACTGTCTCAGTTCTAACAACATATTTTGCCCATTGCTTTTGTTCTCCTCTCAACCAATTTTAAAGGTTCCTGAGGCTTTAAACTAAAAAGGTTATGCTTTGTTTTGCAGATCAACTGATAATTGCACACTACTGTGTAGGGTCACCACAGGTGACCAGGAGCAACCTCGAGCCCCCAGGTGCAAGGGCAGCTGCCCAGCCCTACCCAGCCTCCTGAAAGGGATACACAAAACCCATACTCACCCTCCAAGCCATCCAAATACAGCCATCTCACTTTGTTGTCTCCCAGTTGTGCTGCTCACTCTCCCACCAGTGCTTTCATCTCCATGCACACTTCTCCTGGAACTTTAATTAAAGTTGTTGCTACTTCTCCTATCTTTTGAGGAGGTGAGGAGATAAGATAGTAGAGAATACAACTAAACATGTCTGTTTGTTCCTGCCATAAAAGAGGGAAGGTTGTGCATTGTGAAGTACCTGGCTGGTGTGGAAGTTCCCAGGAAATGTTTTGGGGAAGCCAAAGAGGGTACAGAGGTGAAAGACCATGATCCCCTCCCACTTGTGGCATAGCCGTAGGGTTTAGCATCTGAAGTGGCTACATTTCATGCACAGACAGGGATAAGAAAGCACCATACAGATTTTAAGGAGATGCAGAAGAGCCCTGATAACCGATGATTCGTTTCACAGCTATTAGTTTCACAAACCAGCAGTTTTTAATTAATTAAGCTGTTCACTCCCTTTCATTTCCAAAAGAGGGAAGGTCACAGGCTTTTATTTGAGCAGCTGGGACATATAAGAAAGAACCTTCTCTGCAGCCTTTCAAAGCTTTCCCATCCTAGTTTGCACTCAAGTATGTCTCAGATAGACTGGTGACAAGACGGTGAGGCTGGAGACATGCTGGGGCATGGAGATGTGCACAGGACATATTAAAAAGAGATTGATCAAAATCCCAGTAGATTGGATCATCTGCAGCCAAGGTAGGAGACATATGATATGTATGTGTACGTGTGTGTATGTTGAAAGGATTTTGACAACAGTAAGGATAAGGTTAAAACTGAGCCATTTGGGCTGAGAATGAGTAAGGTTTAAAATGAAACTTTCAAACCACTTTTTAACAATTTTTCTTTAATTATAAGATACAATGACAAATTAGAATGAAAAACCTTTATCTGAAAAGCATGATGCTTAACAGGAGGAAGAAGGAAAACACCTTCAGAAGCAGTCAGCTTCCTGTCTTATGTTTTTGAGGTCAAGCTGATGGAGAATGGATCTCAAATATGTATATATATAATCCCCACAGCTAAAAGTCGTCTATTTTAAAAGACAAGTGTTTGCTCACCCAAGGAACATTGTGCTCAAGCTTCAGACTTTGTGATCCATATGGATTTCATCAACTTGTTTGCCAGGAATTCAAGAAAAACAAACTTTCTTCATGTTCCTTAGAGAAATGAATCCACTTCATGGTCTGTGCAAAAAGAAATACAGCTTCAGAAAAAAAAAAAAAAAAGCCCATGGCATTCCTGGAACTGGAAAGTCAGAGAGCCAAAATAATGGATCCACTTAATATGAGAAATGAGTGACTTGCAGTGGCATCATTATCAGCGCTGGAAGTATGTGGTTATGTGGTTCCAGCTTAGAAAGTGATTTTGTGTCACATCTCATAAAGGACTCCTAGAACCAGGCCCTGACACTGCTCTGAGAGCAGCATTTGCCTTCAGACTAAAGATGGGTTATATAGTCCACTAGAAGTGCAAATTACCTTTGTGGAGCTAAAGTTAGATAAGGATGAGATTGAGATGAGATGAGGTGAGATGAGATGAGACCTATCCATATTACCCTGTAACATGCCTCGGTATATTAATTTGTGTGTAAAGAATTTAGTTGTATAACGCTAAGTTGGGTTTTTCAAGCTTGATAAAAACCTGTGGACCTCTACCTAATTTATCAGTATTTTGTTTTCTGTGTCAAAAAGAACAGGCAGTTTCTGCAAGATGTGTTAATACTCATTGCTGCTCCAAACAGAGACATTTATCTTTAAAAGTACAGTCTAATGCAGGGAATATAAATTTTGATTCATTCTTAAAGCAAATAATTATGTGGATTAATCTCTATACTGCCCAAATTTAAATAGGCAGCCTAAAATTAATGCATTGCAAATCTTTATGGTTGCAACATTATAGTATGTATCTCACCAGCTTTTAAAGAAAGCTGTATTTCTGCTCCACAAGTGGTTTGTTACATTGAATTAATGTTGCATTAGAACCCTTTCAGTAAGTCAAATCACATTACTCACTCATATAGCACTCTTGGCAAGCATCAAAAAACATTTTTAGTACTTAGGAACTGCAAGATTGAGCCAGACAGTTTAAACGGATGTTTAAAACAGTACTAGGCACCTTAAGTCAAAATTGCAGTGAAGGGGAATAAAAACAAAAACCAAAACCTATTTATGTTCTTAAGTCAAAAGGCACCGACTATTGGAAAATGTTTCTACATACCCCTGCATCCTGAGCAGAGTAGAATAATTTAGTCTTTTCTTCACATGTTACTGTGAAAAATAACTTGTAAAACCACAATTATTCTTCAAACAATACTGAGAAAAACATTCATAGCTGATCTGTTCTTAGAAAATGAACCTGATCTATTTTAATGGTGCATGTGGGACCTGCACAGCCTGGTGCTGGCAGGGAGGGAGGGAGGGACTGTCCCCTTCTGTCCCCAGCTGTAGGGGCCTCAGCAGCATTTCCTCCATCCCTTTCTCTGAGCAGCAGGAAGGGACCAAATCACATGAGCAAATCCATGGTTACCCCTGTTTAGCATTCAGGCAATGACACTTGGCTTGCTTTTCTCAGGGCAACAACCTCCCTCAGATGCATTCAATCTCTTGGCTGTCCACCTTTCAATGAGTCTTCAGGTGGCTCTTGGACAGACACTAAGAAAGTGAAAAGTCCCGCACGTCATGGGTTAATTTTTATGCTGATGATGACTGTAGCTGTTTACTTTTTAAACAAATGCCTTATATACAGTGCAACCGGCTGAGTGCATAGCCAAAACCAGACCACAGGAAATCTCTTTGACAGACAGGGTGGCAGAATTGTTAGCATGGGTCCGCATTGCAGTTAATTTTTTATTTTTTTAAATTAAAAATGAAAAGGTAGTGAGATCTCAAGGAGAAAAGCGGATGCTACAGAAAAAACCAAAACCACAAGCAGGCAGTTTCTAAGAAGAGATATCTATGAATAGCACAGGCATAAATAATTTTTTCCATTTTATCTCAAGGATTATTGTGGCTTTTCACCCCACTTTATTTCAGCGGAAGTAAAGACAACTCTGTAATACTAAGCAAATAAACCAGCCTAATATAAAATGTTCAATAGAGATAAGAAAGCACACTAGGTTATTTATTGCTGCATTTTTATATTTTGTTTCTGTTCTCCTTTGATCTGTGCTAACACAGGCATTAAACTGACAGCTTAGGGTCACAATACTCACCAGGATATTGAAAGGCGGTCGTGTATAAGGGAGTATCAAATTGTTCGTTTAGAGCAAGTTACAAGTTTTGGTTAATCAGGGATCTACCTCCATTCATAAAGATAAAATTAATTTTTTTATTATTATTATTATTATTAGATAGAGAAATTGTGTGTGCTCCTGGTTTTTTAAGGTGTAAACATCTGCAGCAGATACCGGGGTTGATTCTACTTCCAGTCACAATGGTGTAACAAGAGTTGCTTCACAGACGGCAGAGGAATTTCAGCAGCAAATGAAAAAAGAATAAGGTTCATTGTGCTTTTAATTTTGTTTCATGTAGGCAAGAGGGGAGAAAATTGATTTTAGTCCCAGCCTTTTTTTTCTCATACATGTCACTGATGCATTTTCAACCCTTGGAGAATTGGTGAATGTGGGAATACAGGCTCTAATACAAAACACTTGGCCTGTTTTCAGTTCCTAACACATACTCCAGAGTTCATGTTATGGTTATCAGAAAGAATCTATGAAAAATGAAGCTGCACACAACTGCAGACCATCAGAGTGGCTTAACCCCGTCAGGCAGGGATGAAGCAGGAAGTGCTTTGTGACACTGACTGGCAGAAATACAAACTGATGAAGAAAACACCCGGCAGGAAAGAGGGTCTTAGATGGTGAGTTAGAGCCGAGGACATTAACTACAACTATACTCTGCCAGGGCCAAGATCAGAGGAGCTTGACATACTTGTTAAAGGTTTCATCAAACGGATTAGTTCCAGCAGCTTTTTTTAACCTTTCCTACAACACAATTTACCCAAAGGTGGCCGAGGGCAACAAGGGCTGCCCTGTGAGATAACATTTTTAATTGTACAAATGCCATTCTTGATGTCATAATCCCGAGGTTAATGCAGTTACAGGTCCTGAACAGATGTGGTGTAGGCTGCCTCGTCGTACAGCGAGGTGGCCACGCAGGCATTGAAAATGGCCACAGTTCAGAGAGGAGTTTAGCTACTGCCCCAAGTGTTTTCCTACACTTTCCCTACATACTTTTGCACTGGGTTTTTTTTGCACTGTCTCTGCCTATATGGAAAAAGCAAGCAAACAAGCAAAAATATTGTTTAAAAAATATGTGTTACCAAGAATCAACAGTCAAGTATAGCCACTGCCTAACAGCACAACTCATAGACAGGGCAAGGTGACCCGTGAATGAACAAAAGAAAGGAAAAGAAGAGCCCAGAAAACATCTGGATCCCACAATGCTACATTTTACACCTTGTTGTATTTTATCACAGCTGATTAAGAAGAAATAAATTTCAAAAGGACAACCCAGATATCTTCATTAAATTCAAATACACCTGCTAGATTTAGGAGAGACCATGTATTGTACATTGTGGGAAGAATTTTTTGACAGGTCTGTGGATGAGGTGCTCTCTTCCTCCTTTAAAAAAAAAAACCAACAAAACAACCCCAAATGTTTCTCAAAAGAAATGTTCACACCACACAGTTCAAACAGAAAAGTTTTCTTCACTTCTAAACAGAGCAAATAGTTTGCACCATGTGCTAAGCTGCTGTCTGTGTCACCAGTTCCCAAGCAGAAAAGCATGCCTTGCTGACATGGCACAACATTGTGAAGGTTGCAGATCAGTTAAATAAAGGAACTGAATCTGGGCAAATTTTATGTGGGACCAGCTTGCATATTTCTGCACAGCATTTCAAATACCTGCAGCATGGTACAGAGTAGGTCAAAGACATTCATTCACACTGGGGTGGGAATGGACAAAAAGCAGTAATGAGGACACTCTATAATAAAGGGCAACTCCTTTTTGTGTGTCAGAATTCAGGTTGAGTGCCACCAGGAGGTGCAGCAAGTTGGGTCACTGTCATATAAGCTTTAGAAAACCTAGGGAAAATCAACAATATGGTCATACTTTTGTTTTTTATGTCATCTGTGTACCTACAAAGGAGGCTTTGCCTCAATCAGATGGAGCAAATGTGATTCAGCACCTTCTGCCCTTATACCCCACTTATCAGGGGTGACTCAGTGCCTCACTAGATTGAAGGGTATCTTTCCAGGGATGCACATGATCACATGTGCTAATGACCACAATCTTATATCTCACATATGGCTGAGGAATTAACAGATCATTAGAATGATGCTTTCATTACCAAAAATATGGTTCAAATTTTGGACTTCTGGGTTATTAAATCCTCTCTTGAACTGTTTCAGTTCTACACACCAGTTCAACCTTATGCATCTGTAATTCACCAGGGAGGAACTAATGCAGTTTATTCTTGCAAGGCATTGCACAGAATACATGTCTATGCAAACATGAATTCACAGTCATTAGGGCTGAAATTGCCACACAAATCCCATTCTGAACTGCTCTGCATTGCTACACCTTGCAGTATTTGCCAAGGAAAGCCCAATGTTTGCAAAAGATATGTAAAAGGAAGATTATTCTTACTGAATACTGGATAAGATAGGAATAAAGACAAAAAATGATCATACATGAAAAGGATTACTTACTGCAGTGGAGCCAATTTACTCAAGAGAACGGATGGAATTGCAAAGGGAATGCATTATTTCAAATAGGATTTGGAGGAAGGCTAACAGGTGCTGGGGAGCACTCAGGTCAGACGAAGACATCTGCTAGAGATGTCAAGAGCACAAAGGTAACTCTGTGTCTGGGAGTAGAGGGTAGGATAAAAATGACAACTGAACAGGAAATGTGGAAGACTGGGACTGCAGAGGTACATCCCAGCAAAGAAACAGGGTGTCAGATGGCAGAGTAAAATACAAACAGACACACAAAAACTGTGAATGCTGACACTTGTGAGGAGCCTGGGGGGAAAAAAAAGAAATTAAAAAGAAAAAAAAAAGAAACAGGTGCACTAGAAGGCTGGATGGCTGGCACAGAAGGATGGTGATAACCAAAAAGCATTTGTAAAATGTGACAGGATGGTAATATTAAGGTAGAATATCCTTCCATCAGTCTTTATAAGTGAATGAGATGTCTTTTCAGATGCTTTCAAGCTCCTGAACACATTATAGACTTTACTCTAAATGCAAGCTGACCTATTGGCTACATTGCAGAGGAGATCTGATAGGATGTTTTCAATGACTCTGTGACTAAAATATAGAAATGACCAGTATAATATAACACATGGGCAGATCAGCTTGCACAGATGAAGCAATTTATATCAGCAGTTCTGTGAGCTTTTAAGTCATTGAAAGCTGAACTTTTTTCTTCAACAAATGGGTGACTACATTTAGTAAAATTACAGTAAAAGCATACTGAAACATATGTATTCATACATTTAAATGAGTGAAAAAAGGAGTTAAAATATGAACTGCCAGAGCTTTCATGCAATATACTTTTGTTTAGTACAAAGACACAGAATCCTTTCAGTTAATTGCATGTTTGATCATCAATATCCTGTCTTTTGAAAGCAAATACTCCCACGTAAGAAATTCAAATAAGGTACTTCTGAGTATAGAAGCTTTCAGCTGCTTTCAATTTACTAATTTAGGTTAGTCCACGTGTTGGAGCTCATCTTTATCACAACAAGACTTAAAAATAACCCGTGTGATGAACTTTAATAAAATGCAATAAACAGAGCCAACAGTGTAAATTGAAAGTAAACACATAGGATCAGTACTAGTATCATATGATACAACAGGATTTATGAAACAGATCTCATCAAAACACTTGATTAGTTTCAAAACCATTCATATCTAGAACATGTGCAAATTCACACTGTCTACAAGAGAATTGCTTTTACAATAGGTGAGCACAATATTGCTCCTGATTTCTGTGCAAATAAAGATTCATAAGATAAGGATCCATTTCCACATATCCTGAAGCAAAAGTCCCATTTGTAGTAGTGGTACAGGACAAGGTGACCAACCAAACAGTCTCAAGGTACCCCAGACACCCTTCTCAGCTTACAAGCAGGGGTTCCTCCTTCCTGTAGGTGATTCTTGCTCTTTCCTTTGTCCACACAGGCAAAGGAACAGTGCTTCTAACCTTAGACACTTCTTGTGATTTCTGGTGCACTTAGGCTCCGGGTTTTGAGTCTGAACCACAGTATGCATCCCTCCATGTGAAATTCATGGCCAAGAACTGCCTCTAGGATGACTGCTATTAAACCAGCCATTTCTCACAAATGGGAGTCAAAACAGGAAAGAAAGGCCTCATATTCCTGGCATGTTCAGAGAATACTCTGCTGGCCTATATGAGAACAAGTGCAGCAAGGTTTATCCAGCTCTGGGATTTGTTTCATAGATGTGACCCCAATCAGCAGTAGACGTTTCACTTTCTGAAGTAGGGCCTAAACCACAATATCTCATAGGTACTTCCTTAAAGCTAGCTAAGCTTTTCCACTTTCTACTGACTTCTGTGGGTCTGCTTTCTGGCACTTTCTCTTCTTGTGGTTTGATTTCACTACTGACAGAGACACAGATTCCTCTAATCTAATGTCAGCAGGCAGAAAGATGAATGTGAAACCCAAGCTGGCCCTCCTCAGCTCCCTTCATGGTAAGCAGAGAGGTGTTTCCAGACAGAGCCACAGCCCTTACCACAACAGCCTCATCTCAAACGCCAGGCTGGATCAACTTTTAAAAGAAACTTATAAAAGAAATAAGGTAAAAGGAAATTCTGAAATATGGTGCCGTTAGAAATTTTCCTAGTTTCTACTCAACAACACAAAGAGGTTTTTAAATGCTTTACCTAGATCTTTAATACAAAGTGGATGTAAATCAGTTGGTTCCTGTGACTGTAGAATCTGAATACATTATCTTCCAGCTCAAGGCTATATAAGGCTTCCCAGTCCCAAACAATGAATATTAGAAATGGCAAGAGCCTCTGCAGCTCAGAGCCAAGCACTGACAATGTTTGAAATCAAGCTAAAAATACAGCCCCTGTCCAGATCCCAAACAAGGCAGGCAGGCAACAAATGCAGATGGTTATAGGGGATAGAATGGCATGGATGTACAAACAAGCAAGACACAACATTATGCACAACATTGCTTGTTTCTCATGCTGACGTGTTTCCCTCGTATTTCCTGGAATTTCTTACCATATTTTAGCCATTCTACATTCATTCTGAAAGAAGTTTTACCAAGTTCACAAATTCACGACAGACTGGGCTTGGCTGTCTTTTTTCAGGCTTGTGTCATGTAACTGATTAACTCAAACGGCTTTTCATCAGTCCTTGTTGAGTAATGTAGTGCCCTTTCAGGTTTCTGTTATAACCCCTTATTCACACATTCTTAGCACAATGTAAAAAGTTCCCCCATGTCCAGACTTATCAGAGCAGTCACTGCCCAGTTCTTTGTGAAACAGAGTCCTGCTTTGACTCTTCTTCCTCTGCAGAAGCAGTAGGAAGGAGACTTCAGTGCCCAGAGATCAGTGTTGGGAAATGCATTCTGTAACTTTGGAGCAAGTCCATCTTTCTTCAACTGGTCTTGTTTCTTTATATAAACTAAACTAAACTAAACTTTGTTTAACCTCTTATTCACAAACCTCTAGTGGTAGATTTCCATAGCCTCTAGTCTAGTTCAGCATTTAGTCACTCTTTATGTCAGAAAGGCTTTTGGCCAAAATAATTTACACTCTAGTTGAACAAAATTATCGAAATTATTATTTTCCAATGGAACTGAAAAGAGGACAAATTTCCTCCTTTTGGAGTTGAAATTTAAATGCTATAATCACTCTCCCCTCTTCCATTGCATCTTCTCATGTTATGCTGAGAATCAGCAAATAGCTGTAGCAAGTAAAAACTGTCACAGGTATTAAAGCCAGAAACACCATTCAGCATGTGAAGAAGTCCCACATGTGGTTTTGTTCTGTGGAATGTTCTGATAAACTGTTGCAAGTGTCTGTGTTAACCTGGTCACTGTCTGGGTACCTTGACTTTCAGCTGAGAACAACTTTTGCTTGCTCATGGTAGGATATGGCTTGTCTAAATATTAAGCGTCTAACATATAGTCAGCTAGCCTAAGCATACTGCTTTGGCTACCTCTGAATGAAGGAGGGAAGAATCCCTGGAGAGAGAGAACAATCCTTATTTCAGACCATTTCTCTTGAGTGGGATAAATCCATCACCCCTGACCACAGAGGAACCTTAAAGGACAAGTTTAATTTGGAGTGAGAGAGACTTTAAGCCTAGCAACCAACTCTGGGATCACAAATCATGCTTTGACATGTCTATTTCAGAAGGAAATAAAAAAAAAAAAGTGGTTTTCAAGTGTAGATTTTACAGGAGACACAAGAAAGTTTTTACAGTTTTCAATCCATGTTCTATGCATGTTTTATGTGTTGCTGTAGGACATCAGCAATACAGCCTGATCCTATCCAAAGTATGCTGGGGTCCCATCCTGTTTAAGCACTCTTTTTGCACAATTTTGCAAGCAGTACAAGTAGCACTTGTGGGAATTCATATGGCCTATATGGAAACAAGGAATGTGCCACATTAAGTCACAGGAAAATCTTGGACAAAACCTCAGGCTTAAAAAGCCAGAAAATAAAGCTTTTAATTTTTAATTTGCTCTGGCATGGTGAAGACCATAAGGTTAGAAAATGTTTGTATTGGTACATGGCTTGCTTCTTATAGTCTACATTGAAAAAAAAAAAAGAAAAGAAAAAAAAAAAGAAAAGCAGCCAAGCAGCTCAGCTCTTTCCAAGCCCAGAAGGATGGTGGTGGGGAGGATATTTTCCCTGCTGATGTTCAGATACACTTCCTGGCACTGCACCCTGCAATTTAATTTAGTGTGAAACTGTGCCTTAAAGCATCAGTCTATCTCTGAATAAAGAGTAGGGGATATGGTTTTGTAGCAGCACCAAGAGTTTCTTTCTTTTTTTCTTTCTTTCTTTCTTTTTCTTTATTTTCTTTTTTTTTCTTCTTCTTTTTTTCTTCCTAGTGCTTAATGCAGAGAGGAAAAGGCAGGCAGATGCATGTCATAAATAAACCCAAAGCGAACAAAGAACAGATGTCCCGAGGAACTTGCTGTCTCAGTATTTGGAGCACAAAGAAATGAAGTAAGCACAACCCTTCATAGAGGAAGTCCTTCACTTCCTCAAGAAGTTTGAACATGCCAAGAAAGCAAAACAATTTCACAAGACCAGAGTATACAGGCTTCTAATCCCATGGAAGTAGTAAACGTTCTGCCACAAATCCAGCGTCAACAGAGCTTTCCTTTAACACAGGTACAGTATAGTTAAATGATGGGCCTAATACCAGCAAGGTTGTTATCACTTTTGAATTCTGTAAGAAAGTTTTTTTGCAAGATTAAAGAAAAGATTAGAAAAAAATTATCTTGGTTGCTTCTTTTTTCTCCCCTAGCTAATTCAAGGCATTATAACATAGATGAATTTTAACATTCTGCAGACCTGGGCAAAAACACACAGAAATCCCATAAGTATTTCCAAGCACTGTCTGCTTCAAAACTCTGATTCATGGTTATTCATATACTGTAAAAAACCTGTAAAACAGAGTGAAAAAATATGCAGAGCTCACCGTACATCACAAAGAAAGATTGTAGGATCTGCTCTATATACTCTGCATTAAATGCAAGAGTTTTATTTCCCTTTCAGCAGATCCCCTGAAAACAGACCTGTGAGTGAATGCAGAATTACGGATGTGGAGCAGAGCCAGACACCTTTGTGATCCTGGGGCTGCTGCTGCCCAGCAGAGGGGCTGGAGGCCACAAGGAGACAACAGCTGGGCAGGCAGGAAACTGGAGGGAGAAACCGCTCCAAGCAGCACAGCTCCGGCCACAAATATTTACTGATAAGTGCTGCTGGAGTGATGATGGTCCGGGAACATAGACAAGGAAGGATCTGGAAGGAGACATCATATCTTTCATTAGACCTAACCACTGGAGAAAAAAAAAAAAAAAAAAAAAAAAGGCAACATTTCATGACCTAAAACTGAGCCATTACATCTGAAAGTTGCCTATTTTTTCAGAGGTATCAGTGTCTAAGTAAAAGACATTGCCTCTCCCTGCAACTCTTGGTTCATAAATATTTCCAGATCAGTGTTTTTTGCTGCTACATTTTTAATACAGCCTTCCAGAAAGCTGATGGGAATATGAAAATTAAGAAGCCACCAATCACAAGTTGGAGGGAGATGTAAATAAATAAATTGACTGGAAAGTTGTTATAAATCTAAGAACCACATGGTCCTTGCCAGTTGCAGATTTTGGACTCAGGCATACACCTGTTTTGACAGCTCTCAGTCTTGGCATGTGCTGAGGAAAAGAAAAAGGAGGGAGCTGGTAGCTGGAGTTCCTTGCTTGCCTGTCGTGGTGTCACAGCAGTTGACAGACTGGAATGCAGACAGAGCTGAATCCCACTTCCAACTTTGGTGGAAGGGGCCCAGGAAGGACAGTAGAGACATGGGATGTCCAGTGCACAGTAGAACCATGACTCCTCGATGTGTGAGTGCTACAGGCAGCATCTCTCCTTGCACTATATGTAGGGGCTCTGTTCTTATTGTCCCTAGACTGTCACTCATGTTTGTCACCGCACCTCATTTTTGATCTCTTTTTTATCTTGCCTTCTCTCTACGTCTGCTTGTGTGCTCCTCTGCACCTCCCTGCCCCAATGCATTCCAGAAACCCCTGCCCAGCTCTGCCCTTGTCCCTCTGTCTCTTCCTCAGCACATCCACCCCAGAGCCTTGTTAGCTCTTGCTCCAGCTCTGGACAAGAGCCATTGGGCCCATCCAGAGCTCCTTCCCCACCCACATGACAGCAAACTGTCCTAAAGGTGATGCTCCTGTGCCAGGGGACAGCGAAGGATGGCTTCTCATCTGCAGAGGACAGCTCCTGCCAGCCGCAGCTCCTGCTCCACCGCGCAGCCTCCTCGGGCATCACCAGTAGTGGTGAGAGGATGCAACCAGCAAAGGCAGACCTGTTGACTGGGACGTATTAGACCATAGACACCCATGCAACATTTTTTTTCCCTCACAGCCCAGATTTTCTCACAGCTAAAGGATCTCTCTCACATCACCATGAGCAGGGAGCAGTGTGCTGCAGTGGGAAGCAGAAGTGGGGAATCATGGGCGCCAATTCATTTCTCTGAGTGCAGGAGCAATGCAAGAGGCAGGAACATGCCTCAGTTTTGCGAAATGTCCAAGGAGAAACCCAAAGTACTCTGAAAAAATCAAAAACCTTTACTATATGACTTAATCTTTCCATTATTCAAGTCTCTGTATCATCTTTTCCCTATGCACACATCTTATGTGCTGTCACAGCTGAAATTATAGTTCTTTGCCCTACAAATGCCATAGAGAAAAGCTGCAAATACTGTTTGTTCTTAGAGCATGCTTTTATTTCTTCTGGTAGAATTTAAATATTTTCCTGCAATTAGATTTCAAAGGGTTAACTTACTATGATATGTAAAACAAAAAAATAAAAGCTTACAGCTCCTGAGATAGTATCAGCCCATTAAACATAGGTAAGAATATGAGAGGGAAAGAGAAGGGAACAGATATTATATATGTAAGGAAAATTAAAACTCAGGATGTTGGGCGTGGGGGGAATGTGCTTTGAAGTACAAAAGTTCCATTGTTAATGTGGGACAAAACCTCCCCAGTATGGGACAGAGATAAAAAGGAGGGAGTTTCTAACAGATCAAGGTCAACCAAGATATATGAATAACATAAATGCTATTAATCTCGTACAGCATGAATCAGAGGATTGCAGCGGGGTATAGCTGTGTGGCGGAGTTCATGGCATGAGTGTTTTATGCCACTTTGTATTAGATAATGAGTGTATTCATTACAGACTCCTACACATCATCCAAACTGGCACAGAAGGAGCTTTAAGGAGCTTGAGAGAACAAATCAAAGAGCTGGATCTAAAGCTTGGAAAGGTAATAGGGATGTTCAAATACTGCCCTAAGTTTAGATATTTGAAGGCATTCATACAATCTGACTCTGCAGGAAATAGCGTG
Source organism: Catharus ustulatus (assembly GCF_009819885.2). NCBI lineage: Eukaryota > Metazoa > Chordata > Aves > Passeriformes > Turdidae > Catharus > Catharus ustulatus. The sequence continues at coordinate 74,418,183 of NC_046222.1, read as the reverse complement.
AGAAAGAAGCCCTTGCTTGGAAAGCTTGCTGCTTACTATTTATCACACTGCCTCTGTCATAACAGCTGATTTTACCAATTAAAGAAAAAAAAAAAAAACAAACCATAGAGCAATACAGGAAAACACTGCACCAGAAAAAGTCTCCCTTTTTTTTTTTTTGTTTGTTTGTTTGTTTCTTATGGCTGAAAATTCAGAGACACAAAGAGAATCAATTTTCATCTTGGAGGGCTTAATCTAAACATTATTGGGAAGCAAGGGACTGAGCCATACTGAAGGCAAAAAAGTACATAACCAGATGTAATTCTGATTTCACGTGTTGCATTTCCACACATTTTAGTCCCCTGGAATTCCAGAGACACATGTGTTACACAGGAGAAGCTTAAAGAACAATTTATCTTGGGAAGGAAGGAAATGAAAATGCATACACGTGTGTATATAATTTTGACAACAACCTGCAACCAGATTGCTTGCAGTGGTTTGCACTTCCATTAATTTATTCCAAACAAACATTTAAGCTCAATGGCATGGATCTATGTAGCATGTTTTTCCTGATTGTTATGCTTTCAGATTTTTGAAATAAAGCTGAAATACAGTTGGGATCAAATTAAAATTCCAAAACCAACTAATTCTTTCTCCCTGAGGTTAGCAGGGTTTTCTCAGCATGAACCTAGACTTGCATTCAATTCTACATTTTGGTGCCATGTAATCAATGGAAAAGGGCAAGCCCTGTAATGGGGCCAGCACTCCACAGTGAGCACATCCAAACTTAAAAAAAAGAGATTTTCAAAGAGTGGTTAGTTGTTTGTATGCAGTAGCATCTAGAAGCTGTGCTGCATATGGAGCTCTTCTGCGGCACTCTATATATGCATATATATACATACAGATATATATATATACACACATACGTGATCTGTGTGTGTGCATGTGCTCTACCCATGCATATATATGAGCACTGTGCATATATATTCATACAATACACACTGCTTCTCTACCTGATCTTTAGGAGATACATTGTTTGATCTTCATGAAGTGAACCTGGAGCAGGGGAGGAGGGGAAAGAGAAAGAGAAGAAAGAGCTGAAATGGTTCAAGGTAAACTGCCTCTAAGGAAACATCTGAAGATTGCTCAGAGGCAATGCCAGTACTGTGATCCAGCTAATTTACAAAATGGGCTTAAACAGGACAAGAAGAATAATGGAAAATCAAAGGATAAGCAGCAGATGGGTTTCAAAACCGTCAGAAGAATTATCATTTTGTGTAGGGAAAATCAGGTGAAGGCAATAATCAGTCAAGATTTAGACCACCAAACTTTCATTGTGGCTACCTAAATCCAAGTAACCAGAGGATCCTGAAAGACTGTACTGGACAGTAGCACCAAAGCCTGAGGGTCCTACAGTCCCTCAGAGCCTCTCTGGTGAGCCTGGGATCTTTCAGAATACCTTGCCCTGCGCACAGTTCTCTCCATGAGGAGGCACCCATCTTCCACATGGGCTCTGCAAGCCGCTGCTTCCCATCCTGCAGACATTAGCTCTACTACTGAATATAACAGACCTGGGACATTAAAATGCTCTGCATCTTGAGAGAGGTGCTTGCTGCATCCAGGTCCCCACTGAGCATACCTCTGGTGTCCTTTGTGCACAATTTTAGTTCACAATTTTAGAGCATGGTGCTAATAATGCCAAGAATCCCTGTATGGGCCATTCACTAAAGACATGGTCTCATTAATCCATGTGGGTCCCTTCCAACACAGAATATTCTGTGACTTTGTGAATGTCTGTGGAGAAAGTGATTCACGCTTCACCTTCAAAGTTTACATAAAGAGTCCATGGTGAAATGAAGTACCTTGTCACTGGAAGTACCTTGCCCTGCTGCCTGGGCACCTTACCTGGCAAAGCAGGCTGCCAAGAGTGTGTGTTGGAGGAGGAGCAGTTGGGGGCAGAAAAATCTCTATTCTTCAGGCTCATTGTCAGGACATAAAGCTGAGAAGAGTGACTCAGAAATATCAGACCAGCTTCCACAGTTTTTGAGTCACTGCATTTCTTAGATAACATCCATCCCCAGTCTCCTTCCATTTCCTAAAAGTTCCTATTTAGCTACACGAAACAGGTACCCCCAGGGAGCTGCTGCTAAAACAGAGTTAGGCTGATCTAGTAAGGAAAACTAAAGCAACCTCTATTTCTGTAGAGGGAAGAAGCACCATGAGAGTAGGCACAAGAAATGGCACACTCCCGTGAAAAATTGAAGTGGGGCACAGCATCTTCTTTCCAGATCTGGAGAACAAAAATATGAATGCTTCACTTCTGACAGCAGCCCCACAAAGCTGGGAAGGCAGCAGGGGACAGCTGAACATTCACTCCTGCCCCACCATACACACACTCACCCAGAGCACAAGAACAAACAAACAAAAAAATTGTAATATTCATAGCTGCATGAATGTTTTCAGAGTTCTGAATGTAACATTTGGGGGTTTTCAGTGTAATTACTACATTACATTTATTTTGATTTGTTAGACTAAAAAACACCTCTCTCAGATGCTTTTACCTCATAGTTAAATATAGTGGAGAAGCAGTTAACATAGTTTTATGCATCACCGTGTTGGCATGGGGTTTTTATCTTTTATTGGCACCATTTTATCCCCGGAGACAATAGGAGATTGTTCTCACTGTGTGTAAAAAGATCTTGTTCTGGCAAGTAGGGTTTTCCCAGTCAACAAGTTTGGTAAGGGAGAAATAGGCTGTGTTGGGACTGGCCTGCTAAGCACCTCCTCACTGCAGCAATCACTGTGCCATTCACTGCTCACAGGGCTGCTGCAGCTCAGAGCCCCTGCCTGCAGCCCAAAGAGGTGAAGCATGGAGCACCAAACCCACAAGCCTCTTCTGTTCTGTTAGTACAAAGATGGGACAAAAGTCTAGATTGATCTGCTCTAGGCATAAACTACACCATAACTGCTAGAAACCATGTGGCAAGAAGAAAATATGTGTGCTTAGAAGCCTTTTTCTTGGCTAAAACCCACAAAATCCATATGAAAATAAAGGTTCTGGTTCCCTGATTTGGATGCTTTTGTGCACCCCTAAAAGACATACAGTATTTTTTTTTTTCACTCGTCTCTTCCTGGTTGTATAAATAGTGAAATACACAATTGGAACAGTCAGAAGCATTAGGGATAAGAAGGTATTTACATCAGAGATGTACATACGAGATTATGTGAGAATTGCAAAGTTTTATCTTCATCTTTAAATAAATATTATGCTTCTTCCACACCCAAAGTCTTGAAAGAAAGCTGCTTTAGTGTAAACAATTAACTTCCTGACCAATCATTCAATTTCTTTTGATGACTTGCTGCTGAGAAATTCAGATTCTGTGCTGTAGATTACACCTGACAAATTTTGATCAGTCAGATAATGCACCCCAAAATCACCCAGACACTGCAGTTTATTTGCTGTCATACCACAACATTTGGCAGGCCTGGTATTTCAGTTGTTCTTATTTGCAGAGGCTATAAAGTGATTTAGTTGCTACCAGGTTTGACAGCAATTAGGAACACAGGCATGACCGATGGCAGCCTCTGCTGTATATTTCATGAGTACCCACAGCTCAACCCTTCTGCAAAACATGCCTCAGATCTCAGATTACACTGGAAAATAAAGTCTAGAGCTGCAGTCAGCTTTCGAAATGTTTACTGAGTATAAGACAGAGCAAAAGTGATTACAAACCCAACCAAAGCCCCGGGCTCTGCGATGATAGGAACCGCCCAGAAGGTCAGAGCTGAACTGAGATCCTACAGCCATGACTATTTTCCAGATGAACTGAAATTCATCATCTTGCAGCAGACAGAAAATGAAAAGTTATCTCCTTGCCCTGCAGGGATCAACCTGCAGCTGCACTTCCCTCACTGCCTCTTCTCTACAAGGCCCAGCAAGCTATAGATGTGTCAATAAATTCCTTGGTTTTTTTCATTTTACTTGAGTCTTGAAAATAAACCACAGTGAGAAATTAAAAGGCATTTTTTCAAAGCAAAATGGGACTTGAAGAGGAGTGTCTTTAATGACATTGAAACAAATCAAACTGTTTTGGGGCATATGAAATGCTCAGGCAGCTGTGCCTCAGCATTATCTCCAAAATGAAGGCAGTAGTGCTTTTATTCAATAGCTAGTGTGCTGGATTTGGGAGATATGGGTTCAGGATGTGGAATCCTTAGCAGTCATCTCATGGGAGAGGATCCTGCTTGCCCTGACAAAGCAGTCCTGTTCTGCCAAGCTCTGCTCCTGGAGCTGTTCCACTCCTTTGTATAAAGTAATTACTTAAATATACATTGAACAAAGAGAGAGGGAAATTGCTTTAAGGCCTATCAGTTAGGGCACTCTGCTGGGAGGTAAAGTAAACCAGTAAATAATTCATTAATGATGTTGCTATTTGAGAGACCTAATAAATTTTTATTGGGTAAGAAAAAAGTCATCATCAGGGACTGAGAAATAGCCCCCAGACACCTTGTCGCATGGGGGTGCTGTTTTGGCATGGCATAACTGCCATGATTCAAATGGATACAGATCAAAAAAATTCCCTGCAGGTAAAGTGAGAATTGCATCTTCCCCTGGCAGGTGTTTTAGTGGCACAATTTTTGGACAAAATGGGAAGTGAAGTCTGTTTCAGAGCCTTGAAAAGGCTCCCATCTTAAAAGAAGACAGTTGCAACTAAGGCTTTTAGGGAGTTCAAGTCAGACCACATCTTTAATAAATTAAATAAACTGCAGAGTTCCTGAACTAATTGTTTTAAGTGCATCCTCCCTGCTTTATTTGGAGGCTCCAGACTCTGGGCAGGGTGTCTCCAGGTCCCACCAATGTCT